>NC_051066.1:84674735-85274735 GCF_004664715.2 Peromyscus leucopus
TATTTAGGGTTAGCAAAGAGGTGGTTTTCATTTTGCTTAGTTCTAAAATATAGTTGTTATATTTATGGCCTGAAAGCAAGGAATAGAGAAGAGATCATTTGTTTTCTGAAAATAATTTTTTATGGCAATGACCTTAACTCCAATTCTGTTTGATTCTCAAAGTTGAAGTTTGTGGATTGAACATGTATTTTCTGCCAGGAGGAGAGTATTCTACCAGGAACAATTAAAAGTATTCATTCTTAAAAAAAAAAAAGTATTTATGCTACCTAAGACTTTGTTTCATGTACTTGTAGATTTGTCTCTGGAAACAGGTTGTAAGGTTTATTAAATACTACTTTTTAGGATTTATTTTTTACAACATAGTTTTAGTTACAAGTCTTCTGCCTTGTTTTTTAAAATCATTTTTCTGCTCATTTCCTTCAATAATATTAAGCACTCCATTCTCTATGGGGTGAGGGTAGGGGTGGACCAATAGTGATATGCTGGGGATAATTAGGCATTCTCAATGAAAACAATGCAAAGTGCTATGCTTAAATGAAAAGCTAAAAATTTTTGATTTAATAAAGAAAAATAATATATTGAAGATGCTGACATTTGTAGGAATGAATCTTCTATTTGTGATATTGTTAAGAAGGAAAAGACTGATTGCTTGTTTTGCTGTTTAAGTTATAGCTACTCCATTATAAAGCTGACTACAGAATTTATCATACTTAATTGAGGAGTGTTTGAAGATGTTTTATGCAGCAAGATTCTGCTTTTCAATTTCTATGCATACAAGACAGTATAACCTTAAGTCATCAGTTTTTGGATAACCAGTTTATTTTGCTAACCTTTTTTTTTTTTTTTTTTTTTTTTTTTTCCAAGACAGGGTTTCTCCCTGTAACAGCCTTGGCTGTCCTGGATCTCACTTTGTATGTAGACCAGGCTGGCCTGGAACTCACAGAGGTTTGCCTGCCTCTGCCTCCTAAGTGCTGGGATTAAAGGCATGTGCCACCACACCTGGCTTCATTTTACTAACTTGAGAAATGCCAGGATTATGTACTTGAGGGGATGTGCATAATAAAGTGGAGTTGTGCTTTCTCGTGGGGACCACCAGCCTGCAGATAACGACAAGGAAACTTCTTATTAGTTATGAAAGCTTGACCTTTAGCCTAGGCTTTTCCCAACTAGCTCTTAGAACAAATTAACCTGCTTCTATTAATCTATGTTCTGCTTTTACCTTTTCTAAGTGTGGCATGTTTGACTTGCTCTGAGTCTGCTGGCAAAATCCTTGCACCTAGATTCCTCCTCCCAGTTCCTCTCTCTGTCCGGAAGTCCTGCCTACCCTTTCCTGCCTAGCTATTTGCCATTCAGCATTTCATTAAACCGATCAGAAGGCACCTTAGGCAAAGACACATCTGTACAGTGAACAAAAGATTATCCCACAACAATAAAGAGCTTCAGCCATTTAAGGATTGAAGAGGAAGCACAGCAGGAACCTCTGAAGAAATAGGAGGGCATGCACACACACACACACACACACACACACATATACACACACATTCCTATGTGAATATACACAAATTGAATGCCTTTTTACTTTAGGTATGCCCCTGTCAGATACTGTGGCCTTAACTTTTGCAGTTGGATAGTTGACAGCAAAAGTTGAATGAATTTGTTTTTTGGTTTGTCATAATTTCACAGACAGAAGATTCTATCTTACCATAGCATATGATTATTTTTCCCTATCCATATTAAATCAGAAACTTTTAGCTTTCTATATAGACCAAGTACTTGATAGGGGAGGAGTGTATATGAGAGTTGAAGCCATTCAGTAGAAGCCAAAATGGTCAGTCTCATTACCTATCTACTAATGTGACCAAAAATGGTGTGAATCCTATGGACAGTCGGGTGATCCATATGTCCTGGCCAGGATGGGGCAGGATAACAGGAGAATTTATCGTACTACTAGAGTGGCCATATAATTTAAAAGTAAGGGTGAGTTGTTTACTTCTAGACTTGTCCATTTAATAATTTTGGATCTTGGTTGACCATGGATAACTGAAATCATGCCAATGAATCCGAGGAGAACAGGAGTACTATTGGACTTTTCAAAAGTAATTTTGATGTGCTCAGCATATCCAGCTTACAGATATCTGTTTGAATTACATTTATTTCTTATATCTATTGAATGCTTGATGGGGTATGCACATGCATATGTAGGTGTTGCTGCATATGTGCTACACTTATGCAGAGGGGTTTGCGGGAGCAGGTTCTCCTACCATGCAAGTCCCAGGGATTGGGAGACTCAGGTTTCATTTTCCACCCGAACCATCTGGCCAGCCCTTGAATTCTCTAAGTAGTATGGCAAGTAGCAATCCCCTCATCAATAAGACATTCGCTGAAATAGATTATTCCAATGCTTTCATGAGTTTTTTTTTTTTTTTTGTTCTTAATATTGTTTATTAGCACAGTAACAAATGCAGACGTAAGAAGTCTAAAACACATAACCAGTCCACTGAGCAGTTCCTATTCCTCACCTACGGTTGCTTTCATGAGTTTTTGTTTGTTTGATTTTGTATTTAAGTAAGCATTGCTCATTGGACAGCTTGTAAGGACTATCTGGACAGGGTTAAGATGGCAGAACCATCTTATTCTTAGAACAGTGGTTTTCAGCCTTCCTAGTGCCGAGACCCTTTAATACAGTTCTCATGTTGTGGTAACGCCCAACCATAAAATTATTTTCTTTGCTCCTTTATAACTGTAATTTTGCTACTGTTACAAATCATAATGTAAATATCTATGTTTTCTGATGGTTGTAGGCAACCCCTGTGAAAAGGTCATTCCGGCCCAAAGGGGTCATGACCCACATGTTAAGAACCCTGTCTTAGATTAAGATAGTAAATAGTTTGACTTGTTTCAACTTAATTACTTATGCTGATCAGACATCATCAACTAGGTGAGTTCCTTTCCTTGTTTATCTACAGGCAGATGAGGAAAGAAAACATTCACATGGGTGATAGCTTTCCTTTTGTTTGAATTGAAGTGAGAAAAGTCCTGTGTTGGTCTCCTACTTGTTTAGAGAGCAGGCAAAAAGAAAGCACCCTGCCCCCAAGGGCCTTCCTACATTGGTTGGTTTACTATTACTTTGTTAGTCTCCAGGAAAAAAGCATGGGATGCTTGAGTTTTCAAATGGAAATATGTATTTGTGGTTTTAATACTTAAATCAGATTCATGAAGTTACTGTTGAATCTTAAAATGAGTTGGACAATGAATAAATGCACAGGAAGTTCATTTGTTTCTGTGACTTCTTAGTTAACAAAACTCCAAATGATTTATTTTAATGTAATAATGGTTTTTAGCTTAGTAACGATTTCATTAAATTAGAGCTTAGTGGAATTGCTACATATAACCAAATGTTCCTGTATTTAATAGTAAGGTCTTTGAAAGACACATTAAGAGAACAGTGATCTTTGTTTTACTTTTTGTTTATGACCTAAATTCTTTAATTTCTTAGTACCAGTGACTTTGACTCTTATAAGCGCTATAGGGAACAGTGACTGTAATCCCAGGACTACAGGATGCAGGTCTGGAGCACAGACAGGTGTGGTGCAATACCAGTGGGAAGATTAGAGAGATGATAAAGTCCATTAACTAACACGAGCAGTTGGGTGTGTAAAGCACCTGTTTAACTTTCATGAAGCCCTAAGTTAGAGCCTTAACACTGCACATAAATAAAGTTCATTGTTTCTCCTCTTTGGAGAAAGGATGAGCCTTGGTTATCTTAAAAAAACAACAACAAAAACAAAACTACTGGAAGATTTGATACACTGTTGAGGAAATACACAAGTGACATATAGTGAAATGTAATCTTAGCTATTGCTCCAGTAAACATTTGGCTAGGTTCTTAGTTTACAACTATCT
This sequence comes from Peromyscus leucopus, assembly GCF_004664715.2. NCBI lineage: Eukaryota > Metazoa > Chordata > Mammalia > Rodentia > Cricetidae > Peromyscus > Peromyscus leucopus. The sequence continues at coordinate 84,678,639 of NC_051066.1, forward strand.
GTAAGCTTGAGGCAGGTCTTACTTAGGGTCCTTAGCTCTTACTTGCTTACTGACTCCAGCTCTTTGCTTGCTGTTATTTTTCTCCTGCATGTAACATATATACTGATCTATGTTGAAGAAATTGAAGGGCGCAGAACTTTGACGTTTAGAGATCGTCTTTTATTCATGAGATTTTATGAATTAACCCCCTGAGCAAAAGTTTATACCATTAACAAAGTATGTGCTTATTGGACTTCCAGGTGTGTTGCTGTATTCAAGGGTAGACAAGGGAAAATAAGGATGGAACTTCCTGTTTTAATGTGAACCAGGCTCTTCATATGTGCCCTGCATTGTACTCAAAGCTTTATATTTGTTAGTTTGCTTGATCGTCACAACTGTGTTGGAGAGGTCTTTATCCCCCTTTGAAAGGAGGCACTGTTATAAAACATCTAATTAGCTAAATATGTTAGTAGTGTATATCCAAGGTCATGGTTTGTAGTTTCTAACCAGGGCTTGAACCCATTCTCTCTGACTCTAGGGCCTGTGCCCTTTCCCTGTCACAGTGGCTCACAAGTGCCCATAGGTGATGTGGTTTATTGGGAAGACAGAATAAGGGCAAGAAGAATCGGTATGAGAGCGCCGAACAGGAACATGGACTGGGGTCTGTGGGAACAAGAGGAGGCCAAGGAACTCACTCCACTCTGGGACTGGGAAGCCTTCCCAGCCGAGGTGACATTTGAGCTGGGTCATTTAGTCTTCTGCAGGGCAGCTGCCAGGTTCTGCCTTGTTTGAAATAAGCGCATTTACAAGAGAATAGTGGAGCACATTCCACTTGATGGATTAGATTGACAGATTGAAAGTAACTCCCCAGAATGATGGCTTTGTGAGGTGCTTGTTCTCTGAGAACTCTACCTGCCACTCCCCTTTGGTGAATTGTGGCAAGAAAGCTGTCACATTAAGCTGTCATTCAGGATATTGGGGGCGGGTGGTGGCAAATTATGGGCAGGAGTAGGTATTTGCAGAACAGCCTACAACCCGGAAAGATTGTATTTCAGAGTATTTAAAAATGAGCACAACAGCCCTTTTTAAATCTGTGCAAAAAGAAAATTGGATAATGAAAAGTTAATTAGGCCATGGGTATTTTTAAATCTCAGACATTCTGATTCTTATCCACCATAATTAGACGAATTTTTGTTCAGGCTAGGATAGAAAAAGAAATCAATTATAGGATCATACACTATTCTTATAGAGAGTATTTAATTCTAAAAATACTTTCTGTAATTTTTTTTTTTTTAAAATGAGTTTCTAAGAAGAAAATTTGATTCCAGCTTGTATCTGCCTTATTCCAGTCATCTGGTTGTTTGCTTCAAGACTGTCTCATATTTTGCCATTTCTTTCCATTTGTGTGTGTTGAATTATTGAAAGGTTGAGGAGTCGGCTCTAGATCTCTCTAAATTATGGCTGCTCACAGTTTTATTTCTGGAGAAATGGCTGGACAATCCTTCAGGCTTGGCACTCGCCCTCCCTCGCCTCTGACCCTGCTCTCCCACTGCTTCTAACCAACCCTTCCGTCACCCTCCACTCCCCGACCGACCCTGAAATAAAAAGAACTTGCTTTGTTACTTATGATAATATTTAAGCTCTAAAATTTTAACAGTATTTCAGTTGCAAATAAATGGAAATTGTGTATTCTGTTTAATGTGTTTCAGAAAATCCCTGCCATTTTTTTTTCTTTAAATACAAGAAAACAGGCATGTAATGCCTCATTGAAAAAAAGCCTGGAGGGGTGCTTTGTGCAGGTCTTAATTAAGGGCTTTGAAAGACCAAACAAAAGGAAAAAGGAAAATGCTACAGGGTTATTGTTATTCCACCCCATTGGCTCAGCTAGCTGACCATCCATTGGAGCATTTTGTCCATTTTGAAACTGAATGACACTTTTGTTCGTGATTAACAGAGGTGAAAGAAGCCAATTATTGGGCCCTCTTTTTCCATAGAGCAGCTGCTGTTGGATTTAACTGCGGGCAAATATGGCCTTTTACTACCGCAAGGATGTTGTGATGACAGTTTATTTTTATAGAACTATGTGATTGAAAACAAAATCTGTCTGACTTTTGTTATGAATATGCCCTGGAATTTATCATGGAAGGGTGAGTTTGTCAAGCTGTTTTGTAGTTCTCTGTAAAAAAAAATAAATTGCATATATGTTGTGTATGATACACATGTGCATAATTTAACATCTTTTTAATGTAAGGTTTCAATGTTAAAAATCTGTTTTCTACTCTGTACGTTTGTAGCTCCTTCAGCCTTTTCCTGTTTTACTTTTAATGAGAGCTCATAATTTATTAAAGTTTGGAAGCAATTAGTGGGAGACTGAGTAGTCTTGAGTAAGCTTCAAGCTATTCTGATATACAGACTACTTAGGTGGGACCGATGAATCCCAGAGACCACCTACCACTAATGCAGAGTTCCAGCTTTAGCATGCAGTGGTAAATGAGCTTGTGGAGTTCTCCCTTGTGTCTTGGTGTTAATGAATGTACAGTAATAGTTGCGGCTGGGCTCAGGGCATGAGCATTGTTCGGGATGACTGCATTTTAATATGTTTTCAGATTGTGAGCACGCAGTAGGTTTGGGGGGCTGTGTACAGTCATGGTTCCTTTTAGTAAAACTCTAAGACTTTCTTTTTCATTTTCAATGGTATTCTAAAAGTAGCCCCACCAGGAACAAAACCAGCCTGGTTGCATCTACTTTAAGAGAAGGACATGTGTATTCCTGCCTTGCTTTTGGGACCACTTCTCCAAAGCCATTCGAGAGGCTGTTGTGAGCTTTCCTAGGTCTTTCTGTATTTATTGGCAGCAAATAAACAGAACCTGTCCTTACTCTTCAGGTGTATTCTGGAGATGAATACATCCTCGGTGATTCTTAAGCTCTCTGTTGAGATCACGGTATTACTAGACAGCGTGGTCCATGGATTTACTTTGTCATCATTGTGACAAAATATAACAGAAGCAGCTTTATTTGGCTCATGGTTTCAGGAAATTTCAGTCTGTCAGAGTGGGGAAGGCATGGTGGAGAGAGCCATTCAGCCTGAGTCAGTAGGAGCGGGAGGCAGTGGCGTTGCATAACCCTCAACTGGAAAGTGGAAGCAGCTAGGTTGGGTTGTAACCATCAAAGGCCCATCTATCCCTCACAGTCCACCTCCACCATGTAGTTGCCCCTTCTACAAAATTCTCAACCTCCCCAAACAGCACCACCAGCTGGGACCAGTGTTCAGATACACGAGCTCTTGGGAAACATTTGAAACCCTAAAGCCTAAAAAACAAAACAAAGTCAATTTTTATGGCAAGATAAGTAGCCTGGTTGTGTGGCTTCATAGGCTTGGCTGTCATTTGAATGAACATTGAAGTTCATTTAAGTCTAGAGAACATGTCTTCTTTCTGTACACTTCGGGGGTGTGGGGGTGGGGTGGGGAAGATGGCCTGGAGCTGAGCTGTGTCTCTTCTTCTCTGAGTTCCCTCCCCTTCTTCTCTGTTCCAAATCTTACTTGACTGTACCCTCTGAAATTCTCCCTCAAGCTGATGCACTTTCTAGCGTCCTCGGCCTCTTCACCAACTTAGCCTAGAGAACAACTTTCCTTGTAGGCTCCTGGATGGAGGCTGCTCATCTCGCTGCACTGTTAAAAGAATAGCCAAACTTTGGAGTTCTTGCCCCTCCCATTTTCTGCCTGCAGGTCATCGGGATAATATCTACACTTCCAGTGCCTGCTCCTTCTGTGGTCCCAACGACTGTCCTCACCCACACTGTCCACACCTAGTTTCTCTGCCATTCATTTTAAAGCCAAACTCATGGTCTCATAGTCTTTGCTGTCCTGTCTCTTATTGTAGATTCTATCATTTACCTCACCTAGATAATTCTCCAACACTCTTGTCTCTTATGAGTCCTGCTTCAAGCCTCCTCCAGCCATTTATCCCCATGCCCACATTTGGAGTGTATAAAACTTGTAACCACTAACTACTTATGACCTCAACTTACTTGTTTCTCTTTTTCATCTCTGTTATTCTAAATCCATGTTTTTTTCATCCTTATTAAACAATCTATGAATCCTTATACTTCTGTTATTTCTCTGGTCAGATTAAATGATTCTTTACTTTTTCTCACCAGTATCCTTAACCTTCTTACTCTATTGTTCTCTCAAAGCTGACTTTTTATTTACTGAGGAGATCAATCCTTTTAGGTAATCTGTGCCTCTGTTCTGTGAAATACCTTACTGCCCTGCTCCTTAAACTGTGTGACTGTATGGTGTCATATAACTGAATATGAGAGTCATGAAAACTTTGTCAGCTATAAAAGTTTTCTGAATGGGTGATAGTCAAACATGAATTCAAAAAAATCAAATGTTCAGTGTATCCAAGATATTTGCACACCTTCACTATAGCCATGGTTTTTCACCAGGTAGCACAAAGAACACTATCTAAAATGCCTTGGCTCAGACGTGACACTGTTGTGTGTTATGAGTTGCAGTGACTTTACTGTATGTACAGATATGTCAGCTCTTACAGAGACATACGGGTTAATTTTGTCAACAGAGACTTCAAATTTTCCTGTTGCCATTCATCATGGTGTAAACATTAGATTAGTGTATCTTTGAATTGTATTGTAATAGGCAGAATTTTGATCTTAAAAACTGCTGTTAGTGAAATGAGTGTGGTGGCGCACGCCTTTAATCCCAGCACTCGGGAGGCAGAGACAGATGGATCTCTGTGAGTTCAAGGCCAGCCTGGTCTGCAAAGTGAGTTCCAAGATAGCCAAGGCTGTTAACACAGAGAACCTCTGTCTCAAAAATAAACAAACAACCAAAACAAAACCCTTGCTGCTTGCATTGATAAATGGAGTTTCATTGAAAAAAAATTAAGTGAATTTTGTATTAGCATTAGGATAGAGCTTCCAACAGTTTGTGATGGTCCTGAATATACTTCTGCCATTTTGGGCTATGTACTTATCTCAACATTGATAATTATAAAATTAAAATACAGGTCAGCTGTAAAAAAATGTTGAAGGTGCTCTGTGTCCTACAGTATCAAATATTCAGTAAAGATTTAATCCCTTAAGTGAAAAACAGGGACATCTATCTTGTTAGTATAGAAATTTGCTCTGGTCTTTAAGAACTGGTAAAACTATATGTCCACCAAAAGGATTGATATTAAATGAATTATGGTTTATTATCAACAAACTTGTGTGCCCATGTACATGTAAGAATTCCTCAAGTGAATGGAGTTACAAGTGGAGAAGTCTAAGAAGTGCTAACCTAGTCTATCCCAAAGTCAGTGCCTACCACGGGCACCTCCTGGCTTCAGGAGATTGTTGACTGGTAGCCATGGGCTACTTGTATGTACTGGTTTGATGGAAACTGAGGCTTGTGCTTCGTGGTGATGTTGTGTGACTTTTGCCCAGATCATGTTACTTTCTTTGCCTCTTCTACACGTTGAGGATACTTGACTCGGTGATTCCCAGCATTTCTTTTACACACACATACTAAAACTAGCTTCTTGGGGAATGGAGAGATGGCTCAGTGGTTAAGAGCCTTGCTGCTACTCCAGAGGATTCTCAGGTTTGATTTCCAGAACCTACCTGGCTGCTCACAACTATTTGTAACTTCAGTTCCAGGGGTTCAACACCCTGTTATGGCCTCCCTGAGTACCAGGCACACACGTGGTACACAGACACATTGCAGTCCAAACACACATACACATAAAATAAAAAACAAAAACAAAACAAACAAACAAACAAAAAACCCTGAGCCTCTTGTTCTTGTTTTAGAGGCAACTGCTCTGACCTTCATGTCTTTGTGTGTAAAAGGGATGTTAGAGTTGGAGGTATAGCTTGATAAAGCACTTACTATGTGTATTTGAGACCCAGGGTTTAATTTCCACCAGCATAACTGAAAGGATACTTTGCCAGGCCTGCCTGTGAAGTCCACAGAATATGGATATAATGTGCTTTGTGATATCTGGGCAGTCCTTCTCCACTGTGCAGTCTCTTGGGCACAGAATTACCAGGAGGGCTGTATGGACCACAGATTACTGGGCCCTCCCCCTGAAGCTTCTGCTTTAGGAAAGCTACAGTTGTGCTAAGTAGCTTGTGTTTCTAATAAATTCCCAGGTAATCTTGATGCTGTTAGTCCTGAGGGTGTGTTCATGCTCCCTTCACCCCACCAGTGGTGCTCAGGGGTGAACTCAGTGTCTCTTACATGCTAAGCAGATGCCGCACTTCTGAGCTACACCCCAGCCACAAAGACAGCTTCTTTATGGAGTTCTATGTGTGTGGAATATTACCTTGTTGCCTTTTCAAATAGTTCCAGACAGATCACCATTTATTGTCAAAGCCCAAGATAGGCCTAAGGGTCTTTGTGGGACTAATGTTAGAAACTTACTGGAATTCAAATTATTTTGAATATATTGGACCCACTGTTTTCTCCTGCATAAGTATGCAAAACTGCATTTTTCCCAAAATGGGCTGTTAATGCTCTAACTTAACTTGAAAGTTCCATAGTAGTACTGCATCCTGTACAACCAGTATCTTCTCTGAAAGAGTACATGTTAATAAGAGATCTACAACACAGGAAGATACTCAAAGAATACAGACAGGTGCCCATAGAAAACACAAGTGGTGTGGGGATTATTTCTCTCAGGTTTCATGGCGGGAGTCATTGTGACTTGCAGGGTTATTGAAGAAGGGTCACCTGCTGGGCAGGCAGGTGTGTTTCTTCTCACATTCTCTGGGCTTCTCCAGTCCCTCCTACCTTGCTTAAGATGAATTAGAGAGATTGTACATCAAGGAAAACGAACAGGTAACTATTGACATAAAAATACCATTTCCTGCAGTTTTTCAGGGGTTTGTTTACTGTGCTTTGTGACAGGGCGCAGGTGCAGGAGGGGAGGTTCAGAGGACAGTAGACAGGGAGAAAATTCTGATGGGGGAGTTTTGTCAGTAAGAAATAAACTCGAGGGAATGTAACGTCAGTTGCAATGGACAACAGTGTAGTGGTTCCTCAAAAAGGTAAAATGGAATCTCCAGATTGAAGAACTGAAGGCAGGAACTTGAAGAAGTATTTGTATATTCTCATCATGGTAGCATTAGTCTTAATGGATAGATACACCCCCAATATCATGACAGGTATGGGTAAACAGACTGGTGTGTATAATGAAATGCCACTCAGTCTCAAGAAGAAGAATATATATTTTATGGTTTCACTTGTATGAAGTCCTTATAATATTAAAATTCATAGGCAGAGAAAATAGAATGGTGTCTGCCAGTGGCTAGCCAGAATGGGGAATAGGGAGGTAATTGCTAAATGGGTGCAGACATTCACTTTTGCAAGATACAAAGCCCTGTGGATGTAGAGTGGAGAGGGCTGTGTGATAATCTGAATATCCTTAACACCTATGAACTGTATAAATGATAGGTGGCCCCACTATGGAAATGCTAAGAGTCTTGTACTTCAGAGTTTCTCAGTTTTGGCATTGACATTTGGGGGCTGGATAATTCATTGTTGCAGGGTTCTATGATAGTCTAGGCTCTCCTGAGAAACAAAACTATTAGATTAAGTATATGACATATCTGTCTGTCTGCTTCCTGCTTTCCTGCCCCCTCACCTCGTGTGTGCGTGTGTGTGTGTGTGTGTGTGTGTGTGTGTGTGTGTGTGTGTGTGTGTGTTTGAGACTCATTAAGAGAAATTGGCTCACACCAGTGGGGAAGACTTGATACAGATAATATATATGGCTTTTAACATACATACACACATACAGAGAGAGAGAGAGAGTGGGAGAGAGGGAAGGAGTTGGGACAGGCAGATACATATGCACACCCACACTTTTTCAGTCCTTTAATGGAGATGATGGACTGACTTCACAAGCAAGTCTACTTTCTTTCCTGGCCTAGCATAGCAAGAAGAGAACTGATGCTGTTCGTATTAAATACCTGACTAGGGACAGTTAGTCAAAATAGACTCCCCTCCCAATTTCCTATTTACAAAGAGAATATTGTGCAGATACAATGCTTTTAATGATTATTTCTAGGCAGCATTTACAATTTTTTTAACTGAAGGAAATAGCATATCATTGGTCTATCTACCATGCACGGATAAGTATGATTTCTTTTCAAAATAGTAATTTATTTAAAAAAAAATAGATAAAAGGCCTAAGCAGTGGCCTTCTTGACTGTTTTTAAGGAAGAAATTGCTAAGATACAAAGTAAGTTTTAAATAAGAACAAATTTGTGTGTATTTGGAGTAACATACATTGGTTGTCCTACTGTAGCCACTTTGTAAGTGGTGGTTTGTGATCCGGGCCAAGCTGTTTTAGCATGCCATCCTTCAAATTTCAGACCCATCCCAATTTTTATGGCTCATGATGCTATCTAAATGTTGGGTGGAAACAACAGAAAGGCTGAAATAAAATGAGGAAGGAATTGTTTGAAATTAAAATTGGTTAATACCAAATAGGTAAATGCATGCAACTTTATTTTTATTATTATTGTTTTTTCAAAACATGGTCTCTCTACGTAGCTCTGGCTGTTATAGAACCCACTATGCAGACCAGGCTGGCCTTGAAGTCACAGAGAACCACCTGCTTCTCCCTCCCAATGCAGGTTTCCTTAGCAATATTCCTCCTTCATTCTCTCCTCATCCATGCAGGCCAGAGACTGACTAGGCTTAGCTAAGTGAGCTGCACCTCTGCCCCCCCATCTTTTATTTCTCAGATTATACCCTTTAGGCTTTTTGGATGTTAAGTACCATCTCTCTTCTGAAAATAGTCTCGTGGGGTTGTTTTGTAAATGTTATCAGATGTCAAAGTAAAAAGTAGCCTGGTGTTGCAAACATAAACGTTTAAGCCTAGAGTTACTGATAGGTCTGTGATGGATATGCAGTAGGATAAGCCTAGTCATGAGCAAACAGTATGAACACCTGCAGCAAGAATGACTGGCCCATTAACTGTTTTCATTAGCATCTGATAAAAGATCATTGTCAAAATATCAGGGCCCTGAGAAGACCTCTGTACTGCCATCAGGATTTTATTCTTATCTGATCCTTCTCATTTTTTTTTTCTTCTACACAGATGATGAAAAAACTACAGTAGAACTATGGAATATATATTGTGGTTTTATCAATAGTTTTTATTTCTACCACACCAAATGAAACTCTCATTGTTATAGGGCATGTTTTCTGAATAAGTGGTGGTTTGGGAGCATTTATAAAGCCTTTTGCTAGTGCCTGGCTTTTGTTATTGGTTTTTTGTTTGTTTTTTTGGCATTGTGCTGTGAGGAAGCAACATTCAGCAAATAACTGGTATGATGCTCAAATCTTGCTTGTCATCTCCGCTAGCAATTTTGGGCAGTTCTATGCAACGGAAGGACAGTGGGACTTCTTAAGGTTGTAGTGAGGGTAATGGATGTGGATTGTTTGCCACAGTGCCCACACTGAGTACCAGCTCCTTTTATTATTTTTAGTAGTATTGGTTAGGAGTGGCTCGTGACCTCCTAAGTGTTATCTAAAGAGGCAGTGTTTTTAGAATTTCATCCTTTAGTGGACTGGAGAAGGTTGTGTCTAGTTGTCACATCACGGTTTCTGGGTTTTAATGTTCTAAGTAAGTAGAGGGTTATTTGGTTTAATGGTATGGGTTCCTAGCTGAGGACATGATGAAAACTAAGGATAATGTTGGGATTTTTTTAAAAAAGTCTACTTGTAATCATCTCCCATTTTTTAAGTGTGTGTGCGTGTGCGCGCTCACGAGATGCATAAGAGACTGAATCTAGGTCCTCAAGCATGCCTGGGCAAGGGCTGTACCCTTGAGCTGTACCACTGGCCACCATCCTTACTTTCTAAGATTATATCCTTTCAGAAAGTTTTGGGGGTTATTATGCACCATCTCTTCTAAAAATAGACTCATGGGGTTGTTAAATAAAAAATGACAGTCTGACTTTTTTCATAATTATTTTTATTTTATGTACATTGGTGTTTTGCCTGCATGTATGTCTGTGTGAAGGTGTCAGATTTTGGAGTTATAGACAGTTGTGAGCTGCCATGTGAGTGCTGAGAATTGAATCCAAGTCCTCTGGAAGAGCAGTCAGTGCTCTTAACCACTGATCCATCTCTCCAGCCCTGACAGTCTGATTTTAGTCCTGCTGAATATATAGGATTCTGTGAATGGGAGTGAGCATTGCATTGATGTAAGTAATGGGAACTTTAGGAAAGAGACGTATGATAGGAATCGTTTCTCCACAGTCCTTGGAAGATGATGGTGTTGTAGCCCCCAACTAGGTTGCTGCTTCTCTTACTAAATAGTATAAATAAACAATATAAATAAACTGGACAGGCATTAATGATGTCCTTTTCTGTTATATTTTGTGATATAATTGGCATTACAGCTCAGTATAATAGGAAAAACATAGATTTCTATTCCATCTGTTGTTATTTTCCTTTGAGAAAGTAAGACCAGATTTATTAGTTAAAAACAAAAACAAAACAAAAAACAAAAAACGGTAGTTGAGTTTGTAGAATGCTTGTCTATCATTCATGAGCCTTTGGGTCAGATCCCAGCATCTCATCAACCGGGCATGGTGGCTCAAGCCTATAAATTCTAGCACTTAGAAGGTAGAGCCAGGAAGATTAGGAGTTCAAGGTCATCCTTAGCTACATAGTGAGACCTTCTCAATAAAAGGACAATGAAAGAAATAAGAGAAGATCCAGATATGAACACTGAGCACATGTCAGACACTCTGGAGCTGTTACTTTGCTGTGTGTAGCATCTGTTCACAGTACCTAATTCACTGATCCATAGCGAGGAAGACGGTGTTGTCTTTCCTACAGCCGAGTTCTGAAGCTTCTCAATCGCAAACTTTTCCAGGGCAGACCCTCTGTGTATCAGTGCCCTTCTCCCAGCTTGGATGTTGAAACCTCTCACTGTTCAGTTCTTCTGTCTTAGAGGCAGAATTTGAGATTTCTGTATTAGGGTCATGTGTTCTCTCCAGAGGTGCCCTATATATGCAGTGTAAATAGCAGTGTTTTAAGTACATGGAAGGCTCTTGTTTAGAAGCTGCTTTCCCATTTCCCAGCCTTGTGGTAGAACAGATGTTTCCCAATCTGCCCGGGGAGAACCTGAGAGCCTTTCTAAGAACAAACAGCCATCATTTAATTTTAGAGTTGGAAAGGCTTTGCATACCATACTGGCCTCACATCCCAGAAGACAAGCTAGCTGCTTAGAAGAGTTAAAGGACTCGCCTCAGGCCACATGCCCCACGTTTGGCTATGGCCCTTGGAAGCCACATTCCATTTTTAAGTCCCATTTTAAGTCAGAAGTTGAACCACAGTAAGGTCCTGCCTGTGTTATGCACATGGAGAAAAGAAAACCGGCCTCCTTAGTGCAAAGGGTTTGCACAACAATAAAGTGAATAATTTTCCTGTTTAGTGCTGTGAATAAATTCAGTAGCAGCAGTTTGTAAACGGGAAAAGATGTGAACTGAGTGGGAATGTGTTTTAAAGGAGTCCTGACCAGGTGTGGGAGAAGCGCATGTTCAGTGTGAGATGTCTGGGTTACTATTGAGAATAATGCGACGGGTGAGATCTTTTTGGTAAATTTCTGATTCAGTATTGTTTAATATTCTTGTAAAATACAGTAAGGATTACTTTTTAGAGAAAGTGAAATGGAGAAAAGAAAATAAGACACAGTATAAATCACAGCATTTTTCTTTTAACACATAAAAATACCTTTGCCAGATTGGGGTGACAGGGGCACTCAGTGTTTCTGCTTGGTTCACTGTTGGCTGCCAGCAGTTTGCAGACCAGCCTGGTGTTTTGTGTGACTCTGGTCTAGTGGGTAATACCATGGGGGAGAAACCAGCTGTTGTGGGAGGACCCAGCCAGAGCATATCAATTTAAGTGGGGCATGGGAGGAAAACTAAGGCTCCCATCGGTGTTAGCTGCTAGAGAATCTCATACTCTTCAAGGAGTCTGGGGGATTTAATGTGACCCCAGCAATAGTGGGAAGCCACTTAAAGATCTTAGGCGACTAATACCATGTGTGGCCTTCAAGGGCACCACTGGCAAAGTTGCCACTGTTTGTCAGCTCTGTGTAGCTCTGAAAATGCTGTATTCCGCGTTAACTGTTCTGTCACGATTTTATTTTTTCTTGCTTTTCTTGTTTGTGTGGTTCAAAGAGCAGAAGTAGGTTGTTTTCAGTATTGTTACTGTATTCGACTCTAGGCCTTCTCAGGTTGGATACTTTCTTTTGAGGTCCGCCAGCCCCCTACTCTCCTGTCTACTACACTGTCACTCAGAAAGTGTCTTATTTGTTAAACAAATGTTTTGTTTTTGAGCATTTCCAAAGCAAGGTCAACAGGAGAGCTGAGGTAAGAGGCTGTTTAGGTGAAAGAGATTACCAGAATACTTAGGAAACCCCGGGGAACTGTAAAAATTACAGTGTATCTTCCAGAGAGTTGGCCCTCCTGCCTGCTCTATGCCTTTGTATTCTTTGTCTAGGACTGAGTAGCAATGCTCAGCTGTAGCCAGATTGTTCGTCCTGGGCCAGCTGGGCCAAGAATTCGCCTAAGATTTAGCAGTTACCATCAGAGTGTGCAGAAGTACTTACTGTATGACGCTACTGTCCAAGTATTTGGTGCAAGTTATTTTATAATTCTCAGGGCAGGCTTGTAAAGTAAATGGCATGTTTCATTATTTTGGAGATGCAGTGAAAGCACAGGTTAGTCCGTTTCTTAATAACCAACCTAGCTACCCCCAGGGGATGTGCCTCAGTGATAGAGTGCTTGACCAGCGTTCATGAGGTTCTCATTTCAATCTCTGCTGGTGACACCACTCACAGAGCTAATCTGAAGTGGAGTTTGAATGTGAACATAGGAACCTGGAAGCAAAGCCTGGGTTTTCCTTAAGTTAGTTCTGCCTGAAATGGAAAGATTCTGTGTGTGTGTGTGTGTGTGTGTGTGTGTGTGTGTGTGTGTAGTTTTCTGAGGATTGTTCATCTTATATGTGTAATTATTTTATCCAGAAAGATGAGAAATGTGGAAGAAACAGTGACCCAAGAATTACCAAAACAAAAACAAAACAACCACGGGAAGAACCACCCATGCAGGAAAATCTCTCTGCAGAATGATGCATGGCATCAGGCCATTTAGCATCCATGAAAGTTACGTAGTTTTGGTTCAGTGGCTTGACAGGAATAACCCCACCCCCACCCCCACCCTAATACCTCCAGTTTACTCCAGTCTGGGCTAGGAGTTAGAAGTTTGTAGTGATCCAGACAGACTGTCTTTACCCTCAGAAATGCCAAGACCATTACATGGAAGATGATAACCAAAAGGGCTGTTACATTTGAGTACTCCTCAGAATCACCTGAACTTGAACTTGTTAATGCCCTTAAATGTGCATTTCTATCAAATCCCCAAGTGGATTAAACCAGTCTTTGTGAAGTCCTGGCCAAATTGTTAGTGCTGGCTTGCAGAATGTGCTACAAGATAGTTGTTCTCTCTCTCTCTCTCTCTCTCTCTCTCTCACACACACACACACACACACACACACACACACACACACACACACACACGAGAGAGAGAGAGAGAGAGAGAGAGAGAGAGAGAGAGAGAGAGAGAGAGAGAGAGAGAGAGATATCAAGACCAGCTGTCTTCTTCTATTGGTCTTTATCTTTTTTGAGACAGGGTCTTTCCCTGAGCCTGGAGCTCATTGATTTGGCTAAACTGGCTGGCCAGCAAGCCCTGAGGATCTTCCTGTTTCCTCCACCCAGTGGTGGGATTTGAGGTGTACACCTCCATGCTTGGTTTGTGTCTCGGTGCTGGGAATCCAAACTCAGTTCCTCATATTTGTTCACTTTACTGACTGAGTCGTCCTTCCATCCCTAGAAGTTTTCTTCTAATGAAGTAAAAGTAAGGGAGAGTAATTTAAATGATAGATACAGAGAGGAAATGGGCTGGATGATAAGACAGACTTACATGGAGGTCACTTTAACGGGACTAAGGAAGAAGGCAAAGGATGAAACTGCTATGGAAGGAGTGAGGGAAGAGCAATCCAGGCAGATAATGAGATCAAAGACTGGGGGAGAAAAGGATCTGAACATTAGCCCCAGAGGAAGCCAACCTGAGTTAGGGGCGCAGGGAAGGCATGAGATGGTTGGGAAGGATACAGGAGCAAGCTCAAGTAGGGTTTGGTGGAGAGCAAACAGAGCTCCCTGGCTGGAGCACTAGGGGTTTTTTGTTGTTGCTGTTGTTGTTTGTTTGTTTTATTAAGATTGCTTTGGCAGCTATGTGTAGGTTGAATGGGAGAGGGATAGGAAGTGTGGAAATATGAAGAACAGACAGGAGACTGTAGTAGGAATCCAGAGGAACTGGGGATGAGGAGGGTATGTGTTCAGCGGTGGAGGTGAGGTGAAGCATAAAGAGGTGAGCTAGAAGAATGCATCTGCCTTGTCTCCAGTGTTTTATCCCAGCAGCAAATGCTCATAATGAAAGCCCAGGAAAGTTTAAATTACATTTTATATGTGTTGTTTTAAAGGAGATGAGTGCAGAGAACATTTTAGAAAAACATTCATCATCAAAACTTACGTGTGTCGTTCATTACCTTCCCCTCTGTCCCCTGCAGGCAAGGCTTCAACTATCTGGAAAGCTTGGCTGGCAAGGACAACTTGTTCTCTGAGCTCTCTGCTTTAGCTATGTTATTGGGGGGTATAATCTCTGTGTGTGTGTGTGTGTGTGTGTGTGTGTGTGTGTGTGTGTGTGTGATTGCTTAATTGTTGGCATGTAGTGACTCAACTGGTAATTTAAATTAATAGACTGTGCATATAGGCATGCTATTGTTCTTCTTAGATCTCGATGGAGCTTTGATTGGCAGTTAAGTGATGGTGTATTCGAATTAATTACTGCAGCTGAGAAGGAGCTGGGAAAACACTAGGAAAAAAAATAGATAGTTGTGATGTAAGAGTGAGAGGAAAAGATTCAACGTGAGAGTGAGCCTAGAATAAATTATCCAGAACTTAAAGGCGACAGCGGATGCCAAATGGGGCTCTCTCTCTGTGTACCACAGAGGTATGGTCAGCTCTTAGCCCCACTGGTTCACTAACGTAGGAGCTGGCTCCCCTGATCAGTGTGTCCTCTATAAGTGGAGCCATCACATAGTGGGTCCCCCCTTCCTGTGTCTTGGGATTCTCGCCCAGTCAGCTCCACCTCAGGCGGTCCCTTTCTTACATGTTTACACACATTCTCTTTAAACGGTATGTTTCTTTTTCCTTTGCTCTTTTAAATCTTGCCCAGTTTACCTCAGGAAATTATTTTTTTTTTCTTCTTTGTTTTATTCTAGAGCCAAAGTAAGGGAGGGAGGGAATCCTAGTCATGGTTAATATACATGAGGTTCATGCTGGGATAATCATATTGATGAACAATCCAATTACCAAATCTGGTGGCTGTTGGATTACAGATTTCTTGGCGGCCTTTGTCAGCGCAGCATTTCCTCTGCTTAAGTCTCTTCTTTTGGGGTCTCCTCCCCCTTTCCAGTCATTCGTGCTCGCTGTCTCCCCGTCCTTTTCTGTACTTCAAATTCAGCTGTGTCTAGAAATGTTTTCTCAGCTATTTTATTTTTTTTTCTTCCCTTTCGGTGTAGGAGATGCCATCCTGAAGTTTTAATTCAGTACATTTCCTACCTCATTGGCCGTTTGCTCCTCCTCTCTGATGTTGCGGCTCAGTTCTGGGCTTGAATTGAAATCTGCTTTCTAGTTAATGTTACAAGATCCAGCATACCAACTCACATCCTTCCCTGTTGTCTCTCTGTGTGACAGCAGATTATTCTGAAAAACCACTGGGCCATCTTCAAGGTTCACCTTAATTTTCCTCCAACCTCTACACTGAAGGGACTCTAGTTCATCAGCCTATCTTTATTGTCTGTCTGCTTATCAGTCTTTCCATCTATCCATCCACCAGTGTGTCCTTTTCTGTCCCGTGTGCTAGTCCGGTGGTTCAGAACTTCATTATCCCTCAAGACTAAACTTTCCACTCAACCTTCTCCTCCCTTTCTTTTCTTCTCCTCCTCCTTTCCTATTTTCTTTTCTTTCTCTCTCTCTTCCTTCCTTCCTTCCTTCTTCCTTTCTCTCTCTTCCTTCCTTCCTTCTTCTCTTTCTCTCTCTCTCTCTCTCTCTTTCTTTCTTTCTTTCTTTCTTTTTTCCCCCCTTGAGACAGGGTTTCTCTGTTCAACAGCCCCAGCTGTCCTGGAACTCCCCCTGTAGATCAGGCTGGGCTCAGAACTCAGAAATCTATCTGTGTCTGCTTCCTGATTGTTGGGATTAAAGGCAACAGCGTACCCAGCTGCCACTGTACCCAGTTTCCTTATTTTCAAATGTTAATTATTTACCAATTTTTAATGGTGAAGATTAAATCTAAGACCTCATGCATGCATCCCCAACCTTCTTGACATTTCAATTGCTCATACATGCTATACATATAACAAATGTTTGTACATTTGTTGGCTTGTATGTGACAGGCACATGGGAGAGTGCTCAAAAGATACTACTGTCTACTTGATTCTGAAATGAATTCACAACGCCTCTGATAAGATAAAATACAAAGTAAATGAAGAAGAGGACCAGAGACACCTCCTACAAGTAAATCAGAAATAGGAATTAACTGAAGCACCCACCTAATGCATGCATTTGTGAACAGACTTTCAGTAGCTGATGGAAGAGGGAAGGAGGATCCATTTCTGTCATTCCACACTGTCCAGAGAGTAGGACAAGTTGTACAGAAGAAACACAGCTATTCTTGGAATGGAGGTCAGAGAGAACTTTTCCCCCAAGGGCTCTGATAAAGAGAGTTCCTTGTGACCTCATGAATAATCTCTCTGGCATTCCTATTGTAATCACTTTTGGGGGATTGCTGCTTCTGACAGTGCTCAGTGTGAGCCAGCAGAGGAGTGTGGTGTGTAAGTTCAATAAAAGTAGTTAAGAGTGTGGGGAACATACACCCACCACAGTTTCTTGGTTAAGCAGCCTTCACAGTACATCCTCAACTCCTTTTCCCATCCCCAAACCCATCATTGCGCAGATCTCATGACTTCCAATCTGAAGCTGTTATCTTTGTATCTTGTTCTTGGCTTGTTTGCACATCTCTTGCTGTTCTTGAATGGCTCTGGCCGCTGGGTCTGCCTTCCCTCACTGCCTTCACCTTGCTGCCCACCCCTGGGGATACAGGTGCTTTCCTCACATCAAGGTCAGAAAGAAGTTGCCATGCTAATAGGATTTGCTGATCAACAACTCATAGAAGTTTAATTAAAACTGAACACACTGCTACCAACCCATTGGAGAAAAAAAAAAAAACACAAAACAGAATTCTTTGGTAGAAATGTTGTCTCATTTTAAATTTAATATGTATTAGGGGGCAGTATTTTTAATAAGAGACTTCATAGTCCTGTTCTTGTTTGTTTTGATGTATTTGTGTTGTTTTATAAAAATGTATTTGTTAACTACAGTTCAGCTGACTTTTGGAGTCAGTCTGGTCCTTTTTAAAGCTTTTTTTGATAGCACATACTAATTCTATGTAATAATAATTTATATTACTGGGAAAACTTGGGTTCCATTTTTTGGATTCTCAGTCTTGTTTAATAATAGAATTTAGAAATGGATTCAGAAGGAAACTTGAAGACAGTTACATTAGTTTTTGCAAAAAAAAAAAAAAAAAAATACCCCACTAGGACAGACAGGCTGAGAATCAGCAGCTGCCAGGGGAAGGGAGATGAAGGAGAAGGAAAGAGGAAGCCTTGTGTTTTGAGTTTGGATCCTATAAAGCTGGCATGCTTCAGCATGTAGATCAACACACAGCCATGTAGTAGAAGAGTACAGGGGTCGCTTCAGAGAAAGAGTGGGAAAAGCCAGGGAAGCCATGCTTAGAATGTTGGCCAGTACTGGAAAAAGAGACAAAGGAAGAATGAACAGGTCCCTGGCAGAGGCTCTAAGGGGCTGCATGGGAAAGGTGTTCCCGAGAATATCTCATTGAGGGAATAATTATTCCTCCCTTCTTCCTCTGGCTTTAGATGAGTCAGCTTCCTAAGGGGTGGTCTCTTGATCAGTTGATTGATAGGCCCAGTTGGATTAACTCTTAAGGAGAGGAGACAATGTTATTTAACATCCCAATCTATAGAACAGATCCTATCTCTCCAGGGACAGAGGTACTCCATTCTTTTAATCAGGAGGCCTGAGGAGGGAGCAAAACTGATGTTTACCTTTCTAGTGTTACCAAGGAAACAAGAGATGGGGTCCAAATCTCAGAGTGTATGTATTTGTACATTGTTTCTGAGAGAAATTTTGTTTGTTTGTTTGCTTTTCACATTCTGGATCATAGTTCTAAGATATTTCTATAAAACAAACAAACAAAAAAACAATACTACAGCTAAGTGTGGCTAAAAGACTCCTGGGATTTATCATTTAGATTCTCATCTTGATTCTGTAATTAATTACTTAATGGTCTGGTACTTGGTTACCTTGTTATTAAAATGAGATTGTTAGATTGCAGTTGAATGATAGCAGGAGAAATTATCAGCGGTGACTTTCAGTCCTGGCACTGGCCACAGGTAAAGCCGTCTAGTCCTCCCAGTGATGTTCTGAAGTCAGAATTGTCATTTCTGTTTACACAAGTGGGGGCTGAGGGACAGATTACAGGGTTTGGACAGGGTTGTACAGCCAGCGATCGGACAGGCTCTTGGCCTGGCTTCTGGGAGAAACCCTTAACCGCTATGCTTTCTAGTTCAGTGGTTCTGTGATGTGCTATTTATAAGGCAAAGCCTGTGTTTTGAAATTTTGAGGCAGTAAAATTAGTTTTACTGAAATTCAGTTTTGCATTATCCCTCCCCAGTTATTTTTAAATCCAGTAACTTATATTTAAATGAAAGTGGTACTCTTTCTTGCTTGTTCCCAAATGTGTTTGCATGTGGGGTTATTTGACTATAGCATTAGACAATGGGGAAGAAGTCAGTTACTGATGTTCTGCGATCTTCACTGTCTGTCTGGCAGGAGACTCAGCATCACTTATGAAGATATATTCTTCCTTTTTTGGTATAACTTATTTGTTTTTATTTTGTTGCTGTCTGCATGTATGTTTGTATGAGGGTATCAGATCCTGTAGTTACAGACAGTTGTTAGCTGCCACGTGGGTGCTGGGAATTGAACCTGGGTCCTCTGGAAGATCAGGCAGTGCTCTTAACCGCTGAGCCATCTCTCCAGCCCTTATGAGAATGTTTTCTATACCCAGTCTTCTTTCCTTTCTGCAACCAGGCCTTTGACACTCTCTGAAGCATTGGAGAATGGTCAAGCTTGGAACTTTTTAGAAGTACTGAGTATTTAGCCAGGTCGCGATGTGGAGTATTTAATGGATTATCTGTTATCATTCACTCCACAGATACTGTGGCCACTGATTATGCTAGAGGTGTGCTCTGAAATTGCAAAAACACGGATCCTTAAGGAGATATCTGAGAAGTTTTACAGACTCTTGCGTGGTTATCAAACTATAGCTACTACCATCTCATCATACATATGAGCAGCTAGTCTTATTCAAGCCCTTTTCCAGTATGACCCAAGGCCAAACTTCCAACTCTTTTCCTCACAGCCCATCCATCCACCATCTTTCATCTGTACCTCTTGCTGTTGGTAGGATGGTCAGTTTACTTTTCTGTCTAGGATACTTTTTAGTAAAAAAAAAAAAAAAAAAAAAAAAAAAAAGTGTGTGTGGGGGACTTGTTAATATTTATTTTGGGACAGTAAATATAAGCCAGAATTGTACCAGGTTGGCTGGAATATATTTTCATCCTAATGATCTGAATGGATGCCTTAAGATCAACATTCTTTACCATGATGAAGTTGGCGTTAGTGTATGACATACATCTCTGAGGTTTTCCCTTGAGTTTGTGAGTTGGTCGGCTTTGGATATGGTTTTCCTGGCAGGAGTTAATTTCCCAGTCTTCAGAATCTGCAGATTTTATCGGGTAAGTGTCTTAAAGCAAAAATTCTCAGTGAAGTATAAAGTAACAACCCTGAGTAGTCTTTCTTTGGACAGAAAACAATGAGAGGGCCAGAGAGAGGGAGAGGGAGAGGGAGGGAGGGAGGGAGGGAGGGAGAGAGATTCCATGAGTGCACTTGCTTTTAGGTTTAAGCCATACTTGTTGGCAACTGGTCTGCAGGGTACTACCCGATTCATCATTTGGAATACATTTCCTGCCCCTATAGAATGAAGTTAGGGCCTTAGAGTTGTGGAAATTAGAGCTGTTGCCCGGCCACTCATTAGTGGATTTAAGTCTTAAGAATTTACGATTTTAACCTTAAAAATCATTACCTTATCTGGGGGGGGGGTGTTGACAAGGTTATTTACCACCATTTATGGCCAGTAAGTAAAAAAAAAAAGAAAGAAAACAAAACCAAACATCAAGATGTTATCATGTAATTCTAACAACCTCAACACAGCCCAGGGTAGCAGGCTGAAAATGTAGCTAGCTCAGTTTATTACCAGTTCCAAGGAAGCACCTGAAAGTAACAATGTACTCAAATCTTTGAGATGCCCCTGGACTCCAGACCGTTCAGTCCATTTTAGCATTGTCCTGCAAGAGGAGAGGGTACTAACATGGAGCAAAAGGAAGCCGACTCATTAAACGTTAAGTGATCCATCCACTGGAGCAACTCTGGGTGCTGGGGAACCAGCAGCAGTTTTGACTCAGTTTTGATGGAGAATAAGCAATACTGGATTTGAATAGCCGTTTCCTTGATTCTGGCTGTGTCAGAGAGGATACATGAGACGTTGAGGCCTAAGCCACAGCTTTCACTTCGCAGTCAGGGAGAGAGACACACATACATGCTAAAACAAAGTCTCTGGAAACCATTCTTACCTTTTGTTGTTTGCTCTGTTTTTTTTTCCTATTTCAAATTTAAAAAGTTGGCTCCGAACCATTAAGATGATTTCACAACCCATTAATTGGTTGGGAGTTGAAGTTTAAAAC
Source organism: Peromyscus leucopus (assembly GCF_004664715.2). Classification (NCBI taxonomy): domain Eukaryota; kingdom Metazoa; phylum Chordata; class Mammalia; order Rodentia; family Cricetidae; genus Peromyscus; species Peromyscus leucopus. Next base: position 84,699,652 of record NC_051066.1, read on the forward strand.
TGCGCGTCTAAATAGATTTTTTTTTTTGTGGGTACGCATGTGTGAAGGCAAGAACCATGAAGTAATGTTTTCCTATCAGTCCTGTTAATAAGTATAATAAATAATGAGCCATAATAAAGCATGAACCATTTAGTTAATTAGAATATTTACCATAATACATGCTGTTGGGTTGCTTTCCTTATGAATAGTGCATTTTGTCTGCTAGGATGAAGTAATTGAGTGTTTCCAATCTGCCCAGACGGTAATCCTTACAATACTTGTTGTTGATGTTAAATGGTCTATTGAAATAGCATTTTGTCTGTGTGTCTTGGCTGGTAATGAACACTGTTTTGTCATTGTAGGGTTACCAGAACAGCTGTTGACACCCAAAGAATGCCTGAAAACACCCGTTAAGTAGCAGAAAAAAGAAATCATAGTTTTAACCCTTTTCTGCTTTATATGATGCCAGATGGTAGAGTACTTGATCATGAAGAAACTAAGCTCCTTCTGTTTCTGGCATTCATTCTTCAGTGTAATAAACATTCTCCAGTAGTAGAACATTATGTTTTTCTCTTTAGAGTATATCCCACACTCGAAAACTAGTCTCTATTTAAAAACACAGAAAACTAACCAAAAAGAAGCTGAACTTCTACTATTAGGAAATACTGAATTAGCCTCACTAGTTTTATTTTTATTTTTAGTTACTCCTCTAAGAACATGCCTTTTAAGCTGCACATGCCTTTTCTTTGTGGAGTGATATTTGCAGACTAGTGTGGGGTTCACTGTCTTCTCTAACTTACGGGCTTGTGCCTCCCTGGAGAACACACCCTAAGTGTTTCCTCGCCTGTGTTGCTTCATCAAGAGCACAAACAATTACAGCATAAAATATTATGTTTGGAATGAAGTCATGCGTCGTTTTTAATTGCTGAACTCTCATAATTTTAAAGGGGGTGTGTGTTTGTCTCCTAATTCACACACTTGCTAACACAAGCAAAGGAGCCCACACAGACAGATAGGAAAAGTATGAATCTGAAGGTTTCTTATTTTCTACTAATGCATGGAATGTGCGGGATCAGGAATGCTAAAGTGGGAGTCATAATGATAGCTTTAGCCTTAGAAGTTACTGAAGTTCAGAGAGCTGGAAGCCTTCCCTGCTTTTGTCTCATTGCCCTGTATATGATCTTCCTATAGCAGACCGGGCACGCTTAAATGTCAGCAGCTTTTCGTGCGATTAAAGTTCTGATTTCTAAAGGTCACTTAAAATGCCTCAGGCTGTACCTCTGCTTACCTTGGTAGCTGCTCTTATGATCTGTAGCCACCTTGCCCATAATGTTTGAGTTTCCTGATGATCATGTTTTAATTTATTGTGTTACTTGTAATTCTCTAATTCTTTGATGGTTCTGTGCTTTCGACAACTCTAATTTTATCTCGTTTGACCATGATTTTTTTTTTTTTATATTACCCCTTTCTCCTAGGAAACATTCTCATACACCTCATACCAGTTACTTAGTTCAGTAGCATTTTAAAAAAAAGGCAAAGAAACCTAGTGTGGACTATGGTTTACATCATGACAATATACATTATATAAATGTCTACATATGTATGCATATTATATGTAGTTCTATCAAATATAGGCATAAATAATTTTCATATTTCAATAGTTAATTTTATATGTAGGTTACTTAACTTCGGTGCTGGCTGTTTACTATGTTTCTTTTAAACAATGATGTTTATAGCTAGCTAAATAGATTTTATTTCTTCTCTTGTGCTACCAATTTAAAAGTATTTGGGAGGGTTTTTGGCTACACTGGACTGGTGTGTTAGGAAACATCCATGTTCTAGTGGTCAGCAAGTGTCTTAAATAATGAAGAATTAGCCCCTTCATTGAACATGCACATTGTGTCTTTACTGAGAAACATTGTCAACCTAATAAGTGAAACCACAAATCTAAATAATAGCTCTCCATAAACTAACACCTTTCCCTTCTGGTTTTTAAAATATATATGTATTTGTTTATTTTTATATATGTGTGTGCATGATTTTATGTGTACCATGTGCATATTTGGTGCCATGGAGGCCAGAAGAGGGTATAAGATCACCTTGAATGGGATTTACAGATGATTTTGAGTCCCCTGATAATGGTTGCCGGGAACTGAACCCAGATCCTCGGCAAGAGCATCAAATGCTCTAACCACTGAGCAAGCTATCCACCCCAACCCCTCTGCTTTGTAGTGTACAGCAAGGGGTCACTGAAGGTTTCTTAGAGTGATCTACCTTGATAATTTCTTCTTGTTCTGTTATTTGTGTGTACTGCTTTGTGAAGCTTTTAAGGGTTAGTCTATGTTTTGTGTATCCCCGAACACAGGTCCACACACAGTAGGTGCTCAGTGAAGAGAATGAATAGGTTTGGCTAAATGTCCTCATGCAAGTTGATAGCAGAAAAACAAACGAAAAACCAACATGAGCAAAATAATCGATCCAAAACTGGAAACAACAACAACAACAACAAAACCCAACCCAGTTTCTTGATTCTCAAGCCAGTCTGTCAATCACATTTTTGGTTTTATATAGAGAGATTGGAGAGAAACCCTCTAGGCACAGAAAGAATGATTTAGACAGAGATGTCAGGAGGTAGTTATATGTCTTTCATCTGTTGACACTACTGTTCTATTTTCTGTCTTTATAACACCCCCCCCCTTATATTAGTGTAATGAGTGTGAGATTCCTCTGCACTATTGCTTGCATGCCTAGTTTGTTCCATCCTGTTGCTGGGTCACATTCTGTTGAATACACATGCATGGGATTTGTTGTGCATTTACTGGTACAAAGATATTTGAGTTGTTTCCAGTTTTTTTTTTGGCAGTGGTATTATTCAGACCTAGGATGCTGTGCAATGTGATCATAAGTTTTTGTTCAATTGTGTAAGAAATGACCAAGGTGCTTTCTAGAGCAGTTGTGCCTTTTGCAATAGCTCCATAAGTGAATAGAGTTAGTTATTCTGCAGCCTCATCAGTATTTGTCAATTCTGATAGCTCTGTGGTATCACACTTTGCATTTTCCTAGTAATTAATGCTAAATAATTTTTGAAATGCTTACTCACATTTGTAAATCTTCTTTGGTTAAATATCTGTTCAAAGATTTTTTTTTTCTATTTTAAAGTTGGGTTTGTTTTCCATCATTGATTTTGAGAACTTTTTCTGTATTGTGTTTCTGTAGGACCTTGGCAAGGCTTCGAGGCAGTAGATATTGATGTTCCTCATGTTTTACTAATAGGTCTTCTTAGTGTTTTTGTGTCTTCTAATATTTTAATAATGGTAGTTCACTTTTGCAGTGTTTATTTAATGAAAACATTCTGAAAGGCATTAAAATAGAGGTTTTAACCCAAGATAGTGATGGGAAAATGAATTACACATTCTTCCTATGTGATATGAAGAGTCACATATTTTCAAGGTTTAAACCTGGCATTTTCTCAACCATGAGTTGAGAAAAAGATCTTATTCCTGGGATATTTAAGGGCCTGGAGTAGAAAATGACTGTACAAGTTGGTAACTTTTCTCTCTGGTAATTAGCACTTATTTTAAGTGACAGTATGGTGATTGTGGGGAGTATTCCAAAGATACAGACTACAGAGAAATAAGTCTTCTTGAAACATCGGGAAGAGACTGGACAGCACAGAAGCCTTGTCTACCCCTGCCCAAAGCTGTCTGCAGTAGAAATGCTGCACAGGCATTAGAAGCATGTCTGTGTTAATAGCTGGTAGGATCCTAGGAGTGCCAGATAAAACAGGACAGGAGTCTGTAGAGCTGCAGCTAATTAAAATAGCATCTATGCAGTTCTGGCCCCATCTGCATCGTGAGGTCACAGTTCTTCATGGATAAGTATTTGTTCTTATTTTTGAAATGCAAGGATGATATTTTTGCATATGTGAGGCTACACTTCCATGTGTGTGTATGTAGATGCATGTGGCGATCAGGCTCTGTTCCTCAGGAGGCACCAACTTCAGATTTTCAGGCAGGGTATCTCATTGACCTGGAGTTCTCCAAGTAATCTAGGCTTGCTTGCCAACAAGCCCAGGGATCCTTCTCAGCACTGGGATTACAAGTGTGGGAATACCACATTCAGATGTTTATTATTATTATTATTATTATTATTATTATTATTATTATTACTGCTACTACTACTACTTTCAAATCAGTAGTCTTTTTATTGTTGTTTTTTGATAGTTTTGTTTTGTTTTGTCCATACAGAATTTCATGTAGCTTAGGCTGACCTTGAACTCCCTGTGTAGTCAAAGATAGCCCTTGATTACTGATTCTCCTATCTGAACTTCTGAAGCACTGTTTTGGTTTTATGGTGCTGATGGTCAAACCCAGGGCTTTGTGCATGATAAGCAGGTCTCTACCAAGTGAGCTGCATCCTACACTCAGCTTTAAATGTGGGTTATAGGGATTAAACTCAGGGCCTCAGGTCTGTGTGGCAAACACTACCTCCTAAGCTATCTTCCAGGCCCAGTAATGCAATTTTTTAAGGTTAAGTTTATTTAATTGTTTAAATTATACCTTATATAAATTGCAATTTAAGAACAGAGTGGGATGATGGGTTTTAAAGCTAAAACTAAGTGTCAGCATATGATTTGATATGACAGCTTTACCATCCTAGCCTGGTGTCTGCACATATGTACATAGTGGGAACTTTGTACCAATCTAGTAAATGGGTAACAAGTCTTTTCTTTTTTCTTTAATTGTAAAGAAAACCATTAGTGAACTTCTTATTCCTTTTGGCTTTCAGTAGTGTGCCCATTCTGTGGTCTGTGGTGTATGTAGGCTGCAGGGAAAAAACAAACAGAAAAATTGATATATGTTAAGCTTTAGTATTTACAGACACTGAAAGATATTTTTAGCAGAAACATTTATTCATTTTGCAAATGAAAATATGTATCAAGAGGTGAACATGCTTAAAACTTTATGGTAACTTTTTTAAAAAATCTGTCATGATACCCATAAAATACGGCATTGGTCTTATGTGGGTGTTGATAGTGTGGATGGTTTTATTTACATTTCATTTTTAAAAACCAGCATAGGTTACTTTTGTGATTATAAAAGGTGGGGAGAAAGATTGTTCTCCTGTAGATATTGAATAGTGTCAGAAGGGAAATTAAACTTGGTTAACTTTAATTGGAAACTGTTGCTGTGTGAGTCTTTTGGATGAGAGAAACTTTCTTTCCAAATGTTTACATTGGAGGCATTTTTAATAATTAAAAATGTTTATTATTTATATCGTGTGTGTGTGTGTGTGTGTGTGTGTGTGTGTGTGTGTGTGTGTGTGTGTGTGTGTTTTGAGGTCAAAGACAACTTTATGAATTTGGTTCTCTCCTTCTTCCTTGATGTGGGTCCCAGAGATCAAACTTAGGCCACAATACTTGCATGACAGATGCTTTCAATTGCTGAGCCATTTTGCTGGCCTATGGTCCATGAAGAATTTTTCAGAGTTGCTTTTAGTTTGGGGTCATACTGTAGACATTTGTTATCTGGAAATTTGGACCTGCTATTTCTGGTTGATTACAAGAGACCCTGGAAAAGCTATTGGGAGACTATTAGTTTATCATAATCAACATGCACTATTTGAGTTAAGGAACACCATCAACCAGTTTTGTTGTTGTTAATTTGTTTTGTACACACACACACACACACACACACACACACACACACCCCACACACGAACACATTCAAAAAGTGTGTTCCATGGAGCCTGTGTGTGATTCAGTGACTTTTTTTTAAACTGTGGGGGAGTCTTGAGGTGTATAATCAGCAACAAACATCCCAGTAGCAAGGCAGTTTTAAGTAGGACGTTATTCAAATTGAGATAGCACATAGTCTGTTTAAAATTAAATAATGCTGAGGCCGAAGTCCCAGACCCTTTGAGGCCACAGTGACAGAGGCCACAGTCGTATACACATTGGCCACCAACCAACAGATTAAGCTCCCTGTGAAGCAGTTACGGAGATTTGCAAAGGTGGGGTGTGGAAACGTGAAGCAATGTCGATGCTTCGGCGTTACTATGGGCATTTTATGGGAGGAAAAAAAAAGAAAAGACAAGAGTTTAACCATGGGGAGCTTTGTCAGTTTCAATGAAAACAATTGCACCCTTTAAACAGTAATGTCGAAATCCGTGACTGCTGGTGTTTGGGTGTTCAGGTGTGGTTTTTTTAGTGAAATGCTGTACTGTTGTGTGTCTCATCTCTTGGTGAAACGTTGGGAGCGTGGTGCTGTGTGGGTGGACAGTGTGGACTTGTGTTCTGTCTGTTATGAAACAAAGATGTATAGAAAAGATTCTCCCTCCATCCCGCCAGACTTAAGTTTTAGATTCTTTCTCTAGCCTTCTCACCAGACTGCTCAAAGTCATCCTAATCTTTTTGAGAGAGCATCTTGTTTTATGTCCCACTGAAATTTTTCCCTTTAAAAATATAATTTCTTCTTTAAAAGGGCATGGCAGCGTTTGGCCCTTAACTGGTTTTTGGTTTTCAGTTAAGTGTTTGATCTGATGAGCTATACCAGAGTAAGATGTTTGACTCCTGATGTTTGGAGTTTTGTTGAACTTTTTGGATCAGCTTTCACTTCTGGGTGTTACTCTTCAGGGTCTCTTGTTCTCTTCTGCAAGGATTTTTTTCCCTGGGAGGGCACCAACCATGTGATGCTTCACCTCCTTTTCAGTCCTGTCTCAGTCTGCTGCATTCAGAGGACTCCCAGAAACAGTCGAAACAGATGGTGGGAAGATAATAGCGATCACGTGGTGAGCTTATGACATGGGATGACATTTTCTGATTTTTCACAGCAGTCTACATTTACATGCTTACTGCCTCCATTTTAACAACGAAGTAGCCAGATGTCAAAATCTTAACAGCCTGCCCAAGGTCGCACAGCAAGTACAGGACTGGTGAATCCCAGGCTTTTGGCCTTGGAAGCTGGTGCATTTCTAACCAGCAGTCTGGCTCTGAGGCCTTCTGTTCTGTTGCAATTGTCCTTCAGTGATGTTTCTGAGTAGCACTGACCTTGTATGACTTTCCTTTTGTCTTCCATGTTACATTTATTTTGGGGTAGGAATCTAGAGTGGTGAATTACTAGGTTCAGTAACTTGTAGCTTGCTGGAGATTGAGCTGCTCAAGTCCATTTAAAGTTACTGACTGATTTGTGAGAGTGGCTTGTAGCTGAAGATTTCTTTCTTTACAATTCTTAAAATATTATTTATTTCTTATTTGTGTGTGGAGATATTTCCCCTGCACGTATGTCTACACACCACATGCGTGCCTGGTGACTGTGGAGGCTGGAAGAGGGTCATGGTCCCTGGCACTAGTTGCAGATGATTACAAACGACTGTGTGAGTGCGAGGAAAGGAACTCAGGTTCTCTGGAAAAGCTGCCAGTGCTCATTTGTAATCACTGATCCATCTCTTCAGCCCTAGTTGAAGATTTCTAAGTAGCTTTTTTTTTTTTTCTTAACGTATTTTATGTGAATTTCATATATTTGTAATTACTGGCTAGGGCTTCCACTTGTGAACAGTTACAGTGTAACTCATCAGCCAGCGTGCCTTCTAACCTCTTATTTCTGAAGTCTGTACAGCTTGGATTCTCTTGCCGATGTTGGTGATGTCAGGTCTAGAATCTACTCTTAGTAAGTAGTCTGTAGGTTGTTTATTACCATTAGCTCTCATTATTTTAAATGGGTAGCCACCCACCTTCTACTCTGTAACCACAGGATTCCAGGGCTGCTCTGCAGATAGTATCTGTGGTCTACTCCTTTTAGCTCTTTTTACTTTATCCTTAATATTTGCTAACTGAAGCTCAGACAGTGCGAGAGAAAACATTTATATAAAAAAAAAAAAAAGAGCCTCTTGCTAGGGTGTGTGTGTGTGAAAAATCTCTTAGAATATTGGAAGTCTTGTTCCTGACCAAGGACCTAGAAACAAAACCTCCGATGTGTTTAACATGCATTAGTTTGTAAATACAGAGTCTCACTAATTGCATTTACAGCTCACAGCAAACTACCTGCTGTGTCTTGTTACTTTGAGGGGGGAAAGTGAGAAGTGGTGTGTGTGTGTGTGTGTGTGTGTGTGTGTGTGTGTGTGTGTGTGTTATAAAATGCTGAATGCTGAGAAGCATGTTGAAATAAATGGTTTCCAATTACATTATGTGCCCCCTACCTTTGGCATGAGGTTAATTGGGTCCCTCCCAGACCTTTTCTGATGAAACAGTTCATTAGTTTTTTCTGATACTGTGAGACTCACCTGAATTCAGGTATACCAACCTTAGTTTGGGGTGCTTCTATGTAAAGAAATAAATCAATAATTTATTGCCCTTTTATTAGAGTGGCTAAAAATAGCAAAAATGTATGACTTTACAGAATCACTAGTTACTCGTATGAGATTATTGCTTTGCCTTTCAAATTAAAATCTGTATGTATTCTTAAGATTGGTTTTGGAAATGAAAAGGATGGCTTTGGTGTTTAAGGCTCATATGTTTCCAGCACAAGTCATTGAGTGGCTTTCTAAAGGAAAAGTAATATATAGCCTTTACATTGTATATCATGGTAAACTGTTGAGAAAAAAATTTGTAAGTGAGCTGTGTATATTCTCAATTTAAAAAAAACCCCCATACTCCTCCATGATAAATAAGCTTACAGCAAAAGGTGAAACATAAAACAATATAATTTTATGTAATAAAATATAATAAAGACTAGGAAGCGGCCCAAAGTGATTAACTCAACTGCTTCATTTTACTGTTGAGCAGAGAGAGACCCAGTATCAAATTGTGGTTGGGTATCAGTATCAGACTTGGGCTTTCCTTTTCTGTCCCCGATTTTGATAGTATTTCTCCAGTCTTTTTCCAAATTATTATTTTTTAAATTTTAACTTGATGTGTATAGGTGTTTTACCCGCACCATTTGCATGCTTGGTTCCTGCAGAGGCCAGAAGAGGGCATCGGATCCTCTGGAACTGGAGTTACAGAGGGTTGTAAACTGCTGTGTGGGTGCTGGGAACTGAACCGGGGTCTCTGGAAGAGCACCGAGTGTTCTTTGCCACTGAGCCATCTCTCTAACACTTGCCACAGTGTTTATGAGAAAGGATCCTTCCCTTTCCTCCCTGTTGATTGCTGCCTTAGGTAGTATTGGGACCTGGGTTTAAAATATAATACTTCCTGGAGAAGGACCTAGTTTTTTTTTTTTTTTTTTTTTTTTTTTTTAAAGTTATCTTTAATAGGATTTGAGTTGTTCTCAATGATAGAAAAATTTGGAATGCTTGTGAGTCTGTATGGTAATAAGATCCCTTAAAGGGAAATTTCAAGCTATGAGAAATTTATGTGAACTTTGACTCCTCAATTGGTGAGCTATTTATAGTTCTTTTTCTATTCAGTTCTTAAGCAGAAGTACACTGCCTAAGATACATGGATGACTATGCCAAGGTCTTCAGGGCATCATTCTCCTTCCATTTCTTTTGGTGCTAGGGTGTGAACCTGGGGCCTTACACATGTTTAAATACACTCTGTCACTGAGGTTCCCACTAGCTCCTTCTTTCCTCATTTTTAACGTTGGTAGGATTCAGGCTTTGCTTTCTCTCTTGATTAGCCGTGAGAAGAGTTATAGGAATTAAATACTATATAGGAAGGCTGAGTTGGCAGTTAAAATCATAGAATGTACATTTTCTTCCTCTTGTTGGCCTTGGGGAGGTCATTTTACTCCACAGTAAGCCTCAGTTTTCCAGTTAGCCAAGGGTGATTTTAGGTGCAGTTTTACACCGAGAGCATTTACTCCCTTTTTGCAGCTTCTGTTCCTGCTGGTTTTGTTCCTACTGCTGTTCCTGTCATTCCCAGTCCAGGACATTTCCCACAACTGACTTGCAAAAGGCTAGGAAGAAAGGGTCGCGATTCCCATTTCTGAATTTTGGCAAGAGGAAAGATGGGGCGGAGTGACTCCTGTACTGGAGGATTGAAAGTGTCTTACTTTGAAAAGACTTTGTCTGGGTGAATTGATGACAGCTGGACCTTACATTAAACATGATTTTTCTAATGCCTCTTCCTACCAGTTCTTACAGTCCCAACAACGGAACTGTTTTGTGCTTGAACTTTATGGTGATTTTGGCATTAGAGGGACCCAAGGGCTCAGTTACTTCATTTACCTGCAGATAAGAGACAGAGGAAGCTGAGAGAGTTGCCCTGTTGGCCCAGTGCATGCCAGGACTTTCCCTCAGAAGGCTGCTAATATGTCTTTCACAGTGTTGATATCAAGTGGAGTATGGAAGAGAAAGTCAATTCAAAGACAGCTGCCAGGGCAGAGGGGAATGATTAATAAAGTGTGTTTTAACCGGTTAATTGTTGAGTTACACTGTTGAGTGAGTTCCCTCCTTTCTAAACTGACTACATACCTATCATGTATGCACTTGTCTCTAGCCTGCATCTGCTCATAGGCTAAAAATGAAATCCTCTGACAACTCTCACCTGGAGGACTTTCATAGATTTTAAAGAACATCTGACTGGGATGGAGGTAGGATTTGTTTTCACTGCCCTTGATTGTAATCCAGAAGCCATTTCCATCCGCAGATCTATGTGATCTAGTCCGGAAGTGTGTTTGCTTATTTTTAGTGAGGTATAGGGCTTTGACTATCCTTGCTAGTCAAGGACACTGGAAACCTCTACCAGCACACTTGTTCTAGGTAGTTTGAAGCTTTTTTTTTTTTTTTTAATGATACCTAAAGGGGGGAATTTCCAGGACTGGGGTATGTTTCTAAATCATGGGACATAATTCATAGTGAAAGAGTTAACTTTTCTAAGTATTGCATTCTAAAATCAGATTATGAATATTCCCCTTGGTTTTCTGTGCTCATGTAATTTGTTTGCTGTTGGCTTAGCATTGATGACAATCTCTACTTAGCTAACATGTTCCTAACTTCATGTTTTGCAGGGATATCAGTATGAACAATATCACCCAGTTACCAGAAGATGCGTTTAAGAACTTCCCTTTTCTAGAGGAGCTGTAAGTACTACTTTGAGCATTGTGTATCCGTGTGTTTTCTACTCTTTCTTTTTGTACACGTGTGTTTTCTTCTTCTTTTTGGAACCTCTTTCTATGGAGGGAGCCCAATGTTTCCGGTCTAAGAACTTCTCAGAGCTTAGTTTTCAGTGAGCTTTGTGCAGGGAAGTCATGTTTGGGAGTTGGGGGAGAACAAACTTGCTTTTTAAGCAGTGTAATTACTGAAGTTATTTTTGAAAGCCAGAACTAAAAACTGCTACTTCCATAAGACATTCCCCCCCTGCAATTATTATAACCATGATTGCCGCAGTGACACAAGCTAATTACAGTGTGATCCTGAGATAACATGGCTCCTGCATAATTACCGTTGTTGCCAAAGGAGTTGCTGTATGGGTAACAGGACCAGGAGAAATAACACAAGGTGTTCCAGGGTCTTGAGTCAACAGACCACTTTGCCAGTAAGTGAACAGCAAGCAGGAAACTGATAATAAAGCTCTTTGGCCGTTTGCACATGACCTTTTGGGGGTAAAAGTGTGTGACAGCAGCCGGCTACGTCTCCTAGAGCACTTTTAAGAACAGTTTCTATATTTGTCATTTGCATTGTGAAAAAAAATTTTTTTGGATGTGTTTGTAACCTTTTCTCTAGTTGTGCTTTCCATATGCTTTTAATGTCCATAATGAAAAGAATGCACCTTTTAAAGAATAGGAAACTATGCCTTATATTTTTGGAATCCTGGTGGAAAGTAAAATTAGAGTCAGTTAATATAAGCCCCAGTTCAGGGATTATGTGGTATGGAGTGGTAGAAAGGTTACAGTTCGATACTGTGAGCATCAAAAAGACACAGGCCTGAAGGAATCTAAATTTCTATTATACATCATGTTGTTCTCTCTCTCTCTCTCTCTCTCTCTCTCTCTCTCTCTCTCTCTCTCTCTCTCTCTCTCTCTCTCTCTCTCTTGAATAATAGAGCCAAGTCAGTGAGGCTGCCTCTCCTAGCTCAGCCCCTCCCTTACAGCATAGAGTCAGAGTCCAGTAAGACCCAGATTGTATTCCTAGCTCATTGAAATAGCAGTTTAAAGACTTAATCAAATTAAAGAGAATTTTTTTCTTCCCACACAGCTTAGTTGAACTCAATGCTTTCACTGCAAAAGTTGAACAGAGATTATTTGTTACAAGATTGAAAATTGGGTCAAATTACTTAGACTCTTTCTGATTGCTGTCTTTGACTATAAGGTGTGATTAATGATAATCCCTCCTTTGTATTATTCTGGTACAAACAAAATATATATCTTAAATGTTTATTATGGCATATGATACAGAATGTTATATAAATGCTAGCTAGTATTTTATCATTTTTAAAGTGAATAAGGAGCAAATTATGTTCAGGTAAAAGGATTTAAGAGTATGGTGTATATGGTGTGTTTTATTTATGCCTTTTTATGTAATGAATATTAGTTGCCTCTAAATAATGTTGTTTGAGCTAATTGCATTTGAAGTCTCTATCTTCACCACTATAATCAATCTTTAAGGTACTTTTCTGCTTCCATTTTTTTTTTTCACATGTAGTTTTACACTTCAGGATTAGGATCTCTTTACAGAAGTACTCATGTAATGAAAGAACATTCACAAGTGGTTGCTCAGCCATTGTATAGCCACTGTGGGATATATGATGTACCAGACAGGAAATGGAGAAGCTTCCCGCACTCTGGAGGGGGCTGCTGTATGCAGACCACATTTGTTGATGCCTGCAATTACCAGTTACACTTTTAAGGATTTTGGAGTGAGAACCTGGCCAATCCCTGCTTTGTGAAATTTCACATCTTGGATTTCTTAACATCTCAAATGACCAAGCGTTTGTGAACCTCGTGAGCTCTATCAACTGAGAGTTTTAATTGGAGCCAAATTGAGTTTGATTGGTAGTTCTTTGTAGCGAGGTCTTGTTCTCTCTCTATTCCACTATCACAGGAATGAAGCCTATCAAATCAAGCTGTTATACCCACTCTGGATACTGTATAGGATTTAAAAAAAAAAAAATTCAGTTAGGAGCTGAAAGTTATTTACAAAGAATATTTCAAAAATATTTAATACTCTGGCAATAGTTTAGGCATTCAAGAGAATTTATTTTCCAGGTTAATATAAACATTAAAAAGCTTAATTTTTGCTTTTTAAAACAATGTAGTTGATTTTAACATTCCAAACGACGCGGCCTTGACTATTGTAATGTTTCATAAACAGCGTAACCATTTGTTCAAAAGTCATCTGGAAATGATTTAAGAGTGATTGTGAAGCTGAGTGCCCTAAGTAGAAATGAGTGACTTGCCCAGGGTTTTTTTCCATGTTAGTTAATGAGGTGTTCCTTATAACACATGACTGGCTTTGGCCAAATTTCACATAGGGATCTGGAATGTTTAGAGTATGGGATATTTAGAGTATTGACTTCTCAACGATACTGAAGAAATGTTTGAAGATATTTACACATCCATTTGTTCTTTCAACAAACATTCAGTCCTGTTACTTGCAAGTCTTTGGGCTTATTAGGAACATAGACACAAGCACAGTTCTGGGGCTAGCTGACAGCATCCCTAGAGTTATATTGTTTGATACCATACCAGTTAGAAGCAGGTGGCCATTTAAATTAAGATATGAATGAAAGTAAAAAATTCAGCTCCTTAGCTGAACTAGCTACATTTCACACAGGTTATTTATTTTTTGTAGTGCTGGTGACTGAACCCAAGGCTTCATACATGCTGTACAAATGTTCTGCACAGAACCACATTGCCAGCCCTGAATGACCACATTTTAGTGTCAGTAGTTACTTATGCTTAATGAGTACCATATAAGCAGACATAGATAATCTCCATCAATTGTAGGAAATTCTGTTGGACAAAGTTGATCTAATTTTCAGAGTGAATGAAGCTAACAGTTTGTACATTGTGCTGAAGAAGTGTATAGGGTGAGTGGAAGCCAAAAGCACTAGATTTACTTGAGAATCTAGAATGCGGGAAACTTCTTTGCCTCCTATAATCATTTCCATTGAGTTTTGTAGGTGTAGGAAGAGGCCAGGTAAAGATAGGTAGAAAGGATACCTTGTAAGAACTTCATAGAATGTGGAGTGGTATGGAGGTAGAAACTTCAGAGGAATTGGGAAGTGATTTGTTAGGACAGGATTGGATGGTGATTCTAAAGACATTTCTTGGATTATGCCCATATCATGAAATGCTTTGAACCAAGCTGGGGTGTGTGTGGTATGGGGGGGTGGGGGCTAAATGCTTCCCCAAAAAGTTTGGTTTGATGGGTTTATCAGGAGGAGACTAGAATTTTTAGATGCTACTTACTAAGACTAGAGACACTGGCAAGCCAGTCTGCTTGGGACCTAAACAATTAAGTTTTATAAACATACAGTGGCGAATAGGACACATATAAAAAGCCTTTCATTGTGCATAAGTCCTTTCTCTGTACTACAAGAAAGTGAGCTTTATAAAGGCAGGAGCTGAGCTGTTCTGGGTCTTACTCAAGTTCATGAGTCTGATGTTTTGTTGTTCTGGGTCCCAAAATCTGGCCTTCACAGCCCTGTTCTTTTATAATCACTGAAGAATGTTTACTTACTCTTAGAGAACTATTCCATCCAACCTTTTCTATATGGATTAGATATTTTAGATAATATTGTTGCCAGTTATTTTCACATTTAATATACTTTTGAAAGCTTTATAGCTCATAAAGATTATTACTCAGTAATATTCTCCTAGATTCTGGCCATAAATTCAGCAGATGGAAGGTTCTCAGGACTCTCGATTTTTGTACCTCATCTTCCTAGTCTTTAAAATGAGACTTTTCGCAGGACTCATGTAAAAAGAATATCAAACAACTTGTAAAAGTATTCCATGTGAAGTAGGAAATTTCAATAGTTACTGTATGCATGTCTATCTATTGAAAAATTTGGAGGAGAGGTTGTTTTGCTTGCAGGAAGGAATTGGAATAGGTTAGTATGTCTGTTAGCAATATTCAGAGAAAGCTGGGATTCTGGGAAAACATTCATGCAGCAGTGTCAGGATCTATATTGCCTGATACTGTCTGTAAAGCCACAAATGCTTCTGATTCCCTTGGATTTGTCAGGGCATTGGTAGCCATTTGGGGAATGGTTGAAATTTAGAGTTGTGAAAATGATTTAGTTAGAAACAGCAGGAAGAATACCAACTACGTTTCCACAGGCTGTCACTGAAAAATCCCTGTAGATATTACAGGGATGTAGCAACAGCAGTAGAAGTTGCTGCCAGCGTTGGCACTCAGTCAGTTATTATTGAATACACTCTGTGACTAAGATAATCCTGTCATTTCCAAATACTTTGACTCTGAAGGCTTCATGACACTAAAGTGAAGGTTAGGACTTTGAGTCCCCAGTTCATTGTTACTTGTTTTGTTTAATTTGTTCAGTACTAAATGGAACCACTACTTTAAAAAGGGGGTTAAACAATTCCAACAAGGATGGGTAATCAAATAGAGGATTTAACCACAGCAAGATTTTCACCTTTCTGAAATCTCCATGTTCTCATCCATAATCCACAAAAATATGTTCTGTTTCCTCATAGGACCTTGAGAGCACAGGTTATGTTTTTTTAGCAAATAATAAGCCTACAATCAATGTAGCCTGCCATTATTATTTCTGTTTTACCCTGCAGTAATTGCCTTTTACTAAGACTGAACAATTTTAGTTATTTTTATAAATGGTTTCAGGTAGAAACTATGAAAAAATAGTCTGAGAAATTTCAAATGAATTTGTCAAATAATCTCACTATGTGGTTCAGGGGTGAAGCTAGTAACTGGCTAGTGTTCTCTTTTGATATTGTACTCAGAACTTACCTTTGCCTCCAAACTTCACATTACCTCCTTAATGAAATCTTCCAGATAAGTTCTGTTGACATCCCAGATAAAGCAGAGCTTGTCCTCCATTGCCTGGTGATAGTTCTTTGGTAGCATTCCCGTTTCCCTTTGCACTACTCTAGTAGGAGGTCCATTCATGAAGATCACCAGCCTCGCAGTTGCAGAGTGAGCCTAAGAAGCCTCGTTACCTGTCTGATTCTTACCGTGTTCTACAATGAGTCATTGGGAGGACTTCCAGACTAGAAAGTAAAGCTGACAAGGGAGCAATAGGGAAGGGAGCTTGCATTACCTAGGACCTAATAGTTAGAGGATAGGTCCTTTTAGACCTATGTTGTTCTCTTGCTTTTGTTTTAGCCCATATAACTCTTTGAGGAGGTTGAGTTTTTCCTCACAGAAGCACCTTGCTAGGTGACAGAATTCATTAGTAGTAGAGCCTGCTGTGGGACATTGGACTGGCTATGTCTCCTGTACAAGTGGGAAGGCCAAGGAAAGACGTAGTACACCATTTGCTAATTCAACAACCCTTGGTCAACTAAAACACTGTGTTTGACACTGGGTTAAATGAGATTCTTGGCTTCAAGGGAAAGGAATAGTATATCCCAGCTATGAGAGTTCAAAGGAAAAGGGAAATTACATTTAGCACGAAAGATTAAAGAAGACCTCATCAAAGAGCTGCCATTTCTGGAGAGCCTTGAGGGACGGAGAGAGTTATTTATGAGGAGATAGGAAAAGGAGCTCAGGTAGAGAAAGGGAGACTGGGATGGGAGTGCAAATGTTAGGTGGAGTAGTGCTGAGTTACTGAAAGCAGCCATGGGAGAGAAACTTAGTGAGGCGTTTGGAGCCAGACTGAGGACCTTTCTTGGTAGACAGAGGAGTTCTTGAGTGGCCGTTGTTGTGTTTTTGAGCCAGGGACTAGTTCAATCAGATAGGGTCTTCTATCAATGTAATTTCATAGCAGAGAGCTTAGAATTGAGAGAGGTCAGGAAGATAGGGAGATAATGGAACTAGCTAACTGTTAAGGTGTAGGTGAGAGTTATCAGAATTTGTTTTAGCTTGGAGGTATATGCCTTTAATGCCAACATTCAGGATGCAGGGGCAGGCAGATCTCTCTGAAGCCACAGCCAGCGCGCTCTACACTGTGAGTTCTGGGCCAGCCAGGGCTACATAGAGAGACCCTATCTAAAAAGTGTGTGTGTGTGTGTAAATCTGAATTAGGGCAGATGAGAGGCAAAATAGAGTCAAGGCTGTGTCAGATGAGGCAATATCAATAGTACTTCATTTTAGTATTTCCAGGAGTTATTAGAATTAGAGACAGCATGAAAAGAAATTGTTCCAGAAGAGAAAATATCAAATTTAGTTTCAAGTAAGCATGCTGAGTTACATAGAATATAGATAGGGACATAGGGAGTAGAATCTAGAATAGAGAATCATGAGTGTAGAGTTGAGAGGCTTTTATGTTGAGGTGATTAATGGAAACTTGAGAGTGTAAAAGCTTGCCAAGGGAGAGAGGGCAGAAGAAAGGGAAGGGAAGAGGGCCAAAGACAGCTCCTTGGGAAACACTGGAACCAAGGTGTGGGAAGAAGACATGTGCCAGATGAGAACTGGGGCGGAACTCTTCCCCAGGACCTGTGGAAGAAGAGGTTTCTATAACAAAACAAGGAATCAGCTTTGACGTGCTAGAGAGAGATGCCTGTAGCCAGACGCTGAAAAATGATTTCAGTTAAAGTAGCCTTACAGTTGTTTCAGTGCCATTTGGGGAAAGGAGTTCATTAAGAAACAGGTGTTTGGGGACTGTTAGTAGATAGTTTCCGGGTTTTGGAGAGTGAATAAAGCTTTTAATGTCCTCTGTATGTGAGAGTTCACTGAGTTTAAGACACGAGCACAGCCGAGGCACGGTTGAGAGTTGTTCCCTGGAGAACAGAAATGTCTAAAGGTGGAGTTGCTTCAGCTGGCTTTGGACCTTGAGGCTTAAAATGTTAGGAGAGTTTTCACATGTTCTGTGTTGTTCAGTTCTGATTCTCTGCTTTTGTGTTTTGGCTCTTTTCCTGTTGTAACTATCCTGTCTCCATAGAGTGGGACAATAACTCCTTCAACAGTCCCAGGTATACCTCTGCATCCTAAAATCCCACATGAATATTTGAAGGACTCATGCTGCTTTGAGCAGAGACCTGGGAGGACTTTGCCTCCCTTGCCTCTTCTTAAAACATCCATTCTTTTTGATGGTATAGTCTAACCTGATTCATCAATCCATCCCTAGTAGAACTATTTAGACTGTGGAAATGGTCCCCCAAAGCGAGCAGAAGAAGCAGGAAGGAAGATATGCTGGGCAGAGAGAAACCATGGATATCTCCGCCTTCTAAAATCCAGCTACTAGACACAACTGCAGGAAATGTTTCTTTAATGGATCAATCTGAAATGAACCAAGAATTGTTGGAGAATACTTGTTGGAGAATTTAAATAGGAAATAATATTAATTTAGCTATTTCCACTAAACTAAACTTTGTTGTAACTGCTTCATATCTCATGAATAGAGATGATACAAATGTGATGTAGTCTGACTTTGGGGTTGGGAAATCAGAATTTAATATAGAGCTAGAAGAAATCAAACTTGGGAATTCCAAGCAGTTCACTGGTGAAGTGATACAGGATATAGAAATTGTAGAGACATACATAAAAGCACAGTTTGTTGGTTCCTTTATGTATTTTAATCAATGATGATTATTGGTTCTTTATTTGAATGTAATAGTTATTACAAGTAAACAAAAATATATTTGATTTTCTATTAGCATAATTAAGTTTTCCAACAAGGCAATAAGCTGATCCATTTCTACTATTTATTGTCTACTATTACATGAGCCATGCTTATTCAATATAATATTCAATAATACTGTATTCCATTATAGGAACTTAGGCTCAGCACTTGAACTTTGCCCTCTTTGTTCACCATCAGTTGCTTTGGGCACTATCTGTACCTTGAAGATGGTCATGTTGGAGGTGCTGCAAATATTTGAATTGAACATATATATAGATATGAAACTATAAAGTATGAAACAACTCGACAAAAGCTAGATTTTCAAAACCTGATTATAAAATTAATGAAAACTCAGTGTTTAAAACATGGGCATATGGAAAGATACAGAGAAGAAAGGAAGACTAACCAATCATTATCTCACCCCTGAGAGATAACCGTTGTTGATATTTTGTTATGTATCCTAGAGTTTTTTTTAATACATTCATATACTTTTAAAAATAAAATCTTACTATTTATACTTATTTGTCATAATACTAATATACTGAATTAGATCTAAATTTTACCACTAATGAATATATAGTATATTTTCATCTCAATACTTCACATTTTATCTAACCAATTTCCTATTGTTCTGGTGCTTATCTATTATTGTAAATAATTTTAGAATTAAATTAATTTTTAGAGTATTTAATGTATTGTCCTTTAAAATATGTTCATATATTTGCATGCACACACATACACAGAAGAGGGTATCAGGTCAATTGGAACTGGAGTTACAGGTGGTTGTGAGCCACCTGATATGAGTGCTGGGAACCAAATTCAGGTCTTCTGTGAGAGCAGCAAGTGCTCTTAACTACAGAGCCATCTCCCCAGCCCCTTCATGTACTGTCTTTAATTGTGCTGTTTTTATTACAGCCTGGCATGCTCTTTTCCTAAATTTCTTGAATTGGAATTATATTTGACTGTAGTGGAAAGTTCCAGATAACAGTGACTTAAAGACATGATGCTTTCTTTTATTTGCATGCATCTGAAATCTGTAGTCTAGCAACCAGGAGCTACTATTAAGAATCACAAAGTTAGCAGAGATGGAGAGCTTAGCATTCTAGTCTGCAGTTCTGTGCTTATAGTGTTCACATCCAGATCATGTAGCTCCTGGAACTGTAGTCATCAACATTCACCTCTCAGAGTAGGAGGGAGGAAGAAAGGGGGGTTAGTAATGTCCCAGTAGGTCACTTCTTTTAAGAAGCCACCTTGAATGTATCATACAGTACTTCTGACATTTCGCTGGCTAGTACTTAGTGACATGGGTTTTTAACAGGGAATGCTGGCAAATACGAGCTCTGATACTTGGACCCAGGTCAGGATTCTGTTACTAGGTAAGAAAGGAAAAATGTTTATTGGCAATGCAGTTAGTCAAAGCAACTTGACTGCAAGCAACAGAGCTCCCTTTCCTATCTAAACAGTAGGAGATGAACTCTTACAGTAGAGGAACGGCTCTAGAGCCGAGCCATTCGGTGCAGTTCATTCTGAGCTCTCTTTGCTTTGTAAAGCTTTCCCTGCCTTCCTTTCCCAGACTGCCCTGCTCTTCCACTCCTCACACACCACTTTGTGTGTCTTGCCGTTTTGTGACCCAGGTAAGTCAGAAAGTCAGTTTGTACTGTGCACTCTATTTTTTCCAAAGGCAGGGCACTCTGTCTTACTTCTGTATGACTCATGGTGACAGTGACCACATTTTAAAATTCATCTTTGTTCACTTGTTATTCCTGTGTGCACGAATGTGTAATGTGCATATGTGAGTATGGGTGTGTATTTCCTGGCTCACATTTGGAGGTCAGAGAACTATACTTGGGACCAGTTCTCTCCTACCACCATGGGATCCAGGGATTGAACTCAGAGCATCAGGCTTGGCAGCAAGTGCTTTTACACTCTGAGTCATCTTGTTGGCTCAGTAATTATATATTTTTTTTTTACTTAAAGTTGGGGGAGAATTTAAGAAAAAGAATTCTCATTTTGAATTTATTGATGCAAGAAATTTTGTCAGTACAGATAGAAATTAAATTCTGCTGAAGCTCATGACTTGTCGCCACTTAAAAGAAATGAAACAAGAAACAACTGAGAAAACACAGTGCTTCTTTGGCTATCCTGTAGTAGAAATGCAGTAAGTACTTGCTGGTTGATGTTAGGTATATAAATAGTTTTAATGCTATATTATTTCCTCACATGGGTGAGTATCATATGTGCTTATCACCCAAAGGTAAATGATTAGATGGTTAGAATAGCTTTGCTCAGAATCATAACCATTGCCACTGTTCTTACTGATTTACCTCTAAACTACAGCCTGTTGTGGATTAAGGTGGGCAAGTGGGAGATTCAAAAGGCCAACTTGGCACAGGTGGAACTTAAATTCTAGTTAAATAAAGTTCTTTAGTATATGGAAGAGTAGTAGATGGCCTTCATACCAGGTTTTAGCAGGGATGTAATTATTTTTGTTATAGATTACTTTAGTGTATAGCCCTGTGTGTGTGAGACACAGAGAGAGAATGAGAGAGAATTTCTTCCTTCTTGCAAAGACAAGCTGTTTTAAAAATATTAGCAATCGTTCGTGAAAAAGATCTAAATATGTATATGTTCTTAAAACGTTGCATTTTTACACATGCTTTGTTTCCTTGCTTTTTGTGATAGGTCTCATTACAGAACCCGGAGTGCTCTACCAAGTACTTGTTTATTCCAAGCTCATCTCAAACTTGTTATTCTTTTGCCTCAGCTTCTCGAGGGCTGGGTGGCATGAGCCACCACTTCTAGCTTATACATACACACACACACACACACACACACACACACACACACACACATACATATATATACATACACATACTTTCTATATACATATTTTATATCCATATATACACCACCTTCAGCTTTTATATATATATACACATATATACATTATATATACATGTTTTTAATAATTGCATGAAGATAAAATCCTTCCTGAAGATGTAAAAAATGGGGATAACAGAGCTAGAGATGTTGCTCAGCATGCCCAAGGCCCTGGGTTTAAGCCCAGGCACTGGGATTGGGGTGGGTAAAGAAGAAAAAGCAATAGGGAAGTAAGCCAGGCATGGTTAGTAGACTTCAGAGTACTTTGATCTACTGTATCAAATGAGGTTTAACCCTGGTAGAAAGAAGGTCCCAAGGGATCTAGAAAGAATGCTGCTTAATTATTGGCCTTTTTTGTCCACTACAAAAGTATTTCTTTCTTGTGGCTGTCTTGAAGTTAGTGGTAGAAAACACCAAAGAGCAGTGTTCGGCTTCTGGGATTCACATTGTTTTCTAGGATTTGTGTTATTTAACAGTCCTGTAAGACATTGGGCTGGACATGTCAGGGGCAGATGCTCAAGTTCTCCATTTGTT
This sequence comes from Peromyscus leucopus, assembly GCF_004664715.2. Taxonomy (NCBI): domain Eukaryota; kingdom Metazoa; phylum Chordata; class Mammalia; order Rodentia; family Cricetidae; genus Peromyscus; species Peromyscus leucopus. Next base: position 84,721,691 of record NC_051066.1, read on the forward strand.
AAAAGAGGAGCCACTGGTGATAAGTTGTTGAGGTTATTAAGGTGCTTTAAGGGCCACTGTAATCAGATAATAAAAAGGACTAAAGGATCTTCAACTTTGTATTGTCTGTATTGAGACCAGATAGCCTACAAGGAACCAGCAAACCCCTCGAGGTTTTGTATTTTTCTTAGAAGCCTCATAGTTCTAAATACACTGTCAGAGCTTCACATGTAAATTAATATACAGTTTAGGATTAATAATAAAAATATGTTTTATGCTGTTGAAAATGGTTGCTAGCATTTTACATCCTGTTTTCAAATAATGTCTAGAAGAGTGGCACTCACCTCCTGTCAGACACTTTACTGGTGGCCATGCTTGCCTAGTTCAGTCTTGACTTAGAACAGTCTTCTCTACAGGAAACATCACAAGCCGATGGCTTAGTCTATTGTACTTTGTAAGCAGTATGACTGATACTGGCCATCTGCCCACTTGAGGGAATCAGTGGCATTACAGGGGAGGCAGCCTGGACATGTTTGGGATGAGCTGTAAGATTTTCTTTTGCTTGGCTTCAAAGGTAGTGTAGAGAGAAGCAATGGAGCAGGAGAGATGCCATTGTTGAGAGCCGAAAAGTGTTGATCAGACCGAGGGGCAGTACTGTGATACTTTTCAGTAAACATTTCACAGGAGCGCAGCAACAGGCCATCTTGAAATCACCTGCAGAATGAAGGTGAGAGACAAGAGTGGATGGCAAGCTGTGCTGCCTACTTCTCACCTCCCCACAGTATGAGAAGGGCTGTCTTTGTAAAGCTCTCTTGTTTGTTCAGTGAACATGTTTCCTGCCCCCCATAGTTGCTGTGGTACCCCTGTCCCTTCTTCACCCCATGTCTCCTCAGAACAGCTGCTAGAAGACTTCAGCCATATTCCCCTCAACTCAGTAAATATTGAGTCAGCGTACAGATTGTAGTCTTTATTCTCCTAAGTCCTGACTAGAATTCTAGCCACCATGAAATTTATATAATGGCCCTGATGCAGGGTTTTTGTACAAATAACACTAGTTGGTTTACTCTGTATTTCACAGTGGCCCCTCTCCTTTTCTTTAAGAAAATATTTATGTGTATGTGTGTATAACTGAGTGTGTATATGTGCACCACATGCATGCAAGAACCTGTGGTGGTCAACGAGTCATTGACTCACCGAGAACTGGAGTTCAGAGATCAGTGTGAGCTGTCCCGTGGGTGCTGGGCACTAAACTTGAGTCCTCTGCAAGAGCTGTGAGTGCCCTGAGCTGCTAAGCCATCACTGTAGCCCTGCCTATCCTGTCTGTTTCAGTGAAGAAATCCCAATCGCTTGGGTGCACTGCATGAAGGTATCAAGCCTCGGGCCTACATTTCCTTCTGACTTGTAGCCGGCTTATTCATATCCATCATTCACCCATTTCCCATGTTCAACCTACATTATTTCTGTTCTCTCTTTTCTGGCAAATGGAAGTTTTATGTAGTATATTCATTAAGAGTAGATAACATCTTTGAGAACTCTTACGCCCCTCTAAGGAGCTCCTAATATGAATCCATGGTGCTTATGAATAATAAACATAAAACTGATTCATAAGGACATTCACACTGCACCACTTGGTCCCTATTCCCTAGAATGGCTCCAGGTGTATTGGGAGAGCATAAGCCTAGGGAACTGATGTCTCCCTACCATCAGCTCTTCCTCTTCTCTTCTCTCACTCTCTCTCTCTCCCTGCTTTCTTTGCTTCAGAGACTCTTGTAGTAAACAGGGTAAATAAGACCTGCCCTGAGGTAGACTGTTTGAGGTCACTATTTGAGGTGCTGTTGGACTTGTTTCAATTCTTGTGTTTGTGTACACAGTCCAGTGAGTTCAGATACCACTGTTGACCTGTGAACTGGTCTTTCCAACTTTTAGCTCCTCTTTAGTACTTGTAGCATATATTAAGGGAGGTGATAGTTGTCCTGGCACCCGCTACCTTAAAGTCTAGCCAAGTACTTCTTTCCTGTGAAGAGTGTGAAGGAGATTGGGAGAGTAGAAATGAAAGAACAGAAAAGGAAAGATAATCGGGTTGCTCTCCAGTTTTTTTAAGAACCAATATTATATTTTCTGAGTCTTATATTGGGCCTTAGTTGAGGTATTACAGCATATGTGCCATATGCATGGTCTCATGCAAGAATATAAAACAAATGTGATTTAGTCCCCACTCATAAGGAACATCATAATGCCATAGAGAAAGGTGGGGGAGGTGAATAGTAACTAGAGGTAAACTAAAATGCACCAGTGAGAAAGTTTTATTTAAGACTCCTGTGGAACCCCACAGGAAGGTGATGTCAAGTGGTTTCATACTGCTGATACTCAACGCTAGCAGTCAACATGATTCCAGTTAGCAGAGGTTGGAACATGGGGATGTTACAGGTGAAGAAAGATGGTGTGAGTGGTGAGTTGTATAGGGAAACCCTGGTGTGTTTGGATGTGTAACAAGTGCTAAGTTATAGGAAATAAGAACAGTGGATTAAGATGTAAAAGAAGAAAGTTATGTTGAAAGTCTGGCAAATTCAGCAGGGGAGGCTTTGAGAAATTTATTAGAATTGTACATTTAAAAATTTAAATCTCATAGTATTATATATTTTAAAAATATTCACTTTATGTGTTTGCCTACATGTATATATGTGTACCACATGTCTTTGTAGTGCTAAAAGCCAGAGATGGAGTCAGATCCAGATCCCCTGTAATGAGTTATGGATGGATGGTTGTGGACCACCATGTGGGTGCTGGGAACTGAACCCAGGTCATCGGAAAGAGCTACACGTGCTCTTAAATGTTGTCATCTCACTAGCTCCCTTCCAGTATTATAATTAAGTAGGGTGAGGCAGAAGTCTTGTGGAAGTTCATGGCAGTAATCCAGATAAATAATAATGAGAGCCTAAACTCATACAACAGAAAGATTGGGAGTGCGTGGCTTGAAACCTCGTAGAGCTGTTCTCACTGTCTTGGTAGCCAAAAGCTACTGGGCACCCAAGTGAGAGAAATGATGCCTGGGACTGTAAACATGAGTTTGCAGAAAAGTAGCCACGTCTACCCTCCCTGCTCTCACCTTGAGATTTCCTTAGAAAGTAATAGCCATTGAGGAGTATACTAATAATAAAGATATTTTTGTGGGATAAAAATTATGAATGTCATTGTTTAATGAATTGAGAAGGTTTTCTGAGACCTGCAGCGAGGCTCCCGAAGTTGCCTCTAAGACAACTGTTGTCTGTGGCACAGAAGTACAAACCCAGGCATGGAATGGGAAGTCACTGGTCTTTGCTGAGACATCTTTGGTTATAATTCTTCCCACGTATCAGCCACCTCAGTTTTACTAGAAAGTTACTAAAACAAACAAAATGGTAATAGACGGCTCTAAACTCTGCATAGTTCTAGTAAAAGTCCCTATACACGGGCACCGAGGGGTCCCTTTCTCATCCCCTCCCCTCTGGGCATCTTTGGCTTCAAGAGGCATGTACTGTTAATCTGCTGGGAAATCCCCCCCATAATTGCAGTTCAGAGCTGCTCATGCAGAGGCAGAGTTTGTCAGCTTTGGACTGCTGGGCCAGAGCTGTTGATACTCAAACAAAGCTGGCTGTTAGCTTGCTCAAGTCCATAGTGCTCCGCCTCTCCTCTCCGAGAATGATTTCCTAATCTTTTGGTGACACCACAGAAGCACCTCAGGTCAGGAACAAGTTGATAAACATTGCAAGGCAGCTCGGCAAGCACTAGAATGCTGGCTCCTCCACTTTGTAGCTGTGTGATTTTTGCCAAGTCACCTAACTCCTCTGGTGCCTTAGAAAAGCTTTGTTGCTGTCATGATGTGATGGAAGTGAAAGAACATCTACATCATCCCATCTATTTTGACCTCTGCGCCTGGTAAGACCTTAGGTGTTTGTCGCCTAAGGATCTGGGCGCTTGGCCCTACGCCTGTCCCTTTGCTTTTTACTGGATCCGAACTTCAGGATGCGAGCGCTGAAGCTGCAGAGTGTATCATTCCTTAACACAGCAGCGTGGTAAACTTCGGGAGATGTGTTCCTGAAGGCTCCACACAGTGTGTTTACTCCCGAGAAACAAAAGTCGTCTGTAGCATTATAGCCCATCCACTGCATACTCATGGTGTTTGTTTCCGATCTCTGGATTGTTAGCTTGTGTTTCAGGATAAGCCTCATGCACAGGGCTCATTGTATCATTTTTATTAACGATAAGTCCAGGAGAAGTGGAATGCTTTTTGAAACCAGGTCACTTTAGTATTCACATAGTTTATAAAGGGGCAGAGACTTGGGGGGAAAGGAAGCAAATATTTTGACTAGTGTGGTTAAACAATCTTTTTTGTTGACAAGTTAAGATAATCAGGTGTTCTGCATTTTGCCACTTCCTTGATGAATTAATAAAGCACTCTCTCTCATGGTCATGGCACAGAATGTTAAATTCCTCAAGGGAGGCCCCCAGATATCAGGACAGTAAAAGCTAATGTTAGAGGCAAGAGGTGAAGGATCCTGGAAAGCTCACTGTGTTTATAGGATTTCTGTTTTGGCGGATGCTAGCTTTTAACACAGGTCTTAAAGACAGCTGGGAGGAGCCGGGTTACAAGACTATTTGAGGCTCTTAGGGAAAGATGGCTACTGCCTCTTATGGCCCTTCTGGTGCAGTTTGAGCTTTGAAAATGTGGTCTTTCAAATACTGTGTGTTACAATTGTGAACATCCTTAGTTGGAATTTAATGAGGGAGCTGGAGTGGAGCAAGCCCGTTCATTGCTTATGTGGAACTTGAGCAGAGGTGGGCTGCAGGAAGCCGTGTATTGGCACAAGGAGTGTTTGCAAAGAACTTCTCTGCCTTTTATTTGTTCTGTTGGCTCTAGTAGAGATTGAACCCAAGGCCTTGCCCCTCTTAGGCAAGCTCTCAACTACATCTCTAATGGAGGGATGGAGGGGGACATCTGAGAATACTTACAGCTAGTAAACTCCTAGCTGAGATGTTTTTACCTAATTGATAGATGTTTTTTTGTACCCCGGGAGTGGGTTTCTCTGCCAATGCATTAAGGCAGATCAAGCTGAACTAAAAAGTAAAGAACTAGGTTTAATCTGAGCAAAGCACTCCGATGATGACTCTCAAGTCCCCCAGAGGTGAGGCAGGGGAGGGAGGAGGAGAAATCACAAGGCAGGTCTAGTGACCTGAGCTTAAATACCCTGTAGGTGTGGTCTTGAATAGCTCCAGGGGAGGAGCTGCTGCTTGTCAGGCTCTCTGAGAGGGGTGGGGTTTGGGATGGGGGTTAATGGGACCAGAGTGGAGCTTTCAACTGAACATCAATGATGTGGCATATTCATAGGTGGTAATGAAAGTGTGACGTGTACTCCATTCTGAGAAGCATTTGTACTTGGCCTGTGAGATTTGTGCGCAATAAACAGTCAGAAGGTAGCCTGTGACCATGTTTAGTTTTGTGCTATATATCAGTGTAGGTCAAGGGAAGAAGCACTACCATTGGATATTTAAAGAGTGGCGATGAGATTATAAGATGAAGGGTTTAGATGATGTAGCATTGAAGCTGACTGGTTTGGGACCAAGAGGAGAAACGTTTTGAAATGATTGCATTGAAAAGGGCTTAATACTGTCTTCTTCACTTTCTTTTTTTGGTTTGGTTTGGTTTTGTATACTAATTCTCAGTGGTGAAAGGCCATGATGTTTTTAAAAAGGAAACTATGAATTCCTAAAGATTTATGTTTATTATTTCTAGCCGTGTTTGTAAGCAAATGTCTGAATATGGCATGGCACATGAACTGCAGGTGCCTGTGGAGGCCAGAGGCGGGAGAGCCTCCTGGAACTGAAGTCACAGGAGGTCGTGAGCTGCCCAGTGAGTGCTAGAAATTGAACTCAGGTGCTCTTAACTTTGAAGCCATCTCTCCAACCCCTTAGAGCTTTATTTTGGGCAAACAACAATGCATAAATTAGGCAGTTGTCCACCAGAAATGGTTCAGAAGCTCCACTGGGGAAATGCAAGAGAGGAGATTTTATTGGACCAGCATAGAAGTAAAGAAAAAGAATTTTTTTAAATCATGAACACATACATAGTTATTGTTGGCTACTTCTAGTTCATTGAGCTTAAGTGCTGTTTTCTTTTAATTTAGGCTTTTATAAAATATAGCTCAAGTTTTGCTAGTGTTTGCAAAGTAAGCAAAGTTTAAGTCACTTATCACTTAGTGAGGCAACTTGTTGGCTTTGTCTATTCAGAATCATTAGGCCGTGGTACCATTTTAGATGGCATTTAAAAGACTGGTGATATTGAGGAGCGTGTTGTGAGAACCAAATTATGAGAAGCCTCAGAAAGCATGTAGTACAGTTCCTAGGATGAGAGGGCACAGTGAGTGGCAGTGTGTACACCCCATGTTGAACCTGTGGCTTGCCTGAGAAGCCAGCATTGGTACGTTTGGCTCTGGTTGAAATTATTTATCGTATGTGTCTTTGGGGGCTGTTTTACTCCACCCATCTCCAGAACCTATGTCTGGTTGTGGACCAGAGCTCAGGTGGAGTCAGGTTTTCCAATGCTGTTTGCATTTTAAGTGGTACAAAAACCTTAGAAGAAAACAAGGCTCTTATGGTAGAATTTCAGACCTCCATTACTTTGAATTTTAGATAGTGAAGATGTTTTCCCTGTGTCCCTAAAATCAAGGTAAATGTAGCAGATTAAAGAAGGGGGAGAGGATGTTGTATGTTTAGCCCTCAGTAGCAACTAGAACTTGATTGTGAATGAATAAACTAAACGAAGCCCAGGGATACAGGATGTTTACAGAGTGACCAGAGAGAACAGAAGAAATTCTTTTCTTTTCTTTTAGATATTTCATTTTAATGTGTAGAAGTGTTTTGTCTATATGTATGTACGTGTACCAACATGTCTTCCTGGTGCCCTCAGACATCAGAAGAGGTCATCAGACCCCTTGGAACTAGGGTCACTGATAGTTGTAAACTGTCATATGGGTTCTGGGAGTCAACCTGGGTCCTCTGGAAGAACAACCAGTGCTTTTGATAGCTGAGCCATCTCTCCAGCTCCTGTTTTCTCAGTTTTGAGATAGGGTCTCACTGTATATCCCAGACTGGCTTTCAGCTTGAGATTGTACTGTCTCAGCCTCCTGAGTACAGGCATGTACTGTCTGACTGGAAATAGACCTTCTTGAAGGAGAAATTACAAATTTTGTTTTATAAATTAAAAAATTAATTGAAATTAAATTGTAAATAGGAGTATCTAAAGCTCCCTTTGAATACATGGGAAGACTATTTTTTTAAAAAATCAGTTACAGAATCTGTCTGCTTGAAAGACCTACCCTGGTAGACTCAAGAAGTGGTGCGTACTGTACTCTGGCAGAACTGCCAGTTAATGGTCCATATTTAGCAACAGTTTTCCAGGTTACCTGTTTGCAGGTGATTTTATATGGGTTTCTGCCTTATCTCCGTTTGGTTTTGTTTTCCTTTTTTAATGTTTCTGAGCTATAGGCCTGAGGAAATGGGATGAAAAAAAAATGAGCAAAGGATACAAGGAATTCATAGCCTTCTTTATTCACTTGACTCCCACTTAAATTTTCTGTCTTAGAGTTTCTTTAAATGTCTACTCTCCAGCCTTGATTTGGAATCTAGGCTCCCAACAACTCTTCCTTTTTGTCTGGAGGATGGTGTCCTGGGTTTCTGTGGAGATAACAAGCTGACTTGCCTCCTGAAAGCATTCTTCCTTGACAGACTGGTTCGCTCCCCTCTGTGTAAACACTCCTGTCCGCTGACTAGTAGTCTGTATTTACGAGGCCCTCAGAAAACACTGCAAGCTGCAGAGTGACCGTGAATAGCAAACTTAATTTGGCTTAATGTGTTTTGGCTTGCTTGACCTCACCAGAATAAAAATGTGCCTACTTAAATTATTGTATTGGAAGTTAAAAAGAAAAATTCTAGACATACTTAATTCATTGGAAGAATCTTGGGACTGCTTTAGCAAGGGTTTAAGTCCCTGTTTAATGTCCTTTGGTCTTGAGAAATGTTTAGTATAGAATTTTAATCACAGTTAGGTTACCGTGGATTCTGAATTTTAACTCTGAATTAGTTTTTTTTTTTTTTTCTCTTGTTACTTTTTTTTCTAGACAACTGGCTGGCAACGACCTTTCTTTTATCCACCCCAAAGCCTTGTCTGGGTTGAAAGAGCTCAAAGTCCTGTAAGTATGCAGTTTTCAAGCTTCACAGCTGGCTGTGTATTTTCTTTCTGCAGAGTCAACATGCTTGGAGCTAGGTTAAGCACAGTTTCTTTTAGTTGAGGATTAAAAGGTTTAAGGCATGGCCAATGGGCAGTGGAGCAGGCTGGAGGTTGGTCTGAGCAAACTTGGGTCTAGATAACGAAGGTTAAAATTGTAAATTGTAAGTATTCCGATCTCCAAGGCATCACAGACTTTCCATGCTGCTAATGTATTTAATCAAAGCCACATTTAAACTTTATTGGTAGGGTTTCATTTCTACTGACTTTATAGCTATAGGGGTTTTCGAATTAGTCCACCCTAAAAGGAGAGAGGTTTGTAACTGCTTTACATGTTAAAAAAGCATTTTAGAGCTGAAAATTTGAGGTGCCCATGATTTATAAAGATAGTCAGAGATAGGAAGAGAAACTTCTGGCCATGCAGGAGCTTGGAGTGTGACAACCTGGAGATGGGGTGGGTTGGCAGCCACCCTTTCCTCCCCTGCTCTGGCCATCACCAGGCTCTCTGATTCCATGCTTTTGGGTGATCCTCTTACAAGATGTGGTGACAAGCGTGGCTTTAGGTAGAAATGGAAAGGATTTCGTTTTCCCAGAGAGCTCTCTGCCTCCGTTCTCTAGGTCCCGGCTTTACAGTGACTGAGGGGTAATAATGTTTCCTGCAGGCGCCAAAGCCCGAAGCCATTGCGGCTTCTGCCTAAAGGCTCTCCTTGCATACTGCCTTTCTCTGGCTAAAGCCCAGGTTTCTGGGCTCTGCTTTCTTCCGCTTTGAGAAGGCATTAGAAATTCTGACAGGCTTGTTAATTAGACACCCCAATGAATTTATTCTACATCCTAGTGAGCATCCTAGGGTGCCCAGGAATGAAACATCCCCTGGAAATGCGGTCACCCAGCAGCAGCATTAAGAAATGGCCTAGGGTAGCAGCATCCATTTCATTTCTGAGTTTAGAGCAAACGCTTTCTTACACTGTGCAGTTTTCTCGCTCTAGATGCTTTCCACTCCACACACCCCGCTTTCGATGCCATTAGAAATTCTTTTAGGGAAGAAAATAGGACTCCATATTCTTCTATGAAAAAAAAAAAAAGTAACTACGACTTATTAATCGCAAACCAAAAATTTTGTTCCAGAACACTCCAGAATAATCAGTTGAAAACAGTACCCAGTGAAGCCATTCATGGACTGAGCGCTTTGCAGTCTTTGTAAGTACTGTTTTGTCTCCTGCATTCTTGGGTCATTGGAGGGCCACTGTCGCTGCTCCAGAGGAAGGGCCGGGAACCCAAGGCTAGATGAGCTTTTATCCTCTTCCCTGAGATGAAAATGGGGACAGCCAGTTGCTGTTATTAAAATATTCTTTGGTGAGGCATAAAGTGGTCCTTCAGTGCACTTTCTTGACTCAGGCTTGGGGGATGTGGCTGCTGATACTCTGAAACCAGAGTTAAATGTGCAGGAGTTCTGGTGTCTGGTGTCCTAACAGATGATTCTGGGTTAGGCAATTCAGTAATTGGTATCCGTGGAGTTTAGTGTCTGACCTGTGGGCTTGAAGTACATATTGGGGATAACTTGGCTGTCTGAGCTCCCTCCTTTCCCAGGTTTTTTTTCTTTTTTGATAAAACTTTGGTTTTATTTGGCATATTCAGGGTTTTAATTCTTGGATTTTTCCATAAGCAGTTATTAAACTTTGAGTGTTTTTTTAATACCACTTTATTTGCTTTTTTACATTCTTCATATACAAAGAACTTGGCTTTTATATGATTCTAAATGCTTTTCTTACGTCGGCGTTCTTGATAAGTAATGAGCAAATGACTGTAGAGAGAATTTTAAGTAACTTGCCCAATAGCACATAGCTAGTAAAGGCACAGTGGGGATTCAAAACCAGACAGACCTGTTCCAGAAGCCTAATTAATCTGAATTTCTTAGCAGAGATACTAGTAATCAGTGTGAAATGAATGTTAGAGTGAAAACATACTAATAAAACACACGTTGTAAAAGTTAAACTTTAAATCGTGTCTGTCACAAACAAGGAGTACCCTGGGTGTTGGCCATTGAAGTTTTAGTTCAGATTATGCATATTAAATAGTTCACTTTACAAAACGGGGAAGTTATGGAATAGAAGGATTTGTTGCTTACAGAGCACATTTGACTCAAAATGAGTTGCTTTTACAGAACTATTTGACTAAGTAAGCTCTGCAACTAAAGAGGCATTTGGGGGGAGGAGGTCTGATCTCCAGATCTGAATTCATTGAGTGTCCTAAATAGGTCCTGTTTTCTTTTGGTAGTTTACAATTAATTGATTTGACTTTAAGACCTTCACATTGAATCATTGTTTTCCAAGACTTAATGATCAAAGGACCAATTATTTTGCCTTGTTCTAAGGCAAAAAAAGAGAAAACTAAAATCTCATTTTCAAGTTCAGGACAGAAAAATTACCAAGAAAATTTCATCAGATTGTTTCTTACTTGTGGTCAGCATGTACATTCAAGAGCATGTGGTGTTTGTTAGTAAGATGGGTGAATTGAAGTGGGGCTGGTACAGAAACTGGAGTTAACCAAAGCTCAGGGTGCTCAGTACTCGGTGCATGGTTGCTAAAATTATCTCAAATTGTCATGAGAATAAAAAGTCAACTCAAAAAAAAAAATTCACCCACTCCCTGTGTGTGTGTGTGTGCGCGCGTGCGTGCACATGCTGCTTTCCTATGTAACAGAAACTGTAGGAGGAGCTCTGTATCAGGCGTGCTGTATTTAAGAAAGAAGTGTTCTTGGGTTTGTTAGCATAGTGGGTGTTGTGGTCAAGTGAGATATCATTGAAATTCTACCCTGGTGTAAAACAGCCTTATCAGCGTTTGAGTCAGTTTTCAAATCTGATCTTCAGACCCGAATTACGGTAAAGATTTCCTTGTGGTTTCACCACAGACCTTGAAAAGAACAAAGTTCATTAGGCATTGAAATTGACCAGAAGGTGTTTGAGATAAGTGCATGCTTGATGGTGACTAGAAAGTCAGAGTGGATTGTAAGTATTAATAAAAAGATAGCTAGTGTAACAGCCTCTTACAAAGTCATTACCAGAGCACAATATTAAAATGGCAATCAGAATGAACTCTATGCTAGTTTTTCTTTACATCGAATTTATATTGAATATTAAAGGATCTCAAAGATGAAATGCCCTTGGATTTCTTAAATATTTTAAAAGTCTGTTACAATATTTGCCCTATTGAAAAGTTAGAAAAGAGCTTTTGATTACACAGAATATTTGTTTATTGATCACAGATTGTTTCAACACTAGAACAGTTATAGAACATGGGGTCACAAACTGTGCTCCAAGCCAGATTCAGCTGCTGGTCCTTAATAATCCAATTAAGAAAGTCAAATCAAAGGCGTGCACCACTACTACTACACCCCCCCCCCCCCCCCCCCCCCCCGCCTGGCGCATCTCTGAGTTCGAGGCCAGCCTGGTCTACAAAAGTGAGTTCCAGGAGAGGCACAAAACTAGACAGAGAAACCCTGTCTTGAAAAAAAAAAAAAAAAAAAACCAAAAAACAAACAAAAAAAGAAAGTCAAATTAACAGTGGGAAGCAGAAAAAAGGAGATTTATTCAATGTGGCCACATTGGAAAGAGGAACAAAGAGATCCACTGAGCCCACAAGTCCCATCTTTGGGATCATGAAGTGAGATTAACGTGAAAGTGGAAGGCCACTGATCAAGCAGTCAGTCTCAGGGTGTGGTCCTGCTGGTCACTGACTCAGCTTTGGGCTTTGGTCAGATCCCACAAGGTGACAGGTTGTTAGAATGGTGTGAAATCTTCCAGGCCCCTTACAGTAATATTTTGTCACTATAATTTTATTTAAGGCAAAGAATAAATAAAAGATGTGAGTTTTAAGGCTAAAATGCATTCCTGAGAATTGACAATATACATTTTCAAGATAAATATGGTTAATATATTGCTAACCTTTTAGAAAGGGATTTTTTTAGGACTTAAAAGTAATATATACATACTGTATGGAGTTTTGATAGTAGGACATTGCAGAAGCTCAACTAATCTCTCCATTCTGTGAGATAGGATGCTGCTTAGCATCCTCTAACAGTCCATTCATTGTCCTGCTTCTTGGTCTGTTAGGATGGCTGTTAATAGTGTAGGTCACTGGGACACAGCCCCATTTCTCTGTTTTGGTTATAGTGTTAGAGATTGAACCCAGAGCCTTTCAAACACTCGTCAAAAACTTGTCTACCACCAAGTTCCAAGAAACCACATTTAAAATTTTTCCTTTAAGTTTTGATCTCAGTATAAGTCTTTACCCTTATGGTGTGTCGCTGATGCCCACATGAATTGGGTATTTAGATTAAACTCTTGAATCCTTTGTTTTACAAGACTCCACAAGTCCTATTTACCCATTTTAGCTTCGTATTCCAGTGTACCATTTTCCTATAGCTCTTCTGTTTGTACTCTTACTTGTGTGCCCTTTGCTGATTTTTGAAAACTTAGCCGAGATGGCATCTGTGCCTCCACCACTGTATTACTTTCTCACATAAATGAGAGTTTCATTGTTTTCTTACTTCAGACTCACTTGTATGGTGATGCGATGGTGTATGATGGGGAATTCATAGCAAGGTGTGTCGCTAGTACTGAATGTTTACTATGTATGGTATTTGTCATATTTAATGAACATTTTACACAGGAGACTTGATTTCTGTAGAGTATGGTTGGCTTACTTAGAAGTGCCTCTGGGCATTATTAAATATAAATACAATTTAGCATCACTGATAAAATAAGTAATTTAAACACTTAAACTGCTGGGCATTATTAAATATAAATACAATTTAGCATCACTGATAAAATAAGTAAATTAAACACTTAAACTGCTGAGAGAAACTGGAGAAGAAATTTAATATGTAATCAAAATACAACCCAAGTCTCTCTCTTGACCTATGGGGCCTGTATATTCTGGACTCTGTTCACAGTCACAGGCATGTTTCCCTGGACCCTCCCTCCACCCCTGTGTTCTCATCACCCTGACCTTCAGGGAGCTGGGTGGTCTTTCCAAGCTTGTCTCTGTTGGCCTTGATCTTTGCCTAAAACACTTCCTGCTCGGCTTCTGCTTGCCCTTGCTAATTCCTTAGGCTCCAGTGTAAATATCATCTTTTTAAAGATAATTGTCTGAACCGTGTACATTTTTGGTAGCTCCTGCTGCTCCCAGTGTCCATCAGTTTTTATCCCATCCCTGTTTTTTACTTGGCTGTTCACTTTGTCATTTATTACTCTGTATAAATGTGGTGGGTGCATCTCCCACCCACAGAGTGCCTCATACCATTTCATCTTTTATGTCTAACAAGATGTCAGTTTGAACATAGAGGGAATTGCAGCTAATCAAATCATCTACAAGTGTAATTCAGTTACACTGTGTGGTTAATCTCTATGACTATGGTTAGTGTCTCTTCCCAAGAATGGGTTCCCGGAGGTTATGACTTGTATCTGTGTGTTTAAATGCTTTCTTATCTATCCATTAAAGCATAAATAACAGCTAAACAACTAAGCAGCTCTGTGTCTAGTACATTGCCAGTCTGCTATGTTGAAGATACTAGTATCTTTTCATGGATAAGCTCTAGAAATACCCAAGGAATATACAAACCTAAAGATGTTTATGGCTAGTGGAGTTTCCTATGATCTCTTTTCAGTGATGATACTATCAGAAGATGCCCATTATCTAATATCTGTCCACGAGGACCCATGGCCATTAGCCCTTGCTAATCTGCCTCAGGACGGAAAATGTGTGGGCTGAGAGCAGGTAGCTGGGAGTGGGAGACCAGCAGTTTCCTGCAGTTGAAAGTTGCAGTAATGGTAGGGGCTGGAGCTGGAGCAGGATAAAAAGACAGAAGGCAGGGAAATCTCTTTAAAACTCAGAAGGTTTTGAACTTTAAAGTTGCCAGATGCCATGTCTTTAAAAAAAAAAAAAAAAAAAGCCATTGAGTTTTTATCAGTTTTTTTCTGTTCCCTAACTTTCACAGAGAGGTCCAAGACTATGAGACAGGAATGCATGTGATAAACATCAGCAAGAGATTATGAGGAACACTGGGATTTCCTGGCTCGCACAGTTCCTCATCCTGCTAACAGCAGGCTGTCTTTGTATTGAAAAGTGATTATAACAATTATACTTGGTTGTGGCAACAGAAAGAAATACTTGGGATTTAGCTTCCAGGTTTTTAGATGGAGATTTAAACATTAAATAATCCTGTTAATTAGGTGGCCCTTAATTCCAGAATTTTCTGAAAGAGATGAAAACTTAAAGCCATAGTAGTGTTGATTGCAGAAGTTTAATTTTCCTGTGAACAGTCTGACCCTTCGGAGTGACTTAACTTTGGCAACCTTAAATATTTCCGCTGAGAGAAATTTACTTTACCCATAGGACATGTTTTAGCTGATCTGCTGAGGTAGTTGAGAATCTACTGAAATGGGTTTGTTGCTATTTAAAAAATTTAAAAATTTTCTTACTTTTCCTTTTTTTTTTTTTTTTTGTTTTTTTGAGACAGGGTTTCTCTGTGTAGCTTTGCGCCTTTTCCTGGAACTCACTTGGTAGCCCAGGCTGGCCTCGAACTCACAGAGATCCGCCTGCCTCTGCCTCCCGAGTACTGGGATTAAAGGCGTGCGCCACCACCGCCTGGCTCTTATTTTTCCTTTTGGTATCAAATCAGAGTAGCAGTTAAATTCAATCTAAAATATTGGCTGTACTATAACATTGGAGGTAAAGTAGTTTATTTGCTCAGCTTCATTTTTCTTGTTTGCTGTATCTTTTTCATGTGGTGTGGGTGTGTGTGTGTGTGTGTGTGTGTGTGTGTGTGTGTGTGTGTGTGTGTCTAGGTCAGTGTGTTTGCATGTATGTGGGCACAGGATTAACTGCCAAGCCATCTCTTTGGCCCTCTTTCTGTATCTCAGGCAGGTATACTCTGAAACATAAATTCCCAACTTGAGCTTTGTGAGTTTTAAGTATATTGTTCCATAATGAAGCAGGCCAGGAAAGAGCTCTGATGTACTGATCTTGGAAGTTTCTGATTTGTGTTGTATTTCAAGACTTCTATTACAGTTAAATAAAGAGAGGTCAGCATGGTTCAGGCTGGTTTTATGACTCCTTTCTGTTTGGAGGTGCTAGAGCTGTGATCTTTGAATTGACTCCTTCCTCACCATGAATGTTTCTTTTTCCCAGACGCTTAGATGCCAACCACATTACCTCAGTCCCCGAGGACAGTTTTGAAGGGCTTGTTCAGTTGCGGCATCTGTGGCTGGATGACAACAGCTTGACGGAAGTGCCTGTGCGTCCCCTCAGCAACCTGCCAACCCTCCAGGCACTGACCTTGGCTCTCAACAACATCTCCAGCATCCCTGACTTTGCATTCACCAACCTTTCAAGTCTGGTAGTTCTGTATGTGGCCAACCCTTTTATTTACTGTATATTTGTGTTAATTTGGGGTCAAGATGGGTTTCTTGTGACAAATTATTATATAAGTGGCCTAGTGATCTTGCTTCTAGACAGTATTTGGGGAAGTTGCCCTTGATAAGGTCAAACATGCTGACTTCTTGAATAATACCTGGTCATAGATGTTGAGTCTTTTAAAAATAAGTAGCCACATGTAATCACCTTTTAAAAATAATTGGATCGTTCACCAAATACTTTTTTTAAATAACTTTTGCTTTTGTATAACTTTTGTTTTTATTCTAAAAATGAATTTGTTTATTCAATGTTAAAAGAAGGGAAACTGTTTTGAAATGCTCAGAGAAATAAGTTCAAAGGATGTTTTGTATTTTTCCAACTTTTCTGCTAAGAAAGTTCTTGATTTTCTATGTCTTTCATCTTTCAAAATTCAGGAAGACATAATACAGTATCATTTCTTTCTTCTCTCTCTCTCTCTCTCTCTCTCTCTCTCTCTCTCTCTCTCTCTCTCTCTCCGTTTTTGTTTGTTTTTCAAGATAGGGTTTCTCTATGTAGCCCTGGCTCTCCTGGAAATCGATGTGTAGATCAGGCTGGCCTTGAACTCACAGAGATCCACCTGCCTCTGCCTCTTGAGTGCTGGGATTAATGGCATGTGCCACCACCACCTGCCCCCTTTTTAACCAGTCTCATTTCTTTTAGAATCTATTTCCATCTTCAGTGATATAAACTCCATAATACTGTCTTCTCACCTCAGAGAACGTACCAGTGCTCTGCTTCATGTGAAGGAGGAGCTAATCTAAAGTTTTATTTTGATATGAACGAAAATCAAGTAATCTTCAGTGTGTCACCATTTTCTGCATTAGTTTTCCCCTGATGTTGGCATTGTGTGTTCAGGGAGTCACTGTCAGCTTTCTGTAATTGAGTGTGGAAATGCTTAGCTACACCATTGCTTTCAACCGCACCATTTTAGATACATTAAGCTGATAACAGTTGCATTGGGGAGATGTGAATGTCATTTGGGTTTTTTTTTTTTTTCCCATAGGCATCTTCATAACAATAAAATTAAAAGCCTCAGTCAACACTGTTTTGATGGACTAGATAACCTGGAAACTTTGTAAGTACATTTATATTTTGTACAGTCACATTGTCATTGGGACAGTGCAATCTTAAACATACTGCAATTAAAGGAAAGACATTGAGAATAGCTCATTATTAATAAGCTTCAATTTACAACTCAGTTTTCACCATCTAATAACCCACTTGTGAAAAATAGTTTCAATTTATGATTCAAAACTAGTACTTAAATGTGAACTTAAAACTTTCCCCTTCTCCAAATATGTATTAAAAGCAGCTCCATCTGCAAAGATGTATACCTTTCTAAAATGTTGATTTTGTTAAATTTGTGACAGTTTGGGAACTTTGACATTTCTAAAACCTAATTCTATATGGGATAGTTTGCTATTTATTGTTGGTGTTTCTCTATGATTTCAGTAACCTAGCTAATTGTTTAAACTGGTTGGAATAGCATGTCTGTTTTCATATGCTGATATGTAACAAATGAATATTTTAAAATTTTGCATGATGCTGTGTTCCCACTAGCTGAAGAGGGATTTCTGGCTCTTTGGACTACACATTGTCCAGTCTTAAACTAGCAGACCTTTTATAGCTGTGTGTAATTGAAACTAGACTCTTTGCTTTTATTGTTTTCGTTTATATTAGTTGCATTATTACCTGTATCCAAAGATAAATGATGTTTACTGTTTTTAATACAGTAAACAGATTTGGAGAATGTCTCCTTTGGATGACCTCATTGGAATACTTAAGATGTGTAGTATTTTGTTGAACTGAGATTTCTAGTTAACTGTGAGCTATTGAGATGATTTCAAGTTTTATAGGACCTTAATCAACCTTCTTGTCAAAACAAATAATAGACACCAGTGGATATTTGAGCTCTAAACTCAGGTCTCCTCTGCTGGGTATACTTGAGGTGGTGATAAAAGCTAGGCCATGTATCCTCTTCAAATTATATTAAAATTAAATCTCTTCTTCCCAGTTAATTTAGTTTTTATTTACCATTTCCCTTCTGTGTAGAAAAGGAAATCAATAGATTTTAAAGAAGCTGGCTTTTAATTCCTTTTCTCTCTCGGAAATCAGCCACAATAACCGTATGCCATCATGCTTTTTTATGTTAAGAGAAATTAAAATATAGTCACTCTCAGAACTAGACCTACATTGTTATAGATCACTGTGGCTTAATTTCTCCCTAGTGAATATACCATTGTCAGTAATTCATGACCTGCATGAGAACAACTCTGGTCTTTCCGTTGGCTTCTTGTTTCAAGTTCTTATACCAGAATTGCAGGGGGCTGCTGTCCAATCCAAGGGAAGCCTAAGTTTCATACCTTTGTCACCTATACATGGATACATAATAAATTCTACTTGATGGTAAATTTTCTGACAAATGACACAAGATTTGTGTGTTTAACCCTTCAGTGGCCATGTGATCTGACAGAACTCTGAGCTTGCAAATTTATTATTTATTTATTAACCTAAAAGCATAAAGATAACTTTTCCTATTTAATATTCTCTAAATATCTGTAAATTAAATTAAGTTCCTATAGGGTTTTGAATGCTAATGTAGTTGGGAGAGAAAGATTGTTAACTACAGGTTGTGATCATTTAATGTGTGTTTATACCAGAATGTCTTATGATTTATGACTGCTGATCACTGTTCTTGATATTTTCTCCCATTTTTTTCCTAGGGACTTGAATTATAATAACTTAGATGAATTTCCTCAGGCTATTAAAGCCCTTCCCAGCCTAAAAGAGCTGTAAGTATTGCTTTTTCTCTTTTTTTTTTTTAAACACTTTGTAATCAGTATATTAGGAGACAGTCATACATTTCAGTTAACTGCTTAAATCCTGATATCCAGATTTAAGCATGTGAACATGTGACTTTAAAACATACAGCAAAGCTATTCATAATTTGCTATTATACTACCAACATTAAATTGCACTAGCGTTGAAGCCTAAGTCAAATAGCAAGCCTGTAACAGATCCAAGGAACACCTTGCCTGGATTATACATGCAAATCACTTCTTCACATGATGAGCATCTTGGAGCTCACCATTAAATGCTCTAGTAGTTAGTTCCTGGAGCATCTGATTATTGTTATATAGATCTATAACACTCACAAACACATGCACAGTCAGTCCACAAATCAGACTGTATTAGCATAAATGGTTGTGAGCATAGATTATTGTACAGGAGTAGATGCTGCTGACTAAAAGGCATGAGGTACAGTCTGCCTGGAGGAGCTGGCAGTCTTAGCTCACTAGAAAGGCAGAGCATGAATGTCAGCAGGTAACTGTTTCCATATAGAAATCAGGTGTGAATAAATAGGACAAATAAATCATTCCACAAAAAGATCTCACTGAAGCCTGGGGTCCTTGGAAGATAAATCACTAAAAGAAAGGAATTTGACCAGATCTAAACAGTGGGAAAACCTAAAAAGCGAAAGGACTGAGGGAGCATCTAGAGGCTGGGTTTGTCTTGAACGGTGATGATAGGCATGTATATGGCACAACAGAGGTTGTGTCACTGGCTGAAAATTCACATTGCAGAGGTAAAATGCAGGCCTCTGCGGTGGCGATTTGGAGCTTATTTCTCCGTAGATCTTCATGCCGTAAAGTTCTTTGATGGTGAAGCAACAGGGACCAATAAAATTCCTGGCTAACGAGTGGGTTTAAAAAGAAGAAAGTAAAATGGAATTCAAAATTCAGGTTTCTCAGTTTTCATGATGTTTATGTTAGCAGCGTTATCAAGTTCTGTTTAATGTATTGCTGAGCAGCAGTGGACACCCTGGTTTTAACTGGGTTCAGAGAGTTTTCTTCCTGTCGTTCTAGGGGATTTCACAGTAACTCTATTTCTGTTATCCCTGATGGAGCATTTGGTGGTAATCCACTGCTAAGAACTATGTAAGTATTTTTGAAAGTTTCTTTGAATATATAATCACATGCAGCTATGACGAGAAATGCCAGATATCAGCATCAAAAGTAAAAAAACTTGGGCTTTCTGACATATGGACACAGGGAACATGGATTTCATCTCAGAGTGCTCATAAGCATATGAAAACATTGCCTCTTTTGGATATTTCCACAGCCATTTGTATGATAATCCTCTGTCTTTTGTGGGGAACTCAGCATTTCACAACCTGTCTGATCTGCATTCCTTGTAAGTATTATGCAAGTTTAAAAACACACCTGAATATTTATGCATCTTGTTAAACAAAAAACAAGAATTAGTATTGTTGTAGCTTCAGAAAACAAATTTCTTTTCCCTGCCCTCTATGTGACATTTCAAAGGATAACTCTATAACACTTTTTACAGTATTCTTATTTATGTGAACACTTGACTGAATTATCACATTTTTAAGAACCTTCAAGAGACGAAACCCATTATATATGTTTATAATGTTGTAATTTCAAGATAAAAAAATGAAAATACTATGTAAGAAAAAGTTTGTTTTAAATTCATTTTTTTTCTCTTCGCAATTTCTTACAGAGTCATTCGTGGGGCAAGCCTGGTGCAGTGGTTCCCCAACCTGAGCGGAACCGCCCATCTGGAGAGTCTGTATGTGTGATCCTTACGTAAAGACAGCATTGCGGTCCACTGTGCTGCAGAGTGCAGTGCTCGTTAGTGATGGGGATGGATTTATGGTCACTCTTTCAAACTCCTTTTGTGACTGTCCAGCTTGGAGATGCATGTATTAGGCTTGAGGTCATTTAGCTCAGGCAGAGTGCAGCCTCCAGTGTGGACAGATCTGAAAAGGTTACTGAGAAGTAGCAACTAAATGGCTAATTAGAAGCAGAACTTCAGAAATTCAAAAGCAGGACCAAATGATCTAGATCATCAAAAAAAAAAAAAAAAAAAAAAGGCACCTGATGCAATATATGAAAATTAAGTAATGTCAAGTTTCTCAGAATTGAAACTTTCACTTAGAAAGGCAAGATTTAATCAGATGAGGAATACAAAAAATATACTAAGGTGGCATGCAGATGATGAAATATGGATAAGACTCACATGTTTATAATTTAATGGGAATGTGGGATGAGACATTTGGAAAATTATTTGGGACAAGATTTTAAAATGACCAAGTCTTGAGCTCCTGTGCATCTGGCTATAGAAAAGATTCCTGGTGACTGGTCTGTGAATGGAGTATAGGTGCTTTTGGGATTTTGCTGTCAGCCCTCAAGGTAGCCTGCCTGGGCCTGGAGTAGCCCAGGGCTGTTATCTGTAGGAGTTTTACTATGGTGCACTGTTTAAGTGTTAAGATTTCATGTAGGGAATAAAAGAAGTTGGGAAGCACTGAGAAAGAGTTCCAGTTTGGTTCCTAAGGTAGTTTGTGCATGTTGAGAATATTGGTCCAGGGAGTGTGAGAAGAGTACAGTGAAGAGATCAAGATGTAGGACAGTGAGCGCATGGCCTAAGCTACACCAGTTAACTATGCTCCAGGCATTCAGTCCATAGTGGAGTTCTTCTGGAACGAAGGGCATGATCAGATTCTTTTACGGCTCGCTTCCTGAAATATTGAAGTATTTCATCCTTGATCTGCATAGCAGCAAAAAAGAAAAGAAAGAGAGAGCAGGGGTGAGATAGTAGAATACTGTATCGGAAGAAATAGCTGGAACTGGTGATTGACTACGATGGGGAAAGAGGCAGAGGGGAGATTAGGGTGTTTCAGAATGCTGAACTGGCTGACAGAAAGAAAAGGCAGAGACGTAACTTGCCGTTGGGTTCCGGGGTGGTTTCAAATGGGTTAGGTGGTGTGAGGAAAGATGGCGGGTTGTAGGAACTCAAGCTGTTACCTGGACAGTCTTCAAATCTTGTGCCACAGCTCTTTGTTGTTATTGTGCAGATGCTGGATTGAGAGTTCGCCTTCCTGCGTGCCCACCTTTAATTGGTAGTTAGGCAGTGGGGTGCACAGGCACATACGCACTAATGTCTAAACATTCACTTTTTGTACGTAAGAGGGGCGTTTTATGTACTATCCCGACTTGAACTGTCTCTTACGTAAATAATTGTTTTTCCACAGAACTTTAACAGGGACAAAGATAAGCAGCATACCTGATAATCTGTGCCAAAACCAGAAGATGCTGAGGACTCTGTGAGTTGGCTTATTCTCTCCTTCTCCCTATACCTTCCTTTCATGTGCTTTTTTAGATGCTCACTTGTTTTGAGTGAACTAACTCAAAGGTTAGTTCATAAGGTTGTTCATAAGTCATTATGTGTTATGGATCATAATAATGATATTTTATTATTTCTTCTTTGTTTCTTTCATGTAAGTAAGGAGTTTACTACTTCACAGGGTAGGGGGTGTGCATCTGAATTTGATTTTTAGGATCGTGTATTATGTTATCATGTATTGTTTTGTTACTTTATTTGGAGCAAAGTAAACTAAGAAACTAATTAGTGTTGTTTTGATCCACTTGGGCATCGTCCCCCTTCCCCCCACCACACACACATTTTCTCTTTCATTCGTAACTAAGCAGATCCCGCAGCATTATTTTTTTGAGTTCAGAATGAACTAATTGTAGCTTTCTCAAATTTGTATGCTGATGTAGAAATTAAAAGGGGAGGCTCAGAACTCTCAGCAGAACAGTTAGATCCTGATTTGTAAGTACTTAAAGGAGATAATAACAAAATAAATGACGGATTGACTGAGTAACTACATGTTATAGTAGACCTCCCTAACTTACACATGATGAGTGCCACGAGGGAAAACCCAGTGACACCAAATGTTAACTACTCTGACATAATTTCATATACATGATCTAAAAGATGTAGCAAAGCCTTTCAATTAAACAACAGCATAATATATGACATAAAAATGTATTGGAAAATATAAATTTTCTAAAAATCTATAGCTTTACTACTCAGCACAGACTTTATGCACATATATTTTATATATTATTGTTGCAGAACTTAATGTATTTTAGCATGTTTTATATTGTTTACACTCAACACTGTGTTCTATAGCTTTATAAATCTCAAGTCTTGGATTGATCAGGGAACGTCAGGGAAAACAAAGCTTGTTTTTCTTGCCAGCTCTCCTCTTTGGAAGACCTTAGTGCTGCTTTCCATGCTTCTACTCACAGCACTTTTACTATAGTATTTTAATAATGGCATTAAGTTGTTCTGTTGTTCTTAGGGACTTGTCTTACAACAACATAAGAGACCTTCCAAGTTTCAATGGTTGTCACGCTTTGGAAGAAATGTAAGTTGGCTTCTGACTTATCTGTTTTGTTGTAGTGTACTGTTCACCGATCGTTTCCTATAATGAATTGTTGCAAGAAATCAGAGTTTCATATAGTTCCTGTAAATAGAATGTCCTTGTGTCTGATGTGTTACTGTAGTAACCATTTCTTTCATGTTTTGCAACAATGGGAAATTTTTCTGTTACCCAGGAGATGATCCTTGAAATGAATTTGTCCAATTTTTATGTTTCTGTTATGGCATAGTTTAAGTTTGGTTATAGAGGTTTTTTTTTTTTTTTTTTTCTGGTTCATTAGTTATAGCATGTCAATAATTTGAGGTTATGTTCCTAAAAATAGAACTAACTCTGCTGTCTCTAACAATTTTGATTTCCTGCCTAGGCAAAGGTATATCTATTCTATTAGACATTCTATCTATTAGACATTCTATCAGATGCTGGGGGGGGCAGTTATATCAGAAAACAGAAAAGCGGATTCTGGCTACTGAGGGGAACAGATCTGAATACTAGTTCCCAGTATGCCAGAGGTATTGTCTCCTCCTCCTCCCTCCTCTTCCTCTTGCTCCTTCTCCTGCCCCTCCCCTTCCTCCTCCCCCTCTTCCTGCCCTTCCTCTTCCTCTTGCTCCTCATCCTCCTTTTCTTCTCCTCCTCTTCTTCTCTCTTCTCCTCTCCCCTCCCCTTTTCTCTCCTCTTCCTCTTCTCATCTCTTTCCTCCTCTTCCTCTTTTTCTCTTCCACTCTCCTTCCGATGCTGCCTGCCATGCCAGATCTCAAATTTTTTCTCACTAGTCATCTTCTCTCATATCTGAGTAAGATCGGTGGGAATTTAGATAGGGTACCAGTTAACTCCCAGTATAACTTGAAATAGAATATCAGATAGTCTAATTTCTTCATTTTGTAGATAAAGAAATTACATTTTTTACTTTCAACAAGATCATTGTAATAAATATTTAAATTTGTAAAAAACTTCACAGAGACTATTACTTTTCAACATAGAATTTTTTCCTTCTTGTCTATTAATCTCTCTCTACCTTCCCTCTCTTCCCCCATTCTTATTTATTTTTTAGTTCATTGCAGCGTAATCAAATCTACCTAATAAAGGAAAACACTTTTCAAGGCCTATCATCCCTAAGGATTCTGTAAGTTTGTCTGTGATTATTAAAGACAAAAGCTTCGTCAAGCTATAAATTTACATTTCATGATTGTCTTCAGTTTCCTTCTGATGTGGTAGAATGCCCTGATAAAAGGAAGAAAGGGTTTCTTTGGTTCAGAATTCCAGGTTGTGGTTACTATAGGGAAGTCAAGGTGGCAGAGACTGTAAGAGGCTAGTCACATGACATCACAATCTAGATCATATGACATCACAGTCAAGGTCACATGATACCAGAGTCCAGATCACATTATGCCACAATGCAGGTCCCATGACACCTCAGTCCAGGTCCCATGACACCTCAGTCCAGGTCCCATGACACCTCAGTCCAGGTCACATGACATCACAGTCCAGGCCACATGACATCACAGTCCAGGCCACATTACATCACAGTCCAGGACAGAGAGATGTTAATGGATGCCTGACCTGCTAGTCTTCTTCTCCACTCTATACAGTCTAGGGTCCTCCACCCAGGACATGGTACCACCCTCAGTGAGTGGTTCTTCACACCTGAATTAATGTAATCAAGAGAATCCCCTATGAGTACTCCCAGAGGCCAGTCTGATAGACAGCCCCTCATTGACACTCCCTTCTGAAGTGATTCCGTATTCTGTCAAGTTGACAGTGAAAACTGTCACAATGATTTCCATGTTACTAATAACACTTAAAACATGCTTGATATTTTATAAACATCATTGAGACTTTACCTAGTGACACTTTACGATCTACTTTTGGTACTTTCATCATAGCTCGTTTATGATATTGGTCCTCAGCCAGTGAAATGTTTATACTTGTTTGTTTTCAAGTTGAGCGAGTTGGGAGCTTCATTAGAGCAAGGGTAGGCCGACCCCAGCCTGTGTGCTGTCTGCAGCTTGCCTCTTGTAGTTACGAAGATTGTGGACACACAGCCACACCTCTTGGGGAAATGTTGATTTAAGCTGCTCTTCTCAGGCTGTGTGGTACCATTGAGCAGTAGCAGGAAGGAAAAAAAAAAAAAAAAAAAAAAAAAAAAAAAACAAGATGAAAAGATCTACTCTTTGGCATTCTACAAAGAGAGGTTTGCTGGCCCTGTTCTGGAGTACCTGTCTCGTTAAATATAGTTCATATTGAAGCAGATGCACCCATTTAAAACATTTAAATTTAAATGCATACTTTTGCCTGGCACTCTGCTAAGCCTGGGAATATGGAGGTGACTAAGAACAGAAAATATAATGGACTCAATTAATAAATAATTTTTAAATATAGAAAAGGTTTGAAAAATGGACACTGAGGAGAAATTACATCTTTTGAATCTCCTTTTTTTTTTTTTTTTTTTTTCTCGAGACAGGGTTTCCCTGTGTAGCTTTGTGCCTTTCCTGGGTCTCGCTCTGTAGACCAGGCTGGCCTCGAATTCACAAAGATCTGCCTGCCTCTGCCTCCCAAGTGCTGGGATTAATGGCGTGCGCCGCCGCCACCACCACCCGGCCGAATCTGCTTTTCTAGTGGGTTCTCTTTAAGAAATGAAACAGGCTGGAGTCGTGACTTGGTAGCATTGCATCTGCCTCCTAGACACAAGGCTCTTGAGTTCCTTCTCCAGGGGACAGGGGTAGCTCCTATCTGCCATCACTTTTAAAGCATTGATAAATGACAACCGAAAGCTGGTCATTTCATGAATTTCTGTTATCCAGGATATGTGTTATTAATTTATTATTAATTATGTTAGCATCCATTTTAAATTGTCACTATTTCTCTGGTTTGTTAATGCTTTGGTATCAGAAATTTTTAGGGTGTGTTCTGTAAGTAGGGCTAGCTCTAACATTGATAGGAGTTTTATTTCCTGCTTTGAGAAAGAATGATATCGGAAGTTCTTTTGAGCACTCTTGTTTGCTTATTGATTATTAGTCTTCTCTTGGGGCTTTGAGAAGGCAAACAATATGAAGCCCATTTATTTTATTTTATTTTTTCAAGCGTTGTCAGGACTTGGGCGTTTCCTGCCCTAGTTAACAGTATCAAAGGTGATATCATATCGGTGCTGGTTTGGAACTGGTACCAGAATGATAAAGTGAGAAAATTCACAACTGGTTTGAAAGAGTTGCCAGCTGCAATCAATGTGACAGGGAAGAGTGTTGTAAAAGAGAGGCAGTGACTGTAAACATCTGAGAAATGTTGTTAGGCAAAATGGAAGGTCTGGTTAAGGGATGCTGTGTTACAACCTTGGATTATAAAGTGTAGTCTGAGTGACGACTGGCTGGAGTCTGGAGTGTTTCTTTGAAATCATTAACATCTTGCCCTTGTCACTGCAGAGATCTGAGTAGGAACCTAATCAGTGAAATTCACAGTGGAGCTTTTGCGAAGCTTGGGACAATCACCAACCTGTAAGTAAATGCAGTTTCATAAGGAGTAAATGGTCTACAAAACCTGTGGTCACATCAGAATATGTTTCTCTAGTTCTTCCCTTATATAAATGCTAAGCTGTGATGATGTAGTAACAGCTTCTCTGGTGTCAAGACCTATGCTAGATCTATCTTTTTAACACATCTAAGCTTCATTTTAGTTATCTAATAATATACATAAATAAGATAAAATTATATAATCATAAATATCTAATATTTATGATGTTAATATATACGCACAGATTTTCTTTGATCTTATTTTTACATGTATTCTGTGTGTGACTGTGTGTGCACACATGTGCACATGTGTACATGTCACAACGTGCATGGGGAGGTTAAAGACAACTATGGAGGTGAGTTCTCTCCTACATGGCTTCGGGAGATTGAACTCCGTTTTCAGGCTTCATAGTGTCCCTACCAGCTGAACTGTCTTAGCAGCCAGATGGAGAGCTTTGCATGTGATTTGTGTCTTAGAGAGTTAACTGGAAGTGTCTTTCACATTTCAGGGATGTAAGTTTCAATGAATTAACTTCACTTCCTACGGAAGGCCTGAATGGGCTCAATCAACTGAAACTTGTAGGCAACTTCAAGCTGAAAGATGCCTTGGCAGCCAGAGACTTTGCTAATCTCAGGTGTGTTTGTTCGGGCCCACTCTTCCTTCTGGGAGTTTATGGTAGGCCCCAAATTACTGAGCCTCCTGTTTTTCTCTTCCCCTGTGGTTTCCAGATTTTTTGGTAGGTTGTAATTTAGGAGTATTTTCTACCTCTGTCCTTGTAAATTTGGTGAAAATAGAACCTGAACACTATCCCATAGTTGTCAAGAGCATGAATTAAGCTCTGGATACTCTCATAAAGATGTTTGTCAGATTTTTTTTTTTTTTAATGGACTTGTCATTAGCACCAAGATACTGGAAATGTCCCAAGTGTGAACTGACAGGAAGCTGGCACAGTGCCATCACCTGTCCTAGAGACTGCAGATTTGTAGGGGTTCATTAGACGCAGCAAAGGGCTTGAGCACATTCACTTTGTTTATGTGAACAAAGCTACAGATGACCTGGGGTAGTGATTTTAAATAAACTATCCATTTCCTATGCTTCACACACCTATTAAAGGATCACTGAGATATTTCGATTGCTGCATGGTTATGAAATTTTAAACATACGACTTGATTTGCATCCAGACATTAAGAAACAACTCATAAAAGGGGGGCCCTCCAGCTGTGTTCTTGAGGTTTACCAGAACTCTTTTCATAGATGAGGAAACTGATCTGGGGAGGATGCATAGCCAACTGAAGGCATATGCCAGGTGTTTCTGGTGCCTTGGCTGGGCTCAGTGTAGTCCTGTCTGCAAATCTGGTATTCAGTGTGTGTTTTACAATTCTTTTCCCAGGTCTCTATCAGTACCATATGCTTATCAGTGTTGTGCATTTTGGGGGTGTGACTCTTATGCAAATTTAAACACTGAAGATAACAGCCTCCAAGACCACAGTGTAACAAAGGAGAAAGGCAAGTGTGTCCACTCTGAGAAATAGACACCTCCCTAAGGCATTAATCAACCTGTCTGTGTTGTAATCAGTTTGAAAAGGATCAGAATGAAATCTGTGAGGAAAGTAGCATTTACTGTGCCACCTGCATAAAAAAAAAAAAGAATATTTTATGTATTCTTTGACAATTTCATGTATGTATATAATGTATCTTGTTCATATCCAACCCCGATGCCCTCCCCATTCCCCCAGCTCCCTCCCCCCAGTACTTTTTACCAGCATCTTTAATGCTGTCAGGCCTCATATAAGCTAATCTTGTATTAGTCACATGAAAGAAACACTGTAGAGGGAATTTGGTCCTTTTGAACTGTGTATCTTCTGAATTCGATGTACTTTGTTTTGTATTCAGGTGCGGCTGATGCAGCAAATGTCACCAGCACTGCTGAAAATGAGGAACACAGCCAAATAATTATCCACTGTACACCTTCAACAGGTAGTGTCCCACCTCTGTGGCTGTAATTTCTCACTTTCAGTAACACTGGGTAAATAGACCGAAAATGTCTGGGCATGGATGTGATAGCTATTGGTAGAGGAGGGATTAGATAACTTGATAAAAGCCATTGCTCAAATTCAGCCTAATGCTCTTTGGAGAACTAGTTCGGAAAATCACTTTGGGGTTCAGCAGAGATGTGGTGAACTGTGTGTATGCAGTGTGTGTGTGTGTGTGTGTGTGTGTGTGTGTGTGTGTGTGTGTGTAGGCCAGAGGTCAATGTTAAGTGTCTTCATTTACCCCACCATATTTTTTGAGTCAGGGTCTCTTACTGAACCTGGAATGCACTGATTTAGCTAGACCAACTGGCCAGTGAACAGAAGGGATCCACCTGTCTGCCACCACCTCCTCCAGTGCTGGAGAAACAGACACATGCCTCTGTGCCAGGCTTTTTATGCAGATGTTGGGGATCTAAACTCTGGTCGATGTTCTTGTCCAGCAGGGACTTGAACCAGCTGAACTTTCTCCTAGCTCCTTTTTTTTTTTTTTTTTTTTTTTTGTTTGTTTGTTTGTTTGTTTTTAGAGACAGGGTTTCTCTGTGTAACAATCATGGATGCCTGGGAACTCACTCTGTAGACCAGGCTGGCCTCAAATTCACAGAGATCTGCCTTCCTCTGCCTACTGAGTGCATGTGACACCACCACAGTCCATCTTTTTTTTTTTTTTTTTTTTTCTGACTTACTTCCTTTATCTTATTAGTTTTGGTGAAAGTTATTAAACTGTACCCTTTCTTTCTCATTTCTAGGTGCTTTCAAGCCCTGTGAATATCTACTGGGGAGCTGGATGATCCGCCTGACAGTGTGGTTCATTTTCCTGGTTGCCTTGCTTTTCAACCTGCTGGTCATCGTCACAGTGTTTGCGTCTTGCTCGTCGCTGCCTGCCTCCACACTCTTCATAGGCTTGATTTCTGTGGCTAACTTACTCATGGGCATCTATACTGGCATCCTTACTTTTCTTGATGCTGTGTCTTGGGGCCGATTTGCCGAGTTTGGCATTTGGTGGGAGACCGGCAGTGGCTGCAAGGTAGCTGGGTCTCTGGCGGTCTTCTCCTCAGAGAGCGCCGTTTTCCTGTTAATGCTGGCGGCTGTGGAGAGAAGCTTATCTGCAAAGGAGATAATGAAAAACGGGAAGAGCAGTCACCTTAAACAGTTTCGGGTCGCTGCCTTCTTGGCTTTCCTGGGTGCTGCCATAGCAGGCTGCTTCCCCCTTTTCCACGGAGGGGAATATTCTGCATCCCCCTTGTGCTTGCCATTTCCTACAGGAGAAACCCCATCGTTAGGATTTACTGTGACCTTAGTGCTGTTAAACTCACTAGCATTTTTATTAATGGCCATTATCTACACTAAACTGTATTGCAACTTGGAAAAAGAAGATCTGTCAGAAAACTCACAGTCTAGCATGATTAAGCACGTTGCTTGGCTGATCTTCACCAACTGCATCTTTTTCTGCCCTGTTGCATTTTTCTCCTTTGCACCATTGATCACGGCAATCTCTATCAGCCCCGAAATAATGAAGTCTGTTACACTGATATTCTTCCCATTGCCTGCTTGCCTGAATCCAGTCCTGTATGTTTTCTTCAACCCAAAGTTTAAAGAAGACTGGAAGCTACTGAAACGGCGCGTTGCCAGGAAACATGGATCTGTTTCGGTTTCCATCAGCAGCCAAGGTGGTTGTGGGGAACAGGATTTCTACTATGACTGTGGCATGTATTCCCACTTGCAGGGTAACCTGACCGTGTGCGACTGTTGTGAGTCATTTCTTTTGACAAAACCAGTATCCTGCAAACACTTAATAAAATCACACAGTTGTCCTGTGTTGACAGTGGCCTCTTGCCAAAGACCAGAGGGCTATTGGTCTGACTGTGGCACACAGTCAGCCCACTCTGACTACGCAGATGAAGAAGATTCCTTTGTCTCAGACAGTTCTGACCAGGTGCAGGCCTGTGGACGAGCCTGCTTCTACCAGAGTCGTGGATTCCCTCTGGTACGCTATGCTTATAATCTACCAAGAGTCAGAGACTGAACTACTGCGTCTGTAACCATTTTCCCCAACAACCAAATCACAGTGCTCATTGAGTGAGCTGTCTGTCTTTTGACCTTTCATCTAGGAAGCACTTCTGTAATCACTGCCTGGTGTCACTCAGAAGAGGAGGAAGGTGGCAGTTTAGTTCTCAAACCAGACATTTGTGAAGAATGGGTGCCTAAAATATATATTGGTGAAAAAAATGCAATGTCCCAGCGATGTGTGGTCTGATTGAAATAAATACAACTTAAAAATGATTTGATGTATGGCATAGCAATATAAAATTAGTGTTGTTTTTTTTTTTCTGATTCATCAGGTGCAAAGTTCAAACTGTTTCTGAATTAAGCACAAGATAAAGGACAGCTGTTAATATTTTTTTAATTGAAAATGTGAATTTATAAAACTGAGAAAAAGTCTTGCTAATTTTACCTAATGTTTCATCATTAATCTCAGGACGACTTACTTCAGGGCCAAAAAAGGGATTGTCTCCCAGATAGAGCTATGAGAGTTCAAACAGGCATTGCCTTCGTGTTTTTTCTGTGTCCATAAATCAAAGGTTTTGTTCAAATGATTTTTAAATCTAAAACCTGAAGATGTTTTAAAGACAATATTAACAGCTGTTAGATATTTTAAAAATAGCAAAACATTTGTTTTTGTTCATTATTCATTGCTTTGATGAAATCACAGTGATTTTTTTTTCCCCCTCAGTGTTTTACAGTCAGGTACTAGGACAAAGCAAAAAGTGAATTGCTATGTGGGCTTAGTAGAGATGACTATCTACTAAGTAATATTGAGATTTTAATAGTAACCAAGGGGGTTGATGGCTTTATGTGATGTTCCCATTAACAGACACTTCCTAATGTCATTGGCTGCACTGACATTGCCAATTTTGTTGATGTGTTATCTTTAGTTTGGATTATACAGGAAGTAAATTTGGGTAATTTTATTTAATTGGAAGAAATTGGTAGTAGTCATGACACAAAGCACTTACATTTATTTTTTAGTGAGCGAGAGTCTCCTGTGATGGTATATGAAAACTTCCATACCTTTTTCCCATCCAACAATTTTTTTTTAAAGCTCATCCCATAGCTCAGTTGCTATGCTTTGGTTAAACAAGACACATAGTAAGAGTTGGGGGATCAAAGCTTGTCCTATGTCTTTAAAGTTTTTAAATTGACTTGATTCTTACCTATAAGCTTCGGATGTGTTCCTGTAAGGAGGCTTAACACTGTGTTAAGTCAGTAGCAAACCCATTGCCTGGTTAAACAAAAACTTAAACTAGATTGCAGTTTGATGATTAAACTGTATATACTGTGCATATGATGAATTTTTATCTTATGTAAATTATTTTTAGAACATGAGTTGGGAAATGTGGCTTCTGTTCATTTCGTTTAATTAAAGCTACCTCCTAAACTATAATGACTGCCAGTAGCAGAATGTTTAATTGTGGTTTATATACGTTTTTGTGTTTGTTTTTTTGTTTTGTTTTGACTTTTTTTTGCATTGTAAATAGTCTTGGTTGTAAATTGTCAGTGGAATAAAAACAGAATCTTTGTATATTGAAATCATGTAGTTTGTATAAAATGTGGGAGGGATTTATTTACTGTGTGTTATAATTTTGTAAGGTCATCTATTACAGCTTAAATAAAATGTTTGTATATTTACACATCTGATAAATATTAAATCATAACTTGGTAAGAAAATCCCAATTAAAGGCTTTCTTCCTAAAATTCAAGTTATTGAAAACTGTTCATTTTGTTCTTTTAAGAAATAGGCCAAGCATGGTGGAACATGCCTTTAATCCCAGCACTTGGAAGGCAGAGGCAGGTGGATCTCTGTTAGTTCAAGGCCAACCTGGTCTACAGAGTTCCAGGACAGCCAGGGCTATGTAGAGAGACATGAAGATGTTTTAAAGACAATATTAACAGCTGTTAGATATTTTAAAAATAGCAAAACATTTGTTTTTGTTCATTATTCATTGCTTTGATGTAATCATGGTGATTTTCCCCTCAGTGTTTTACAGTCAAAATCATCAAACAGTTTATATACAGTTTATACTATATATATATATATATATAATATATATATATATATAATTGTGTTTTCCAGTGGTTATTTCCAACAACTCTTCTAATATTCTCTACTTAAAAATTTTAGTATTCTACCAGGTGGCAGTATACTCTTTATAAGTTTATAAACTGTATACAGTATATACAGTTTAATCATCAAACTGCAATCTAACTTTTGTCCCAAACAAAACAAAATAAAACAAAAATAGAATAGCAGCTATATAAAGTATGTGGTAAACTGTGCTAGACATTATTAAATA
Organism: Peromyscus leucopus; assembly: GCF_004664715.2. NCBI lineage: Eukaryota > Metazoa > Chordata > Mammalia > Rodentia > Cricetidae > Peromyscus > Peromyscus leucopus. The sequence continues at coordinate 84,754,519 of NC_051066.1, forward strand.
TAGCATTGTATACAGTGTTTTAAATGATTACAAGTTTCTAGAAAGCAGTCTTGTAGTGGGTAGCCATTCCAGCTTTGATCTGGAAGTTCCAACCCCCATTGAGGCTTCAGTAACTGTCATGCCTACAAGGCAGGGCCAAGAGAGGGCCCTAAAGATGCGAGATCCAGATGCGCCCCTCTCTCTCTGTTCCTGGATCCTCGATGGTGGAGGTAAACTGAGCAGAGTTCTCCAGAGAACACCGCCAGACTGCGACGCACCTTCCCCAGACCCTACAACCTACCTATCCCTTCATTTGTAAGTTACGTCACTAATAAACCTCCCTTTTTAACTACGTGGAGTGGCCTTAATAATTTCACCAATACAGTCTAATATTTCTTAATTTATAACTAAATATATTCTGAGTGTACTTAGCATTACACATGGGATACTTAAATTTTTTTTTTTTTCAGAGACAGGGTTTCTCTGTGTAGTTTTGGTGCCTGTCCTGGATCTCTCACTGTAGACCAGGCTGGCCTTGAACTCACAGAGATATGCCTGGCTCCGCCTCCTGTGCTGGAATTAAGGCGTGTGCCACTGCCACCTGGTAGAATACTAAAATTTTTAAGTAGAGAATATTAGAAGAGTTGTTGGAAATAACCACTGGAAAACACAATTTTCATGCTATCTATAAAAGTCTGGGACACTGTACTGAAATTTTGAAGTAAAGTTATATCTCAAATCTGAACCATAGTTGAAAACAATTGTGATATTTAAGAGGACCCTATTAATTAGATCCTTATTTACAGACAAATGATTAACAACCTGCAGGACACTAAAGGCCATTTACTTGCCTAGATGCTTAGGAAACCCCTCCTTTTTCAAATGTGAAGACAAATGATAAACCATAGCCAATTTCAGTAAATCCTCAAAACACGAACCATCCAAACCAGAACCCAATTCTCTCTGTGTTTATATTTTATTGTATGTGTGGTTAAATGCAAGAGACATCCTCAGGGAAGCTGTCCACCTCCATTGGGACAGGTTCTCTCATTAGTTTGAAGCTCACTGATTAGGCTAGACTGGCTGGTTAGCTAGACTGACTGGCCCAAGCTTGTGCCACTACGCCCAGCAGTTTTACATGGGTGCTGGGAATTGAATTCAGGTCCTCATGCTTGCGAGGCAGGCACTTTACTGACCAAGCCATACCCCTAGTCCCATTCATCCTAATTCTGGATATAGTATGAGGTTATGCTAAACTCTGAATATTGGTAATCTCTATAGCAGAAAGCACAGTATAATTAATTACCCCTCGCCTACACCTTTCACCAGGTACCTACTACAACTTTAACAATTGCCCACAGCACACAGTAAATCTTGCATCTTCACATTCACTAAGCCCCTTCAATCCCTCTGCCTCTTGGATTATTTTGAGGCAAGCTAAAACATCATATTACTTCATCTGTTAATACTTCAGTATGTGAAGAAAGACATTTTCAAAGCCGTACCATACAACTGTCATAAGGTATTAGTTTTGTAATATAGTTACGTATTTTTAAGCAAAAGTCACTTTTACAGAAGGTTCCCATACCAATTAAAACTGATTAAAGTGAAATGAATATCAAGTACATTAAGTCTGTACTCTGTAATTTAAGGGGGGAGCTAATTCATATAATTCTACCAATCTCGACTATTGCTTCTCAGCCCAGGTAACAAAAAGGCAATGTAAAAATAGACCATTCATGAAACCTTATTACATTCAGACAACCACAGTTGCAGGCCTTGGAACTGCCTTGTAGCATTTAAGGCTCCAGTATTGCTGAAGTGTAATGCACTTGGTGGGCACAATGATCCTAGAGTATCAAGAATGATTTAATGAAACACTAAGGGGGTAAAGGAAGTATATGAGATTCTCACACCAAGAGGTTTAATGTGGGAAATTGCCAGGTTTAAAAGGGTTTACCATTGATACCAGGTCCTGAGGTAGAGCTGAGGATTAATGAACAAAATATGATAACGGGGTAGATTGGTTTGTAGAAGACCAAATTAAGGTCATTGTGGTCAGATAGCTTATTTTGGTATATTTTATTAAGAGGAGAACTGCTGGTTCAAAGCCAGTTTCCTCCCTCTTCCCCAACACCTTTAGATCATTTCTATTGGGAAATTGTTTCTCAAGCTTCCATCTTTGTGAAGCTGTAAGGTAGTTCAGTGTCTCTGAGTTACTGATACTCGGGAGGTTTAAACTAGATATGCCAATACTGAATAACTGTTGTAAAGCATAAAAATAATTCTACTAAATCACTTTTCTTAGTCAGTTGTACAATTGTCTTCCAATTTCATTGTTTGTACTGAAAATTTGAAGAAAATAGTGCTGTACCCCAGGGCTATATAACCCTGCTAGCACGTCATGTTATAGTCACTGTGACCTTTGCCTCACCTTTTGGGTGCTAGTATTTTTTTTTTTTTTTTTTTTTTACCATATCTGCCTTGTGAAAAGTCTACAACAAATTTCATCAGATTTTGTATCTTTGATCATTAATGTTGCATGCTGTCAGTCTCATTTTTCACTTGTGTTGTTTCTGACAGTAATGTTCATTAGGAGCCAGACAAAAGCTGTGTTTACAAGTGTATGCAGTTTAGTGAGTATGAATAACAAGCCTGCTTTCATTGTAGGACAACTTTTCCTTGAGGGCTTCATCTAGATCCCCAATCTCTAAAAGTGCCTCGAGGCCCTAGAAAAATGCCTAAAAGAATGAGGGATTTTAAAGTTGGCTCATGATCTGCTCTGGTTTGGACATGCTGGAGTGTGGACACAAACACTTTTAAAAAGACCAAAAAGTTCACAAGCCCTGACAAAGTGTTGAAGCTGACAGATGCTGCCAATACAGTGAAAGACTGTGCCCAAAGAGGATTCTTAGCTTGGGTGAAGTTCTCTTCCCTAGAATGCAGCCTGATATCAAAACAAAACAAAATAAAAACAAACTAATCACGATTGCTATTTTTTATGATCCTGACCATATATGAGCAAGGGGTGTGGGGGGGAGATAATCATGGCTTCCTGCTTCTGCCTTTCCCTTTAAAAGGCTCTGCCTTAGTGACACCGACACGTGTGGAGTACCAAATGGCCTACAGCACCACAGCAAACGTAGAAGTCAGGAGGGCGCCAGGACCTGGCGGGCGACCCGGGGAGGCGCGGTGGTGAACCTTCCAGACCCAAATACGGAAGCCACGCTTCCCTGGCCGGGAAACAGCGCCTCGTAGTCTCCAAGCGTCTCTATGACAACGCGGGACAGGATCGGCGCTGATTGGCCGACGGCCGCGCGCGGCGCCTGCTGGGAGAAGGCGCCTCCGGCCCTGCTCGGGCCGTTTGAACTTGGCGGTCCTGATGCAGGCGGCCGGGCCATGGCGGGCCGTCTCTCCGGTTCCGTGCACCCGCTTCGTAGCCCGCTGCAGGCCGGGCCCCCGACCTTCCTCGAGCTTTGTCACCGACCTCATAGCGGACTCCCAGGGCCCAGGACTGGAGGAGGTGGTGGTGACCGAGTGCTTGTCGCCGCTGCCTCTGAGCTGCAGCAACTCCACCCTGTCCCTGTTGTCTCCCCTGGGCCACCAGAGCTTTCCGTTTGGCGAGGACGACAGTGAAGGGGAGGAGGAAGAGGCAGTGGACGAAGATGCTCGTGAGTCAGAGGCCAAGGTGGAGAGCCTGGAAGGAACGGAGTTACCGGGGCACTCCAGGTAAACTCAAGGCCCGGCCGCCACAGCCCTTGTCAAGACTCCCTAGAGACCGCGCTCAGAACCCTTTGCCGCCCATCCCCACCCCCACCGCCTGCAGTCGTCCAACTCAAAGGCTGCGAAGCACCTCCATCCTGGAGTGCCGGCCAAATTCAGAGGTCCAGTTATTTCCCATGATTCTTCGTCCCTCTTCCTGAGACTGATTATTGCAGTCTCACTCTCCATGGAAACTTACTGTACACAGAAGCAAGCACACAAAACTTTGCTGCCAAGAGTCTTAAAAATCCTCCAAAAACCACCTCGTTGATTCCAGAGCGCTTGTCAAAATGTGTAGTAGGTAGGAGGTTGTAGTAAGTAGGTGCTTTTATACAAAGAGCTGGGTGCAGTCGCCAGCCAGTAATGTTCTTACTCTGCAGGAACATTTAATGGAATAGCGAATGTTCATCAAGGGGGTTATTAACACCATCTTAATATTTTTATTTACATTGGTTCATTCAGCAAACATTTACTGTTTTGCCACAGATTAGTGTGGGTATAGGGGACCATAAATGAGATATACAAGCTTTCTGCTATAAAAAATGAAAGCCCAAATCAATCATTTTACAAATAACAAAACTGTATCTGAATACAGAAAGTCTGACTTGGGCTGGAGAGAGAGCTCAGTGGACCCAGGTTCAGTTCCCAGTACCTCCTTCAGGTGTTTCACAATTGCCTGTAACTTTAGTTCCAGAAGATCTGACAACGCCTGTCCCCTGCTGGCACCTGTGCTTGCACTTGATGCACATAAACTCACACATACACATATACACACATAAATAAAAATAAACCTTTTAAGCAAGAAAGCTTGCTACTACAGAACGGAATTTCAGTTTTAGGGAAAAGCTATAGACAGCACAATGGCATGACACATTCATCAGCCTGCAGTTCAGCAAACCTGAAAAAGGAAGTCTGGATCAGTTTGCTAAAAGAGAAGGAAGTAATTCATGGTTGTCTTGCTCAGGAGTTTGAATTTTATGCTGAAGGTAAAGGACTCACTGAAGAACTTTGAGATGATACAAGGACTCGTTTAAGGGGTGAACCTGTTAAGAGTGGTTTGAAAGAAAGGCGAGGCCATTTCTCTTCAGAGCAATTGTAAGGTTGGAGACGAGAATGGCTTGAAGAGAAACGAAGGCTCTAGAGATGACATAACCAGTGGCCATATGAATGTAGAATGTGGGAGCATGTGAAGTTAAAAAAAAAATGGGAATTTCTGGCATCGGTAACTGGGTGGGGTTCTGGTACTCTTCACTAAGGGTTGTAAGAGAAGTGAACTTTTATTGGGTGGCTGAAGGGTGACTGCTCCAATGATTGAATTGATTTTGTGCTGACTTTGATAGTCAGAGGAGTGGAAAGAAGTCTGGAACCCACGGTAAAGGTCTGAGCTATATTACCAAGAAGGTGTGACGATACTTGGTTATATAGGACACAATCAGGTCATTCTGCAAGACTGAGAAAGAAGGAAGTGTATAACTAATGCATCAACAGTGTCTCATTCCTACCCGAATACAGGTTCTATACGGCTGTGATAAATGAATAATAGCAGGAAAATGAGTAAACTGAATCTATGAGGTAGAAAAAACTATGGAAAGCAGTTGGTAAGGCCATTGTTTGCTAGAAGGAACACTATAAAAGACACAAAGAACTAAGTCTATAATAAACTAGATTTTAGAAGTGAAGGAGTTGGGTCTGGCAAAATGCCTATCTAAGCATAAGATTTAATCATCAGTGTCACACACACACACACACACACACACACACACACACACACAGAGTTTAAAATGGAGGCTGTAGAGAAGGCTCAGTAGTTAAGAACACGCATTGTTGTTACAAAGGATCTAACCTCAGTACCTGCGTCCACAGCTGATGATCACAACTGCCTGTAACTCAGCTTCAAGGCATCCAACACACTCTTCTGACATCTGTTGGCACTGTGCTCATGTGCACATACAGACACATACATACACATAACTAATAAGTTAACAAAGACAGCACAGCCTCATCTCTGGAGCTGTTTTGGACCTGAGCAGTCTTTCACTGGTGTCTGGTTGTTAAGCTTTCTCTAAGTTTTGTGAGCTTTGTGTATCTAGCTAAGTCACTCAGCTCAGAGTGCCTTGCCCAGAAGAGTTACAGAAGATGTCTATGGTGGGAATGGAGACTTACAGGAGACTGCCACGCAGGAGAGTTGTGGACACTCTAAGATAATTGGCAAAGGGAATCAACCATAGTATTAACTGTTGGGTGTAGTTGTTCGTAGTTCGTGCTGCATATTTAGTATGCACCAGGCACTGGGTTCAATTTGCAGCACCAAAACTTAGAGAAATCAGAAAAGCGTATAGTAATAGATAAGTGTCATTTTCTTTGTAACTTTGCATTTTAAAACAATTTCAAATTTACAAAAAGTTGAAAGAGAATCTTAAAAATTTCCGTTTATCCTTTACCCAGAATTCCTGATTGTTAACATGTTTGCTTTATATTTGCTCAGTGTGTATGCACATTATTTTTTCCCTTGTACTGTTTAAGGAGGGAAAGGGAAAAGGAAAAGTGCCTAAATTGAGACAGATAGGTTGGGTTTGAGATACTCCTATAGCTCATTAAATAGTGTGGTTTAGAAATAAAGGCAGATAAACTACTTCAAAGATTGACCTTTTTAATTTTAATAGGAATTGTAAGTAATTCATATGGATTTGTAAAAATTCAACTGTTAGAAATATCACATTTTGCTTTCATTGTACAACTAAGTAATTGTGAGTGGAAAGAAGAGTTCTTGATAGTAAGTGCTGCACTTTGTTCTCTTGTAGCTGTGAAGTTGAGTCACAGGATAAACAAGAACAGAAGCAGGTGCTATTACGGGAAAACAGCCTGACACCGTGGGAGATGTGGTTTGTTGGCAAAGAAAAAGAAGAGCGTGGCCGGCTACAACAGAAAGTTCTGGAGGTAAAACTAAACAGTGATCTCGTCATTAAATCCTGAGTTCATAGATTGAGCTACTTTTATCAATTAAAATGTTAATGTTATTGTCCTTGAAATAATGTTTGTGCTTTTGCATGGCAGGGGGTACTATATCAGTTTTAATAAATCTTATTTAGAAATAGTATTTTCTTGCCAGGCAGTGGTGGTACACGTCTTTAGTCTTAGCACTTGGGAGGCAGATGCAGGCAGATCTCTGTGAGTTCAAGGTCAGCCTGGTCTACAAAAGGAGTTCTAGGACAGCCAGGACTGTTACACACAGAAACCCTGTCTTGAAAAGAGAAAGAGAGAGAGAGAGAGAGAGAGAGAGAGAGAGAGAGAGAGAGAGAGAGAGAGAGAGAGAGAGAGAGAGAAAGAAAGAAAGAAAGAAAGAAAGAAAGAAAGAAAGAAAGAAAGAAAGAAAGAAAGAAAGAAAGAAAGAAAGAAAGAAAGAAAGAAAGAAAGAGTAGCTGGAGGGCTTCTCTCCAGGTTCCCCAAGCCCCGCAGTCCCACAATCCACTTATAAAATAATCACTCAGACGCTTATATCACTTATAAACTGTATGGCCGTGGCAGGCTTCTTGCTAACTGCTCTTTTATCTTAAATTAACCCATTTCTATAAATCTATACCTTGCCACGTGGCTGGTGGCTTACCAGAGTCTCTACATGCTGCTTGTCCTGGCGGTGGCTGCAGTCTCTCTCCTCCTTCTTCCTGTTTCCCCAATTCTCCTCTCTCTTTGTCCCGCCTATACTTCCTGTCTGGTCACTGGCCATCAGTGTTTTATTTATATAGAGTGATATCCACAGCACTTCCCCTTTCTTCTTTTTTTAAAAAGGAAGGTTTTAACTTTAACATGGTAAAATTACATATAACAAAACAATTACCGAGCAAGAATTATAGTTACAATATTAAAGAAGATGTCCTATCTATCTTATATTTGTGAGTTTAATGTTTTATAGCTAACTTATCTTTTATCATAACTGAGGAAATTACGACTATCTAGTCTTCAACCACATCAAAGACCTGAGAAGGAACATAATGGTACCTGAGAAATGGTAGATGGATGCAAGCAACTTTCGGGAATCTTGCAAAAGTAGACCAAGACAGCTGGCAGCCTGGACAGTCACCTAATGTTTTTCAGCATTGTTGGTGCATTTAAATTGGCTACAGGCCTAGAGTATCTGACAGACCATTTTTAGAAGCAGGAATTTTAAGAGACCATTTTACCCTGTCTTGGCAGAGTACAGTGGTCGCTTTTCTTGTGTCCCGCTTGTCCAGAAAGGACAGCATTGCATTTGTACTGTCAGCCATCAAGGCAAGGGCAGTTCTTTGCCCAGTAGGCCATTTTGTGCCAAAAAGACAAACTTCCAAATGGAAATGTCTTAGAAGCCCAACATTCTCTCGGGATCAAATTGGTGCAGCCAGGAGCAATTGTGTCTCACGTCAACAGAATTCTAAGTTATTTAAATGTCATATTCTCCAGGTCTATGAAGTGTTTGAAGATTACCTATCTATCTGAAATATATCTATGTATACCTAGAAGACTTAACTAACATGGCTACAGATATGATTATCATAGATGACTAATTATTAATCTATTTTTTAATTATCCATTACAATTTTAAATGAGTTATATAAACATAATACCTCAAACAAGAATAGAAATATATATATATATAGAGAGAGTATAACAAAATTAACTTCAAGTTTGTATCAATGAACTAAAATTTATACCAATGTAAAACATTTTAAACATAAACTAAAATCTATACCAATGTAAAACATTTTAAACAAGTTGTTCTTTAAAAGTAGGTTCATTAATCTACCCTTTTATCTTATCATCTCCATATCCTCCTATATATCATATCCCCTTTTCTTTTTTAGAAAGAGATCACATTTATAATCAACCTGTTTTAAATAAAAATATTGGTTTTTCTCTGTCCCACACCAGAGGGCTCTTCTGATTTGGGACACAAGAATCCCTTAACCATTTTTTTTTTTTTTTTTAAAAGCAATATGTCTGGGTTTAGAGGGGGAGTGAGCCAATTCCACCTCTAAAGCCAGCTTGGTATATTTGGGAATTTGGGCGTAGCATCTCTTACTACTTCCTGCTGGAGGGGGGCGCTGTATCTTATGGGGACGCAAAGAAAATTTTAGACCTATGGGGTAGTCCGTGAGGCTGTATTGTGTGAACCAGTTGCCTTGAAACCGATCTGGATGTTGGATCATCTGGGCCATGGTGTCATCGGAGTCCTTTCAGGGGGTCTTGGCTGGTGAAACCTGATGTATCTTAATCTGGAACAAGTCCACAGCCTCTGGCTTTCTGTGGAAACAAAAGCAGAACCTCTTTTCCAAAGTAACATATCCTTATATCCAAATTTTGAAGTCAAGGTACCTTTAAAATATACATTTTGGCATAACTCAACAGCTTTTGTAATCAAATGTTTTTCTTCAGTTACAAATATCAAAGACAACATAATCCAGATTTTCTGTGTGGTAGCCATCTTTACGTGGCTTATGTTTTATATTACCTTGAGCCTATTGCTTTAAACTGTACCATTGTAAGCCTGAAAGGGTGCTGTGGCTGCTGGCTCCGCCCACTTCAGCTTCCCAACACAGCAGTGGTATGTTTTCCGCCAGCTCTGGGAGTCATCAAGTCTCAGAAATAGTGGGTCTAAGCTTTTATCAAAGCAGCGTGTAGCCCAGAAACCTCTTTTTTTTTTTTTTTAAATACTAGTAAAGACTAAATCTACCACACAGCTTAATTTGCCGCTGGCAGATGCCTAATTTTCGCCATACTGCCGGTCAAACGCACCCGCCAGGAACCTGCCAGTGTCCAAACTTGCGTTTTGCCGCATCTAGCTGCCCGTATGAGACAAGAAGCAGGAACCTGGTTTTGGCTCTGTTTAGAATTGGTTATTAAATATTCTCAGGTTTAAGGTGGAAACTCGAGCCATTGGGCGCCATTTGTAGCTGGAGGGCTTCTCTCCAGGTTCCCCAAGCCCCGCAGTCCCACAATCTACTTATAAAAGAATCACTCAGACGCTTATATCACTTATAAACTGTATGGCCATGGCAGGCTTCTTGCTAACTGCTCTTTTATCTTAAATTAACCCATTTCTATAAATCTATACCTTGCCACGTGGCTGGTGGCTTACCAGAGTCTCTACATGCTGCTTGTCCTGGCGGTGGCTGCAGTCTCTCTCCTCCTTCTTCCTGTTTCCCCAATTCTCCTCTCTCTTTGTCCCGCCTATACTTCCTGTCTGGTCACTGGCCATCAGTGTTTTATTTATATAGAGTGATATCCACAGCAAGAAAGGCAGGCTATTTTCTCCTTAGGAGGGAGTCTGAAAAACAAGCTTAAGCACCATTAAGAAATGAGTCCTTCTTACTTCAGCACCTGTCGATGACCAAGTCTGATATTATGACATGTAGCATTCTGGGTTATCTTTTTGTAAATAAAGAGTAACTCATTGGCATCAGTAAAGGATGGGTTTCAAGTTCTTAGATGCACAGATCCTCAGCTATGAAGGCTCATTATATTAAACAGCATAACACTTACTTAATAACCTATACACATCTTTTTCATACTTTAAGTCATCTTTGAATTGTTTATACTATTGAATATAATGTAAATACTGTGTTAGTAGTTGTTATGCTATATTATTTAGAAGATGATGTTAAAAAAAAAACCTGTCTGTGAGAGAGATGAGCACAATTTTCTCTCAATATTTTTGATCTATTCTTGGTTGTATTCATAAATAGCAACCATTGATACAAAGGACTGTAGCTTGAGAGTTTTCCTGCCTTGCCCACAGTCAGGACAAATCTCTGCCACCCGCCAGTCCCACAGCCGCTCAGACCCAACCAAGTAAACACAGAGACTTATATAGCTTACAAACTGTATGGCCGTGGCAGGCTTCTTGCTAACTGTGCTTATAGCTTAAATTAATTCATTTCCATAAATCTATACTTCGCCACATGGCTGGTGGCATACCAGCATCTTCACATGCTGCTGGTCATGGCGGCGGCTGCAGCGTCTCTGGTCTTGGTGGCGGCTGCAGTGTCTCTGGTCATGGTGGAGGCTGCAGCATCTCTGGTCATTGCGGCGGCTGCAGCGTCTCTGGTCTTGGTGGCAGCTGCAGCCAGTCCTTCTGCCTTCCTGGGCCTTTTATTTCTCCTCTCTGTTAGTCCTGCCTATCCTTCCTGCCTAGCCACGGCCGATCAGGTTTTATTTATTAACCAATCAGAGCAACTTGACATACAGACCATCCCCCCCAGCACAGCCAAGTGCAGACCATCTCAAACACCTGCACTCAGGCCCATGGTCCCAATCATCCTCTATGCGGACCTGCTGGGTAACGCCACAAAGAACCCAAGAAGGGCTCCCACAGGACATACAAATCATCCCACAGCAAAGGACTATGTACTAATGTATATAAATACGCACATTCAATGGAACCTTAGCATATGTACATTTAACTAATATAAACTTAACTATATAATGAGTAAAAATCTGAAGAAATGACAGAGAAGCTGAAACAGAGACAACTACCCATCACCACCCAAAGAGCACATCCTAAAGTGAGTATGTGCTGGGACCTGCTGGCTTCTGAAGGTGTTTCATGTTTCTCTGCTCTCAGCATTGCTCATGGACAATTTTTCTGTGAGTAAATCTCTTTTTGAACTCTGTCCAAACTCAAAAAACAAATTAGTTTAGATTTGTATAATTTTATATTCCCCAGACTCATTATCCAACCTTTCTGTCTTTGAAGACAGGGTCTCACTATGTAGACCTTGCTGTCCTGGAAATCAGTATGTAGACAGGCTGTCTTCAAACTCACAGAGATCCACCTGCCTCTGCTTCCTGAGTGGTGGAATTAAAGGCATGCGTATCCATGCCCACCCAACCTTTCTGTCTTAATTCTTCATATCTAAACATAGAAGGCAAAGAATATTAAGGGGTGCTTCTTATTTTTAAAGAAATAGAATCAAACTCTTTTATAACCTGCATTTTCTGCCTGTTACATATTAATATAGTTCCATATCATTGAAAATACTTCTTTGTTCTGAGAATTTAACTAAAGCCTTCAACATGCCAGGCAAGTGCTCTTACCTTTCATTACATTCCCAGTCCTTATTTAATATTTTTAGTATCATTTTAAAGTGGTTTCCTAATAATATTATGTATAGAATGCACTAAATATGTGTCAAAATTTGTTCACTGTGTGGAGATTTCATTTTCATCTGTTAGTAAACATGTTAATATAAAAATTATGTAAACTAAACCCTTTATAGTATTAAAATAATTCCTTATCAGTTTTAAAAGTAATTATTTCTATGTTAAATTTCTAACTAGGTAGAGAGTCACAAGTCAGGAGGTTTGGCATAAGTCAAATGATTATAGGTACCAATCCATTTGGCTAATTCCTACTACATGTTACTCTATATTCTAGAATGTAAATCTGTTCCTGGAAAGGTACTCTGTGAGGGAAGCTGTGGTGATATTTTATTTGTGCTGAAATGTGGTGATATTTTATTTGTATGCTAATAAATAAAGCTTTCCTAGAGATCAGAGGGAAAAGGCCAACCATTTTAAGTAAACAAAGAAGTCAGGCAGCAAATGCCCTTAATCCCTTAGCAGGCAGGATCTCTGTGTGTTCAAGGCCACACTAGGGAACAGAGCCAAGCATGGTGACACACTCCTTTAATCCCAGTACCAGCAATAGAGACCTGGAGGTCTGTACAGACAGACGGAAAGTGACGGAGCTGTGTAGGAAGAGGAAGTGAGGTAGCTGGGCTAAGAGCCAGTAAGAGGGCAGAAAAGCAAGGCATATAAGCCTGAGTAGACAGGAAGTTGCTCTCTTTGGAAGCTGTGGAGTTGGTGAGGTGAGGTTAGCAGGTGGCTTTCCATATTTCCCTGATCTCTCTAAGACTTTAACCCAAATTTCTGGCTCCGTGTTTTTTTATTTAATAAGACTATTTAGAAATTTGTCTACAAGAAGCCCTTCCTTGTTAACAGGACTTAAGAAAGACTTATGGTTTGGTATCAGGAAAGACTAATAAGAGCCCTAGTTATAGCCTTTTCACTTGCTGGTTGACATTAGCCAAGTTATTTAAACTTCTGTACTTCAAATTTTCCATCTATACAAGAGGGATGAAATTGTATGTGTCAAGGACTTCTGTAACAATTAAATGAAACAAAGTATGACGATGACTGGTTTTGGTTTTACTGGTATTATTTTTATTATTGCCATCATGATCTTCAATTTTGCATATTAATTTGTATTCTTGAGATCCAAGACAAGAATCTTATCTTACCCTCTTAGCCTAGCCCCTTTCCCCAACCCCCACAGTATTGGGAATCAAATCTAGGACCCTGTACATGCTAGACAAAGTCTCTACTACTGGCCCACACCCATAGTCTCAGTACAGTGCCTCTTAAAAATATTTGTTCAGGTCTGAAGATGTAGCTTAATTGGTAGAATGCTTACTAAGCATTCATGAAGCCCTGGAGTCCTTTCCCAGAATGGCATAAACTCTACAGGTGTGATGGCACATGCCTGTTTCTCAATCTGCAATTCCAGTATTTAGGAGGATCAAAAGTTCAAGGTCATCCGGGGGAGTTTAAAAAAAGCAATCAATAGAAATACTTGTCCACAGTAACGAATCTGTTCTTTCTGTCACACAGAAAATGAATATGTGTACACATATGTATCTGAAATGTCTCAGTTTTGTGCAACAACTCGTACTGTACTTTGGTTTTGCTTGTTTTTAAACCATTGAATTAGTATTCGACTTGCCGTCTGATTTCTACCTTGTGGTAAAGCAGAGGCCACTGAGGTGTGTCTGGCTCTGTCTGGACCCTCCGTACAGATCACTTGTTAAGAAAAAAGGAGTTACTTCAAATCAATTTTGCTCAGTATACAGAGCAAGAAGTTTCTTAAATTAGAGCAAAGTAGAAAGAAAATCTGGCCTGTGGAGTCATATAGAACAAGGCTGAATATTTTTTCTTTTTACATCCCAACTGCAGCTGTAACTGCCCCCTCCCCACCACAGACTCTTCCTCCTTTTCTCTTCAGAAAAGGGCAGGCCTCCCATGTATATCAACCAGCCATGGCATATCAAGTTGCATTGAAACTGTGCCCCTTCTCTCCTATTAAGGCTGGATGAAGCAATCCAGTAGGAGGAAGTGTAGTTGGAGTTTTTCTGTATCCACCCAGCTCCTGCAGCTGCTCAGACCCAAGTAAACACACAGAGACTTATATTACTTATAAACTGTATGGCCATGGCAGGCTTCTTGCTATTTAGTTCTTATATCTCAAATTAACCCATTTCTATTAATCTATAAGTTGCCACATGGCTCATGGCTTACTGGTACTTTACATCTTGCTTCTTATGGCAGTGGCAGCAGCTGGCAGTGTCTCCTCACACAGCCTTCCACTTCCTAGAATTCTCCTCTCTGCTTATCCCGCCTATACTATACTTCCTGCCTGGCTACTGGCCAATCAGCACTTTATTTATCAATCAATCAAAGCTACACATTCACAGCATACAGAAAGACATCCCTAGCACTTCCCCTTTTCTTTTCTTTCTAAAAGGAAGGTTTTTAAGTTTAACATAGTAAAATTACATATAACAAAACAATTATCAAGCAAGAATTATAGTTACAATCTCTAGTCTATTTATATTTGGCAAAATCAAAGAAAATATCCTATCTATCCTATATTTGTGAGCCTAAAGTTTTATATCAATCTTATCTCTTATCATAACCAAAGAAAATTATAACTATCTAGTCTTCAACTACATCAAAGACCTCAGAAGGATATAATACTACCTGAAAAATGGGAGAAGGACACAAGCAACTTTTGGGAGTCTTGCAAGAGTAGACAGAGACAGCTGGCAGGCTGGTCAGTCATCCAAAGTTCCTCTGTAAAGTTGGGGCATCTGTCTTCAGCCCACAGGCCTAGAGTCTCTCAGTCACTTCTCTCTGTGTCCTGTAGAATGTCTGGCAGTTTCCTCTGCGAAGCAGAAACCTGAAGGACCATTTTGTCAAGCGAAGTTCAGTGGTCACCTCCCTATGGGTACTGCATGTCCAGTCGATTAAGCAGTCCAGGCAAGAATAGTTTCTTGCTCAAATGTCTATTTTTGCCAAGAAGAAGATAAACTCCATATAGAGTGTCTTCGATGCTCATCCTCCTCTCTGAAGTAAATCAGTGATGCCAGGAGCAGACATGTCTCCCTGACCAGAAAGTCTAAATTTTTAAAGCATTTTAAATGCCATATTCTGTAGGTCTTTGAAGTGTTTGAAGATTACCTACCGAATTGAATTATATCTAGAAAACTTAACATGACTATAAGTTTGACTATCATGGAAGACTAATTATTAATTTGTATTTTTAAATTATCCATTTTAATCTAAATGGGTTACATAAATATACTACCTCAAACAAGAGTAGAAATATATATACAGTATAACAAAATTAAGTTTAAACTTGTATCAATAAACTAAAATCATAGCAATATAAACATTTTTAAACAAGTTGTTACTATTTATCCTATCATATCTATCTCCCCTTTTCTTTTTAGAAAGAGATTGCATTTATAATCAACCTGCTTTAAATTAAAATACTGGTTTTGCTCTGTCCCACACCAGAGGGCTCTTCTGATATGGGACAGAAAAATCTCTCAACCTTTTATTTTAGCAATATGCGTGGGTTTAGAGAAGGAATGAGCCAATTTCATCTCCAAAGCCAGCTTGGCATATTTGGGATTTTGGACGTAGCTTTTCTTACTTCTTTCTGCTCTATGAGGGTGCTGTATTCTTATGGGGACACAAAGAAAATGTTAGGATTATAGGAGGATAGTCTGTGAGGTTGTATTGTTTGAGCCAGTTGCCTTGTAACCGTTCTGGATGTTGGATCATCTGGGCCATGGTGTCATCGGAGATCTTTCAGGGAGTCTTGGCTGGTCAAACCTGATGTATCTTAATCTGGAACAAATCCATAGCCTCTTGCTTTCTGTAGGAATAAAAGCAGAGCCTCCTTTCCAAAGCAACATATCCTTAAATCAAAATTTTGAAGTCAAGGTACCTTTAAAATATACATATTGGTTTAACTGAGCACTCTTTACAATCAAATGCCTTTCTGCAGTTAAAAATATCAAAGACAACACAATCCGGATTCTCTGTGTAATATCCATCTTTAAGTGGCTTATTTTTTATATTACATTTACTTTCTCTTTAGAGACTATTTTTTAAAATCATTTCTTTATATAACTGTATATATTTCTTTTTGTCTCTCTTGCAAGCCTATATACACTTTTACACACATTGTAAACTATTCCATCTGAATCTATCTTATTGTGAACCTCTTGCTTTAAATCGCAGCATTTCTAGGACTGAAAAGGCAGCTGTGGCTGCTGGCTCCACCCACCTCAGCTTTCCAACATGGTAGAACTATGTTTATCACCAGCTTTGGAGGAAGGATGCTCACCGCAGGACTCTGGGAGGCAGTGGGTCTATGCCTTTTTTTTTTTTTTAAACTAGCAAGAACTATATCCACCACGTAGCATAGTGCACAGCTTGGAGATACCTCTGTGTAACATGGCATAGGTCAAGCCCGCACGCCACGAACCTGCCATAGAGTAGCTCAAGCCCGCAGGCTGCTGCTAACTTGAGAGAGACAACTAGGAAGCTGTTTTTAGCTCCATTTTTAGAATCTTTCTCAGGTTTTAGGTGGAAACTCTTGCCTCCACTTTCTGGCACCATTTGTAGCTAGAGTTTTCTCCAGTCCCACTTGGACCAGCAGCCACTCAGACCCAAGTAAACACACAGAGACTTATATTACTTATAAACTGTATGGCCATGGCAGGCTTCTTGCTATCTAGTTCTTATATCTCAAATTAACCCATTTCTATAAATCTATACCTTGCCATGTGGCTTTTGGCTTACTGGTATTTTTACATGTTATTTCTCATGGCGGTGGCAACTGGCAGCATCTCCTGACTCAGCCTTCCTCTTCCCAGAATTCTCCTCTCTCTTTGTCCCACTTATACTTCCTTCCTGGCTACTGGCCAATCGGCACTTTATTTATCAATCAATCAGAGCAACACATTCACAGCATACAGAATGACATCCCCAGCAAGGAAGGGTTCCCAAAAGCAGGCAACAGAGTCAGAGACAGCCCCTGTTCCCACTGTCAGAAGTGTCACAAGAGGACCAAGCTACACAACTGTAACATATGTGCAGAGGGCCTAGGTCAGTCCCATGCAGGCTTCTGGTTGTCAGTTCAGTCTCTGTGAGCCCCTGTGAGCCTAGGTGATTCAGTGAGTTTTCTTGTGGTATCCTTGACCCCTCTGGCTCCTACAGTCCTTACTTTCTTTTTTTAGCATGATTCCCTGAGCATCAGCTCCACCTAATTTTTGGCTGTAGGTCTTGGTATCTATTTCTATTAGTTGCTGAGTGAAGAAGCTTTTGATGACAATTGAACTAGGCATCCATCTACAAGTATAGCAGAATATCATTATGAATCATTTCATTGACTTTCCCCCCCCCACTCATGTTTGGTTCTATCCTAGGTCTCTAACCTTCCAGCCTCTGGGTCCTGGACCTCCAGGCAGTGTAAGGGGTGGGCTCCCTCCCATGGTATAGGTCTCAAGCTGGAGCAGTCATTGGTTGGCCACTCCCACAATTTCTACACCACCTTTACCCTAGCTCATCTTGTAGGCAGGACAAATTTTAGGTCAAAGGTTTTGTGGCTGGGTTGGTGTCCCAATCCCTCCACTGGAAATCTTGCCTGATAAAGCTGAAATTTTAACTTGGGAAAGTTATTTACATTCTCTTGGCTTTACATTCTTCATCTACAAATCAGACATTAGCAGTAGAGGAGTAGTTAACAGCACACATTTGAGCCATACTTTCTCCATTCCAAACAGTCTTTGAGCATAGTCTTCTGTGTTTCAGTGAAAGGGGGAGAACAAACTGTTGAAATTTGGCCGAGTGTATAGAAAGCACTCAATTCAGGTTAGCTGTTGTTGAGTATGAAAGGTGATAATTACTATGAAAAGTTGTTTTGAGAACAAATTAAAGTAGTATGAAGTTCACACCACAATGGTTAAGCATATATCAGGGTTTAATTATTTATAAGGATTAAATCCTTTTCATGTTTTGAATTATTTGGCATTTCTTGTGCTACCTTATTATGTAACTCTGACATGTCTAAGGTATTTTTATCTGAATCTTATGTACCAGTCATGCCAGGGATATCAACATGTAGGATGACCCTACTAAAGCTAAAAATCAGGAAACTAGAGAGAAGTAACTTGGTTGAGTTTTCAATCAGTGGAAAAGTTAGAACTGGAATTGATTACCAATATAAGTGCCTTTCCCCACAATATCAAGATTTTGTTTTAAAAATAAATGAGTCAGCCTTAATATTTACTTATTATTATGACAGTTTGGAGTCGGTATATTTTTTATATCCCAGGATGTCCTCGAATTTGCTAGTCATCCTGGCTGACCCCAAACTCAATGTTCTTCCTGCCTCACCTCCCAAATGTTGGGATTTCGATTAGTAGACTACCACAGTTAGCTTAACTATTTAATTACTTAATTAGTGCATGCTTGTGCAAAGTTACAGAATGTGTAATGAGATTTTTGTTTGAGTATATAATGTACTTTAATCATATCCACCCCTGACACCCTAGTCTGTCCCTTCTCCTCTCTCTAGTCCTCCTTTCTCAATATTCTGGCATTATTGTTTTTTTTTCCTTTAAAATTTAAAGGAAATTTTTGTGGTAAGTTGGACCATTAAAAAGATTAGCCTCATTCATAAGTGTCTGAGTCCATCAACAGACATAATCATTTCAGACAGTTTTGTTAGAGTTATAATTGTTTTAACTCATTCAAATTATCCATTTATAAATTTTAAACATTTATAATTATTTTTGAACATCAATATTATAAAAGCCAACATATTGGACTTTGTAGATTATTTGTATTTTATTTACATTTTTATTACTTTGAAAAATTGTTTAGCTAGCTGCCTAGATTCTCTATGGTCTCTTTTAAGGTTTATTTTTATTACTTCATGTGCATGCACATGCACACTCACATGTGTGTGTCTATGTGCCCATGAATGCAAATGCCTGTGGAGTCCAGAAGAAGGCACTAGACCTCTGGATCTGCAGTTACAGGTGGTTGTGCTCCACCTGATTTGGGTGCTAGGAACTTGAACTGGATTCTCTGCAAGAACATGCTTCTAACAACTGAGCTATCTCTCTAGCCCCATTCTCTCTATAATCTTTGGTTCCATTAATTAGCTTTATACATTAATGTGTTCAAAATTGTAAAATACCCTTTTTAGTAAACCAGATAGTTTTTTCCCCCACCCCACCACATTAACTTTTGTCATTTAATTAATTAGCTTTGGATAAAGCAATCAGATGGATATAGAGTGGTCAAAGCTATTTTGTATTGTTTTTAACTGTTACCTTCAGTGGCTAAAACTTCTTTGTAGGTAGTCGCAATATATTGAAATACAAATGCATGTTGATTTTATTTTTACCATAAAGTGTGTAGTCTATGGGAAAATAACTGTATCCTATTGAAATAGTGGTATCCCAGAAGACTATGTCGGGCTTTTGAGAGAACACTCCTGTCCTGGATGAGGCCTACATCAGTGATACACAAGTCAAGGCCTACCTTGGGAGAGATTCTTGTGTCTAGGATATAATGTGTATTTTGGATGGGCAAAATATTAAAACATCCTCTGGAATTAGACTACTATGTAGGTTAGTGGTAGCATTTTCTAGGTATTACAGGGTCGTCTTTAGCCCTTACACTAATGAAAATTGACACTATAAAACAGGATATAAGGTCTGAGTAAACCCGTCTACAATTGTTCATTACTTAAAGAACCTTTAGAAGGATATAAGTCTGATCATTCATACCTAGTTGTACATCTAAACTGTAAAACTGCTTTTAACTCTGAGGACATGGCTTCTTTAAAGGGCAGGATGGTGGGGTAGAGATGTTAGAAAAGTAGAGTGGTATTAGTTTCTTCTTTTTGAGAAAACCAGCATAAATTGAATACTCTGAGGCAGAACTTCATGGCAAAGGGGTGATTTAGAGTTCTCAATGACAAAAACTGGTGACAGTGATTAATGGCTTGAAAACCATTCTGAAGAAAACTGACTAGGAAATTATTGTAGTACATGTTATGTCAGAAAACAAAGGAGAAAAATATACCTATATATACACCCATGTGTGCACTCATACGATTACTTATATATATATATATATAAATAAGTCTCTACATATAGATCTGATAGTTATGTAAACAAAATTTCCCAAAACAGGCCTGATTTTATTTTTAAGAGTGGTTTATTGGTTGAGGAGATAGCACTGGCCATAAGGTGCACTGTGCAAACATCCGGGCCTAAGTATGATTTCCCAGACCTTGAAATAGCCACTCTTGCTGGGCAGTGGGGGCACACACCTTTAATCCCAGCACTCGGGAGGCAGAGGCTGGCAGATTTCTGGAAGTTCGAGGTCAGCCTGGTCTACAAAGCAAGTGTCAGGACAGCCAGAGCTGTTACACAGAGATACCCTATCTCAAAAAAATTGAGAAAAAAAAAAAAAGCCACTTGTGGGGGCTGGAGAGATGGTTCAATAGTTCCAGAGGACTAGGGTTCAATTCCTAGCACCACATGGCAGCTTACAACTGTCTGTAACTCTAAATCTAGAGGCTCTGACATTCTTAACACAAATACATAGGTAGGTAAAACACCAATCAGTGCTCATAAAAATAAATAAATAATTAATTAAAAAAAAAAGTCTGTGTCTCAAACAAACAAAGCCACTCATGGTAGAGTGTGCTTATAAATCCAGTGCTAGGGAAGCAGAGATAGGACCTAAAAAAGCAAGGTGGGGCCAGTGAGTTGGCTCAGTAGGTAAAGGTTCTTGCCTGCAAGCCTGATGGCCTAAGTTTGATCCCCAGATCCCACAGTGGAAGGGATAAACCATCTCCTGAAAGTTTTCCTCTGACCTACACATGTGTACAGTGGCATGCATGTGCCCACACTTCATACACATACATTATGTGAGCACTTGCGCACTCGTGTGCTTTTGCATGCATGGGCACATGTACATACACACATACACAACCACCACCATGCGGTTCTTGTTAGCTGTATAGCAAGCATCTGTAAAAATGTATTAGAGTAATCAAGGAATAAGAGCTAGTTAATGAAAAAGTCTTAATACCAAGACAGAAAATTGCTTTTAGAGGGACAGTGTTAAAATGTTGAGAGTTTTTGAGTGAAGGAGGCAGCTGTCTTCTATCCAGTGGAATTTAGACAAGCACTCACGAAAGCAGATAGCCTGTGATTTTGTTCTAAAGTGCAAAAACTTTGTTCCTGCCTACATATTATTTCATTTAAGGTACTGGAATTAGTCTGAGAGAAAATTGCCCTTATTGGCCTGTATGCTCAGACAGGTAGGTCTTAGGGAAAGGGAGCCTGGATAAGAGAGTAGATCAATGGAGGATGTGTAAATGTATCTGATTACTACTAACTAAGGAGAGAGGACAATGAACAGTGATTGAGTGTAGAATCCTAGAGAAGTCTAGTCTGAGAAGTTTCTCAACCAATGCCTGGATTTAACTGATGAGTAGCAAGCAAGTCATGTGGCATTCAGCTTGTATTTTCCTGGCCGTACCTTCTTTATTTTCTCTCCTGAGGAAGTGCCCTGACACGTTGACTCTAGCGACAGCAAGGCAGTTGAGTAATCTGGGATCTGAACATGGTTTTGTTTTATATCCCAGCAGCTGTAAAATCAATGAAGAAAACTCTAGATTCTTTTTTTTTTTCCTCTAAGGAAAGTAAATAGCTTCTTTACATTTCTTTAATATAGCTATAAATTAAAATTTTAAGGATTGTTTCATTCTCATCCTTTATTTTCATCAAGAATCTAAAATGTTTCTTTAAAAAAAACTATAAAAGAATAAATAACTGTAAAAAGAAATTTATAATTCTCTTGAGCTACTGCCAGTAGCTCACAGTGATGACAAAATTTATGTATAGGAAAGTTGATATCAATTGCTGAAGTTTAGTCTATGAAACTAGAGTTTTGTTATCAACCAATTATTTGTATTCCTGCAGAATGACTTACATGTTGTACCAGTGCTTTCTTTTATCTGAGAGTTACTTAAATATGATATTGTCACTTGTGGTATATGTCATATAAGAGAAGTTACATTCATATTTAATTTAGTCAGCCTTTTTTCAGTTATGTGATTTGGGTATTTCTATTAAGTGTTGCTCTTTGTTTAAATAAAACCCCACAGGAATTAAATCAGCAAATAGAAAAAACAAAAGAAATGAAAGAGCGTGAAAAAAGAAAGATAATTGCTGAAGAAAAGCACAAGGAATGGGTTCAGAAGAAAAATGAACAGGTAAGAAGAAAAACAAAAGCAAGTATATACTTCACATCTTTACAGAGTCTTTCTTTCTCCCCCATTATCTAAGACTATTTATCTGTTGCTTTTTGTTTTTGTTTTGTTGGTTTTTTTCTACTTTCATAGACACTTACCAAGTGTCTGTCTTCTGCCCTTTGCCTTCTCCTCTTCCTGTGGCTTCCACTAGTGTCTGCCTGCCATTACTAAGTCTGACTTTAGTGGAATTAATAAAATATCAGTGTCTTGGAGCAACCAATGACAAGGTGCCTTTGGCCCTTCACGTTTGTACCACCAGCTCCTGAATAATAACACGGAGACTTCTTATTCAGTATGAAATCTTGGCCTTTGCTTAGGTTTGTTCCCAACTAGCTTAAAATTTAAATTAACCCATTTATATTAATCTACATTCTGCCACATGGCTCATTACCTCTCCCTAGTACCATACATCTGACTTCCTCTGCATCTTGCCAGCATATCTTCTGCACCTCCAATTCTTTCCCAGAGTTCCCATTTCTCCCCAGAAGTCCCACCTATCTTCTCCTGCCTAGCTATTGGCTATACATCTCTTTATTAAAGCAAGCAGAAAGTGCCTTCAGCAGGTGAAGTTAAACAAACATCTTCACACAGTGTACAAAAAGATTATACCAGCAAAGAACGTTTCTTCTAGCTTCTTTATATTTCTTACTATTTTTCTCCTCCACCACTGAGGCATAATCAGAATTCTTGTTGCTAAACATCTCCTTTTTATGATTGCTTCTGAGTAGTCTCATTGCCTCTTGAACACCATTGTTTCCTCCCCTGCTCATAATCTCATTTTGTCTAGTTCTGCAGCATCTTTTTTTTTTTTTTTTTTTTTTTTTTTTTTTTTGTGGTGCAGGTCAGCACCATAAATGAGTTACCCAGAAATGACACTGAGTGAATAGCGTCATCTTCTGTCCCTGCCGGATTATTCTTGCTGAAGTCTGAATGCTGTTCCCTAGTTTTCATGTCTCCTCTCTGTCTTCTGAATGAGATTTTTAGGCCTCCAGCCTGGCCAGCTAATGCACTGCACTGTGTTCTCTGATCCAAACTTCCTCTTAAGCATTTCTCCCACATGTGCTTCCCTTAATCTATGATGTACCATTGCTGGGCTTCTCTTGGAGAGTACATGAGATAGCCACAGCCCATCTTCTAGTATAGTTTCACTGAAAAGTTTTGAGAGAAAAAAATGACTTATATGAAAGCAAACACAGATAGGAAATAGAGTATTATTTTTCACAATGGTGAGGATTTAACCGATGGACTCACATATGCTAGGAAAGTCTTCTTACTTTCCATTATAAATTTTGTAATTTTAAGATACAAGTAGCTTTTTTTTTTAAGAAATTTAGTCTAGAGCTTTGGCTGTGATTTCTAGCCTCCAGGAATATATACCCCTGACAAATTTTTGGGAATGCATCATTTCTTACTGTTTTTCATTTCCTGGTTTTTTGTTGTTTTTTTAAGTGCGCATGTGCACCTACATACACACACACATGCACACACACACACACACACACACACACACACACACAGAGAGAGAGCTAAAAGGAGGTCATCAGAACCCTTAAACCTGGAGTGACATGCCTTATATAGGTGCTGGAAACTGAACTCTGGCCTTCAGAAATAGTAACAAAAGCTCTTAACTGCTGAGACATCTCTAGGCCCCTTGGTTTTATTGTTGTGTTTGTTTTTAAATGCTTACAACAGACTTTATTGAGTTCGCTTTGTTTTTTCCATTTATTTACTTTTTGACAATTTCATACATGATAACCCATTCTGACCACACTCATCTCTCTCCCCTCTTTTATCCTTTCCCACCCTCACCAGCTCTCCCTCCACTGAATTCCCATCCCTCTTTCATGTCTTTTTATTTTGTTTTTGCTTTGTGACCCGCTGGGTTTGACAAGGGTCACTCATGGGGTTGAGTAGGACACCATCCTTTGAAGCATGCATAGCTAGCCAGTTGCTATCATTGAAATAATGATTCCATCTCTTCTTGCATCTTTTGATTGCTCTTAGTTCCCCTGAGCAGGGTGGGACAGGCCTTATGAACCATGCTCTCATCTATTATTGGTTTAGTCTTGTATGGACTGTATGCAGGCAAGCACCACTGCTGTGAGTTCATGCACTTCACAGACATGCCGTGCTCATAAGACAGCATTTCATAGCCCTCCTAACTAGGGTTTTCACCCCTTCTTGCTCAGTGTTCCCTGTGCATATACATGAATGTCTCATTTAATACTGAGCACTCACAGTCATGTGTTCTCAGCACTGACTAGTGACTAGTACCTTAATTGCTGTTAGCTACAAAGAGAAATTTTTTTGATGAAGGCTGAAGACAGCACTAGCACATCACTATGAACATAAATATTTAAGAGGCAGTTTGACAACATGTCCAGTTAATAAGACAGAAGTCATAGGTTCATCCCCAGTGCCTATGAACTTCCCAACCATGGGCCTTTGACAAGGTCCACAGCTCTCTCTTATGGAGCTGGCCTCAGATACAGTACAAAATAAATTGGTTACCCATATAACAGTTGTGTCACTACCAAACTAGTAAGCACCTCTTACCTGACAAGTTAGTAATATAGTATGTCAAGTCTAACACTCAGGAGACCATTACTGACTTGTCTACCCCAGTTGCTCGCATAGCAGCTATGCACTATGAAGCTTAGACAGCAGAGAGGACACTTCTACCTCGGCTCCAATGTGGTTTCTTGGTATTCTGCAACCAAAGTGTATGGTGTCTTCAGCAATAGGGTCTTAATATCCTACTGTGGTGGGCATAATCTATATAGTCCGAAGGCCTCTGGGACCTTTACAAAAGGCATCTCATGCCTGGTATTAGGGTTTTCTTTGAATAACCCAAGGCTTCTAGGATCAGCACATTCTGCCTATGCATAGCACATCATCAAGGTAGACTCTCCCTTGATATGTTAGAAATTCATTCTTATGAATCTGTTCAATTCACATCATTGTTAGTGACTTTGCTATATATTCTCCCTGTGTATGTATGGATTTGCCAGAATAGCCTTTTTATGTTATATACATATTTATTTTTAAGATCCTTTAAAACATGAATTATTTTATCTATTATTAGATTTAGCATAATAAATTTTGAATAAATATTTTCTCTTCTTTTGTATGTGTATATATTGTGTTATATGTGTATAAATCCCTGGGCCTCATGCATGCTAAGCAAATGCTCTACTATCCAGTTACATTCCCAGCTCTCCTTTTATTTTTTGTTGTTATTTTTTTTAAAAAAAAAATAGGCCTAATAATTGAACCCAGGGCTTTGTGTTAAGCTAACACTGAACCACTGAGCTGTATACTCTTAGCCCCTATTTCAATTTTAATACATACTTGTGTTGGATCATATATCAGAAAGTTTTAAAGTACGGAACTGGGGTGTATTTCAGTAATAGAACACTTGCCTGAGTATGCAGACCCTGAGTTAGCTCTTCAACAACAAGCAACTGAGATAGAGAAAGAGGTGGGGGAGAGAGAGGAGAGAGAATAAATCAACAAAACGTTATTGTAAATTTGTCTTGTAATTTTATGTTAGGAATGGTGCTGCTTCATTGTTAAAAACTACTTTTATGAATTGAAGCAAGTATTTAAATTGTAGGACAAAGATTTAGAATGTTTAATTACAATTCTGTCTTTATTATTAAATTTAATGTCCAGTTATAGTACTAAAAGGACCAGTAGTTGCAGGTGGATATGATTATAAAAAGGAATTAGTTAGGTGTGTATATCTGCACATTTCTTCCTTCAGAAGTCAATTGTAGATTTTGTTTGCTTGCTTCTTCCATAATATAACAAAATAGTGTTCTCTGTGAATAAATGCCAAGATCAAAATAAGTATGTGACTATAACAAAACTTTGGGTGATACGTTTTAGAAGTTTATAACCATCAATCAAAATAATTCTACCTGTGCAGAATGCTATGTTTTCTCATCTAAAAGCCTCTCTTATCTTCAACTCCATTAAACTAATATTGCCATGCCAATCATGCATAGTTATTATTTGTCTAAGAACAGAAGATAATACTGACAGATCAATGATATATTTGCTGTTTTAATTCATGGTGGAAGATCTAATCCAATTATTGGGGGAAAATAATTCTTTTTATTTTTTTTCTTTTGTTTTGTTTTGTTTTGGTGGAGAGCAGGGGGAAGAAGTAGCTTGCCCTGATAAAATTGCTGTTCCAGAAGGTTGAGAACTGTTTAAAAATAAACCCTGAAAAATTAAATTTAACTATTTTTCTTTAGCAAACTTGTGCCTGTTAAGGAATAATTGATTGCTGTTTTCTTTTTCTCTTCTCCTCCTCCTCTTCCTTCACCTTCTCCCTTTTCACCGTCTTCTCCTCCTTTTTTTCTTCTTCTTTTTTTCTTTTAAACTACTGAGTTTCTTTTTCCAGCCTTCCCTACAGTTACCTCTGTTTGGAAAGACACTCTCCTCTCCTGCTTCTTTTCCAGTCTGGCATCTAGGATTTGCTCCTCTGTTTACATTTCGTGGTGTGTGGTCCTCTGCTGCCTCGGCTTCGGGCTCTTTCAGCCCTAGCCGCGGCCACCTCTGTCGTCTCCACTGTGCTCTATCAGAAAATCAGACCAAAAGAATTTATGTATCCATTAGCAAAGCTGGTTCCTTATAACTGTAAATTGTTCAGTCCTTTTTAAACACAGGGCGTATCTCATCCAGAACTTAGATATTTGTGTTGTCATGCTAGTTCTTTTTCTAGACTTGATTTTTAGTGTTAATACGTATTTTGTGAGAAAGGCCTTTATTTTCAGTAATTTAAAGTTACTTAAAAATAGAATGAGCTTTAACTCTCAAACACAAGTGGTATTTTGTGTGAATTCCAGCTGCAGCTCAGTGAGGTCTGTGACTGATGGTGCTGCTATCAGTGTGTCCTTCAAGATGTCAGCTGATGTTTGCTCACCCTTTCTTCTGTGAGGGGCAGGCACTGTTAGAGGAAGCAGAGTTCACAGCCAGAAAGTCATAGGCAGTCTCATTGTTTTCTTCTGTAAGCCGCAGTGTGTGCCTGCTTATGTAGGAATTGGTGTGCCAGAAAACTCTGAAGCCACTTAGTGGCCTTTGCTCTCTGGATAGAAAAGCACCTGCTCTGTTCCTCTGCTGTGCACAGGCATTCTGTTCTCTCTTTAGGTCCTGGGGACAGCCTGTCGAATTTTAAAAATGGATGTATGCTTAGATCCCTTCCCTCCAAACTTGTGATTAGCTTGTTAATTCTGAGTTCTGGATTCATTGTGTCATTTTTCTGCGTGCCTATAAAGTACTTGATCATGTCTAGTTCTCACTACTGACACTCCCCTACAGTCTAGCTGGTGTCCTGTATCACTGGGCTACAATTGGCATATACTATATCAGTTGTAAGTTTGTGAAGCTTGATAACCTTCTATACCAGTGCAAGCAACCGAGCAGCACTACAACCAGGTGATAAGAGCATTGCTGTCATTCCAGAAAGTTCTCTATGTCCACTTACACTCAGCACTCTGCTCCTTACCCAAAGCTGGCCCCAGCAACAAGACAACAAAGTAATCCTGTTCTGGAAATTAGATTTGCCTTTTCTAGAATTTCTTTAAATAAAACAATAGGGTATATACACCTTTGAGTTTATTTTCTTTTGTTTTTAATTTTATCATAGTATTTTATATATTCTTGATCCCTTTTTATTGTTCTAATATCCCATGGAATAGCACAAATTGCTTATTCATTCACTAGCTAATAGGAAATTGAGTTGTTTTCAGTTTGTACTTACACACAAATGATGTTTGTGTCCATTTGTCTTAGGCAAATGCTTCAGAGCTCAGTTTCACAGAATCTAGGCTACATGGAAACTGTGTTTTAACTTTCTGGGAATCACCAAACTTTTTCTAAAGTGCTTGTACCATTTTATGTTCCCATTATTAACACATGAAAGTTCGAATTGATCTTTTGTCAGACTTGATCTTCTCAGTCATTTTCGTTTTAGTGTGTAGTGATTTGCCATTGCTGTTTTTGTTACCCTGAGATGTACTGGTGTTTAGCATCTTTTTTTTTTCCTTTTGGTTTTTCGAGACAGGGTGTCTCTGTGTAGCTTTGCAGCCTGTCTTCAGGCTGGTCTCAAACTCACAGAGATCTGCTTGTCTCTGCCTCCCGAGTGCTGTGATTAAAGGCATGCACCACCACTGCCCAGCCTAGCGTCTTTTCTTATTGTATTAGTCTCACTGGGAGACTTATCTTCCTAGTCTAGCTAGGTGTTTTTTAAAAATGGAAGTTAATTTTCTTATGGCTTGGAAGCTTAGAAATCAAAAGGAAAGGATGTGCAGGTTTGGACTGTCCATTATGTGTCTCCTTGGTTTGCAGAAGAAAACAACTGTGTTTCTGTTCCTTGCATGGCTTTCTGTCTGTTTGCACCCAAATGTCATTTCCTTTTCCGGTAAGGACACCAGAACTGTAGGAAACAGAGTCCACCATTATGACTTCATTTCTGTTCTGTTACCTTAAATGTAATCATGTTGGGAACAGCAGCACAGAAATGGAGTGGAACAGAATTGGGCCAATGATACATTTTGACAATGTCTCTTTTGTAGTTGACTTTTTTGTTTTGTTTGGTGTATCTTTTGCCTATTTTTGGAAGGTGTTAAGAAGTTGTTATTCATGCAAAAATTTGGCTGAGTGACCTAGCTTATACTTAGCATGAACAAAGGCCTGACTTTAATCTCCAGCCTCACTCTCTCTCTAAAGATATCAAAATAGGATTACATATCTGTTTGAGATGGGGTTACTCTGTTCCCCAAGCAGTTCTCTCCCTCTTCTGAGCAGTGACTTCTATACACATTCAGCTACCATAGCTGTCCCTGAGTTAATTCACATGGATTTTGTTTTTCTAGTGCTGGTGACTTAGCACACATGCCAGGCAAGGGCTATGAGAGAGATCTCTGGCCCTGGAACTCCTTATCCAGGCATAAGTACCCTGGCAGATATATGTGCTGCAAATATTTCTTACCATTTAATTTTTCTTTAAAAATTTACACACATACACACACACACACACACAAATTTATGTATGTATATATACATATACACACACATATATATATATAGAAAAATGCTCACATATATATAGATATAGATATATATCTGTACACCACATGCATGCTCGGTTCTCAGAGACGCCAGCAGAGAATTGGATCTCCTGAGACTGGAGTTACAGACAGTTATGAGCTGGCATTGGGGTTCTGGGACTTGAACCTGAGTCTTTTGGAGGAACTGCTAGTGCTCTTGACCACTAAGCCATGTCTCTAGGTCAAAATTTTAATGGTTTATAGTTTTGTCTTGTTTTGTTTTTAAAATTTATTTATTTATTGTGTATACAGTGTTTTGCCTAAATGCCAGAAGAAGGCACCAGATCTCATTATAGGTGATGATTGTGAGCCACCAAGTGGGTGCTGGGAATTGAACTCATGACCTCTGGAAGAGCAGCCAGTGATCTTAACCTCTGAGCCATCTCTCCAGTTTATGTTTTTGTTTTAATTTTTAAAGCATACAAAATAGTGGGTCTCATGACAGTATTTTCATATGTATGAGTCAATGCATATTGTTCTAATTCATCCCCATGCCTAACTGTCCTCCCTCTGCTCCAAGTCTGTCCTCTGGCTGGTTTGCTTTCTTCATATTACCCACTTCTGTTTCAGGTCACATATATTCATTGTTCTCTCTTCTTCCTCCCATAAGATTATTCCTCCCGCCTCATGATCCTCTTTTTAGTTTCATCACACACACACACACACACCCCTACCTATATGATTTTACATCTAGGTTCCACTTATAAGAGTTGTCATGTGATAAATGCCTTTCTGAATCTAGCTTGTGATTTCTTATTCCATCTTCCTGAAAATGTTATATTTCATTTTTCTTTATGATGGAATAAAAATTTCACTGTGTATTAGCCACATTTTCTTTACCTATTCATCTTTTGATGAACATCTAAGCTAGTCCAATTTTCCAGCTATTGTGAATAGTGAAGCAGTAAACATGAATGTACAAGTACTTTAAGGCATTTTAACTTAGTCTTCTAGGTATATACCCACCAGTTAGAGATCTGGGTCATATTAGTTGTGTTTTTAGTTTTTTGAGAGGCCTCCAAGCTGATTTCCATAGTGGCTGTACTAATTTACATTACCACCATGGAGGGGGGGCTCCTCTTTCCCCACACCCTTGCCAGCATTTGTTTTCTTGTTGACAGCCATTTTGACTAGAATAAGATAATCTCAAGGCTTTGCCTCATGGCTAAGGATGCTTAAAACTGTTTTCAAGTATTCATTGGCCACTTTTATTTGTTCTGTTAAGAACTGTCTTCTGAGTTCATCATCCCACTTACTGATTGGATTTATTCTTAGAATGTTTCACTTTTGTACTTTTTTATAGATTCCATATTGTGAATCCCCTGTCTGGTGTGCAGTTGGCAAAGTTGGCTTTTCCTCATCTGCAAGCTGTCTCTTCACTCTGGTGTCTGTCTGTCTGTTTTTATTTGCCATGTCTAGCAGTGCTTTCAATAAAACAATTGTAGTAGGCTTGTAGACTAGATTTGACTTTATGCCTTCATTTGCCAACATCTTCTCCCTTCCCCTCCCCTACTTTCTCTACTTCACTCTGTAGCCTAGCTTGGCCTAGAACTTACTATGTAGCCCAGACTCCATCAAATTCAAGTTAGTCCTACCCTTGCTTCCTAAATGTTGAGATCACAGGTGTGAACTGGCTATTGATTTTGAATCTATGTAGGAATTGTGTAGCCAAGCATTTATCTGTCTCTACCCTAATAAACAGTACAGTACTTTGTAACTCATTAATAGTGATGATTTATCCAAGTATTTGCACTGCCCAACTATTGAGGAAATGTATGCATATGTCATTCATACTCAGAGTGCAAGAAATGCCCATGAAACCCTACTAAGATTCAGGACGATCATTAATGTAGCCAGTCTTTCTTGAGCACCTACGGTTCACTGTCTCAAGCTCTTAGTAGCCTTCCTTCTATAAAGGTAATTACAGATACTTCAGTTAAAATCCCTTCATTTTTATTGAAGGAAAGGAAAGAAAGGGAACAAAAAATTAATAAAGAAATGGAAGAGAAAGCAGCAAAGAAACTGGAGAAACAACATTTGCAAGAAAAAGCGAAAGCAAAATATCAAGAATGGTTGAAGAAAAAAAATGCTGAAGAGTGTGAGAAAAAGAAGAAAGAGAAGGTATTGTTAATTGAAGTGACCAGTCAGAATACATACTTTAGTGTTTATATGTATATTTTAGAAACAAAAATATAATTAGTCAGTTAACACTGTTTTAGTATAAAATACACAAACTATCCTTACTTCTGTTATTTCATGTTTAAGCTTCAAAAATAAATATGTATTTGTGGTAGTCCTTGAAAATTATTAATAATCCTGTGGATATTTATCAGTCAAGTTCAAAATCTTTATTACTACTTATAACCATTTTTGATAGTTTTTAGTAGACGTTTAGTAGACTGCGTTTAAGTTGTTCTTCTAAGACAGACTTGCATTTTCTTGTTTTATGGATTTCATATCTTATTGTTGTTCATCGGTAGACACTTTAATGCCAAATCTTTGATCATGTTTACTTTTATTCTTTGATTATAGAAACATAGTTGAGTTTTATGGCCAGTGTGTCATTGGGGCAGAAGGCAACTGGGGGAAGACAAACAAGCAGGAAGACTTGGCTAGAGTATTTAGTTACAGAATACCTCAGGGAATTCTCTGGTCTTGTCATTTGAAGGAAAAAGAAAAGCAACGGCAAGCAGAATTACAAGAGAAAAAGGAAATAGCAGAAAAAAAATTTAAGGAATGGTTGGAAAATGCAAAAAATAAACCTCGTCCAGCTGCAAAGAGCTATGGTTATGCCAGTGGAAAGCTTACAGGTTAGTTTTTATGTCGTGTGGCTTACATAAGTATGGCTTGCAGAAGGAAATGCTATGTAAATATTGTTTCTCTTTGATAGAAATAGAAATGTATAAAAGTAATTTTTCTTTGAAATTGTTTTCTAGGATATTATAACTATGTTGCTAAAGAAGTGCTGTAAATTTTTGCATTTCATATATAAATATATCTCTTAAAGGCAACAGTTGCAAAACTGTACACTTACATTTTATTTTATTTTATTTGTTTGTTTGTTTATGTTTCTTTGAAATAGTCTTTGTTGCCCAGGCTGGCTTCAAACTCAGGACCTTCCTACCTTAACTTCCTGAGTCCTGGGCTCACAGTTATTAACACATAGGAGTCAACAATACCTTGTTCCCATGGGTCTTCCCGCCTTACTCCTATTTCCCTCTTTCGTCTTTTATGTTATAAGTGTTCCATTGTTTTATCTTTCTCCCACCCCTTTAGATCTAGTCCTTCCCCTCTCATGATCACCTTGCAGGATATGTACACAGCATGCACATCTACTCAGTTTTAAGTCTAGGCTTCACATGTAAGTACACATGAAGCTTATGCCTTTCTAGTCTAGCTTGTTTCACTCAACATGATTTTCAGTTTTATCCATTTTCCTCAAAATGTCATGACTTTATTTTTCTTTCTGCTAGAATAAAATTCCATTGTGTATTTGAACCACATTTTCTTTATCCATTCTTCTTTTGATGGACATATAGGCTGATTCCATTTCCTAGCTATTGTGATTCTGATTCATGCAACAATAAACATGGATGTACAAGTATCTCTATGGTATGTTGACTTTAAATCCTTTGGGTGTATACTCCAGAGCTGAGTCATATGGCAGTTTTATTTATTTATTTATTTATTTATTTATTGAGAAACCTCCAAACTGCTTTCTTAAGTGGCTGTATCACTTTACATTGCCACCATCAGAGGGCTCCTCTTTCCCTACTCCCTTGTCAGCATTTATTTTCTTGATGACAACCATTCTGACTAGAGTAAGATAGATCTCAGAGTGATTTTAATTGCTTCAAAACTAAGGATGTTGAGAACTTAAAAAAAATATATTTTGAGACAAAGTCTCATTGTGAGCCTAGAACTCACAAAGATGACCCACCTCTGCCTCCTAAGTGCAGTAATTAAGATGTACACCACCAAGCCTGGCAGCTTTGTCAAATCCCTATGACTATACTTATTTTGAGAATTCTCTATTCAGTTCATCAGCCCATTTATTGACTGAATGTTTTGTTCTTTGAGTGTTTCATTTTGTAATTATTTTTAGATTAATATTGTGAATCTTCCATGTAAAACTGTGTTATTGGCAAAGCCTTTCCTGTACCCAGAAGTTTTTCTGATCCTACCTGGCCCCACAGTCAGCAAAAATCTCTCCCACTTCATCCCACAGCCACTTGGTCCCAAGTAAACACACAGAGGCTTATATTACTTACAAACTGTATGGCCTGTGGGTCAGGCTTCTTGCTAGCTAGCTCTTATAACTTAACTCAACCCATTTTTATTAATCTATATGTTGCCATGTGGCCATGGCATTTTACCGATCTACTGGCATCTTGTTGCTCCTTAGGCAGTGGTTTGGCATCTCTCCTCACTTTCCTTTCTCCTCTCACTATCTCTCTTGGATTTTCCTGTCTGACTCCATCTTGCCCTGCCATCAGCCAATGCAGCTTCATTTATTAGCCAGTGGGAGCAGCACATATTCACAGCATACAGAAAGACATCCCACAGCACTTCCCCTTTTCTGTCTAACCAAAAAAGGAAGGTTTTAACTTTAACATAGTAAAATTACATATAATAGAACAGTTGTCAAGCAAGAATTACAGTTACAATATCTATTCTTGTCAGGGACAAGGACAGAATCTCTAATTAGTGGAAAAATACAGATTCCCATAAGACAGGGAACTAGATCATCTTACAGTCAGGTTGCCTAGCAACAGGACATTGAGTCAGAGCCCTTGGCCCTTTCACCCTGTAAACATCCTACATAAACATCCTGTTAGCTTGACCCACCTTATGCAGATAACAGCTTCTTGCTCCCCCGACCCTGCAGGAACTATATAAACCCACCTGGAGAAAAATAAAGTTACACCTTGACTTGGTGTATTTCCTTTGTGTTTCCTGTCTCTATCATTCCACCCTTAGGGTGGTCGAGAACCCATTGAAGCCCTGCTGGCCGGGGCATATTCTATTTGTATTTGGCAAATATAAAGAAAATATTCTATCATCTATCCTATGTTTTTGAGTCTAAAGTTTGATATCTAATTTATCTTTTATCATAACCAGTGAAAATTATAACTATCTAGTCTTCAACTACACCAAAGACCCCAGAAGGATATAGTATTACCTGAGTAAACAAGAAGTGCATTGCAAGCAACTTCCATAATTCTAGAAAGGACAGAGACAGCTGGCTGCCTGGACAGTCACCCAAAGTTCCTCTGCAACTTTGGGGCATCCATATTCCACCTATAGGCCTGGAGTCTCTCAGTCACTTTTCCCTGTGTCCTTAGAATGTCTGTCAATCTGCTCTGCAAAGCAGAAACCTGAAGGACCATTTTGCCTTGTTTTGGCAAAATTCAGTGGTCATTTTCCTATGGGTCCTATATACAATATACTATCAAGCAGTCCAGGCAAGAGCAGTTTCTTGCCCAAATGACTATTTTTGCCCTAAAGGAAACAAACTCCATATGGAGTTTCTTTGATGCCCATCATCCTCTTTGAAGCAATTGGTGCTGCCAGGAACAGACGTGTCTCATTGTCCAGAAAAGTCTAACTTTTTAAAACATTTTAAATGCCATATTCTGTAGGTCTTTGAAGTGTTTGGAGATTATCCACCCTAATTGAAATATATCTATGTAAACCTAGAAAACTAACATGACTATAAGTTTGATTATCATAAATGACTAATTATTCTGTATTTCTACTTATATATTACAATTTTAAATGAGTTGCATACATGTAACACCTTAAACGAGAATAGAAATACATGCATATAGTATAACAAAATTAAATTTGTATCAATAAACCAAAATTCATAGCATTGTAAAACATTTCAAATAAGTTTTTGCTCTTTAAAAGTAGATTCAACAATCTACTCTTTCATCTTTCTATACTTTACATCTTTCTATATCCCCTTTTCTTCTTTAGAAAGAGATTGCTTTTATAATCAGCCATCTTTAAATAAAAATAAATATTTACAAACAATATTTTGGGAATTTGGGGTGTAGCTTCTCATACTACTTCCTGCTGGGTGGGAGTGCTAGCGATTTTATGGGGATCCTGAGAAAATTAAGAATTTATAGTTAAATCTTGGCTATAGTAGTCTGTGAGACTGTATCGACCTTTCAGGGGGACTTGGTTGATCAAGCCATATTAGCCTAGAAGCAATCCACAGGTTTGCATCTTCTGTGGAAACAAAAGCAGAACCTTTTTTTCCAAAGCAACGTATCCTTAGACACAAATTTTGAAGTCAAGATACTTTTAAAATATGCATATAAACATTGGTTTAACTGAGTAGCCTTTACAATTAATGTCTCTCTGCAGTTAAAAATCCCAAAGACAGTATAATAATATGCAGTATCCAGATTCTTTGTGTAATTTTCATCTTTATATAGCTTAACTTTTATATTACTTTTATTGTCTCTTTAAAGACTTTATTTTTTAAAAACTATTTCTTTATTTAACTGAATTACTTCTTTTCCTCTCTCTTCCAAGCCTATGTACATTTTTACACACAGATTTATTCCATCTGAATCTGTTTTATTGTGAATCTGTAATCATTTTTTGACCATTGATTTAAACTGCAGTGTGGCTAGGACCTAAGAGGCAGCCCTGGCTGCTGGCTCCACCCATCTCAGCTTCTCAACATGGCAGAGGTACATTTACCTCCAGCTCTGGAGAAACCATGCTTACCACCTGACTCTGGGAAGCAGTGGGTCTATGCCTCCATCCAGCAGCATGTAGCCCAGAAACCCTTTTTTTTTTTTTTTTTTTTTTTCCTATACTAGCAAAAGCAAAATCTACCATGCAGTGCCCCGCATGACTTGGAGATACCTCTGTGTACTGCCGCAGGAATTCACCTTGTTGTAGGTCAAGCCCACATGCCAGGAACCCGCCTTACTGTAGCTCAAGCCCACACACTGCAGCGTCTCTTCTCACGGCTTGCCTGAGAGACCCAACTAGGAAGCTGTTTTTAGCTCCGTTTTAGAATCCCTTTTTAAAGCTTTCCCAGGTTTTGGGTGGAAATTCTTGCCCCACATTGAGTGCCACTCCCCCATTCTGCTTGCTTTCTTTACTCTGGTAATTGTTTCCTGTGCTGTACAGGAGCTTCTTAATTTTGGGTCATCCCATTTGTTAATTCTTGGGATTATTTTCTGTGCTGCTGCATCATTTTTGGACAGTTCTAGTCTGTGCCTGTATCTGAAGTGTTGTACCCATTTTCTTCTAGCAGTTTAGAAGTTTCAGGTTCACATTAAAATCTCTTGTCCGTTTTGGATTTATTTTTTGTTCAGGGTGAGAAAAGGGGCTCTGATTTTATTCTTTTGCTTGTATAAACCCAGTTTTCCTAGCACCCATTGTTAGAGTTTGCGTACTTAACTTTTTTTGTTTTTTTGAGACAGGGTTTCTCTGTGTAGTCCTGGATGTCCTGGAACTCACTCTGTAGACCAGGCTGGCCTCGAACTCACAAAAATCACCTGGCTCTGCCTACCAAGTGCTGAGATTAAAGGTGTGTGCTGCCACTGCCCAGCCACAAACTTACATTTTTCAAGCAATGGTTTCTAATGATAGCAAACAAAAATTCTCATGGCTGGCAGTGTAGCTCAGTGGTAGAGAATAACTTTAGCATTTGCCTGACTCTGTGCTCAAGCTCCAGGACTCCAAAATAAAGTATCTTATTTATTGGACCATCGAACCTCAATTGAGGTATGTTTGCAAGGTCATTTTGCTTTTTCTCTTTCTACCAGTCTTTATGGTAGAGCTTCCAGGGTCCAGTGCATTCTTTTTGAAGAGTAGAATGCTAGACAGCACATGACCAAACGTACCCAGTTTGCCTTTAGGCTTGGTCTGAATGTAATGGCAATGCATGTTTTTCTTTGTGCTTCATGTTAGAAACTCATACCTTGCTGACAGCTGCCTTCACTTGTTTAAGTGATTTATTATTAAATACTCCCATTCTGTTTTGTTCACACACTAGAACATACTGCAGACTTTGTTTTGACTGTCTTGGTGAAGTGTGTGTTGACATATCTTTGCAGTCAGTGTGGACTGGGAGTGTCTGAAAGACACATTCCTGCTGTCAGGACTAGACCTCTCTTTATGTCACAGGCTCATCTATTATTACTGAGCACTGGCATGGCATACTCCTTTAAATTTTTTTTTAAAAATTTTTTGTTGAGAAAAGTGATGATAAACAATTATTTTAACCGAATGACAAGATAGTAAGTTAGAATGGAGATGTTGACTAGAAGTTAATTACCAAAAGAATGGATTATTATCTCAATGCTTTTGGGTTTGTGAACTTAATTCTCACACGCTGTGCTTCTCTTGTCTCCATCCTTTATGTCCATATCATTGTTACAAATTGCACAGTACAGGGATTTCTGTCTCCACGGTGAGTGGAGGACTCAAAGCCAATTCATGGCATGTTCTTCCTGCATCCCATTATGGGTTGTCAGATGTCACCATTCTGTAAACACTTCGTGTGCATTAGCAGAATGAATGCCAATTAGTGGTCAAAATCCTGAGTTGACAGTAATGCAGAAGTTGAGTGGTTCTAAATTTGGAATTTTAAGTTATTGTGGGCACTTATATATAATAAAGTCTTTATTTTTTTTTTATAAACTTTAGTATCTGATAAGGGACACTATCACATGATTAGCCATTTCCAAGACTGATTTAAGAGCATAAATTTGTTTTGTTTTTTGCATAAGGGTTTTAAGAATTATAAAAGAAATTGCATAGTAAAACTTATATAAACATTTTTATTTAGATAGGTTTTCAGAGTATTATTCAAATTCTCTGAATTTTTAATGTTTACTACAGTGATTACTATATTGGAACAGTGTTTTTTTTTTTTTAGGCTTCAAGTTTTAAGTTAGTGTATTGACTTACCAATGATACTTTGTCCTGTTGCCATTTGAATATTTTTCTAGCAATTAAAAAATTGATTTCTTTGATCTAAGAATTTTTCTTGTTCATTCTGATTTTTTAATGATTATAGGTTTTTATAGTGGAAATTCCTACCCAGAACCAACTTTTTATAATCCAATTCCATGGAAGCCAATTCATATGCCCCCTCCAAAAGAAGCTAAGAGTGAACCAGGAAAGAAGACTAAACGACCTGTGAGGAGCCAGCCACTCACATCATCATCTCTGGCAGTTCATAAAGTCAAGAGCGACCTTTGCCTCGGCACTCTGTGCCGCATACAGAGATAGAGCATGTGAACATTTCATAGCTTTCTACCTGGAGCTTCTTAAGCTTACTCAGAATAGTTTTTCTTAACACTTCTCAATCAGTAAGTCAACATTTGATGTGATAACTGACAGGTACCAAATTTTTAATTTGTATATGGAATCCTTAGAGCTAAAGATAGCTTTTACATTTTTGTTTTTATAAACGTACAGTTGATCTAATGATTGTATTTTAGTTTTTATTAAAACTAATTATTATATCAATAAACAGTTTTTCTTGTGTTCTTTTGCACTCTTATTATTTGCTTGTGATTTGTACCTATGAACCTAAGATTTGTTCAAACAAGTACTTCTAAAGCTTACTTACTTAAATGGGTTAGAAACCCAGAGTAATAAGCTTCAGTGTCTGCAATATTTGTTAATGGTTTTTATACAGTTTTCCATGAAGGTATTTTTTAATTTTACTTCTCTTTCTTACATTTATTTCTTTTTTGTGAGCATGTGCATACCTGTGGCCATGCATGTGCCATAACATGTGTGGAGATCAGAGGATGACTTGGAGCAAGTCAGATCTCTACTTCTACTGTTTGGGTCCCAGGGGTTGAACTCAGGTCATCAGACTTGCGCAGCAAGCACCTTTACCAGCCAAGTCATCTCATTGGTCCCCTGTGGAGATATTTTTTTAAAAACCTAACTGAAAGACTGATCTACAACACAGAAATAAGGGTTGGAGTTTTTAGGAGAAAATTTAAAACACTGTTTTGTGCTGCAGCTGTGAGACTGATGCTTTCCTAATGTCGAGACACTAATAAAATTTTGTCACACTATATAAAATCCTTTTTATCTACTAAATATAATTGGATTGCTAGCTTTGAAATTAGGATCATCATTATATTATTTGTAATACTGGCCATCTTTAATGTTAAATAAAATTCAGAACTTTTTGATAAGTTTTAAAAAATCTCCATTTTTTTTAGAAGTCTATTTTTTTAGGAGATGATCAAGAGATGAAAATTTATTTAAATATAATTTCTTTTTGGAATATATTCTGTTTTTGCTAGATCAGTAGTGTCAAGTTTATGGTGGTTGAGAGTAGTAGTTGGTAAGGAAATATTGGTAACATCTTTGAAGGGTATTCATGTCATCAAGAATCTAGGGACAGATAGTTATGAATCAATTTTATTGGGTCAGAAGTTTTAGAGGCCTGATCATTCTATTTGAAAAAACTTACTTTTATAGAGAAGATAGAAGATGAATAATTTTCCAGGGTGGCAATATTCTTATAGTTATACATATGCACCTGATTCCTAGATGTTTTTAGATACATTTATAAACCTATTTCACAGGCTAGATTAGCACTTAGCTCTAACGCTTTAGTATAAATCATAATACTTTTCAAGACATTATTTAGCTATTCGTCACTGAACCAGAATCTAAATTATATTCTAATTGTAATGGGAAAAGACTCTGGAAGACTTTATGCAGGATGTTGGCAAGATCTTGTCTGTACTTTGTAATTATTCTGGCTGCTGTGAGGACGTTGGCCTGTAGTGGACAAAGCAGAGACGCAGGAAAACTCCTTTGAGAGATTTGGGCTCTATCTACCAGATATGTCCTGCCGGGGGGATTAAGGTGGCAGCAGCTGCGTGGTAAGAAGTGGGAATGGATTCGGGAGTTAGGGAGGTCTTTAAGCAATCTGTCGCAAACATTGCTAAATTCGCAGTGCCAACGTCAACAAGAAACTTGATCAGGTTACCCAGGAAGAATTTAGACAGTAAAAAGATCTGATAAAGTAGCCAGCAAAGATCCTAAAAAGGAGCATCTAATAAAGTAGAAGAAAACCCAGGCCTTCACTGCCCTATCCTCTACCCTGGTGTGTTTATGGAGACATCTTTCTGTGAGACTTTTTTGTCGTCCTTCTTGAGTAATTTTGATGGTTCCTTAGTAATTCTGATGGTTCCTTATTTTAAATTCCAGGCATTCATCTGTTTGTCTTTTATGTTATAACTTCTACTTACTTTGTGGACATATCTTCTCTAAGGGCATTAGCTAAAATTACTTTTTCATTTTTCTAATTATCTCTGTTTCCTCTGGAACCCCCTTTTTTCTTTAATCACTCTTATTTTTGTTTCTGGAGATTTTCCTCAAATGTTTGTCAGTCCCTGCTCACTTGACACACCCAGTGTAAATCTCTACCCATGTGTAATAAATAATGTAAGAGCTGGCTGGAAGGTTCTAAGCATGGCAAGGGTTGGTTGGTGCTGGATTTCAGGTTATGCTGGAGACCTGCAAACACCTGAAAGCCTTTCCTCCTAAGCATGTTCATTTGCTGGACATTTGTAGAGAAGTCTGGCTGGCCTAGGAAGCTTCTGTGGATTATAACTAATTACACAAACTCACTTTACCTAGTTTTCTTTCTAGCTAGTGTATAAGCTATGCTCTCCCAGTGCCTGGGATGGGAGTAGGGATATCTGTTTTCTGAGCTATTTGAGGTTTCTTTAGGCTTAATATTTTTTTTAATTGTGTGTGTGTGTGTGTGCGCGCGCGCGCGCGTGCGTGCGCGCGCGCGCGCACGCATGCTCACACATGCATGCACTCAACAGTGTAAGGGTAGAGGTCAGAGGACAACCTGTGGAGGTGCTTGTAGAACCACAAGTTGGTTGTCCAGGTAAGAAATCGAGTTTAATGGTAGATTCTTTTTCATGGCTCAGGTGCAATAAGTGCTAGGAAGGCCCACATTCCTAGCGCCTTGCTAGATTCTAGGTTACAAATTCTGACCTGAGACCTGCTGGAGCCTGCACACTGGCTGGGGTGAGATTTCAAGTGGTATTTACCTGAAGCTCAAGCTATGAGGACATATGTGGAGGTGGCTAGCCTTCTTGGGGAGTCAAGCAGTCAGGAAGGAGTGATTAAGCTGAAATGCAGGTCGAAAGGCCCCCATATAAACAAAGCTTAGAATGTGATTATCTGGAAGGCAGGGGGAGGGGGTAAAGGAGTGGCTTTAGAATATTGGTGGGTCCACATACAGTCTTTCAAAGACCAGTGGTATGTGACAGGTCAGCATTTGAACACCAAAGTGTCTTTCAGGCAACTTGAATCAAATGACACATTACTCCAAAATTACAGATGTTTCCAAATTCTTAGTGATTTGCGAAGAAAACTTAGAATCCCAAGGGAAAATGCTCTTTGAATTTCGATGGCAAAAACACACCATCATAGCTCCAAAAGTCTGAAGTGATATAGATGGATCTATGTGTTAAAAAAAAAATGAATTTGCTAGTTCTATAATTGGCTGTTCAAAACTTGCACTTTTCATGGACTTGCTTATTATACACACAGCCCAGGTAAATAATAGTACAGAGTAAGTATGCCAGTAAATCACACTTTGTGACCAAAAACTATTTTTTTTGTAATTCAAAAAGAAGATACACCTAATATTGTGTGCTTACTGTACTATTAATATTCTAAATTAAGTTCATATGTTAGTTTAAGAAAAGAAAACCATGAAGTTACTTTACAGAAAATATTTACTTACTGCTATTGACAGTGGCAATCTGCCTGAGAAAAGCTTTCAGAACAGGCAGTGGTGTCGTGGATTTCCTCTTAAAAATCAAGAAGAAATAACACACCAGGAGAAAGTGCTGCCTTAAGTTCAGAAGTCATCAAGGAACATCCCATCTTCTTCCCTACGAATATCCATGCTCCATGCCCACTCCAGCTCTCTTTCTCATACTCAGGGAACTGCATTTTTCCTCATCATGTAGGAACCACCTGCAGACCAGAGAGAAGGGGAAGCTAACACTATTGCCTGTTGATGGCAGTGCAGGGTGTTTGTGGATGTGAGATGTTTTGTTCGTTTTAATAGGTTTACACAAATGATCACCTAGTGCCCACCTCTCTACAACTCATAAACTCTCAGCCAAGGTTTTCCTCCCAGAGTGTAGTATAGGTTTGTTTGTTTGTTTGTTTGTTTGTTTGTTTGTTTTGCTCTTTGGGGACCCACATCCAGCTCCTTATCTCCTTATTCTTACTTAGGAATGACCAGCCTTAACTTGGCTTGTTTCTAGCTAGCTTTTCAAACTAAATTATCCTGTTTCTCTTTAACTATGTTTTGCCTCTGGGCTTTTTACTTTTCTTTATTCTATATATCTTTCTTTCCTTCTTTCCTTCTCACTCCATCCATGGCTGGCTGTGTAGCTGGGTGACTGGCCCCTGGTGTTCTCCTTCTCCTTTTCTCGCCCCCTCCCTTTTCCTAGATTTCTCATACTGTTTATTCTGTCAGCCTGCCAGCCCTGCCTATTTTTCCTACCTAGTTACTGGCCATTCAGGTCTTTATTAGTCCAATCAGGTGTTTTAGACAGGCAAAGTAACACAGCTTTACAGAGTTAAACAAATGCAACATAAAAGTATGCAACACATCTTTGCATCTTTAAACAAATATTCCACAGCATAAATGAATGATACACATTTTAAACTAATAATTCCACATCACCATAGGTTGAAACAAAAATGCCAGCACAGGTGTCTTAGTCACTGTTCGATTTGTGTGAGGAGACACCATGAACACTGCCACTCTTATAAGAGAAAACATTTAATTGGGGGCTTACTTCAGTTTCAGAGGCTTAGTCTGTTATTATCAAGGCAAGGAACATAGTGGCAGGCATGGAAGGCATGGTGCTGGAGGAGCCCCTGACAGTTCTCTATCTGGATCCACAGGCAAGAGGCAGAAGAAAAGATACTGGTGGTCCTGGTTTGGCCTTTTGAAATCTCTAAGCCCACCCCCAGTGATATACTTTCTCTAACGAGGCCACACCCCCTCATCCTTCTCAAGTATTACCACTCTCTGATGACTAAGCATTGAAATATATGAGCCTATTGGTAGTCATTCTTATTCAAACCACCATAACAGGTAAATTAGGTATCATTCAATAGAGGACATGCTCATCAATTTATCTGC
Organism: Peromyscus leucopus; assembly: GCF_004664715.2. Taxonomy (NCBI): domain Eukaryota; kingdom Metazoa; phylum Chordata; class Mammalia; order Rodentia; family Cricetidae; genus Peromyscus; species Peromyscus leucopus. The sequence continues at coordinate 84,798,026 of NC_051066.1, forward strand.
CAAATGAAGACCCTATAATGACTGATCTTGTAGACCTCTTTTTACTGTTTAGATTGTACTATATTCTGTGTGGTTCACTTTTATTTTGGGATGCAGACAATGGTCATGACTTACACCCAGTAAGGCCAGTAGGGAACATCATTTCCCTCTTGGAAGAATGAGCAAGATTTAAGAATAGCTGCCTCCCAGAGGCATCCTTTAGGCTCTGCCCAGCTCCTGTTGGGAGGTGGCCAGGTTCAGGACAACACTGGAGACTCATCTGTGTTGGATGATATGCTTTACAGGAGTCTGGACAAGGCTTTTAACCCTTCTAAGCCTCACTTTACAACTGAAAAACAAGCTTAATAATGCTGGGTCCTTAGGGGATGGATAACAAAGATTACATGAAAGACCTAATACAATTTGGTGAACTCTGGTTAGACATTTGCTAGATTTACGTAGGTAGGGTATGAGCAGAAAAGTAAGGTGGAGCCAATTTTATTTTTAATTTCAGCTTAAGCAGCATGTTATGTTAAATAAGATTTTTGAGTGACTAAGCAGTGACTAAGTGAAAGTTGTATTATAGAATTAATCTAACCTTGGTTTGGAGCATGGAGCTAGTGGGAGGTTCAGAGGGGCCTAGAACAGCCATATGCAGGAAACAAGGCCAAGCTAGGGTAGAGGAGGTAGGTTTGGGAAAAAGTCAACCTAAGATCTATGAAAGAAGCCTATCCCTCCAAGTTGAGTGTGTATCAGACTAAAATAGTTGTCTCCCCTGGCAAAATGTACCGTTTATCTCATCTTGTTCACCCAACAGATTTGTGCTGTGTGTACTGTGGGCCATCAGCCATACAATGTCCTGGTAACTTAGTCAATGGCTCAGCTTTGCCAGGTCTTCCTTGCTGGAGAGACGGAATTTATAGGTCTTTGGTGCCTTGACCCACTTTCTCATATTCAACTAGTTAGTAACTTATCTCTGCTGATTTAATACCCTAAATCAGTGACTCCTTCCACATACCAGCACACTAGCACTGTCTAGGAAAGATTCCAAAAGCCAGACTCCACACCTCACACCCGTGAAATCACAATGGTCTTTGAAGCTTCTCAGATGATTCCACTGTGCCGATAAGTTAGGGACCCACCAAGCATTTTTCAGATCTCGCTTCTCCTTCCAACTATCACACCAGTCCTTTCTCACTTGGATTAGCACACCAGCTTCCTGTTTGGTCACTGTATGTCTAATCTTCTCCCCCACAGTGTTTATCTTCATGGCAGCCTGGTGACTTCTCAGAAACAAATCTAAGCATGTCACACTGCTCTGCTTCCAACTTTTTCAAGGCCCTCAACCTGTTTGCCCCTTCCTCTAACCACAGCATTCACCAGCATAACACAGATCCTTGGGTGAGTGCTGTGCAAAGATTTTTAACCTGTTTCTCCCTGAGGGAAGAGTAAAAATACTGCAAGAGTATTTGGCTTTTATAGCTTGAAAATGCATCCTTTCCCCACTCCTTTCCCCCTTTGCTCCTGCCCATTCTGATACATAGTCTTTTACTAAGGGGCTCAACCTTGAAATTGAAGTCAGCATTTTGATCTGACCCAGTTTCCCTAGTCTCATTCTTATCTATTCTTACTGTGTTACTTTGACTACACAGGGTTAACCATGCTGTTTCTATAGTTTGTTTTGCTTAGTTCTCTCTCCTCCTTCTGGAAGACCTCACTTGTTACCTTCTCCTGTGCTGTTTTTTAAACTACGTTGAAGTTTTGAAAGCATCCATTAAGTTCCAAGTCAGCAAGTCCCTGTAGGAAGCCTTCTCTGGTTATGTTAGGGTCCTGGAGAAGTCCCACAAAAGACCACCATCCACGTGTCCCATCAGCAAGAGTGTTTATTATTCCAGCATGCTGGGACCTACCATCCCACACAAAGGAAAGATGGCAAAGACCCCAAGAGGGAAGTGAACGTTCCCTTTAAGCTTAACTAAGGGGAGTGTCCAAGGAAGTTAGGTCACTTTAGATATGATTGGCTCAAGCAAGTAGCAATCATCAGTACGATTGGCTAGGGCTAGTCAAGGGTTGATCAGGGCTAGAGTTATCCCATTTTGGGACAGGCCTGGGCAAGTCCCAGGCTTTGTCCTTGAGTTGTTGTGGAGGCTGGCTGGCCTAGCATATAGACTGGGGGCGGGGTTTGCTCAGTGGCCCAGGCTTGGTGTGTTCTATCACCCTTGTCCCTGTTGGGGGCGCCAGTGATCAATTGTCCTTTATTTTGTGGCTTTTCCTCAGAAACTGCCTGCTTGATTCCATAAAGCAGGGACCAAAGTCTAGTTCTCTGAGAGAAGAATGAGCAGCCTATTATGGTCCTCTCAGTTACTTAATCTGCCGATTTGGGCTCTTTGTTCTCAAATGTCTTGTATGTTTTTCTCTTTAATCTTGTTATGTTCTGTTATAATTAGCTGTTCTAATGTCTCTCCATTTCCTGTTCTTTAAATTTTCTAAATTTAATTTTTTTAAAAGAAAGAATGTAATTGGGGCTTGCTTACAGGTTCAAAGGTTTATTTCATTATCCTAATAAAGGGGAGCATGGAGCCACACAAGCAGACATGGTGCTGGAGAAGGCGCTAAGAGTTCTAGATCTCAATCCAAAGGCAGCAGGCAGAGAGGGAAAGAGACAGAGACAGACAGGAAGAGAGAGAGAGATGGAGAGACAGAGACAGACAGACAGACAGACAGACAGACCGATGGACTGACCAGGCCTGGCTTGGGTACCTGAAACCTCAAAGCTTACCGCCAGTAACACACTTCCTCCAACAAGGCCACACCTACCACAGCAAGGCCGCACCTCCTAATCTTCCTCAAGCAGTGCCACTCCCTGATGACTAAGCTTTCAATATATGAGCCTATAGGTGTCATTCCCACTCAAACCACCACAGAGGGTAAGGGGCAAAGATTGTCTCTTTTGATCCCTCTTGACTACATAAGTACAGGTCTCCAAATATGGTTATGAGACACTTAGAAGTTCAATTTTACCAGCCTGTTTCTTTTAGCTCTATATAATATTTAGACAAAGCTTGGCAAAGCCAAACACTTTTAAATAACTTTTGATTAAATGTACATTTTTGGTTTTTTTCTCTCATATATTACATCCAGATGGCAGTTTCCCCTCTCCCCTCTCTTCTCCCCCAGAACTATCCCCCCTTCTCCCCAAGAAAAGGGCAGGGCCTCCAGGGACATCAAACAAACACAACATAACAAGCTACAATAAGTCCAGGAATATACCATTGCGTCAAAACTGAACAAAGCAACCCGGTATGAGGAAAAAAGTCCAACAAGCAGGCAAAAGAGTCACAGATAGCTCCTGTTCCCACTGTTAGGAGTCCAACAAGAACACCAAGCTACTCAACCATAACATATATGCAGAGGACCTATATTAGACCTCTACAGACTCCTTGATTTCTGCAAGCTCCCTTGTTAAGAATCCTAGGCAGTTGATTCTGTGGGCCATGGCGTCTCTGACCCCTCTAGTTCCTCCAATCTTTCCTCCCTCTCCTCTGCAGGACTCCCCAAGCTTTGTCTAATATTTGGCTATGGGACTCTGCATCTGCACCCATCATTTGCTGGGTGAAATCTCTCTGGTCCCTTTGATGATAATTCTTCTAGGCTCTAGTCCCAGAATACTCTGCAGGCAGGACAAACTGTAGGTCAAAGGTTTTGTGTCTTAGTTGGTATACCAATCCTTCCACTTGAGGCCATGCCTGGCTACAGAAGATGGCTGGTTCAGGCTCTGTACTCCATTACTAAGAGTCTTTGCTAGGGTTACTCATGTAGATTCCATGAAGTTTCCATTGTACTAGGTTTCCACATCACCACCAAAATGCCCCCTAATTCCAGTTGTTTCTCCCAGTATTTTCTCCCTCCCTTACCCCTAAACTGGATCTCTCCTGTTCCCAACCCCACCCAACCCCAGTCCACCTGCAAGTCAATTTCTCCTTCCCAGGGAGATCCTTGTGTCCCCTACTTAGGCCTTTCTTGTTACTTAGCCTTTCTGGGTCGGTGGACTGTAGCATGATTATCTTTTATAGCTAATATCTACTTAAAAGTGAGTATATACCATGTTTGTCTTTCTAGGTCTGGGTTATCTCAGTCAGAATTTTTTTTCTAGTTCCATCCATTTGCCTTCAAATTTCATGATGTCATTATTTTTAACAGCTGAATAATACTACTCTGTGTAAATAATGTAAAATAATGGGGTACATATCTAAACAGAATTCTCAACATTCAACAAGAATCTCAAATAGTCAAGAAACAGTTAAAGAAAAGTTCAGCATCCTTAGCCATCAGGGAAATGCAAATCAAAACAACTTTGAGATTCTACTTCACACCTGCTAGTATGGCTAAGATAAAAAAAAAAAAAATAAGTGATAGCTCATACTGGGAAAGACGTGGACCAAGGGGACACTCTTGCACTGCTGCTGGGAGTGAAAATTTATACATCCATTTTGAAAATCAATATGGAGGTTTCTCAGAAAATTGGTAATCAATATACCTCAAGACCCAGCTATACTACTCCTGGGCATATATCCAAGGTATGTTCTATCATCACAGAGACATTTGCTCAACTATGTTCATAGAAGCTTTATTTATAATAGCTAAATTTAATTTTTTATAATACCTTTTTATTCTTTGGCATTTCATACATTACATTGTAAATTTCAGATATTTTTCATTTCCATTAACTTCTTGAGTCTCTCTTACTTTTAAATTCAATTGATTCAGAAACTAGCAGAATATCAATATTGAAAGTGACTTTCAATTAGTGGCTTTAACTGATACATAAAACTCATACACACTATTGTATGCAGACTTTTCTTTCCCACCTGCCAGTCCCAAATAACAGACAGAAAATCTTAATATTAATTATAAATGTTTGGCCAGTAGCTCAGGCTTGTTAGTAGCTAATTCTTACTTTTTAAATTAACCCATTTCCATTCCTTTACTTGCTGCCACGTGGCTCATGGCTTGTTACCTTACTTTGTACACATTCTGTTTCCTCTGCATCTGGCTGGCAACTCTTCCAACTCCACCCTTCTGTGTTTTGTAGTTCTTCCAGTGGCTTGTTCCTTTGTCTCTTTGATCTTTCAGCATTTACCCCAATATCTGGCTCCAGGTATTTATTATAAGACCACTTAGGCTTCGTGCTACAGAGAAGACTCACCATTAGAACAGCCTTCAGGAAACAAGAAATGACTAGGAGAAGTAGTTCACTAAGAACACAGAATCTGCAGAAAGACTAGCAGCACAGTTCATAGAAAACTAACGAGAGGAGTGTTTACAGAAGAGGGAAGTAGCTTGACTTGATGATATATGCCTACAATACCTGGTTCAGGGGAGGTAAGAAGATTGTGAGTTCAAGGCCAGCCTGAGTTGTGTAAATCTTGTCTCATAAAACAAGACAAAACAAAGCAAAAACTAGGCAAGTACTCCAGAAGATGCTCAGAGAAGGGGCCTTGTGAAGTCGTTCCTCTTTGTTGTGACTCAACTCCAAGAAATAGCATTCACTGGAGAGGAATCTAAGCCTCTTGGAATCAGGCTAGAGGTATTTAGGAAGACATTAAGCCCCTCAGCCATAATCTACACTTGAGTAATTGATGGATTTTTTGAGGATGCAGCTTTTTGAAAATCACCAAGTCTTGAGAATTAGACATTATTCTCAGAAGAATGCATGTGAGCTTCCACTTTTACAAAGTCTCCTCATAGGTTACTATGTCCCCCACTGCGACACCATCCTCAAGTCTTTACATTAGCATATGATTTCACTGTCAGATACTGAGGCTAGTGTGGGTCATGAGGACAGTGACACACTTAACAGGTAAGAGCTGTCTCTCTGCTCAGGTCTTAGCAAGCCTAAACCCACAAAGACATTAGAAGAAATCCTTGTTTTTCTTTTCCCCTTCTAAGGAGCAATAAGAAATATTCCCTGCCGGGCAGTGATGGCACATGCCTTTAATCCCAGCACTCAGGAGGCAGAGGCAGGCGGATCTCTGTGAGTTCAAGGCCAGCCTGGTCTACAGAGCGAGATCCAGGAAAGGCGCAAAGCTACACAGAGAAACCCTGTCTCGAAAAACCAATAAATAAATAAATAAATAAATAAATAAATAAATAAATAAATAAATAAATAAATAAATAAGTATTCCCTTATGCTTCCAAATGTAATCTGCTTAAACACATCCTAGATTCCTGTCTATGAACTAAGTGACTAACTTGGAGCTGCTCATCACTGTGCTGCTTCTGGGTGGCTTATGAGATGCCTCCCTCAATACTAGTGCCCAGCAATATGCTTCACCTCATTCACCTGTCTTGATTTGACTTCTGTTCCTTACAACTGACTCCTCTTCATTTATTCCCTTTTCAAATTAAAGATTTGGGAAAGTAATGAAAATGTTCTAGCTTCAAAAATAGGAAATGGTGATTTAAGTTTTTATGGGAGAAGGGCATAGATTTGTAGGTGGCTTTTAGCAATATTAGCTCATGAAAAGAGCAGTGATGAAGCCGGGCGCATGCCTTTAGTCCCAGCACTCGGGAGGCAGAGCCAGGCGGATCTCTGTGAATTCGAGGCCAGCCTGGGCTACCAAGTGAGTTCCAGGAAAGGCGCAAAGCTACACAGAGAAACTCTGTCTTGAAAAGCCAAAAAGAAAAAAGAAAAAAAAAAAAAAAGAAAAGAGCAGTGATGTATTACAGGAAGTTCAAAGCACTGGTTGATAAGTTAGAAGTTAACATGTTTGTCTGAGATACATTGTAAATTTATTTTGTATCTATTTTTATGACTTTATTATTTTTTTTTTGGTTAAGCTTTGAAATGATTTTACAGTGACTGTAGAGAGAGTGGAAATGGATGTGTTGGGAGGCTGACGTTGGTCTGCTCCCAATCCTGCAAAACCAAAAATAAACAAACAAGCCTGTAGCAAACTTTCTTTTCAGACTATCTTTGGACCACCAACCTGCAAATGATGACCTGGAGACTTATTATTAATTATGAAAGTTTGGCCTTAGCTTAGGCCTTTTCCCAACTAGCTCTTACAACTTAATTAGCCCATTTATATTAATCTACATTCTGCCACTTGGCTCGGTTATCTCTTCTTAGTATTGCACATCCAACTTGCTCCAAGTCTGCTGGCAACATCCTGTGCCCAGACTCCTCTTCCCAGTTTCTCTCTCTCTCTCTGCCTGCAAGTCCTGCCTATACCTCCTGGCTAGCTATTGGCCATTCAGCTTTTTATTACACTAATCACAGCCATACATCTTCACAAAGTATACAAATATCTCACAACACATGAGTGTGTTTCGATGCAAAATCAAGTTTAGTTTCTTTAACCCATATCTAAAAAATGAAATCATAAGCAATATAAATGAGCCCTGGATGACTAAAACTATTGGTGTTGCCAGAGCTCCAGAGTCGGAGCCTACGGACTGCATTTAATCTTGGAATATGTTTCCACTGTCTGACACAATTTAAAATTTTTAAAATTAACCGATAATACTTAAGGAAGTGAATTTTTACACAGAATCCTGAGGTTGCAATTCTATTCTCAAGGGCCGAGAAGATGGTTTGGTGGGTAACGCACTTGCAATGCATGCATGAAAACCTGAATTTAGGTCCCACACCCATGTGATGTGGGATAGGTAGTGCACACCTGTCATCCCTTCACTCATCTCTCCTACAGCAAGATGGGAACAGAGACAAGAGAATCCCCAGATAGCCTGGCGTCACACCAGCGTACACGGGACCATCCTTCAAAGAAGGAAAGGTGAGGACCAACACCCAAGGTTGTCCTCTGACCTCCACATGTACAATACCCCCAACCACACCCCAACCCCAACAGGGAACAGACAGCACCAGGCTTACATTCCGGTATAGAAGCACTCAGTGAAGGAGCAGATGCCCTGTTACAATGACTTTCTACTTTGCTATGGTTATTTGTGTTGTTCTTATAGATTGAGTCCCTAAAAAAGATTAAATGAATCAGCCATTTCAATGGGAGCAAGACAATGGTGCTTCATCAACTCACCACACTGTACAACCAAACACTTTACCTATTTCCAAACTTTCCAGCACCTAAATAGAGCTCCACACTAAGTCACTTCTCATTCGTCCCCAGCTCCAGCCCCACAACCACCAAGCCGCTCTCTGCCTGCAGTTCGGGATATGTCATTTCAACCGCATCAGGCAGGAGGTAACTTGTGGCCTCAAGCTTTCTCACATAGCATCCTGTCTCCAAGGGTGATCCCTGTTGTAATGTCAGAATTTCAATCTTTTTATAACTGAATAGTATTTCATGATGTAACTGATGGTCGTAGTCACTCAAAAACAGACGGCACGGTGAACAAGTATCTGTTTTGGATTGTTTAGAGAGCTCTTTCAGCTACAGTCCTTAGCATTGCCTGTTGCTTCCCATGGCCCATGCTCAGCCCACTGGATTCTCCTGCCCCGCCGGCTTTTGTGCTTTGTTACAGGCTTGAGCATATTCATCTCCACTCATTTCCTGCACTTTCTTCCAGACAGACTTGAAGTAATTAGTAAAAACTTGCATATAACTTTTAGTAACAATGTACTTCAGTGCTGGATTTTTTGATTTCTCACCTCAATTTTAGTCATTTTCTGATAACTATTGACTGTGCGTAAGGTTTGCTTTTATTTTCCTGGAGGAAAATAAATAAACCCTGGAGGAGGGTTTATATGAGCGAGAATTGTTGAAAAACAAAAAAAAAAAAAAGAAAAAATAAACCATAGAAGGTTGGAATACAAAGCACAGGGAACAAATAGCAACCAAACGAATGGAAAACACAATGAACTATGAACCAAAGGCTGAGGGGCCCCCAACTGGATCAGGCCCTCTGAATAGGTGAGACAGTTGATTGGCTTGATCTGTTTGGGAGGCATCTAGGCAGTGGTACCAGGTCCTGGGCTCACTGCATGAGATAGCTGTTTGAAACCTGGGACTTATACAGGGACGCTTGGCTCAATCTGGGAGGAGGGGACTGGACCTGCCTGGACTGAGTCTATCAGGTTGATCTCAGTCCTCAGGGGAGGCCTTGCTCTGGAGGTGGTGGGAAAGGGGAGTAGGCTGGGGGGAAGGGGAAGGGGGCAGAAAGGGGGAGAACAAGGGAATCTGTGGCTGTTATGTAGAACTGAATAGTATTGTAAAATAAAATAAATAAAATTTAAAAAAATTTTAAAAAAATAAGTCAGTCAGTTTACAGATTTATTGGGAATATATATGCAACATATGTAAGAAGATTTAACTGAAATAAAAATAAAACTAGAGAAAAAAAATACCTACATCAGAATTGACTGTGCTGTTTGTTGCCTTAGAATGTGGGACTCTGCAGCCCATCCCTAAACTTACATTCTAATACAGTGGTACTAGAACCTAGAAATCTGCATTTAAAAAAAGCTATCAGGGAGTCTATTTTAAATTTTGAAAGTGACAAGCATTGCTTAAAAAATATACCCTTTAAAAATTATGTGCATGTGTGTGTGTGGTTGTGCTTGTCCACGTGTGCACATTCAGAGACCTGAGGAGAAGATCAGATGTCATCTTCTGTTGTTGCCTACCTTATTCCCTTGAGACAGAATTTTCTCATTGTGTTGGAAGTTTGATGTTTTTAGGCTACTCTAGTTGTCCAATGATCTGCCTGTCTCTGTTCCTCAATGCTAGGGTTACAAGCATATCCAGCCATGCTGTATGAGTGTTCTATGCTGTGAAGAGACACCAGGACCAAGGCAACTCTTATAAAAGGAAGCATTTAATTGGGGGCCTGTTTACAGTTTCAGAGGGTTAATCCATTATCATCATGGCAGGAAACATGGCAGCATGAAGGCATGGTGCTGGAGAAGTAGCTGAGGGCTTTACAACCTAATCTGTAGGCAACAGGAAGAGAAAGACTCTATGCCTGGCTTGGGCTTTTGAAACTTCAAAGCCCACCTCCAGTGACACACTTCCTCCAACAAGGCCACACCTAGTTTGACAAGGCCACACCTCCTAATCCTTCCCAAACAGTTTATCAACTGAGGACTAAGCATGCAAATACATGAGCCTCTGGGGGCCATTTTCATTTAAACCACCACACTTGCCTAGCTTTTTATATAGGGGCTGGGGATTTGAACTCAAGTGTTTATGCTTGTATAGCAAGCACTTTTATCTACTGTGTCAGCTCAATTTGGAATGATCCGGGTACATTAAATTGTCAATATAAACTGTATAGAGAAAAATTGATAGTAAATTACATGTTAATGAATAATAATTTAAATTGATCTCTGGAAAGTTAAGTGTTTACCTTTAGTATACAAATAAATGTTACTAATATGTAGTTTTGATAACAAAGAATTAAAATCCTAGAAACTGAGGCCAGAGAGATAGTCCAAGTTAAGAGTGTTTCCTGTTCTTTCAGAGGACCAGAGTTTAGTCCTCAGTGCCCATGTGTTAGGATACTCACTACCACTCATAACTCCTGCTTCAAGGGATCCCATGACCTCCAAAGACACCTGCACACACATAGCATATACTCACATAGACACACACACACACACACACATGCATTTTTTAAGTCTTATAACAAATACTCAATAACCTGAGAATTACTGGGGTGAAACAAAACACAGTCATTAAAAAGAATCCATTGCATAGAATCAACATATAGGCCACTCCAAAGAACATAGATATTAGATAACAAAGTGCTATTACCCTCAAGCTAAAGCTGTAGTTGAAAGAACTTCCTGAATTAAACCCTTACAGTTATTGTTGGTATTTATTAATGTTAAAAAGTTCCCTGCATCATTTATTGCTATTATGAAGAAGTTTTGTGCTTGCTTTGGGTCAGACAGGCTTTTTCAAGGCATTGAGTTCAGGTGTTGTAGACATTGAGTCCTAGAAGTTAAACATGTAAGCTCTTAATAAATAATGTAATAGAATGATGAAATAACCATTAAACAAAAGTACCACCAAAGGGTGTTTGCTGATGGCAAGTAGCTGATGGTTGTCATATTCTAGATAATATAAAGGAATATGCTGCTGGCAATTGACCAAGGGCTATTTGCTAGGAAAATTGAGTTTTCTGGCTGTTACATGTATAACGGTTTTCTACTTCTTGACCATTTGACACTTTGTGCTTCCTGAAAATAATCCTTTGGGGATCAGTGAGATAGCTTGGAGAGTAAAGGCATTTACCACCAAGCCTGACAACCTGAGTTTGATTCTTGGGACCCACATAGTAGGAGAATCAACTCCCACAAGTTACCTTCTGACTTATTCAGGCATTCATGTTCGTGTACGTGTGTACATACACACACAGAAACATGCACACCAGAAATGCAACAGAAGTTTTAAACGGTGCTTTAGAGATAAGGATGTCGGTGAGTTAGTAGAACAGCTGCGGAACAATGCATCAAGCATCAAGCCCTGTGTTTGACCCTCATTACCCCCATAAACCAAGCATGGTGACAGATAATTATAATCCTAGAATTCTGCAGGTAGAGGCAGAAGGATCAGAGAGGTCCAAGGATAGCCCCTGCTACATAGAGAATCCAGGGGTACATGGGATTTTGTCAACAGCAACAACAGCATCAACAAAGTAACCTTTTATAGCTTGTCATTGGGTCGTGGATCGTTGGTGTTTTTTTCAGAAAAGACACTTAGAGCATTTTCTTATGGGATCCTATTTAACTCTCATCAATGTTCTGATAATTGACCTTGTGACTTGACATAGCAGTGCTTCTTTTGACCTCAAGTTAAAGTAATCCTTTGTATGCAAGTCACAGGCTGAGTGCCTTGCCTCACCATCTTGTGCAACCCTCGCTAGTGTAACCCTTACTAACCAGTCTGCACAAAGGGGGAAGCAAGGACAGAAGCCCAGCAAAGATCACCCCTTATCTGTCTGATTCTTGCTTTATACACGATGCAGCCATATTAGCAGCAACTAGAAAAAGCCTTTCCACTATTGATTGCAAATTTCCCTCCCTTGTGTGCTACAAAGGCTGAAGACTAACAAAATCAATAAACAAAACAAAAAACACAGCCTACTTAAGTTGCTGGTCTAGAATAGGACAACTCAATTCTGCATGGACTTGAAAGCAGGTAGAGGTGAGGTCAAGTTCAAGGTAGAGAGGGAATCAAAATGTGTTTCCTGGTTCTTTGAGTTAAGCAGTGTGAGCTCATTATTTTGTTCCAGCTCCCAAAACCAAGAGCTCCAGATATATCCAGGATCAAATGCAAATACCAAGACACATCTCAGAATTGAATAAACTATTTTTGGATTATCTGGGTCACTGGTCACCTCTGCTAATGTTTTCAATCAAACACCAATGATGCTATGTATGGTAAGTGGGCCCTCTGAGTAGTGTCTAGGTGTTTAATTCCCTGCAGAAGTAAAGAGTTCTGCTAGTTCTGACAAGACTATTTTTACAGGATCCCTGTTTAGTCCTCTGAGTTTCAGAAAAGCATTCGAAGATCTCAACTGAGGAGGGGGGCGAAAAAGTTGGCTGGGACTAACAACCTGGGCTGGACTATAGATCATCAAGTACTAACACAACTGCTAAACCAATCAAACACAAAACAGCCACATAGGATCTCAGGCCCCACTTTACTCTTGTATTTCACACAGCTTCATGATGTACTGGTCAGGCCAGTCATTAGTTAACATTAGCATGCTGACCATGAGGACTGTTTTGGCTTTGAGTTGGTCCAATTGAACCGCTTTGAAGCTATTAATCTGCTGAATTAGCTGACTGCTTTCATGGTATTCCAGAACAAACAGATCTCCCTTTAAAAATCCCCACTTCTGTTATTTCAGGTGGTTTGAGTCTGTTGTTCTTACATAAAGATGGTAAGAGTTTTCCAAGAGAGGTTCAAAGAGAGATTTAGAAATAAAATGTTAAACAGATTAAAAGGACCTTCAATATAATGATCCTGTCACTGTGTGAAAGATGAGGTTAAAACTGGTCATTCTTTTACTGTGCAGCCAAACATTTGTTTTTCTTGTGTAGACGGTCTGAAGGCAGTGCTAAGTTCAGAAAGGGGTGCCAACAGGACAGAACTCAGAATATTTATTATGTGACATTAATAGATCCAGGGTCCTGTGGGCACTGTACTGTGCCAGTATTACAGATGAGAAAACAGAGGCACAGAAACGCAGGTCATTATATTCAAGGTAAGAACGAAAATGTATCGGATTGACGAGACAGTGTAAAGGTAAAGAGCTTTAAAAGCAAAGGGAAATGGGTCAAGTTTTAATTTCTGAGTAATAGCATGTTTCTTAGGAGTTTGAAGCTAGATATCCTCTCATCCGTAAAGCAGAATAACTAGTTCTACTTCAAAGGGGGATTGACTTAACTGGCTGAAAGTAATAGTAGCACTGTTACTATTTTAATGTTAATTAAAAATTTTCATTTATTTTACATCCCAATCATAGGTTCCCCTCAATCTTCTCTCCACACCCTGTTCTCTCCTCCCTGCCTCTCCCTACACCCACCATCCACTCCTCCTTCATCTCTCCAGAAAGGGCCAGGCCTCCCATAGGCATCAACAAAGCATGGCACATCAAGTTGAGGCAAAACCCAGCCCTCCTCCCTGAATCAAGGCTGGGTGCAGCAACCCAGCATGGGGAATAGGTTCCCAAAAGCCAGCTCAAGGGCCAGGGACAGGTCCTGATTTCACTGCTAGAAGTCCTACAAACAGACCAAGCTACACAACTGTCACACACATACAGAGGGCCTAGTTCGGTCCCATGCAGACTCCCTAGCTGTCTGAACACTGGACACTCACTATCTACTATGTACCTCTGTTTCTTAAAGCACTTGGTGCCATCTTTTTATGATCACCCTATTACATAGGTATTTCCTAATATCAGTATTTTTTTATTTTTTTATTTTTATTTTTTGCCAACAGGAAAATGTTAGCGCAGAGAAGCTAACTTGCTAGTTAATAGCAGAACTGGGGTTCCACATACTTAGCATAGCACCTAATGTTCAAAGGCATTTGATAATGATAGCTGTTCTCAGCAGCCAGGGAAGGGAAGTGCTTGTACTATGTCAGAGTCACGGTCAATCTTTCATAATTTTCTTTCTCATAACACATTTACTAACAAGGATAGCCCTTGAAGAGGGATACAGGTATAGAAAACACCGGGTGCCTGGGCTACCTAAATCTATCTACCAAGATGAAATCAGAAGGAAATAAAGTGCCTTTTAGCAAATCTTTCCACTCTGGCAGTGATGCACTTAGACAGCCATCACTGCTTGTCATCAATGGGACAGGCCAAACAAGCATACTTCAATAAAATACAGTGAGTAACAGACTATCTACATGTGTGTTTACACACTCGTGTGTGATCAGGCCTTGTCACTTACATGAATTGAGCTAGGAAAGAATCCTGAATTCTGTTTGGGGACTGCTTTTCTTTGGCAGGTTTTGCTGTCTGTCTTTTTGGCCCATGAATGGTTGCTGCATAAGTTTACATTTAAAATATAACTATTCTCCGAGACCTGTGTTCTCTTTTCCTATCTTTTGCTTTGGAGAGAGAGAGAGAGAGAGAGAGAGAGAGAGAGAGAGAGAGAGAGAGAGAGAGAGAGGTGGGGGAGGAATTAGGGAGGGAGGGAGAGGAAGGAGAGGACTATGCAAAAATAAGGTTTTAGAAACACATGATTCTGATAAAAAAAATTTAAAAAGTCAAGGAATGTTTGGAAACAGTATGTGAAAGCAAAAAAGGTTCTGGGGCATTATCAAAGAACCCAGGATCAATTGTTAAGGTAATCACGGTGCCCAGATGCAGTATGTGTAAAGCCGCTACCATCATTCCTTTACTCTCTCATACCAAAGAAAACTCTAGACAATGTGTCTGCTGTTCAAATTCTCATGTGGACTCTCATGTTCAAACTCCATGTTCAAATTCCATGTCCTTCATCACCTGTTTATACACGTACTTATGTAAAGTGCAAGAAAACACCAAAGCTGAAACAAGTTTGAGTTTTTAAAGTAGACTCAGACTTTTGGGTCTTCAATGAGAAGATCACAAAGCGCTGGGAGCCTCATTTCTTCAGCCCAGTGAACAGCTATCTTCCAGGCCCAGGCAGCATCTGTGATGCAGGGAAGCTGTGTGGTGAACTCAATCTCAGGAAGGAAACTCTCTGTTAGTCACATTTGTGAAGTGCATTTTCTGTCACTGTCATGTCTTGAGTTGTCTCAGGATTTGTTCTTCCCACCACCAGAGGAGTTCTGTGACCTTCATCGGCTGTCTCCGGGCCTTCACGACACCACTATCCATTAATAAGATCAACTGCTGTGAGAACTAACATTGGCAGGAGGTTTACGATATTCCAAGCACCTTGAAAAACTATTTGCATACTTCATGGCATCCAGTCATCCTTGCTACGGTTAGCCTGTTCACTGGACTAGAAATTTTTTGTCTGTCAGAAGTTGTTTAAATACGATTTTTAACCTGTCAGTTTTAAAATAAAATATGCTTTCTTGAAAATTATTTGAACAGTTATGTTTTATTTATTCATCTTCTCAACATGTATTTTCATTTACTGAGCACATGGCTTTGGCTGAGGGGGGATGGTTAGACATCAAGGCAAACTGGATGGGTGAGATAATACGTGAACTGGAACTTAAAAGACAAGAGTTAAGTACATGAGCAAAAGGGGAAGGGTATCTCACAGAGGGCAAGTGATTTGGGAAGTCACGAAAGCACAAATCAGCTCATGTTATTGATATTTTAGTTTTAGAGATATATATTTATTACTGTAGTAGGCATTTCCTTTGGCTTAGGCTTGTCCCACTCGCTCATAACTTAAATCAACCCATTTGTTTTAATCTGTGTGCTGCCATCTGGCTCATGGCTTTCACCTCTCCTCCTGCGTGTCCTGCTTCCTCTGCATCCAGCTGGTGACTCCTCTTTTCTTCTTCCCTAAGATCTCTGTGTCCCCAGAAGTCCTGCCTAACCTCTTCCTGCCTAGCTATTGGCCATTTAGCTCTTTGTTAAACCAATCACAGTGACACATCTTCACACAGTGTAAAGGAATATTCCACAACATATTGTGCCATGTAATGAGTTTCACGAAAACAGTTTGTTTCAAGTACATCATGTACTCCAATGACATTCACCCCCCAGACCCCCAACTCCCAAGACCGGACATTTCCCCCTCCCTCCCACTGTGCCTCTCTGCTAGTTTCTTCTCTCCCTTTCCTGGGGTATCCCTTCTGTTTTCATGTGAATATGGTTTTATATGTGTATATACAACATGGATCTACAAAGGAGAGAAAACATACAATATTTGTCTTTTTGTCCCTGACTTATTTCATTTAATAAAGTGGCCTCTAATTCTATCCATATTTCAGCAAGTGACATAATTCCATTTTTCTTTATATCTTTACTTTTCTTTATATCTTTATATCTGAACAAAACTCCACTGTGTAGGGGTCAGAAAAATTGCTCAGTTGGTTAAGTGCCTACCTTGAAGCAAGAGGACATGAATCCAATCCCCAGAACATAAAAAGCCAGCCAGAATGGCGTATGCTTCTAATCCCAGTACTGGGGGATTTGTATTCCTCTTATTTGCTTCTCTTGGTTTTTGTTCTGGATAAATCTTCTAGTACTACACTGAATAAGAATGGGGAAAGTGGACACCCATCTCTTATTCCTGACTTTAGTGGAAATGCTTTGAATTTCCCCTTATTTAAACAACACTGGTTACAGGTTTGCCATATATTGCCTTTATTATGTTGAGGCATATTTCTTCTATTCTGGGTTAACTCTGGTGAACATGAAGAGATATTGGATTTTGTAAAAAGAAAAATTCAGCATCTATCAAAATGACCACACAAATCTGTCCTTGAGCACATCTATCTAATTTATTTAATTTTTGTTATTTGTGTGTGTGTGTGTGTGTGTGGTGTGGTGTGTGTGTGTGTGTGTGTGTGTGTGTGTGTGTGTGTGTGTGTTGCACACCACGGCTGCTATGTGGTGGTGACGAGGACACCTTAAGGGAATCCGTTCTCTTCTTCCACCATGTGAGTCCTAGAGATCAGCCTCAGGCCATGCACCTTGGCAACAGGTACTGTTGAGGCAGTTTGCCAGTCCTCATTTATGTAATTTATCACATTCATTAATCTACAAGTATTGAACTATCCCCAGTTCTCTGAAATAAAGCCAGCTTGATCATGGTGAATGATCATAAATATGTTCTTGAATTCAGTATTTAATCTTCTGAGAACTGTTTATTTCACTAGT
The DNA here is from genome assembly GCF_004664715.2 of Peromyscus leucopus. Lineage (NCBI taxonomy): Eukaryota > Metazoa > Chordata > Mammalia > Rodentia > Cricetidae > Peromyscus > Peromyscus leucopus. The sequence goes on from NC_051066.1 coordinate 84,815,279, forward strand.
TTATTGCTGATTGGGTTTTCAATCTCTTATTTAGTACCTTTTTTTGTTCTTTGTATAGTCTAGATATTAACTTCTATCAGATTTATAACTAGCAAAGATTTTTCTCTCATTTTGTGGGTTGTCTATTAACTGGCTTGACTGGTTCCTTCACTGTAAAGAACCATTTTAGCTTCATAAGGTCCCATGTGTCAATTGTTGGCCTTATTTCCTGTATACTTGGGTCCTATTCAGAAAGTCTTTACTGATGCCTGTATCTTGAAATGTACTCTCTTCCTGTAGTAGTTTCAGATTTTCAAGTTTTACCACAAGATCTTTGATCCATTGGAAGCTGATTTTTGTGTTGAGATGAGGTGCAGATACAATTTCATTCCTATGTTTCAGTTTACCCAACACCATTTGTTGAAGAGGCTTTCTTTCCTCAAATTTGTATTTTTAGCAACTTTGTCTAAAATCGGGTGGCTGGGGACTGGAGAGAGGCTCAGTGGCTAAGAGCACTGGCTCATCTTCCAGAGGACTCATGTTATATTCCCAGCACTAATATGATGGTTCCCAACTACCTGTGAATCCAGTTCTAGGGCATCTCATGACCTCTTCTGGTATCCACAAGTACTAGGCACACATGTGCTACACAGAGATATATGCAGGCAAAACACTCACACCATAGAATGAAATAATAAAAATTTAAGAATTCATGTGGCTGTAGCTGTGTAGGTATAATTCTGGGTCCTCTGTTTTATTCCACCAGTCAATGTGTCTGTTTCATGACAATACCATAATGTTTTTTGCTATTATTTCTTTCAAGTAGAAAGAACTTGTATCTTGTTACTTTGCTGAAAGTGTTTATGAGCTTTAAGAATTTTCTGGTGGAGTTATTAGGGTCCTTTTCTGTAAGGCTATGCTGTCTAGAAAAAATTGACTTCTTTCTTCTTTAGTGCTATCCTTTTATTTTTTTCCCTAGTCTACTTGCTCTAGCTAAGATTTTGAGACTATATTGAATAACACTGAGGATAGTAAAAATTTAGCTTTGTTCCTGATTTTTGTGAAAACGAACTTTCCCCCATTTAGTATAATGCTGGGTATAGGTTTGTCATATATAGCTCTTATTCTATGGGGTATCTATTTCTACTTCTTCAGAGCTTTTGTCATAAAGGGATATCAAATTTTGTCAAAATCTTTTTTTAATCTATTGAGATGGTCATATATATGTCATCTATCCTTGAGTCTATATGATGTATTATATTTATCTATTTCTGTATGTATTAATTACTGTCATTTTGTAATTTGGTGATTTCTCATTCTTCACTTGATTGTCTATTCTAGTATGGTTATTCTTCTATAGCCTCTTGTTTTAGTCATATTCTACTGCTGTGAAGAGACACCATGACCATTGATGGCAATTCCTATAAAGGAAGGCATTTAATTGGGGCTAGCTTACAGTTTCAGAGGTTTAGACCATTATTATCATGACAGGAAGCATGGTGCCATGTAGGCACACATGATGTTGGAGGAGATGAGAGTTCTACATCTGGATCTGTAGGCAGCAGAAAGAGAGAGAACCTGGGCAGCCTAGTTTGAGCATTTGAAACCCCAAATCCCACCCCCAAGTGACACACTTCTTCCAACAGGACACACTCACTCCAACAAAACCTCACTTCCTAATTCCTGTCAAGTAGTGCCATTCCCTAATCATCAAGCCCTCAAATATATGAGCCTGTGGTGGACATTCCTATTCAAACCACCACACCTCTTAAGTGTGTTTATCTCTCTCTTCAGTGTGACAGGCCCTTAAAGTATCTTCTGCAGTGCTGGCTTATTGTCTATGAATTCCTTTGTTGTCTATCACAGAATGTTTTTCTTTCTCCTTTAATTATGACAGATAGTTTTGTTGGGTATTGTAACCTAGACTGATGGTTATTCCTTTCAGAGTTTGGAATATGTCATCTGCATTTGAGAAATGTGACATGATTTTTATTAGTATGCAGATATATGTGGCTTTTTACTTCTCTCTTGCAGCTTTCATTTTTTTTTTTTGGTTTGTTCTCAATATTTTATGTTTCAACTATAATATGGCATGTGGAGGTTCTTTTCCAATTCATGCATTTGGCATTCTAAATACTTCCTCAACTGTATGGTCACCTCTTTCCCTAGATTTAGGAAAAATTTGGCTACGATTTTATTGAATACCATTTATGTTTTTATCTGCACTTCTTCTTAATCTATCCCAATGATTCATAACTGTGTTCTTTAATGATGTCCCACATATGTCATATGTTGTGTTCATACCTTCTTGTTATCTTTGTCAGTGTTTCAATGTTTGAAATGATTCATCTTGTTTCTGCTTTGTTCTGTTGGGATGGCTTTCTACTGAGTTTTTATTTAGCTTGAGATTGTTCATTCATAACATCTCAATTTAATTTTTCCAATAGCCCTTTCTCCCTGTTCTCACTGGTACTGGAGAGAAAGGAGGGTGCACATCTTTATCTGTCAGTCCTCAAAGACCTCACTCAGAGTTTCCCACACAGGAGTTGAATCTCTGCTTCAGGCTTTTCAGTTCCTGCTGTCACAACCTGAACTGGCCCTGGTTCTCACCATCAAAGTCTGTCCAGCCCTTGGTCATCCAGTTATCTGTTCCTGCAGTACTAGTGTGTGTAGTGGAGGAACACTCCTCCAGTGGTGCCCATTAGCCTTACGTAGAGCTCTACGGGGGAGCTGGGCACAGGTTTGCGGCAGCACTTGCTTGGTTCCCCAGAGATCGCGCCTGGCTTAGGAAATTCATGTTTAGCTATTTTCTCTCACAGGAATAGAGATTATTCAGTAGTAACCTGATCATTTTCTTTTACTGACTTGGGACTTGACTAATCTACCATTTTATCTGAAAATGTTTTTAGAAAGGTTCTCATTCTATAGTCCAGGGTGGCCTAGAACTCACTGAGTAGACAAGGTTGGTATTGAATTCATACCTAGCCTTCTGCCTCAGCCTCTCAAATATAGAAACGCTAAGTATGAGCCACATACTCAGTTTTTTTTTTTTGTTTGCTTATTTTCCTGAAAAAGTCTCACTGCACAGTCAGGCCTGGAATGTTTTATCCTCCTCCCTCAGCTTTCTGAGTTCCACCATGTGTAAACCAAAGCCGTTTCAAATTATTTTCATCATAGTCAGGTTGACTGATTAAACCAACACTTAAAAAATTGAATTAGAATACGAAAGGACAGAGTTAAATAAAACAAATCAGGCATGGTGGTATATACATAATCCCAGTACTGGGATGGTGGAGACAGGGGGATCAAGAGTTCAAAGCCAGCCTGGGTTATATGAGACCCTACTTTAAAAAAACCAAATAAACAATCAGAATAGAGATATAAATGATCACAGCACATTGCTAACTTGTGAGGTCACACTGCATTTTCTTGATTTTTGTCTGTTATGTACTAGTAACATGGCTCCCAATATTCTATTAATCCTTCTTATAAAAATATTTCCTAGCATTAATTGGGCTCAAAAAATTTTGAAAGCCACCTTCCACCAGAGAAAGTCTCATATACATGAGGACACAATGACAAGAATGTCTGGAATAGTACTGCTTTTAATAACAAAAAGCTGAAAATAGCTCAAATATCCAGCAACAGTAACATGTTAAATATACTATGGGTTAGCCATGTAACGAAATTTCTACAAAAATTAAAATGAAGGAACGATGTAGATTAGTCACATTATACATGTGAAAAGAAAGAAATTATTGCCATAGACACCAAAATGGGCTACAATTTCAAGTATAGTGAGAAAAGACAAACCTTTGGATATATTCTATGATTATGTTTATACACAGTTTAAAACTAAAAAAGGCAAATGATATGTCTCTTGAGTCTACATGTGTGAGTGTTGGAAGAACAGAGAAAGGCCAGTAGTATGTAGACAAATTGCTAAATGGTCTTATTAATAAAAAACCTGAAACCAGATATTGGAGTTAAAACCTGAGAGATCAGAGGAATAGGAAAAGCCATACCAAACCTTACTTTACCAACCCTCAGTCTCCAAAGAGAGCTACTTCCTGTTTACCCACACCTATATGCCTTTCTGCTTTGCATCTCACTTCCTCTCTCTGCCCAGCTACATCACTTCCTGTCTGTCTGTACAGACTTCTATGGTTAGTGCTGGGATTAAAGATGTGTATTACTATGCCTGGCTCTGTTCTCCAGTGTGGCCTTGAAGTCACAGAGATCTAGGTGGATCTCTGCCTCCCAAATACTAGGATAAAAGTGATGTGCTACCATTGCCTGACTTCTATGTTTAATATAATAGCTGGCTTTTTCCTCTGATCCTCAGATAAACTTTATTAGGGTGCACAATGTTTTTGGGGGCACAATATATCACCATAGAGTGGGAAGGATATATATGGCACAAAACACACTTGAAGATGCAAAGAAAGATTTACGAACTTGGATAATGGGTATACAAGTACCTGCACCACCACCACCACCACCACCACCATTGATAGTGATTTGTTTGCTTTGGGTTTTCGTGAGGTAGGATCTCATGTAGTCCAGACTGGCCTTGAATTTACTATGTACATGAAGATGATCTTGTGCTCCTTATCATCTTCTGCATTTGTTGTGGGACAAAACTTTTCCTTGGGAGACACAACACACACATCAACTCACCCTAAATAGGGAGCTCATGACAGCCCAAAGTATGGATATTATCAAAGTCCAACTTGGTGAACCAGTGAGTTTTACTGGGGTCTACCTACAGGAATATGAGAAAGAGTTATTTACAGGAGCATAAATAACATAGAGACAGCTCCATCACCCAAGCCCATCCCAGCATGGGTGACAGCTCACAGATCTGGGAACCTGGAGCACGCTGCACAGCCTGCAGGCAGCTCAACAAGTTGACAAGTGTCCTTTTCTGGTGCCTCAGTTGGACTAAATCTCTTCTAGGCAGTTCAGCTTGTTCTGCTTTTTTTTTTTTTTTTTTTTTTTTTTTTTTTTATGCAACTGGCCTGGTGTGAGTCTGCCCTGCTGCTTGGCTAACTGAGAGTCTTTTTGCAGCTTTTACTGCTATTTCTGGCAGGCAGAGGCTAGTGAATCTGGTCAGTTTCAGGGACATCCTGAAGCTATTTTGAGTTGTTTACTTTCCTGTTTAAGGAGCTTCCCTGCTAGATAGAATGTTTCCATCTTGGAGGAAACTGTTACACAACAGGATCCAACTCTTAAACCCTGGAATTACAGTTATGCACCACTATGCCTGGTTTATTATTTAATTTGAATGGTTATTTGCATATTTTCCATATATAACCCATTTCTGATTTAAAACAGTTCAGATAAATATAAGCAAGAGAGAAGTTCATTGGTGCAGCAAGCAGTGTCTTGGCAGAGGCTGCCGACTATAAGTGTGTAGCATTTCTGGGACCACAACAGGAAGAGGAAAGGACAGGAGTCAGCAAAGGTGTATTTTCAGCTGTGTATATTGGAAGGCTTCAAGAAGGAGGCTGGGATTATTGCCTAGGTATGTTTTTTATCCACAATTTAGGCTGCAGGAGTATGCCATAGAATAGAGAAGAAAACTTTTTAAAATTTGTATTTAATGTGTGTGGGGAGGGGCGGGGGAATAGAGACACAAATGTACATGCTCTTACATGCCACATCATTTGTGTGGAAGTCAGAGGGCAAGTTTTAGGAGTTAGCTTTTGCCTTCTACTTTGTTGAAGGAGAGTTTCTCTTGTTTCTGCTGCTGCAGTGTGTATTCCAAGCTGGCCCTTGAGTGTCTGGGCAGTTCTGTTTCACATCCCATCTTGCTGCAGAGTGCTGGGATTACAGATGCAGGCCACCACATCTGGCTTTTTATGTAGTTACTGGTGTTTAACTGGAGTCCTTAGGATTGCATAGCTAGAACTTTTATCTTCTGAGCCACCTTTATGGCGTTGAGAACAGACCTTTTTATAAGAATGGCCAAATATCTGTATCAGTGGTTCTCAACCTGTGGGTCATGATCTTTTTGTGGGCCAAATGACCCATCACAGGGGTTGCCTAACACCATTAGAAAAGACAGCTCTTTATATTGTGATTCATAACAGTAGCAAAATTACAGTTATGAAGTAGCAATGAAAATAATTTTATGGTTAGGGAACTGTATTAAAGGGTCACAGCATTAGGAAGGTTGAGAACCACTGTTCTATATTCTGAGTTTACCTATGTGGAGGATTCTAGGGGATTGCCTTAGTAATCAGGGACCACTGACTGACTGTGGGAAAGGAAATGAACCGGCTCCCAGAGAAGTTGACCTGATAAAGACCATTTACATATTCAGTCATTAAATATTTGTTGGATGTGTATTACTGCCAGAGACATTTTGGGCTGTTAGGAATGTGAATGAATAGTACAGACATTATCCCTTCTCTCATGGGCTTCTCATGGAGAAGACTTAGGAAGAACACACACAGATGATCTCAGCACTCAGAATCAGAGGCGAGAGGACAAGTTGGAGGCCAATCTGGGCCACATGGCAAAACTCTGTCCCCCTTACAAAAAAGCAAAATGGGGTTTAGGCATGTTGGGGGGAGACATTTAGGTGAATTGGTGAGCCATGACTGTTCATTCTGGCTTTACAAAGCCAGAATGTTGGAAATACCAGGTTGAAAAGAACTAAGAATTTAGAGGCAGCACTGGGTTTTCCTCACTGAATAAAGCCCTTCTGTATGTGAGATGTTGCTGTTTCAGTTAGATGGAACCAGCCAGTTAGACTGCGGTGTGCTCTTATATTTGAAAAAAATGCTTCCAAATTGCTACTTTTCTTGAAATATCTTAGTCTGCTGCTAATCCTAGACATGCCTGTGGGAATGTTGGGTTCCCTGATGGCAACATCCACTCACTTCTTCTTAAATCTTAGCAAATATATACTAATTTGTGTAATCAGTTTAAGTGGTCTGAATAATGGGCTGAAAAGACAACTAAATAGGCCTGGAAAACATTATAATTAAGGAAAGAGTAAAGCGCTTCAAATTTTATCGTCCTTAAGTTCTCAGTATCTCAAGATTGCATTCAAATGTTGAAGGAATCTTAACTTGGGGTTCTTGGAGTCCTGCATGTTCCCGAAATTCCTGATACTGCATAGAATCATTTGTCAGCAGAGGTCCATAATTCTTATCTTGAGAGTAAAGAATCACTTCTATAACTCCTTGAAAGTGTTTCCATTAAGGGGGAAAGATCGCAGTGTCTATGAGAATATCCATGGGTAACTTTACATGCTTATTGTGGAAAACAGAGCAATGTAGCATGGTGGAGTCCAGAACGCCTGGCTTCTAGCACTGATTTCCTTACCACCAGCCAAGTGACTGTGCAAGACCAGACCCTATCTAAGCCTCAGTTTACTGTATGGACTAGGGGAAACACCAGTTCATAAGACTTGTGTTAAGTCAGCTGACGTTTGTGGGAATGCTATAGAAGCAAGGTGCTTTTAAAGCCGGAAGCTCTAGAGTGTGTTTAATATACAGACCCACAGTTGGCATATGCTCATGGTCACTAGAGGGAGCTTTAGGATTCAGGGGAGAGATAAGCCAATGGTATCTATTCTTGACAGCTTCAGGCCTCTACAAAGAATTATTTCTTTAAGAAGTAAAATACATTTTATAAAAAAGGCATTTAGATTTTTAGAATTCAGTCAAAAATCTGTAAAAACAATATGGTTACAGGGTTTTTTTTTGTGGCACCCCCCCATTAGAATTAGCCCACAGAATTCCTCTTTCTTTTCAAAATGTTAATTTTCATTACTATACTCAGTTTAGGCATCACTTTGGCATTCTTCAAACAAAATCTGTTTTAGGATTAGTGAGGTGTCTCAGCAGACAGAGGCACTTGCCACACAAGCCTGACAACCTGAGTTCAGTCCCTGGAACCTCCACAAAGTATCCTCTGACCTCCATGTGTGCACTATGGAATGTGCACGTGTGTGTGTGTGTGTGTGTGTGTGTGTGTGTGTGTGTGTGTGTGTGTGTGTGTGTGAAGCAGTTCCTGTTGAGGCCAGAGGCAATAGGTTCCCCAAAGAGCTGGAGTTACAGACAGTTCTGAACTTCCCAGTGTGAGTTTTGAGAATCAAACTCAGGTCCTCTGCAAGAGCAGTACACATCTTAACCAGAAAGCCATCTCTCCAGTTGCACATTGATACTTTTTTAAAATAGAAAAAAAAAGCATTGCCATTTGTATTCTTTCTTCCAATTTTTTTTTTTTTTTGATTTTTGCTTCTTTTTTTTTTTTTTTTTTTTTTTTGATTTATTTATTATGTATACAGTGTTCTGCTACTTATATCTGCAGGCAGAAGGGCACCAGATTCATTACAGATGGTTGTGAGCCACATGTGTTGCTGGAATTGAACTCAGGACCCTTGGAAGAACAGTCAGTGCCCTTAACCTCTGAGCCATTTCTCCAGCCCCCTTTCTTCCAATTTTTAATGGTGAATTTGAATCTGGCTTGTGGAAAATCAATTTAAATATTTTTATTACATTTTTATTTATTGTATGTGCCCAGGCACTATGGAATGCATGTGTGGGTTAGAGGAACATTTGTTGGAGTTGGTTTTCTTCTCCCAGCATGTAGGGTCCAGGGAACAAATTCAGGTGGCCAGGCTTGGCAGCAAGCTCCTTTATCCTGAGCCATCTCATCAGCCCTGAGAATCAATTTTAAAACAAGGGAGGCATAAAAGTAGAAAATGGAACTTTACAGAAAGCTAATGGATGAAAAAAAAGTTTCTTTTGTTAGCAAAATTATTCATTGTTAATTCTATGGTACATGGCAATGTTGTAGGAATTCTGTATGCAGCAAGAAGAGAAAGTATGTTGTCAAACTTAAGCTTTGCCTTTTCTGGTGGTACCCCCATGCAGCTCTTAACTGGCATGTTAGAGCTAAAGTGAAAAGATTCTCAGTAACTTGAAAGGGGGTGACTGATACATCAAAGGATACCAGGATAGTCTGATGGAGAAGGTGCAATACAATGAAAGACACTAGATTGTTAGTCAGAATCTCACTGACTTTGGGGGGCTGGGAAGGTGATATTCACCCCCTTTTGAGGTTTCATCTTTTTCTCTTTGATTCAGACAGGCACACATCTACACCATTTTTACACGCGCACATACACACATGTCTAGTGAGTTTTCTTTGTGTAGAATGGAACACCAATGACCAGACTGAGGCCCCACACCAGGAAAGGGAATGTGTTGCAGGAGCATAAAGCTCTTGTATTTACTCACTTTTTCATCCACATATATTTGTAAAGTTATCGAGCACTGAAAGTCAAAAGAAAAGCAGTAGGATATTGTTGTCAATGTTGGGACTTAACATATTTTCATATACATGGGAATCCCTTGGATCTTTCTTAAACTGCAGGCTGTGATTAGGTGTGGGAGTGGGATTAGAGATGGAGCTGAGATCCTGTGTTGCTGAGGTTCTCCCAAACGCCAAGGTAGTTGGTCTTTGGATCAGGCCTGGTTGGCTTCAAATGGTTTAATCTTTATTTCTTGTTTCAGGAAAATAATTTCAGTAGGGTAAGGAATACCTTTTCTAATCTGATCACCTGAGACTTAAAAATTGAGAATAAATATGCCATGGTTCTAGGGCCCATGGAATATCATGTCACAGTTCAAATTTCTGAATTAATGATTGAGTAGCCACATCCTTGAATTTTAATTTATTAGAAATTGAAATGGTGAAAGCAGTGAAAGCAGACATGTAAAGCACATATATACAGCAAACAGAATTAAGCAGACCCCTTTTTTTTTCCTGAAGAAATTGCGAAGCAATTGTTTGAGGGTTTTATTGTTGGTGAGCATGCTCTGGTACAGCATGCAAGCAGGAACCTGGTGGGGATTGGATGAGATTCTGTGTGCCAATGTTTCCTTCCTTCCCTTCTCCCCCTCTCCCTCTGTCCCTCCGTCCCTCCTGGTTTTTCATCCTGTCACTGACCTGCCCCCGTTTTGACTCTAAATCAAGTATTTTTGTCTTTACCCTTATCACTGGGAACCCAGACCCATTATTGCTTATGGGGAAAAATGAGCCTTTTTTCCAGGTATGGAGGAATTTTATGTTTTTTTGAATAGTCTATCTTGCATTTTAGAATTGCTGTACTACTTTTAGACCACCAACTTGGCTCTTATGTAACTTTAGATTTGCTAATTATTTACACAGTTTCTGTTTTATTAGTTAAACAGTGCAGTTTGGGAGGTCATGACTTCTGTTTTACAGGCTTGAAGATTAGAAATTAACTTTCAACTCATCACATCCCATTTCCTCTTCCCTCCCTGCATCTCTACAAGCTGTCTCTCCTTGAAACGCACCTGGGAGGAATTTTGTATTTGAGTTTTTGAACAAGTTTTTGTGTGTTCTGCCCAAACAATAATGGAACAAATGCAACACCAATAGATACACTAACATGGAAGGGGGGGGATCTCAGGGCCTCACTCATAGACAAAGAACTTACAGGCAACTAAGAAATGCTGAGAAGGGGAGAAATAGTCTTGCCTTCCCAAGTGGTCAGCCTTGAAGTCATATGCAGACAAGGAACTCTACCAGACTGAGCAGCTTGTGTTTATATAGTCAGGGTTGTCAGGGTTTTACTCACTAGGACTGTCTTATTCTCTAGAGGCAATTCTACTTTCTTCTTCAACAGATTTCAGACACTTAAAGCACACCGTTAGGGAAATGATGCATAAGCCCAAAGTATGGGGTTCTCTGTATTTTTAGTAATCCTCGTTCAGGAGAGTACCATTAAACTCTGGATATGAGGAATAATTCTGGGGCCAGGTGCAAATTGCATGACCAGCCATTGCTTAAACCAGATGAAGTCAGTCCCTACTGCCAAGGCTATGCCTGTATACTTCTTGTCCCTTCTCCCTTTCTTCATAGCATTAATTAAAGGATTGAGTCTAGGGGACTTGTGTGCTATGAGAGTGTTGCACTGAGCTATATTTCAGACTTTTAAAAAAAATTGTATTTTTATTTATTTTTGTTTTAAGTGTTTAGTTTTTGAAACAGCATTCCCCTAAGTCACCTAGGCTGGTATTGAAATTCTGTAAACCAGGCAACCCTTGAGCTTGCAATCCTCCTCTGTAGTGGCAATCTGCCTTGAACCACATATTGCTTTTCCTGGTTCTTTTCCATCATCAATACTTATCTGTTTCTCCTGTCTGATCCTCTTGGCAGCTGAATTTACCCAGTGTGACCTTGGCTGCTAATAGGGTTTGCTTTCTTTAATGAATTCTTCATAAGGTACAAGATCCATGGAACTTATCTGCCAGCCTCAGCATTAATATTTTTACATTCTGCCAAGCACTTATCTCCAGATGGCCATTAGGTAATGGTTTATAGTTTGGAGGAGTGGGTGTCATCGTGAGGTCATGGACTGGAAACCCTTTTGATCTGTGGGTCCCATAGTACAACTCCATATCACACCCACCTCTCTCTCATTACGTAGACTAGTACTATTCTCTATAAACAGTAATAACAACGGCTCTTATTACTTGTAATTAGTTACTGCATCTTTTTACCACACTCTAGGTAATATGTCTAGGGGTTAACAGATTCTAACTGAAGCCTCTTTAGCCTTCTTTTTCTAACCAATCAACAGGAAAGAAGCCAAGATCAGATAGTCTCCTCAGACAAGCTATGGTGTGTCTGAACGTAAGTCCAGACAAGTCCATCTCAACTTATCTAAGAAAGCCCAAGTGCCCTGCTCAACTTTTCCTCTTTGCTCTCCTCTCTTCCACTTTTCTGTGCTAAGAACAGCTTCCCCTGGCTTCTGCAGGCAGAAGAATAACAAGTATCTGTTATTTAATTATAAGGATTTATTATGGAACTGGAGGAGGGGTACTAACAAATCCCATCTGGGCTAATTAAAAAGAACTGTGTTCCTGAATACTGTGCTGTTTCTTTCTTTCTGGAGGGGAACAGATCCAGCAACATTTTGATGCATGAAGCGTGGCATGGTTTAATGGGAGCCAGGAATTAAGACAACTCTGTGTTGTTTCTGAGGACTCAAACTGGTCTGTCATTTTACTGAATAAAAAATGAAGTTTCTCTACAGTATTGGCCATTGGCAGGTGGATCTAAATTAAAAAAAAATAAGAACATCCCCATGAATGAAAGAAAAATGTTTACTTTTGGAAAAAATTAAGAATAAAAAGACACCAGAAAGCTGAAATCATGATAAACACATCAATTTGCAAAAAATCAGAATGGCCACCCACAGAGGAAGAAACATCTGGTTGATATGCTGTCCCAGCAAAGGAGACCAGTGCTTGGGCCTGGGGCAAAAGGAAACGAAACGATCCTCAAGACTGGAGGAAGAAAAATAGTTAGACTGGATCCATGAGGCAACAGATCCCCTCAGGCTAAGACAATGTTGAGCAGAGAATGCATTCATACCCATCCTGTGATTCTTCAGCAATTTTGAAATTGACATACACTTTAATACCCCCCCCCCAAATACAACCTCCTACAGAGACTGTTAGGTGTTTTTAGATCACAAAGAGAAAAATTAGTATTTTTCAAGATTAGTCAAGCTTGTCATGACAGATCATACTTGTAATGTCGTTTCTCAGAGACTGAAGCCGGAGATTACCATGAGTCCCAGGCCAACCTGGGCCACATAGTGAATTCTAAGCTGTGCCAGCCTACAAAGTGAGATATTGCCAAGCAACAACAACAACAGAACCAAATCTATCAGGTCCAATTGAAGAGCTTATAAATAAAAAGAAAGCCGGGTGGTGGTGGCACATGCCTTTAATCCCAGCACTTGGGAGGCAGAGACAGGCAGATCTCTGTGAGTTCCAGGACAGCCAGGTCTACAGAGTGAGTTCCAGGACAGTCAAAGCTACACAGAGAAACCCTGTTTCAAAAAACTAAAAAAAGGGCTGGAGAGATGGCTCAGAGATTAAGAGCACTGACTGCTTTTCCAGAGGTCCTGAGTTCAGTTCCCAGCAACCACATGGTGGCTCACAACCATCTGTAATGAGATCTGGCGCCCTCCTCTGTACACATAATAAATAAATAAATCTTTAAAAAAAAAACAATAACAATAATAAAAAATAAAAAGAAAGAAAGAAAGCAAACAAAAACCCCCAAAAGATCAGTAAAGAAATATTTTTGTTCTTGGGTTTCTATTTAACCTAGCCCTAATCACCACCAAGGTAATTATCATTCATTCATGCAAGCATTCAATTCACTCATGCAAGTGCTTACCATATGTCCCTATGAGCCAAGATCTGTGTAGTGTGCTTGAGATAGTGTGGAAAAATGAAACCATTTCTACCCCAAAAAGCTCATCAATGAGGGGAGACTCTTGAGTTCAGTATTTGCAGTTCATAGTGCATATGATAACCCTGTGGAGGAGTGCTAGCCAGCCTGCAGGCATTGATGAAGACCTCCTGAAAGAAGTGTCATCTCAGTGGGTCCCGAGGCTTACCAAAGAGCTTGCCTCCAGAAATTGTTTTTATGCAATGTCTCTGTGCCAAGAAAAGAGGACACATAACTAAGCAGATATTAGATCAGAGGACTAGGGAGAAAGGAAAAGGAGTAAGAGAGGGGAATGGGATATCTGCACGAGAAGGACAAAGGGATGCCTTAGAAAGGAGACATGTAGTCCATAGGCAAATGGCAGTTTAGTTTATAAAGGAAAAAGGGAAACCCCATGTTAGGATGAGTTGGTTTGTTTTGATTGGGCATGTTAATTAGGGTAGCCAAAAGTGGGCTTTTGATTGCTGGACTTTAATACTTTGATAGCTGGACCTTGGTAATCAGCCTTAGGAATGAGTTTGGCATAAAAAAAAAAAAAAGTGTCCAAAACAGGGAATAGACCTTAGTGGATAGCTTTAGGGATGTAATCTGTGGTTTACAAGGGAGAGGGAAGTGGGGAAGGGCAGGCCTGCCAGTGCCATGTTTGCCATGCTCAGGCCTGCTAGATACACTTGCCTGTCTGTGTGTGCATATATGGGGGCCAGAGGTACACTTCAATAAATGTTTCTTCCTTTATTGTTTGCCACATAATTAATCAACCAATTAATTGTGTGTATATGTGTATGTGTGTGTGTGGGGGGGGAGTGTGCTCATATATGTTGTGGTGTGTATATGGTGGTCACAAGACATTTCTGGGTCCATTCTTTCCTTCCAGGGACCAGATTCAAGTTGGTGGCTTTTACCTTTAGAGTCATCTCACTGGCTCTTCATCTTATGTTTTGATACAAGGTCTCTGCCTGAACCTACAGTTAATCATAGACTGTATGGCTAGAGAACACCTGTGATTCATTTATCTCATCCCCTGGGACTTGGGTTAAGACATGTGCTGCTGTACTCTGCTTTTGTAGATGCCAGAACTCTAAAATCAGATTTGTATGCCTATGCAGCAAGCATTTTACCCACTGAGACATCTTTTCAGTTCCTAAAAGTCAAGATTTATCACATCAAAATATAAGTTTATTATAGAACTATAGTAATTAAGAATATAGATATTGTGTTCAGAATAGAACAAACAAAGAAAGTAACCCACTTAAATAAGTAAAGGTGGCATTGACAAATATGGCATTTCCATTGTGAAAAGTGTGGTCCCATTGGGAATAGGGGATGCTAGAAACAGGTTATTCATTTGAAGAAAAAAATTGCTGTATCACCTGTTAACCTAGATACATTTTAAAATTTAAATGAGAATTAATATCCAAATCTTAATGAAAAACCATCAAAGGATTTTTTTCTTATTCTCAGAAGTATTTTTTTAATATTATTAAGCAAGAGAGGAATTGATGAAAGATGAATAAACATACTCATTAAGAAAAGTAAAATCAGGACTGGAGAGATGACTCAGTAGTTGAGAATACCTATTGCTCTTAAGAGGACCTGAGTTTGGTTCCCAGCACCAAACTTGTTTGATGGTTCATACCACCTGCAACTCCATCTCCAGAAGATCCAATGCCTTCTTCTAGCTTCTGTGAGTACCCAAACTCATGCATACTATACTCACATATACTTAATTTAAAATAAAAAATAAATCTTGAAAAAGAAAAATGAACCCCCTGTACAAGGATAGCAATCACTGTGAAGATAAAATAAGACATATGAAAAAGGTGTTAGTTTTACCATTCCTGAACACATAGAAAGCATGGCTGCATATACATTATTATATGTAAAAGGTATATGATATCCTTTATGCTTATACTAAATTAAAAATATAATAAAACTATTTGCAATTTTTTTCTCTTTCAGAGAGAAAGACTATTTTCTGGGTATGCATCAACTGAAGGAAGAGGATATTATTTTATGACAACACACAAATAAGTATTTCATTTTTGAAAGAATTATGTATATATGTGTGTGGGATTGTGCATATGAGTGCAGGTACCTGTAGAGGCCAGAAGAAGGCATTTGATTGCTGGAACTGGAGTTGTATTTGGTGGAGTATGGGTGCTAGGACTTGAACGGATAGAATATTAACTTCACAATTAACTTCATGTGAACGTGTCTTCCACGAGAACAAGTCTTTATTTGCATGATCTTTGTAGCTTGTGATCTTTCCTTGGTGCTGTTAGCATGAAGCAAACTCTGGTGAATTGTTTTGATTTCTCAAAACTGCAGTTACCAGAGTCTCATAGGAACATAATCAGCAGGTCTAATGTGGCCTTAGTGCTGGGGACTAATTTGATTATCATGAAAACCTAGAGCTTTCTCCGCTCTCTCCTTGAACCCTGGGTCATCATTTTCCTCTTCCACCTGGACTTTCCCATGTATAAGTCTTGCAGGCTGCTAAGTTCTGTGCTAGACTGCACTCATATATTGGTGTAATCAGATTGTAAAGCTTTGAAGGTCTTAGGTATTCTCATCTGAAACATACAGATCAACTGATTCTGAGTGTCCACTGATCACAGAGGTAAAGGGCAGTTATTAAAAAAATATCACTGCTCAAAATGATATTATTCCTGGTGCTTTGATTGGGTCCCTACAGTTTTAAAGTGTCATTGCTCTCAGTTTACAGTCTTCCACATTACAACTAAGTTGTTCTGCACACTCCTAGGCAGCAGCAAAGAGCTGATTTTTCTCCAATTCAGAGCAGAGTTCAGAAGGTCAGATGCGACCACAGTATCTCCTGTTATTTCAGGGCTCACATGTGTTTGCCTTGGCTTCCTTCCCCTGGCATTTGGTTTCTGTTATTTTTTGTTGGGTTTGGTTTATAGGAATAAAAAAAACCCACATTTTAAGAAATAAGTGACATTTTAAGGATGAAGTTTCTGAACTGCTGGTGAATGGACATACAGGCAATGCTAACCTCCTAGTTTACATTTAGTGGCATGGCCTTGACCCCATATGAATGTGAGCAATGGGTAAGGTGGAAGACTGACTAGAACCCTGTTCCTGGCTCTCCCGATAGACTCAGCTCTAGGTTAGTGCACCTATTTGCGAGCAAACTTATCCAGGCTGATGAAATGCTTCCCCTCTCATCCTATAGTTGTTTCCAACTAGAAGCTTTTGTTATTGATTGTTCCACGGAAGTGGCTTATTTTGGCTGCGGCTCCGAACTCTCTGCAGAATGTGTGTCTAGGAAACAAACTTTGACTTTCTATAGAACACAACTACAATTACTACAGAAGAGACCTGAGGGCTAGGGGTTACGAGCCTGTCGTAACGTGGTGGAAGAGACAGTAGACTGAGATGGGAAGAGGGACAATGAGTACTGCGGTCCCAAGCTTCTCTGCATGTGGAGTCAGCTGTGGATTGTTAGAAACTCCCCAAAGCTGTCGTTCCTCTTCAAGAAGGCACGACTAATTTGTGCTGGGAAGTCACCCTGCCTTTGGAAGTCCTAAGAGAGCCCCATGAGGTCTGGAACCCACTGATGTGATTGTCAAGGGCACAAAGTGAACTTTAACAACTTAGTCTTAAATACCAACTTCAAGGCTTAATAGATGTGTGGCTTTCACTAAGTAGTGACCTTTCTGGGTGCTTTGGTTTGAATATGGTCTGTCCCTTATAGGCTCATGTTTGAATACTCAGTACCTAGTTGTTGCTGCTGGCTTGGACAATTGTGATACGTTTAGCAGTTGGAGCCTCACTCGAGGAACTGTGTCACTGGGGGTGGGCCTTGGGGATTTATAGTTCAACCCCACTTGATGTTTACTTGCTCCTTCCTGACTACAGACGAGTGTGAACAGCAATCCCATGCTCCTGTTGACGTGACTTCTCTGCCATAATAAACTGCATCCCTTTTTAAGCTGTGAGCTGAAATAAAGCCTTTCTGTTATTATCTTATTTGGGGGATACTTTGTTATATCAATAAGAAAAGAAACTACTGTGTGGGTCCTTCATTTTCTCATCTCTCCTATGGGGACAATTTCTCTCCCTCACACAGCTATCATGGAGAAGGAGCATAGCATGAATGAATTTTGTACTGAGAATGTTGCATGAGAAAGCCAGAGAACAGGGCCACTTTCTGGTAGCTTGCTAAAGAAGCCATGCATGGTAGAGTCTCCACTGGTATAAATTTTAGAGTCATATAAACCTGGGTTTGACTTTCAGCTCCCCAGTCTGACTTTGGCAAGTATCATTAGTTCTGAGCCTTTATTCTCCTTCTTGAAAAAAATGTCAATTCATTGAGGATTAAATGACATAATGCATTTAATATTTAGTTTGTACAATATAAAAATGCTTTTGTTCCTTTTTTTTTGAGACCGCCTCCTCAATGCTAGTATTACAGGTTTGTACTATCATGCCTGCCTAAAAATACTTTTTCTTGATAAGTTAAAAATATTAAAATGTCAGAAGTTTCATGTGTTTGGCCCCATATTAGATTTTTTTAAAATGTTAGTAGTAATAATAATAATAACTATTATTACTACTCAGTATGATCTTGAAGGAATTGCTTCAGAGAGTCTTAACTTCTCCATCTATAAAATGGATACATTAAGATTCTGCCTTCTTGCTGAGTGCAAGGAGAATTATGATCATTAAAATATACTCTGAGAAAGTTGGCATGTCATTTACATGATTATGAACATTTTATTATAGGAAAGTTAGAAGGACATGCCTGTACAGCACCAAACAGAGGAATGAGACTTATCTTTGGGATTCAGACAGGGAATCTCTTCCAAAGCTTGCTCTTGAGGTCAGTACCATTCAGTACCACAGAGAACAGGAAAGTGAAGCCTGAGGCTCTGGCCATGGGTAAATCTGTGTCATGACTGAGACCATGTATTGCATTGTCTGTGTAGAGAATAATGACTAGCACATGCAATACTCGTCAGATGTTGGCTTCTGCTAAATTTTTCTCCCACTGTCTATCTCACTGGATCCTTTAGAGGTCTCACCACTGCCCTAGTTTGTCACAGATAAGAGGCATAAAGATGCTGCCATGTCTAGACATACTACTAACAGGCATTCAAGGGATAACAAATGTGAAAAGTGCTTGTGTTAAGTGAATGTTCAAACTATATAACAAATTAGACTAAACAGCCAGCAGCTTTACCTAGAGTTCTTTTGTACTTTTCTACCCTTTTGAGTTTAATACAGGCCTTACATATTAAGTACATGAACATTCAACATAAAAAGTGTCTCCTGGTTTGTGCCAAGGGCAAATATCCCCACGTTTCTCTTTTGTTCTTAACCTTATTTTCATCCCTGACACTTTGGGTGGCCTTATATGAGCAAAATAATTTCCCCATGTCTCTAATTTCTCCACCTATTACATGGGTCTAATAATGCCTCCCTTGAAAGGATGTTGTGCAAGCTAATTATTATAAAGTTACTTTTTTCTTTTGCTGCTTATGCAGACTAGAAACCCAAAGGGCCACCCAGACTTTGGTCCTGTGGTAAAAGCCTGACTCCTCCTAGACAGTCAAGAGTATCACTTCTTGGTGGGCCTCCAAATGTTGCTCGTTGCATAGACAGTCCGTCTCTGTCTCTGTCTCTGTTTCTGTCTCTCTTTCTCTCTCTCTCTCTCCATATCTCTATGTGTAGCAGTACTTGCAGGGAATTGCCATAAATACTTTGTATGGTCAAGGAGTGATTCACTCCCTACAAAGTTACTGGAAAACATTGTCAACTTAGTAGGATTTATGGAGGCAGTGACAATATCACTTTATGTGTTCACAGTGCAGTAGGGAGAATACTATTGCACAGAGGAAAAAAGTACAAAGGACTGACTTACTTTTAAAGGCAGAGACAGAAGCTCCAGTGGAGTCTAGAGCTTGACTCCTGGATGTGGTCCACAGTCTGAAAATATAGGTTATATGTCAGCTTGGAGCGTGTCAGAAGCCTAGGACCTCAGCTTCCCTCCTGAACTATTGACAGATTCTGCAGTCTAGCAAAGCCCATGGTGCTGGTTCCCCCACTCAAACTTCTCTCTGCTTAAATATGTAACCCTGAAGAAATGGGAATCCAGGAGAGGTGCTTCATACCCTGCCCCTCTCTATTCTCTATCTAAAAAGCCACTCTTAGTAGCTTTGAAACAGGGCCTGAGTGGTTGTGAAACACAGCCCAACATCCTTGTAAAGGGCTGACCATTGCTACTGCACTGAGGTACATAGTCTGCAGGTCAGAAAATTTTTGCATAACACAGTTTTTATCACAGTACTTACAATTTTGTTACATTTGGTTTGCTGACTATTATTATTATTGTTGTTGTTTTGTCATAAAAACTCAAGTTATTTCCATATTCAAGGAGAAAGAAAGAAAAGATATAAAAAAGAAGAGAAGAAGGCAAACAGGCATTTGAGCAAACACAATTTTTACTTTCATAGTCTGGTTTTGTTATAAATGAATTTTCTGTTAATTTTTTTTTTTGTTTTGTTTTTCGAGACAGGGTTTCTCTGTGTAGCTTTGCGCCTTTCCTGGGACTCACTTGGTAGTCCAGGCTGGCCTCGAACTCACAGAGATCCGCCTGCCTCTGCCTCCCAAGTGCTGGGATTAAAGGCGTGCGCCACCACCGCCCGGCAGGATTTTCTGTTAATCTTAAAGGGCTAATGTGTTGTCACTGTCTTTTTCTTTTCTTTCTTCCTTTTTCTTTTTCTTTTCTCTTTTCTCTTTTTCTTTTTGGTTTTTCAAGACAGTCCTAGCTGTCTTGGTATTTGCTTTGTAGACCAGGCTGGCTTCGAACTTACAGAGATCCACCTGCCTCTACCTCCAGAGTACTGGAATTAAAAGCTCACACCACCACCACCTCACCTCACTCTCCTTTTCTTAATAATGAAAATCTTTCTGAACTAATTGAACAGTATCAGTAAAAGAGTATGTATTCTTTTCCTCTTAAATTTACTTAATTTTACAGTGGATTAAAGTTTCCAAAATAAAGCGAGGCACCAAATAAGTATTCCTGCCTTTACAACGTGGTCTTCATTGTCATCCCCATGGGTTTGGAGTCTCTGTTGACTGACCCTGTTTACTCCTTCTAAAGGCACCTTTGACTGTTGACAAAGTGACCTTGGAAGAATGTAAATTTGAAGTATTAATATATGATTTATCTAGATACTTTATTGTAAATAGCTGTTAAGATCCTAAAAGGATAGACAGGTATTGTGTGCTTCCTCATGAAGGTACACAGTACAATTTAAGAACTATACCTTTTAAAATAAAAGATAATTGATTTTTTTTTTAGACAAAGTGTCATGTAACCCAGGCTGATCATAAACTCGTGTGGGGAGGATGAACTTGAACTTCTGACTCTGCTGATTCCACTTGTGAGAGCTGAAATTCCAATTTTGAGAGCCTGTTTTTTTCTGAGAATAGTTTCATTAGCAATAGAAGCTGAATCTCAATAAGATGCTAGCCTAGTACAGGAAACCCAGAGGCTACCTACCCCTACTTGGACTTTTTTAAATACTTGTTGCTTTTTGTTTTTGTTTTCTGCCATTTTGACTGAAGAAGTTACATGTAAGCAACTGGAATAACAGTGACAGTTGAGATTCTGTTGACATTCATGGTCAACTTTCAGTATTTGAAGCAACCAGATCATTGGTCCATCAGACTGACACATGGCTGCTTGTACAGTCATGATTACAACTGAGACCAACCCAGAAAATCTCAGTCAACCCACAGAATTGATGATGATAAACATTTGAGGCTCTAGCTGGGGTTGGGGTAGGGTGTTGATTTGTTAAGTGGTGTCGCAGACCGGATGCTTGTTTCCCCACAGTTGTGTTAGTTCCCTTTGGTTCCTTCTCACTAATTTAACTTTTCCTGAGCCACTGACATATGTGTGCAGAAACTGAATTTGAGCCATGGTGGATATCTTCCATTTTTCATAATGCTGTGCCTGGATTCTGAGTCATCTTAAAAATTGCTCAGCCTGGGTGAAGGGAGGAGGGGACTGGACCTGCCTCGACTGAATCTACCAGGCTGAGCTGAATCCCCAGGGGAGTCCTTGCCCTGGAGGAGATGGGAATGGGGTGGGTTGGGAGGAGGGCAGGAGTGGTGGGAGGAGGGAAGACAGGGGAATCCGTGGCTAATATGTAAAATTAAATTAATTATAAAATTAAAAATAATTGCTAAAGTACTGACATCTTTTCCTGGAACAATCTAGACCTTGTTTGGTCTTCTGTGTACTTTGACTACTGCTGAGATTCTTCTCTCTTCCTGCCTTTATCCCCCGTGTCAGTGACATTTGCTTCCTGTGAAGTACACCTCTCTAGGTGAGAGAAAGGATGGAGATGCACACTTGCCAGGTCAATTCTGTATCCTGTTGCCACTTGCTTTGGGGATGCTTCTGACCCATTTTCAGTGGCTAGGGCTTGGTGGTATTCTTATATAATCCCACTAGCCACAAAGTCAGCCTCTCCAAAATTGTTATAGCCCCTTGAAACAGACTCTGCATTTTGGCAGAATATCTAAAGTTCCTATAGACTATCATGAAAGGTGAAAAGAAATTGGTCTTCTTCACTCAAACAACCCTTTAGAAAATCTGACATAGGGGTCTAAAGAGATGTCTCACCATGGACTGGTCTTGAAGACCAGAGTTCAATTCCCAGCACCTATGTTGAGTGGTTCACAACAGTCTATAATTCCAGCTCCATGGAGATCTGATACCTCTGGCCTCCTCAGGCCTCACCACTCATTTGCACATACCCAGGCATAGACCTAACCACACCACATAATTAAAACTAATAAATAGTGAAAATATAAAAAGAGAAGGTCTGTCATAGAAGACTAAACCCAGTTATCCACAGATGCTTCCCATCAGCATGGTTGCAGCAGGCTTTGTACTCACTTGGAAAATACATGGGAATCTTGGATGGGAGGCGGTGGCTTTCCCTAATGTACTTAGTCATGGGGGCAAACGTCTGCCTGTCCTGGTAAATATCAGGTCTCTTCTTGTTTTTCAAGTAATGGTAGGTGATGTGGTTTGTGGTTTCAGGACCTGATGCATGTTGTCAGACGCCAGCCTGAGGATGTGTTGGTTTCAGTTGGCTGAGGAAAGAGCATCATTTGACTTGTTTTCCTTTTCTGGGAAATTCAGAGTGAGTTGGAACCTCTCCACTGAGAAAGCATTTGCTTACAGAGAAGGGAGCAAGGCCTGGAGTTCTTGGGATGGCTCAAGGTTAACTTTTTTTTTTCCCTCAGAAAAATTGATAATGCTGCCAATTTTACTTTTAAAAAGGTCTCAGTTTTAACAATAACTTGTACTCATACTGGCTGTGACATGTATGATATGATATTCCATGGGGGCAAGTTGACCTCTCTTAGAGAATGAGTAAAAATAAAATAATAAACTAGATAAATATTCCTGGTTCTGTTTGTTGCTAAGGTCCTGATGTTATGATATTGCATGTGAGGACCCCCAGCTGGCTAGACCAGGGTGTCCCACTGTGTGGGAAAACATGCTGGGCAGATGCAGCAGCGGGCGGTGGTGCATGGAGAGTCAATCACACCCCAGACACTGCATCCACATGGAAACAGTTTATTATAATAGAGAGATGAAGAGAAAGATAGGGGAAGAAAGAAAGAAAGAAAGAAAGAAAGAAAGAAAGAAAGAAAGAAAAGAAGAAGGAAGAAGAAGAAAGAAAGAAAGAAAGAAAGAAAGAAAGAAAGAAAGAAAGAAAGAAAGCAAGAAAGCTGAGAGAGGAAGAGAGGGTGGGGGGTCGAGGGTACACACCTTGTGAGGATGGAGAGAAAAGAGAGTAAAAGAGAGAGAGGAAGGGGAGAGGTTTTTCCTTAAAATGAGGTTTTTACATCAGGGTGCAGTGTGGCACCAAGGGGTCAGAATATTAAAACCCAGACCAGAAAAAAAAAATGCTCATTCAATCAATTACTCTGAAACTGGATATTTGAGAGCATTTTGGTCACCTTGTATATATATATATAGTTTGTTGTTTGTTTTGTTGAAGACATTGGCTCACTATGCAGCCCTGGTTGGTCTGGAATTCACTATGTAGACTGGCTGGCTTTGAACTCAGAGCGATCTCCCTGTCTTCAACTCTTGAGTGTTGGGATTAAAGGCATGTGCCACAATGCTCTGCCCCATCTTTGTATTTTTAACTGACATATAGCAATTGCTTGTGTTTATGGCGTATAATATAACACATTAACATGTGTATACATATTATCAGAACATAGTTATTAGCACATTCATCATTAAATGTTTATCATTCATTTGTAAGAAATATTCTCTTACTAGCTGTTTTGAAAATTTCAATTAATTGGCAGCTAGTTATCCCACTGTGCTATCCAACTGTATCCTGTAGCCACTAGCCAACTCTCTGTTCATTTCTTCCACCTCTTTTATTTTCTAGCCTCTGGTAACCACTCTTCTATTGTCTACATCTCTGAAATTGATTTTTTAGCTTCAGTCATAGTAGAAGTGAGGATACGGGATATTTGTCTTTCTGTGTCTGGCTTATTCTATAAAGCATTATGTCTTCTAGTTCTGTGCATGTTGCTGCAAAGGACAGAATTCTACTCCTTTTATGCCTAAAGAAAGATCCATTATGTGTCTATGCGTTTATGTATTCATCTGTTGATGAACATATTGATTGAACCTATGCCTTAGCTATTGTGAATAGAGTTGCCCTGAACATGCAGTTGTAGATAGCTCTTTACCACACTGACTCCGTTGATAGATAGCCAATATTTGGACTGATGCATTATTAGGTAGTTGCATTTCTAGCACTTGAGGATCCCTTATACTGTTTTCCATAATGAGTTAAGTGGTATACATTCTCATGAGCAATTTACAAGTATCTCCTTCCCAACAACTATCAACAGGTTATCTATCCTAATAAGAAATAATTTCCAGAATGCCCAAGGAACCTGGCGTATATTAACACTTGCAGACTGCTACCATTTAAGAGTTCATGCCCCAGCATCTTCAACTAACACCTGACTTCTTCTTCTTCTTCTTCTTCTTCTTCTTCTTCTTTCTTCTTTTTTTTTTTTTTTTTTTTTTTTTTTGTTTTTCGAGACAGGGTTTCTATGTGTAGCTTTGCGCCTTTCCTGGAACTCACTTTGGAGACCAGGCTGGCCTCAAACTCACAGAGATCCGCCTGCCTCTGCCTCCCGAGTGCTGGGATTAAAGGCGTGCGCCACCACCGCCCAGCTACCTGACTTCTTCTTAGTTGTTGTTTTCATCATGCTGTCTCCAGCCAGAACCAGACTACACTTCTTACACCCTTGAATTTGGGCAAGTATGCATTTCTATGAATTTTAGGGGTGTTTTTGTCTTTGTGTCTCTTGATTCATGTTAGAACAAAGAAGGACATGCTTAAAGTGGTGGAATGCTGTGCGCTCAGAAGCAGAAACCCAATTTATAGCTACAATAAAGAGCTAAACCACTTTTACATGAAATTATTACATGGGCATTCTGAAATTGAAATTAAATTTGACACAGATGGTTGAAAATGGTGAGCCCTGGAATCCCAGTTCTATCAGAATCTCCAGCTTACCTGTTCTCTATCCACCCTGATACCTTCCAACTGCCCTAAAGCAGATTACACAAGTTCTGGGCTCTCTGGTTCTTCTGTGTTTGGCCCTTGTAATGATAAGTTGAAACTCAGAAATACCTTTTCTCCTTCTTTCCCACCTGGAAGTCACAGTGTCTTCATTGTGGTAATTCTAAAGAAATATTAGAACCAGGTTTTGTCAATCCTGGGATAGGCCCTGAATGACCTGGGGTAAGGGAGTGTAACTTGTGTTCTCTGGGAGATGAGAATACTTGAATGGAGCCTACTGTGATGGTGCCCTAGGGAAACGGTGTTTATTTTTCCACCAAACTTAGTTTGGGGAGGCATTTTCTCTAAAACCTTTGTAACTCGTGGCCCTGTATGAGCTCAGATTCAACTTTTCAGCTCCTTTAACCACTTTAGCCTTGCTGTCAACATGAAAAATTGCAGCCTCTTAGAATAAATGTTCCCATTTTGGAAAATCTTTCACTGATCAGTTTTGAGAAAGCACTTTATGAAGTAAAAGTTGTTGTAGATTATTATTTTAAGGTGTATTACTTTTGTTTATGTTGCATTTGTTTAACTCTGTGAAGCTGTGTTACTGTGCCTGTGTAAAACACCTGATGGTCTAATAAAGCACTGAACGGCCAATAGCAAGGCAGGAGAAAGGATAGGCAGGGCTGGCAGGAGGAGAGAATATATAAAAGGAGAAATCTGGGAGAAGGCGATCTAGGAAGGAGAGGAGGAGGACGTCAAGGGCCAGCCACCCAGCTACACAGTAAACCACAGAGTAAGAGTAAGATTTACAGAAGTAAGAGAACAGGAAAAGCCCAGAGGCAAAAGGTAGATGGGTTAATTTAAAGAAAAGATGGCTAGAAATTAAGCTAAGCTAAGACTGGGCATTCATAAGTAAGAATAAGCCTCCGTGTGTGATTTATTTGGGAGATGGGTGGCAGGCCCCCCAAAAGAACAAAAAAAGTATAAAAAACAGCAACAAAAATACCATACACTCTAGTGGTGGGATTGCCACTCTGATGCATGTGTTTCTGGAGGTTGATATTTTTATGCATATTTTCACAATAACTACAATTTTGTAGTTCACAGTGGTCACCTTGAAGCCTGCCCCTTCCTTCCATTTTCCTGTTGGGGCTCAGAGGTATTTGAATCTGCCTTCATGGGCAGTTTAGGAGACATTGAAGGTCTGGTCTCCATAAGTGAAGTTATATCTGATTATTAACTGGGACATTCTTCTCTAACTTGTATCCAAACATGTTCATCAAATTTGGTGTCAAATGTTGGTTTTTCTGGAAGTCAAAATATCTGAGTTGAAATTTTGCATTTGGTGAGGAGATCTAATTCAATAGAATATTCTGGGAGTTTCCTGAAAGTACCAAATAGATGTTTTAGAAACATGCTGAAAGTATAATTCCCAGGAAGGTAAAGAAAAGAATAACAGGAGTATATTTAATTGATATTATTAATTGGTATTATAGGTATGAAAGTCTATATTCACTTCAATATATATTATAAATAAGTATGCAGTAAAGATCTCACTGAGGCTACCTCTACCATTTCCTTTCAATATTAATGCAAGCCTTTGTGTGTGTGTGTGTGTGTGTGTGTGTGTGTGTGTGTGTGTGTGTGTATTTGGCAGGAGTAGCTAGTAATTAGTTATTTATTCATTTACCATGAATTAGTTTACTTAATTAAAACCTAGCAACTGAACCTTAAATGACAAAGAAGATTGTCACTACCCTCATTCAAATGTGAAAAGTAGTTCAACATTAATCATAGACTCATCCAAATGTATGTAAAGACTAAACCAAACCAAAGTAGAACCTATCTGGGTAAGCACTGTGGAGGAGATGAACAACCTTGAAGTTAAGGGACAGTAGAAGGGAAAGCCCCTTCCAGAAGGACCCGAAGGATTGGTGGTTAAGTGAGGGCATGGTGGCCCTCTCTGCTGCAGTGGGAGGCTTGTGGAAAGACACCTAGAGGAACAAAGAAATCCCAATGGGACTTCATGGTAGGAGATGAGGATGGAGGGATGAGCCATAGAAAGAACACAGGGACATATGGGGCTTTGTAATTTATATCTACACTGGAACACTTGTTGAGTAAAACCAGGAACTATCAGGAACTACCAAAATACACATAAACTTTCACTACCCAGAGCAAGCCAGGACATATGCAAACTTTACATGAGATCTCTTCCCTGGAGAGTTTGTTCTTCTTCCTGGAAGCAACGCTAAACCACTGCAGAGTTCAGGGCCTGGGGTGAGAATGAGGATGTGGCCACATCTGCACGCTGAAAAGACCCGTCCTGGTTATTCACGGGGACTGAAATGGTAGCCTCTTCTTTAAATGCAGAGATGCCTGGTTTGATCCGGATCTCCTTTCTGCTCCACCCACCTTTGCTGCTCCCACCCCAGTGCTCAGCATCCATCTGTGCAGCAGCTGCAGAGCTGGGATTCCTGAGACTCTGGCTAATTTGTAGCATGATGGGGATGGTGCCTGGCAGTGGCCTGCTCCCATTAGTGCTGCTCATGTTCACATTGTAAGCTTGATGCCTTCCACATGCTCCTGTTTCATTTCAATCCCCCTGTGGCCCGTCAGTAATGAACTCAGTGGAGGAATTTGGTCCAACCTAGTGTCTTTCATTGCTAAAAATTTTAGAAAAATCCGGCCTGTGCATGTGAACCAATGGGAAACAGGTTTTGAACTCACGAGGGACCTTTTTCACATGCCTGCGTTTTTTCTAGAATTTCTTCTGTCCTTCGCAGAGTCATGGAGTCAGGAAGGGCTTACAAAGCTTGGAATCACTCCTGTCTGAATCCTTTCTGGGCCGAGAGCACAGTCTCTCCCAGCATTCTATCTAAGATCAGCTCTTCTTTGTCTCCATGGTCGGTCGCTAGCTGGTCTAAGCTGCCCTGTTCTCTGGCGTAAATGGTAACAACAGTCTCCTACCTGATCTTTGTCAATTTTTCTCTAACCTGTTCTTCACAGTGTAGACAAAGTGAGTTTTGTTGCTGTGGTTGCTTTTGATTTTTTTTTTTTAAATAGTAAGATCTGAGCTTATAATGTAGCTCAGGCTGGCCTTGAAGTTAGTGGAGGCAATCCTCCCACATCAGCCTCCCAAGAGCTGAGAGTACCAGCTCGAGTCACTGGTTTAAATGTCTTCCAAGCCTTCTTATTTTATTTGGGTTAACTGCACTTTCCTTACTGCAAGGCTCAGCTCTGGTATTTCTCTGATCCTCCCGCCTCATGTGCTCCTCCTCACCCATTGTGCTCCATTTCTACTTGTGTTCTTTAGGTTTTCAGACACGTATCTTTGTTTATTTTTGTCTTATCGATATGGCCTGCACTATTGTTACTATTTAGACAATCTGCTGCTCCCTCTAACTCTTTAGATTTCTGTCCAAGCATTGCTTACACAGAAAGATTTTCTTGTCTGTTTTGGTACAGTGATCTGTCTGTCTCACCAATCTTTATTTCAGTCCTTTAATGGCTTGTTTTATAACATAGACTTTGTGAGAGTGAAAACTGTTTGATTTTTCTGTTTCAGCCTGTCTGTGTGGCTAATGCACAGACCCCCAAGGCGGACCATGGCTGCTTCATTCATTTTGGTACTGGCAGTACTTGGTACCTAGCTTGACAAATAATAGATATATTTGGCAGTATCTATGGAGTGAATGAACATGTGACATTATGAATGAACAATGGCAAAAAGGATGGTCCTTTGTTTTACAGCTCCATCTTTTCATGAGACAACGTCTTAATTTAAAGCTTACAGTTGTGGATACCACTTACTGTGTTCTCTTGGGAATGCCCTTTGAATGAAGAAAACTCTTCAGGTTTTTGTAAAATTATTTTTTCTGCTCTAAGGCTTTATTTGCCAAGTCAAAATATCTTTTGTTCATCAACTTTTCTTATCAGAAATAGCATCCCATTTGATTCCTTCCACTCTTTCTGCTTATCGCACACGTTTTGTTTTCATAATCTAACAGTGGTTA
Organism: Peromyscus leucopus; assembly: GCF_004664715.2. Lineage (NCBI taxonomy): Eukaryota > Metazoa > Chordata > Mammalia > Rodentia > Cricetidae > Peromyscus > Peromyscus leucopus. The sequence goes on from NC_051066.1 coordinate 84,844,179, forward strand.
TGAACCCATCTCCTAGGCCACTTATAAATATACAAGCTAAGCTGACATGCAACTCACAAGCAAGTATGTTGAATGCCCCTAGAGAGAATCCTTCCTTCAGTCACTGTGAATCTGTAGGAAAAAAATTACAGAGACTCTTGCATTAAAATGAGGGCAAAGAGATGAATTCATCAGCCAGTAAAGGAAGATTTTTGGAGCTGTCTAGATTACATTTTCAATCAGATATCCTGACTGTTTCATGTAGTCAAATCATTTTTAAAGTAAATTTGCAAATTATAATACATGATGGTTGGGGGTCATTTATATGGTGGTCATGAAGACTAAATAGAAGCATAGAATCGTCATTCTACCATGTAATTATATGACAGTTGGAAAATATACAATGCCACTTTCTTCTCTATCTTAATATTACCATTTTTATATTTATAATAAAAGCATGTATTTATAAAAACACTTACATTCCTCTGGTAAAAATAAATTCTTTCTATTAAGGAAACTTGCTTTTTCACAGAAATAGAAGTCAAGACTTGTTCGATAGGTGATAAGAGGTATGAGTTAAACCCCAACTCCAACTCCCTTCTTGTAGTAACCAATCAGAGGACTTGGAATTATATTTGAATCTCATGCTGTATTTGTTATTTCTTTCTTTTTAATGATACTACTTTTGCTTCCCCCTTTCATTGAGAATAGATTTTTTTCTCATACATTGTATCCTGATCATAGTCCCCTTCCCTCTATTCCTCCAAGTTCCTCCCTACTTCCCCTCCCCTCCAGATCCACTCCCTTTCTGTCTCTCATTAGAAAAGAACAAACTTCTAAGAGATAACAACCAAACATGACAGAATAAAATATAATAAGACGAAGCAAAAACTAACAAATCAAAGTTGGATACAGCACCCCAACAGGAGGTAAGATTAACGAAACTACTTTTCAATAAACTTATTCTCATGAACAGTCAGAAATTAGTGAAGTTTGTTTATTTTTCTAAATTTCCTTCCTGCCTTTGCTGTTTCTCACAGTGTCTACACCACAGCTTCTAACTTTACTTTTTAAACTACCCTGGCTTAGAGGAACATTTCCCTATTATGATTTCTGTTTTCATGTACTCTTCAGGTAATATTGAGAATAATACACTTCATAAAATGTAAAGAGAGAAGACATCACTCTTTGTTCAGTTATTTAACAGAACAGAACTGCACTTGGTCTGAGGCATTTCTGTGGAATGCCTTCATTCCTCTTCCTGATTTTGTCACGGGAAGCTAACAATAGTCTTAAAACTCCAGAGAACAGGGACTTACTGGTGGGCATTTAACTCACTGTCACAGAGCTTCAGGGTTTTTTCTCCCCTTAGGAAGACCAGGAAGAAGGGACTGATTGCCAGTAAGTACTCACTTATTCCATTTAAAATAGAAATACTCCCCATCTAGTCAAGATCCCATGTGGAGAAGTTAACATCCTTCTCTCTTTCTTTATTCAGTTATTCATCTTGGTCCTTACTTCCCACTCCTAGGCAGTTCTCCAATTCCCAATGATATTTATTAGGGACAGGCCACCCAGCTAGTTACTGTGTCTCTTCTGAATTCCTATTGCACTTTATTGTCTTTCCTACTCAACTCTTTCCAGCCTTGCATTTTCCCTTACTGCTTCGTATAAAGATGGCCAGCTTTGTTTCTAGACCAAATTTCAGGAGAATTCTACTTAATTAGAATGCTTGGGGACTTTAGGGTTGTGGAATTTGGTTGTAAATGTATACTCAGAATTGGTCTGACTTTTTAAATATTATGTTTAAGATAATTCATTATCTTTTTACATCTCCACAATAAACACAGGAGAATATCATGAAATTTTATATACTTTTGAAGAACTCAAAGATTCAGAATTCTGAATGAATCCTAATACTTGACAGCTGGAGCCAGCATATAAGGCACAACATTTTATCATTGTTCTCAAACTTTATTCCTAAAACCTGAACTTCAGTCAGGTGACTCAAGTTTAGATATTCAAGTCAGTAGAAGTGATGATAAAAGATGACATCAGGAAAGCCAAAGTCATCATGGCAGGACCTCATGGGATATCAGAGAGGCCAAAGTGAGGGAGACAAACAAGGATATGCTTGAATGAAGAAGAATAATTCATTTGCAGCCTTTCATAAGGAAAGACTGGTGCTGTGTGATGCTGGATCTCAGATAAGAACTCACCATGTTGTTTTCTTCAGACTTCAGGATCTACTGGTACATTCTCTTTTGACTTCCTCTGCACATGTGTCTGAGAAACTGTTGAGAGTACGGAAGGTGAAGATTGGTAACTGGAAATAGTAGGGCATATATTTGAATCCTACATTTATCCATAGTTTATTGAGTAATCTTGAACAGTTATTGTCTCTATAAGCTTTAGTCTTCTTTTCTGTAAAATGGGATTGCTAGTATTTTCTGCATAGAATAGATCTGAGGATTAAATGAAGTCATATATGTAAACATAGGCAATACAGTATTTTTTTTTTTACAAAAGTGAATGATAAAATAATGATATTTCAGGAATAATTGTGATTATTAGCATGGAATGCCAGCAATTCCAGGTTACTTCTAGCTTTAGTTCTCCCTCACATATGTTGCTGTATCTATTTGCTCATACAGGACTGGACACACCGCACAGCTGTAGCAAATATTTGTTGCTATGCCCCTCTAGAGACAGAATGTAAATCTAGTCCTTTGATTTTTTTCGTTTATCCCTTCAAACCTATAGCCTCCTTCTTAGTCACAAAGTTATTAGAACAAATCCGACTAATTGTGGCAAAGATGTTCATGCAGGAAAAATATTTCACCTATGAAAAATATCAGGTAACTTCTGTTTTGCTGGAATTGCTACTTATGCCATATTTCTGTGGCTTGTTGACTTAGAGCCCTTCAGTTATATGGTTACATGCCCAGAGTGGTATAAACTGAACATACATAGTTCCATTTTTAATTTTTTGGGTGAATTCCCATAGTAATTCCCACTGCAAAGGTATTAATGTTCCTCTTTTCCCACATCTGAACCAGGATTTATTACTTGTTTTCTCAGTAATAGCCATTCTGACTGGCTTGAGATAGATTATCAAAGTTGCTTACAGAGTTCATATCTGGGTAAGATTGATGATTATTTTTCTCCTTTAGTAGTGGACATAATACCTTTTAGTACTTGAAAGCTAACCATGAGACACTTTTAGAACTATGAAGCTTATAGATTAGCACCAGATTGATTTCTCTATGTTCTATCATTCAACTACATATTTATCTTCAGCAACATGTGTAGCATGAATTGTTAGAAGGTCTTATTAATAAAAACAAACCCAGAGCCAGGTTTTGGGGTGAATGCTGAATGATCAGAGAAACAGAACAAGTCACATCCAACCTCACTGCCAATTCCTCAGCTGATCTTGTTTCCTCAGACTGAAAGCCTCTGAATCCTCATCTGAATGGATCTCAGCTGAACTGCTGCTAAAAGCTAAAAGCTTAAAAAGGCTCTAGTTCCTGGCCTTTACACTTTATATACCTTTCTGCTTCCTGCCATCACTTCCTGGGATTAAAGACATGTGTCACCATGCCTGGCTGTTTCCAGTGTGGCTTTGAACTCACAGAGATCCAGACGGATCTCTGCCTCCAGAATGCTAGGATTAAAGGCCTAAACCTATGTTTAATATAGTGGCTGTTCTGTACTCCGACCCCAGATAAGTTTATTGGGTTGCACAACATATCAACCACAAACAGGGTCTTACCATCAAGTTCTAGAGGGTAACTAAGAACAATGAGTATAACTTGTAATGTTTGGGGGTCTATCTGACTGGCTACCAGCTACAATAGAGGTTACACATTCCTTGTTCTGGGGATTTTATTTGGTAAACTGTGATGTCTGCTTTTGATAGTGTCCTTCTGGTTTTTGGTTAACTCCATTAAAACTCATTTTATATGTGTATATGTATATATTTTAGGAAGCTCCTACAATAGTAAGTTTCCATATGACTTTTTAAAAGATCTTTAGTGCTAGTTATCCCCCCATGTGTCCTTTCCTTTACCTTGCCTTTCCATCCCCACTCCATTTAATCTTTTCTCTTCCATTGTCTCAGTTTCCTCCTTTATATCACTGAATTCTAGCTCTATTTCTTTAAAAGCACCCCTTTCTCCATGGTCCTTTATTAGTTTTCTAGCCTCAATGGGTATTTCAAATGAAACACATATATGTGAAGATTCAGAGCTGGGATCCACATATGAGAGAAAGCATGGCATGTTCTTTATCCACTGCAGCCGTGGACATATCGCTCCTATATTCTTCACTGCTGTGTCTCCAGTTTCAAAACCATCCTTTGCTCCACACATAGCTCTGTTCCACCAACTTTCCTTCCAGTTTTGTGAGATCACTTTTTAAAAGCATCTTCCCATCAGACCTGCCGTTTTTAAAGGGTGTTCAGGAGATACTGTTGGCTCTGCACACTCCTTCTTGCAGCAGAACAGTGATCTGGCTTCGACTTGGGTTTCAGTGGCAATGGCTCCTCCATGGTGGCTGGACCCTCAGGACTGTCTCTATCTTACTCTTTCAATCTTTTTACCTTATCTTGCACATGGCTCCCTGAGCCCTGAGGGGAGTGGATTGATAAAGAAGTTCCATTTAGGACTGAGTGTTCCAAGTTCCAACTCTCTACACCTTGTCCAGTTGTGGGTTTCTGTGTTCCCATCTACTGCAAGAGGAAGTTTTTCTGATCCAAACACTATTGTTTTGGTAAAGGAACACAGCAATAAAATGATTCTTAACAACATTCTGCCATACCTATAAATTTTTTTTTTTTTTATCTTTGCCATTCTGACTGGAGCAAGATGAAATCTCAAAGGTTTTTACTTGCATTTCCCTGATGGCTAACAGTGTTGAACTTAAAAAAAAAATGTTTCTTAACCATTTATATGGCATCTTTTGAGAACTCTTTGCTTAGTACCTCGATCCAACTCTTAATTGGGTTTTTATTTTTGTTTTTATTGTTTTGGTGTTCAGAATTTAAAATTCTTTACTAGATACTATCCCTCTGTTATATGTACATCCAGTAAGTGTTTTACTATTCTGTAGGATACTTTTTCATTCAAATGGTAGTATCCTTTGTTATATGGAAGCTTGTTAGTTCAATTGTTGGTCTTTATGCCTGTGCTACCAAGGTTCTATTCAGAAAGGCCTTTTCTGTGCCAATGACTTAGAGCACATTGTTTACTCTTTTCTCTATCAGACTTAGGGTACTAGGTCTATTTTGAGGTCCTAGATCCACTTGTTGAGTTTGTGCCTAGTGGGACACAGAATCTAATTGTTCTAGAAATAGCTTTCCAATTTCAACAGTACCATTTGTTTAAGATGCCACCTTTTCTCCAGTGTGTATTTTTGACATCTTTGTGGGTGCATGGACTTATATTCAGATCCTCGGTTATTTTCTATTGATCAATGTGTCTGTTTAAACCAGTACCCTGCTGTTTTTATTACTATAGCTCTATAGTACAATTTGAGATTGGGCATGGTGACACTTTTATCAGTTCTTTAATTGTTCAAGATTTTTTCGCTATTTGCATCTTATAATTTTTTTGTGCATTCACCATATTGGGTTCCTCCTAAGTCCAGGACAAGTTTTTTAGACTCAGTCTTTCCAGTGACTAAGGTCCCTGCATAAGTTCCTGAGCCATTCATGCAATATGGTCCCACTGATGCCTGCGATCAGGTTCACCTATTCTGATCCAGCTCTCATTCATAGTTCAATTCATTTGGTTAGTAAACCATATTACAAACTCATGTAGCCCCGTCTGTTTTGATTACTACATATTTATAGTACAATTTTTTCAGAATGCTAGATGGGCATGTGACATGTTTGTACAACCACTGTTATGTTTTTTTTTTCAAGAGGTCTTGGGCTATCTGGGTTTTCATTTTTTATGCTTGATCCTATAATTTTGCAAATACACTAAAAAAAAAAATAAAATTTGAGACTTTTTTTTCCAATTTATGTGAAGAATTGCATTGAAATGTTCATGGGAATTGCCTTGAAACTGTAGATTGCTTTTCATAGGATGGGCATTTTCACAATATTAATCATATTAATTCATGATCAGGAGAGATATTTCTCTTATAGTATCTTCTTCAATATCATAAATTTTTTATTATGCACAATCCTTCCTTCCTGGGTTAGATTTATTCCAAGATATTTCGATGCTATTATGAATGGAATTATTTCACCAATTTCTTTCTTTATATGCTTGCTGTTGGTATTTAGGAATACTACTTTCTTAGGTGTTAATTTTGTATCCCTCTGAATGTTTTTTGTTTGTTTGTTTGGTTTGGTTTTTTTCCAGCTGTGGGTATTTCCTGGAGGAGCCCATAGGGTCTTTCATGTACAAAATCATCTGCAAACAAGAGTCTGTTGACTTCATCCTTTCTGATTTTTATCCTTTTTATCTCCCTTACTTGTCTTACCACTCTAGCTCAGACTTCAAGTACTTTATTTGTGGTGGTTTGAAAGAAAATGGCCCCCTGAAGGGAGTGGCACTATTAGGAGGTGTGACCTTGTTGGAGGAAGTGTGATACTTATGGGGGCGGGCTTTGAGGTCTCTTTTTCTCAAGCTTCCCTGAGTATGAAAGGCAATCAACTTCTTGTTGCCTGCAAGATGTAGCACTCTCAGCTCCAGCACCAAGTCTGCCTGCACACTGCCATGCTCCCCTCATGATCATAATGGACTGAACCTCTGAAACTGTAAGCTAGCCACCCTCAATTAAGTGATTTCTTTATAAGAGTTGCCATGGTCGTGGTGTCTCTTCACAGTAATAGTAACCCTAACTAAGACAACATTGAATGAGAATGTAAAGCATGGGCATCTTTACTTTGTTCTTTGTTTTAGTGAACATGCTTTGAAGTTTTTCTCCACTTAGCATGATATTGCCTGTGTGTTTTCTGTTTATTGCCTTTATTATACTGAAATGTGTCCGTTATATCCAATATCCTCTAGAAATTTCATCATGAAAGGATATTGGATTTTTCAAAGGCCTTTTCTGCATCTCACCAGGGGATCATGTAGTTTCTGTCCTTGGTTCTATTTATATGGTGTATTACATTTATTAGTTAATGTATGCTAAACCATCCCTGCATCTCTGGGATAAAGCTGATTTGATCACGGTTAGTAATCTTTTGATATGCTATTGAATTCAATAAGCAAGTATTTTCTTGAGAATTTTTGCATCTAGGTTCATCAGAGAGATTGGCCTGTAATTATTTTTTGTTTTATCTTTGTGTCTAGTTTGGGTATCAGGGTAATATTGGCTCTGTAAAAAAAATTGGAAGTGTTCCTTCCTTTTCTATTTTGTAGAATAATTTGAGGATTATTGATGTTCTTTGAAAGTTTGGTAGAATTCTGCACTGTATTCATGTAGTCCTGAGTTATTTTTGGTTGGGAATTTATTTGTTTGTTTGTTTTTGTTTTTCAAGACTGTGTTTCTGTGTACAGCCCCGGCTGTCCTGGAACTTGCTTTGTAGAGCAGGCTGGCCTCAAACTCAGAGATCGGCCTACTCTGACTCTTAGTTGCTGAAATTAAAGGCATATACCACCACCGCCCAGCTAGTTGGGAGAGTTTTAATTACTGCTTCCATTTCACTGGTTGTCATTGCTTAAAGACATTATTTTGATTTAACTTTGTATGTCATATATATCTAGAAATAATTTATTTTTGTTAGATATTCAAGTATAGTAGAAAGCATATTTTAAAAGTATCTCATGCGTCTATGGTATATCTATCTACCCTGGTATTTATTGTCATGTTTTCCTTTTCTTCTCTGATTTTATTAATTTTGATTTTTTTTCTCTTTCTTACTTGGCTAAATACTTGTCAATATTTTTAATTTTTTCAATGAAGAAACTCTTCATTTTGTTGCTTTTTATTTTTTGTTTGTTTGCTTCTATTTCATTAATTTTAGCTGTGATTTTCATTTTATCTCCCTGTCTAATGTTTTGGGGTATGGCTTACTGGTTTTTCAAGGCCTTCAGGTATATTCCTGAGTTATTAATATAGGATCTCTCTCTCTCTCTCTCTCTCTCTCTCTCTCTCTCTCTCTCTCTCTCTCTCTCTCTCTCTGAGACAGGCACATAGTACTATAAACTTTCCTCTCCTGGTGGCTTCTATTATATCCCATAGATTTTGATATGCCATGTTTGCATTTTAATTCAGTTCTAGGAATTTTTTTTCTGACCTTTTCACCCGGAAGTGTATTGTTTAGTTTTTGTGAGTTTTCTACTGCTTTATTCCTTTGTGGTCAGATAGAATGCTGGATGTTGTTTCAATTTCCCTCTATTTGTTGACACTTACTTTGTGTCCTAATATGGGGTTGATTTTGGAGAAAGCTCCAGTGTCTGCTGGGAAAAGTGTCTTCTTTAGTGTTTGGGTTGACTATTCTGTAGATGTTGGTAGAGTCATTTGATTTATGTTGTCACTTGAGTCCAAAGTTTCTCTGTTCATTTTTTGTCTAAATGACCTATCTATTGAGTGAAAGCAGGATATTGAAGCCCCCTCCCCCATCATTCTCTAGAGTAAGCTTTTGGTTTTGATCTAATAGTATCTTTTTTAATTGGGTGTCTTTTTTGTTTGTTTTTTTTTATTAAGAATTTTTTTATTCATTTTACATACCAATCACAGAACCCCTTTTCTCTCCTCCCATACCTCTAGCCTTCCTCCACTCACCCACCCCGCATTCCCTCCTCCAAAAAGGTAAAACCCCTCATGAGGAGTCAGCAGAGCCTGGTACTTTCAGTAGAGGCAGATCCAAGCTCCTTCCCCTGCCTCAAGGCTGTGCAAGGTGTCCCACCATAGGTAGTGGGCTCCAAAAAGCCAGCTTATGCAACTGTGGATGGATTCTGATCCTACTGCCAGGGGGCCCCTTAAGCTGATCAAGCTATACAACTGTCTCGCTTATGCAGAGGGCCTAGTCCAGTCCCATGCAGGCTCCACAGCTGTTGGTCTGAAGTTCATAGGTTCCCACTAGTTTGGTTTGATTGTCTCTGTAGGTTTCCCCATCATGATCTTGATGCAAATTGGGTGCCTTTTTTTTTATTTAACTTTTTTTTATTTTATACACCAATCCTAGTTCCCCCTCTTCCCCTTCTACTGACCCTCCCACCCTTTCCATCCCATGCCCCATCCACTCCTCAGAGCTGGTAAGGACTCCTTTGGGGAGTCAACAAAGTCTGGCATACTGAGTTGAGGCAGGACCAAGCCCCTCCCTGCTGTGTCAAGGCTGAGCATTCCCTAGTGAATGTGTTCCAAAAAGCCATTTCCTGCATAATTGAGTATCTTTTATGTATTTGGTGTATATATGTAATATCCTCTTGGTATATTTTTCCTTCAATAAATATGAAGTGTCCCTTATCGTTTCTGACTAGTTTTGGTGTATAGTCTATTTTTTCAGATGTTAGAATAGCTATTCCTGCTTGATTTTTTGATCTATTTGCTGGGAATACCCTTGTGAATTCTAAGGTGGTGTCTATCATTGATTGTGAAGCACGTTTCTTGAAAGCAGTGAAAGATGGATCCTTTTTTCTAATTCAATCTTTTAGTCTGTGTCTTTTTATTTGGGTAATTGAGGCCATTAATATTGAGAGTTATTATTAGACAACGTTTATTAATTTTGTTTTTTTTTCTTTTGTGTGTGTAGTATATTTTCCCTAAACCACTTTTAACAAACTGTTCTGGATTTGTTTATGTAGGGAGCCGCCATTCAAAGATGGCACTGGCTTCCTGGTAGCCTAGCTGTAAACAACTCCATATTTGGCTATGATGCACGAGTATGGTAATTGGCCTTATGTCCTCAGCCTATCCCGTGGCTCCCCGTGCTAGCATTCTGGTGGGACCCAATCACAGTACGGCACGTTTGCCTGATTCCCTATATAAGCAGCTGCAGTTTAGTCCTCAGGGCCCCTCATCTCCCGCTCTCCCTTAATCAAGAGGCGCTCCAATAAAGTGTGATCTGAGACGGATCCTCGCATGGTGGTCGTTCTTCCTCACTGGCCGAGGAGCGCGCCGCATGTTTATTCTTTGTGACTTCTTGTGTGGGTTGACTTTCTCTTCAGACTGAAATATTTTTTTCCAATATCCTCTATAGAGCTAGTTTAGTGGTCATTAATTTCTTGAATCTCTTTTTATCATGAAAAGTTTTTCTTTCTCCTTCAATTACAATTGATAGTTTTTGCTAGGTATAAAAGTCTGAACCCAGGAACTAAACCTCTGTAGTGTTAGAAGATTCTTGCTGCTGATTTTCAGAAGTGTGTGAAGGGCTTACTAGATTCTTTGTTGGTCCTTAAGTGGCAGGTCTTAGGTAACATCAGGCATGGGTAGTGCTCCCAGAAGGCAGGATGGAGGTTGCCACACTGTCCTCAGGTGGAGATGTGTGGGATGGAGGCTGGGCTGGTAGTTCCTACGTGGGTTCAAGGCACAGAATGCAATGCAGTCCCAAAGACATCTTGGACGCTGAGGTGGCAGGTAGGCTCAGGGACTAATAACTTGGGGTTGAGGCTACAGGAAGCCATGCAGTTTTCAGGTAGCATTGTGGGTGGGGTGGCTGGTTGTAGCTGATGTTGTCTCTAGTCCTGCCTGGTCCACAGTCAGGACAAATCTCTCCACTGGCCAGTCCCGCAGCCACTCAGACCCAACCAAGTAAACACACAGAGACTTATATTATTACAAACTGTATGGCTGTGGCAGGCTTCTTGCTAACTGTTCTTATATCTTAAATTAACCCATTTCTATTAATATATAAGTTGCCACATGGCTCGTGGCTTACCAGTATCTTAACATCTGCTTCTCATTGTGGTGGCTGGTTCTCTCTCACTCAGCCTTCCTGTTCCCAGAATTCTCTTCTCTGTTTTTCCCACCTATACTTCCTGCCTGACTACTGGCCAATCAATATTATTTATACAGAGTGATATCCACAGCTGGTAGTCAGTTCAGGTGCTGGAGATTCTGACTAAGGGTTGGACTCATAGGATATCATCCTCCTCTTTAGCTTTTTCTATTGTTTCTTTGCTTAGTATTTTTGGCATCTTGAATATAAGATGCTGTGGAGAGTTTCTTCTTTTGTCTTTTTGGACTTCTATATGCCTCCTGTATTGTGTTGTGTTTTTTGTTTGTTTAGTTTTTAAAGACTGTTTTTATGTCCATTTCATTCTCTAGATTTTTGGATTTTTCTGCTATTTTTCTTCTTGAATAGATTCTCAATGACTTTTGTTTCAACCTCACTTTTTCCTTCTACTATAGGAATTTATAAGCTTGGTCTCCTCATAATGGACTGTTTTCATGTTGCCGACTTTCTTCCTCTGTGTTTCTGAATTTCCTCTAAGGTATTGCATTGATTCTTTGATTCATTTGTCTGCTTGTTTCTAGCCCCATTGATCATTTTTGCTAGTTAGCTTTTGAGATCTCCAGCTGACATTTCCCCAATTTTAGTATCTTTGAATGCAGCCACGCAAGAGTTATATTCTTTTGGAGGAATCATGTTGGCTTGCTTTCATATTTCTTGTGATTTGTGTGTCTGCTGGTTTGGAAATCTTTTCCAGTTTTCTTTGATGATCTTGTTAGTGTTCAGTTTACTCTTGAGAGTACAATTCCCAGTACCACACAGAGAAGATAAAATAAGCTTAAATTTTTCTTTATTTTAATCTTCTGCTGCTTCTCCTGCCCCTGCTGGAGATCAGCACAAGTGACACTACTTTCATCATGGCTGTCTTCTTTTGTATGCATTTCCCCTCTGTTTCTCTTCATTTTTCAACTGTCTAATCACGCCTGTCCTTTTCTGAATCTCTTCTCCTCTTTGGAATAGAGTATTTTTGGTTTGGTTTATTTTATTTTTGTTATACTGTCACATATCTTTCACTGAGTTACATGGAAGCAGTTTCTAGACCACTTCTTACCAAACTGACATTGTCATCATTTTTAAAGGTTGCATTTACTCTGTGTGTGTTGCACACATCTGCCATGTTGCATGTGTAGATGCTAGAAGACAACTTGCAGGAGTTGATTCTCTCTTTCTGCCATGTGGGTATGTGGATTTTATGAAAGTGGTCAGGCTTGGTGGCAGGTGCCTTTACCTGCTGAGCAATCTTTCCAGTCCTAATATTGTCACTTTTGAATATTACATTTTGAGATGAGTTGTTACATTCTGATAAAAAAATCTCTTTTCTTTCTTAATCTAAGATAAGTAGACAGGCCAAATAAAAACACTCTCTGATACATCTGAGATATCCTGGAGCACTTTAGGGTTTACAAAAGTCACACACTGGTTATTTGTCCTACTCTGAGATAATTCAGCTACTCCAATGCCTTCATTTTACAAGTATAAATCCTGAGGCTTAGAAAGCATTGATTTGTCCAGTGGTAGGAGATAGAGCTCAGTATGAAAAGTGCTTATCCCATATGCTTGAGCCCTGTGTTCAATCTTCAGGATCATACAACCTGGACATGGTGTTATATGTGAGTAATTCCAGCATCTAGAAAGCAGAGCAGTAAGATCAGGAGTTCAAGTTCATCCTTAGCTATGGAGACAGTTTGAAGTTAGCCAGGCTATATGAGGTCCTGCCTCCTCCCCATAAGTAAGTGTTAACTTGCCCAAATTCACATGTTTAGGTCTCCACATTCCCTAGCCAAGTTTTCTTGCTATGAAACACCATCAAGCTATCTTTAGTTTTCAAGTGCAATCTGAATTGATGTGATGTCATAGTTACCTCATGCACAACAGTTTTCATTTAGTACTAAATAACATCCCTGTGAGTAAACACAATCTGTTTCTAATTTGAAGTCATTGAAATATCCAAACCTGGCCCAAAGGGTTCATGTCTATAGTCTGAGCTACTTGAAAAGCTGAAACAGGAAGATTGTAAATTCAAATCCAGCCTGGCATACAGCATCAACTCATGTTTAGCTTAGGCAATTTACTGAGATTATGCCTCAAAAGTTCAACACTACTGCATTTTCCTAGCATGAGTGAGGCTCTGGATTCAAGTGCCATACCTATATCCCCACCATGATATACAATGACCGTCATATTGGACATGAAAACCACCTGATAATTTAGTTATGAAATGAAAATAAGATGCTTGCAAGATAAAGAAATATTTATAACAATTCTTGCTAAAAGTTGTACCATACTTCGGAAAGTACAAATTACGGTTCTCCCAGTACTAATATAGCAGCCATTGACTGGGCACTTCCTTTGTGCCAGGCAATGTGGTGGATTTCAACAATATACAATGAATGGGACAGTTCCTTGCCCTCAAGAAAATTTAACTTAAATGTTAAATGACTTGCTCAGGTTCATATAGCTACCCACTGACAGATTTGGGTTATACATGAGGGCAGACTACCTTCAACTACATACAATTATCTTGCTGAGTTGTTGGGCATTCTTAATTTTAGTCATTATATCTTTAACAGGAGAGTTTTCTCTAAAGTTCTGTATCTCTGAGGACCCTTTGGCATTTACTCTCTGTAGGATTTCCCATTACTAGCTTTTTCTAGATGAGATGCAGATTCATCTTTCCTTGTGGGGTTGGTGTATCCTGTGCTAGTGTGTGGTAGCTGCATTCCTGAGGGAGTGCCTTTATATAACTCACACTAAACATAGTTATTTCAACAAGAAAATGAGGGATTTGGAGATGTACCATTTAAACTCACACAATGGAGTAATTTTCCCTGCAGGCATTTCAATAACACCCTGTGTTTTTGTAGCTTTAAGTCTATAGTTATGATGCTAAACACCCCTGGGCAAACTCAATCTTGATTATATCTAGTTTTTGACTAGAATGAATAGCCTTTTTAAAAAAAAATTCTCTAAGATTATCACATTTTAGTCACTTTTATCACATTTTTGTCAATTTTGGGATAGACATATCACAAAGCCCCTCAAGTGGAGAAGCTGACAAAGTTCTTCCCTCCTGTCAGTTCCAACAGTATAGCCATGGATATAATTAAATTTCAGTAATCAGTGCCTATTTAAACAATACTTTTGGATGCCTGCCTAATGCCAAATCCTTAACTTGATACTAGATACTTGATACTAGAGATATAGTGGTGCGTGCGCGCATACATACTGCTGTTGTAAGATATACATTCCAATAGGGTAGATGGCCTGTAAAAAGAGAAACAAAAATGTAGGGTAATACCACAAGGTGGTTAGTGAACAGAGAAAATGAAATAGTACCAGATGATAGCCAGATCATACAGATGCTGGGAGTTGTTGAAAGACTTGAATTTTTGTCTCTAGATGTACTACTCCCCTGAACACGTTTGATCTTGTCTGATCTCAAAAGTTAACTGGGGTGAAACCTGGTTAGTACTTCCAACAATGGACTTGTTTTTTTTTAGTCTAAGTGTGGTAGAAGCTACAAGAAGATTTTGAGCTGGAAATGCCATGCTGTGATCTATAACTTGGAAGACCCACTCTGGCTTCTGTAGAACAAATGATAGAAGATTAAAGTGATAGCTGAGGAAAATTACGAAGTGATCAGATATGATTCCTCTATAAGATGAGAAGGTTCGGGTGCAGCCAACTCATTTTTGCACAGGAATTAAGGGAGCATATGTGGAAAATAAAGACACATTCAGAGGGAAGCAATGGAGGCAAAGCCTACTGATGTGAAAGATGCCGATCAATTCTGCAGGCAGCTAAAGCTCCACCCCACTGTAGACCAGCTAAGAGTTCAGCAGAAGTGAACCTAAACTGTTCAGCTCCCAGTTCCTATTGGTCTTGCTTGGTGGCCCTTTGGGGTGTTCTCTCTCTGTCAGGCTTGTGTGTGAGGAAGAGTGACAGAGAACTTCTCTTTAAGAAAGGGACAGCAGAGGCACATAGTTCACACCACCGAGGATTTTAGTGGGTATGAGCAGACACATGGTGAGAAGTCATCTTTGGGTGACAGTATGAGGTGGCAAGAGAGGGACAGATCCATGAGTCATTTTAAGATGGCTCTCTGAACATTCTCATAGGGACAGAAGTATCTATTTTTTTCCCCACAGTAAGCATTGGTCACTAATTTCATGACAACTTATCTCTGGTTTTAACTTCAATTCACTGTCATATTATCATTCACAACTACTTTTACCTATTTAGTTTGCATCAAAGTTTAGTATTTGAAGCAAAGAAATTGATGAAGACTTAATAACATGAAGGGGAAGGTGACGGATGTATTTATTTACTTGGGTATAGTCATTGTTTTGTTATATATATATATATCAAAACACACATACTTAACACATATACTATGAAAGTAAGTTAACTATGGGCTAGGGATATGACTCACTTGGTAGAATGCTGGCCTGGCATGTACAAATTCCTGGGTTTGAGACCCAACGTTGAACAAATTGGGCATGGTAGCAGATGGCACTTGGCTATAATTCAACTCTTGGGAGGTGGACACAGGAAGATCAGAAGTTCAAGATCATCCTTGCCTACACAGTGAGTTTAAGGCCAACCTGGGATATACTACACTTTGTCTCAAAAATATATAACATTAATTAATTTTAAAAAGTTTAATACTCTACAACCAAATTTGTGCAGCTTTGGGTGACTTCTCAGTGTAATGTATTTGATAGATTATAGAATTATTTGAAGATGAAGCAATGAGAACAAGTTTGAGCTTGCTGTGATTGGGACCTTAAAGTGCATTGAAAGAGTAGGAGACTTACAGCAATATCAGAAATGTCTGTTTAAAGGTTAAGAAACAGAAGATTATCCGTCCATTGGTCATGGTTATTCAAGTTTCTTATATCATGCTAACTGAAAGCCAGGAACATAATTCTCATAGCATGAAATTCGACTTTGTGAAAAATAATATATATCAGGACATGTCTTGGGAAAAGAGGAACATCTGCAAGCTGTCAAGACAGAACGTTCCTTATGGCTGAAGGTGCCTAGGAGGGTAATTCTAGAGAAGACCACTTCAAATAATGTTGGTGAGAGCCCAGGTGGAGACGCTGAACTGAGGCATCTTATGGTGTCAAAGGTAGCCGAGCATCTTCTGCAAAGCTCTGTGGTATGTTCTCTTGGCAGCGTTGTCTCTCTGGCCCGAGACAGGACCTTTTTGTATTTCTGTCCTACACAGTCCCTGGAAGTTTTCTGTGTATCCTGGTTTAAGCAACGTGACAATGGTGCTGCTGATAATGACTTCTATTTGACGAATCCTCTTTTGTGTTATATTCAGCTGTATATGCAGATATGCAATGTTAAAGAACATTGTTGAATTAGCTGGACTACAGCCTATAAGTCGTTCTAATAAATCCCCTTTGTGTGTGTGTGTGTGTGTGTGTGTGTGTGTGTGTGTGTGTATGAATATATATATATATATTCATACTATAATTTCTAGTACTCTACAGGATCCTGACTAATATAGGAAGCAATGCAGCAGTGTTAAGACTATGTATTAAAGCTCTGTAGTTTTCTTCATTCAGCTGTCCTCCATAGCTCTTCCTTATGTAGTCTCAGATTTATCCGTGTCCTATGATGTTGCTCTCTATGTTCTATGTCTCCCAAACGCTCTTGACTTCCAGTTGAGTGTGATCAAAGCAAAGTACTGACAGGAGAGGAACTAGGAGAGGGGAAAGTCAGGACATTAATCTCCTCCTTTCCTGTCTTGCTGTGGTTTGGCCACTGGTAGAGTTTCTCTATCAAGGCCCATCTTTCTTACATGCACAGCTCTCATCTGGTTTCAACTATGTCTGTCTTTGTCCTTGTCCAATGGTTGAAAGGTGATAATAATTCTTTTGGGGAGTCCCTTGATCTGTTATTCTTCTTTTCTTAATTCTCTTCATACTTTATCAATTTTAAAAATTTTTTACGGTACTAGGGATTAAACTTAGGCCTGCAAGCATGCAAGGCAAGTGTCCTGCAATAGAATTATTTCCCAGCCTCTAGCCACACTTTTATTAATATTCTCAGTTTCTTCTTTGAATATATACCTGCCTCCTGTCTTAGATTGTTCTTATTACTATAACAAAGATACTTTAAACTGTGTGTCTAATAAATTGCAGAAATTTATTCTCATGCGAGTTCAGGAAGACCGTGATGCAGATGCTGGAAAATTCAGCCAGGTCATGTTGGCACACACCTTTAGTTCCAGCACTCTGGAGGCAGAGGCAGAGGCAGGTGGATCTCTGTGAGTTTGAGGCCATCCTGGTCTACAGAGTGAGTTCCGGTGCTGTGGGCCGCAGGAATATATCATAAGAACTCAGCAGGTTTTGGCAAAGTCACTACCTAGAGGAATCAGGAAATTCCTCCAGAGGAAGCCAAATCCCAAGGAGTTTTTGGTGTTACTTGGCTTGTTATATATCAGCTGTATGCTGTTACAAAATTTATGTGTGCCTTCATAGTTTTCCCAATTGGCTTTTCCCTAAGAAGGGCTAACAGTGTGGACTGTTCATTCTCTGGACATACACATTCCAGGCATTTGGAGAACAGCCTCAGGAAAGGCTTTCTCTTGAATCAGATATCTCCCTTAGCCACTTTCAAGGACTACAGGAAACACTGCCCAGGTGGGTGCCCAACTTTCAAGGACTAACAGGCCCAACTTTCAAGGACTAACAGTGATAACAGCCCATATACAAGTCTCCTGACTTAAGGTAAATTCCACAAGGGGATACCACCTAGGTCAGGTGGACATTAAGTAGTAGCTTTACACAATTTGGCTCGGACCCTCCCTTTATATACCAGGACTTCAAGGGCACCAGACAGAAAAGAGAAAAGAGAATAGAAGAACTATATTGGTAAGAACTTGAGAGGAACAAACTGAGATGAGGAAGAACTAGATTGAAGGGCTAGAAGAGAGGACTAGAGGAATGAGATGGAAGATGAGGAGGAGCCAGATGGGAAAGAACAGATGAGGAAGAATGAGATGAGGAGAGAGTAGGAGATGGGAGAGGAGATGATATGGGAAAGAAAAAGATGGATGAGAACCTAGATGGGGCAGAGCTAGATGAAGGAAATAAGATAGAACCTAGAGGGGACCGAAGATAAGTGTAGAGAGAAATCAGGCAAGAAATGAGCTAAATATGAGAGCAGAATATAAGCTTGTAACTGACACAGAATAATGAAGTATATGGGCTAAGGAGTTCCGTGTACATAGATTCATTTCCTTTCATCAAAGATTAATTATCAGCTGGTTGTAGATTCTTCCCAGACTCTGGGAGGGGACTATCGAGGGGCTGGACCCACATAGTCCCCAATATTCCAGGACAGCCAGGGCAGTTATACAGAGAAACCTTGTCTTGAAAAACCAGGAAAAAAAAAGATGCTGGTAAATTTGATGTCTATAAGTACTTTCTTACTGTGTACTTGAATGGTAGAAGAGGGAACAGATGTTATCCATTTGTTTATAAGGGTCCAAATATTATTTGATGCCTATGCTTTCATACACTTGTGATCAGCACCCAAGACACTCATCTCACATTATTGCTATCTTGGGGCTTAGGGTTTTGACATATAAATTGAGGGTGAGCTGCCTGAGTTTTCAGTTAATTGAACTACCAGGGTGTTACAGTGTGTGACCTTGAAAACATTACTTGTTTTCTACCGCTGTGTTTTTATTTTCAAAATAAAGTTGAGAATGACATTATTGTGGTATTGATTGTTGCAGGATGAAATAAACTGACAGACCTAATGTGCTCTGCATATAAAAAAATTAGATATTATTATGAATACGATTTCTCATGTAATCATTAAAACAAAAGTACAATGTAGGCATGATGAAGTTTAGGTAACAAAGCTATGATTCAAAAAACTGGTCCTATTTGCAAGCTAAGTTTTACATTATTCTGTAAAGTGAGGTTTCCCACATAGCTTTAAGGGAGATAACAAAAACAGTAAGATTAATAGCAAGCAAAAACATGATGAAACATTGTAGAGATGATGGAATGTTGACTAGCTTTGCGTCTGAAGAAACTAATCTCTCAGAAGTGACACTAGACAGTGAAATGTTGATTTAGTGCCATGCCAATCATGCCATAGAATATGGTGTTTTACTTTTTTTCCCTCAAAGAATGATTGCCATTCACATCTATCTGTCTATGTATCTATCTATCCACCCATCTATCTAAAGTCTTCAAGCTCTAATTCTAGAAAAGGACTATTCTCATCCTCCTCATTGCTTGGAAAGATGTGAAATCCTGTGATTAGCTAGACAATTCTCATTCTTCTTTTCTAAGGTAAGACTCTTTACTGAAGGTTGGATAGAAAAAGGGAAACTGGATTATCTCAGTTTCACATTAACCCCCTTTAAAAACGCAACTGTGGGTGAGGAGAGACAAGAAGACAATGCCGGTGATTTAAGTTGGATTTATCTAATCTATCTGGGCAGACTCACTTGAAACTTGTTTTGAAGGAAATAAATTCTTCTTGGTTTCTACAGCTTAGTAGAGGCATTATTTTTCAGACTGAAAACAAAATGATGGATCCTAGATGAAGATAACCTGGGACTGTGTGTGTGCCACAAGTCACTCAGGCTTGTTAGAAGACAGCGGGATCAGAAGATGGCAGCACAAAGGAGTGTAGCAGGAGATTGGTCAGAGGTTCAGAAAATGGTGTTACTGTGAGAGAAGCACACCAAGGATAAAAACAAATAGGAATTGATTAAATCCAAATTGAAAATTGAGTTTATGTGTGTGTACATGTATCAATTTAATCTCCCACATAGAGAAAGAACTGATTTGGGACCATAGTAAATTAGGTGGCATGGGAGAGATGCTAAGCAGGCCTTGAATAATTTGGTGAGGTCATCTGTATAAACCCACATGCAACTCACCAAACTCACTGCTTTTAATAAGCCCAACCAAGCTTTGTCAGTGTGTAGGGACGCCTGAATCAGCACACATAGGCTGATTGTAACAGGAAACATTCTCCACAGCTCAGTCCTAGGATGAAGACCAGTAGAGATTTCCAGAATTTGTTTCTCTTTTTTTTGAGGAACTGTGTAATCAGTTCCTTTTCATTTCCCTCAACTATTGGAGCTCTACAATCAGGTATTTCCATTATTAGAGTGGCCACCGCCACCATAAAGAGGTGATCAAGGGCAAACACTTATGGGAGTCACCATATCAGTTCAATAAAACATCTCATTGAGCCTGTTGAGGGAGTTTTAGGGTAAAGGCCTAAGTCTGGGAGTCCTCAAGGACTAGGTTTGGCCATATATACCAGTACACTAGTTAAAAGATGAGCAACAGTGAAAAACAGAGAAAGGAGGTTCCATCAGTGTGGCTCATAAAGATGGCAGAACTCCAGGATGTCAGTCTGTGGGTCGTATAGAATTGTTTCTTTAAAGATAAAAAAATAAACAAACAAAAGAGAAGCAGATAAAGGTATCGGTGACCTTACTGAGACCAGGCAATTCCTTGCTCTAAGTTTCCCTATATTGCATCACATAGCAGTTTTCCAGGCTGTGCCTTGCCCACAGAAGACCCCATGTTACAAGAAGCTTTTGACCAGTTTGAAGGAGAAGGTACCATCCGCCCAGCACATACAAATACATGAATTATTCCTGAGAGTAGAAAGGGAGTCACCCAACAAATTTATTGAAATGAATTAAGACTGTAGGGGAACATGGATATATTCAAAATTGTAGTGAAACCAGGCCCAAGGTCTTAATGGACATTCCAGACCAAGGAATGAGTATTACTCCCTTATCCGGAATACATAGATGCCTAACATTGGGTACTTCACGGTCCCCCATAAATCTGTAATATGATATCTGTCAGAACCAATATCATGATATTGAAACCTGATATCATGAGCCAATAAACAAAGAACTCTCTGACTATCCCTGCACCATGGGTGTGCCCTGCTAGATGTGAACAATTGCACTGCCTGCCTATCCACCTGTTTACCCATTTTGACCTGACTTTCATTTCCTGATCTGCACCCATTTCTGCTCTTGGAATATGGTTTTTCCTTTCACCTCTCAGCTGAAACCTGCAGCTTCTCTCTCGAATCCTAACTCCAGCAGCTCCATCAGTACCACCCTCCCAGCACTGGTACGGTTTATTATCTTACTAATACATACCCAGTCCACCTCCAAAGCCTCTTGCATTCTGCTGCAACCTCATTAACTTATATTCATTCTGTAAACCATATATATGCATATAAATATATAGATACAGTTAATGTGTGCTCTGTCTTATGAATTAATATTGGTAATTAGGATTTGGGAGAAATAATAGCATTCACCTAGTCCAGGTTACCAAGGTAGACTAGATTATATGACAAGTTGTTGTCCCTAAGACTGCTAAACAGTATGAATTTATTGGAGCAGATGGGCAAGAGTCTTGGTCAAAGTGTGGTCTGATGGCTCACTGTCTCTGTTCTGGCTCTAAAATGTAGACCAACCTATCCCTGTTGATGGAGGGGAGTGATCTAATTCCCATAAGATGATTAACCCTGTTGCAAGGTGCAGCCTCACCATCTAAGATAATCACACTCATGTGTCTGGTTATCTAGTCTACTTTGTTCTACCTAGAATCCAAGGTGGCTATGTCTCTTAGACAATGAGTCTTTGTGTTTTCAACCTTGAAGGGGAATAAGATAAGGTAGTGTTGTGAGCTCTGTCCTCTGGTCTTGACGTGGCCATTGTTACCTAGAAATCAGAGCAGCGTGACTACCTGCAGGAGATACTTACAAGATGAGACCTATTAATATTCCTTCACTGAAGGGGAGGAGAGTTCATGAGTAAGTTCATGAGACACAGGAGACACCCCTCCTAACCCACTCCTACCCCCACTTAGAGGGTATATGCCTTTCAATGTTCCCAGAGGATGACTTTACTTCACTGGTCTAGCTGCTTATAAGATGTGCATGCTCCTGGAAGCAACCCCAGCTAATCACTGGCTGTCTAAGGTAGACTTAGATGAAACTGTTCCTTTGGATTTTGTTTCTGTCACCTCTGGGGTGAATAGATATTTATTCATGTCCCCCTAGGGAAAATGTACCAACAGGCAGTGATCACCAATGTCTTCGATGTACTGAGTGATGAACATATTTGTGCAGAGGAGAGAGCTGCAGAACAAAGCAGAAATTCCAGGCTTCCATTCTGGCTTTAGTACCTTGTAGGCCCAAATGAGTGAGGAGTCAGTCATTTTGCATGACTGCTGTATAAGATAATGCTTTTATAAAGATGACCATGAAAATACCTGGCCATGCCTATAATCCCAGCAGTGGGGAAATCTGAAGCAGGGGGATCTTGAATTTGAGGCCAGTCTGGACTCATGAATCTATGTCTCAAAAAAAAAAAAAAAAAAAGAAAGAAAGAAAAGAAGAAAGAAAGAAAGAAATGTTTCATATATTCCTGTGAGAAATGTTTTCATTTTTCCTATCAAAGATAGCTAGTCTAACAAAGGCCAAAATTCCATGAGTCTTCCCCACCTTGTAAAACTTATGTGTAAATCCTTTACTGTCCCCAACATGGTAAAACTTTGATTATTCAAGGTCCCGCTGTATCCCAGGAATGTGATGGCCTGGAGTGACTGACCTCGGCTCTTTTTCCTGCATTTCCTTTGCACAAACTCTTTTAAAACCAACGAGTCTCAAAAGATTGTGATGTTGGACCCCAACCAACGGAGAAGAGACACAGTCACCGCCCACATTATACTAAAAGCCAAGAGAAATTGCTGCTCCGGGGGGCTTGCTTGTCTGGTTTGGATCTTGACACACCTTTTTTACAAAATGGTTTGTGTGTTTCTTTCTGCAACATCAAAAATGTTTGTTTCCACCATTTTCATTTTCTAGATTAAGCAATGGAAGCATAAACTCTCATTACCACAGAAGTCAGTCTAGAATTCTGACCCGTTTATGTTTAAGTCTGAAATTTGTACCCTTTTCTACTTTTTAATAATATTTTAATATTCAGAAATAGAGGAAAAATCAGAGAGGAGATCTGACAATTTAATTCCCTTTCCACTTAGAGTAATGTGTGGAAATCTCTGGAAGGCTTGGTCAATTCCTAAGAGTTACCCAGTGTCATCTTGTTCTCAACACTGTGTATCTCAACACCCAAAACTTTGCCTTTTCCAAACTTACCTAGAAACTTAGGTCCTTTCTGTGTTTGCACAAAAGCCCTACACAGACAAAGCATTCTCTCTCTCTCTCTCTCTCTCTCTCTCTCTCTCTCTCTCTCTCTCTCTCTCTCTCTCTCCCACACACTCCCCATATATACATACATTGTAAAATTTGCTGAAAAATTGAGCCATGTGTTATGTTGTTAGTCAGATACCAGACAGTTTGAAGGTCACCAAGGATGGACTCTTCTTTTGTAAAGCCAGGATCAGAAAGAGCAGGACTTTGATTACTGTTCAAAAGAATGAGATCTGAGTTCTCTCTCTGGCCTTGGGTGGAGACATGACATTCTGAACTGCCCAAAAGATTATAGGATTGCTCTCTAGCCAAAGACCTTCTGGTAAGGAACAAAGACATACTATTGTACCTTCCCAAAAGAATTCATCAAAATTGACCTGTCAGTTATCCAGACAGGAAAATGCCCTTAGGAAAGCCATTTGTTCTGGGGACTTCAAGAAATGGTGTAAAGCTTTCTGGAAAATGCAGGGTTACACAATGGTCTCTCTGGCCATTGACCACTTGCACCCAACTCTGCTGTCTGTGTCCCATTTACATTCATTCAGTGGAGATCACGAGGACTGGTGAGCTGAGGAGAGGCAAAAGCGAGATCTCATTGAAAGTTGGGAGACAGCAACACAGCAAAGAGCAAAGGACTTCCATGTGAACATCAGGTTCCCAGATTCCTTAGCCTCAGCACTTTCAACTGAGAGCTTTGTCCTAGCCTCAGGCTGTTTATTCCCCTGGTTACTTTCACTTTCTGTCTTCTGTGGCTTCTCAAAGTCCCTACATTGCTAATTCCAGTAAGTGGTATCATTGTGTTTTCTATGCTTTCAAACTCTGCTTCCTTCCTTCCTTCCTTCCTTCCTTCCTTCCTTCCTTCCTTCCTTCCTTCCTTCCTTCCTTCCTTCCTTCCTCCTCCTCCCTCCCTCCCTCCTTCCTCCCTCCCTCCCTTCCTCTCTCCCTCTCTCTCTCCCTTCCTTCCTTCCTATTTCTTCACCTAAATCCTCCAAAGAACCCAATGGAACAAGCCTTTCCATTTAATAGACAGTATCTTAGAAGACAAGGGACAAAGACCTGCCTAACCTCAAGAGCCACTGCCCTGCAGTGTGGGTCTGTTTCTGCAAGGACTTAGCGGAGCCTGGGGTCGACATGAAGGACCACTCCAGTATTCCATGCCTTTCCCGATGGACTGGATCAAGCTGATTTCCTGGAGACTAATTGCACTGGATCTGGATCTCTCTGTCTTCCGCTGTCTCTGGGTTAGGCCGAGGTTTTTGAAACTCAGGAGATTTCTGTGGGCTTCTGGGCTCCTTTAAGGGCATTTGGCACCCTATAAAAGAAGCTCATTAAAGGAAACAGTTGGAGTGCTTTCCTTTTAATAGTCTGGCCATGGAAAGTTGACCCACTCAGAGTGTTTGGAGGTGGAAAGCTGGAGACTTGGAGACAGTGGACAAGCCTGTTTGGCAGGGCAGAGCAAGACTGCAGAGGGGATGGGCCAGTCTCTTGGAGTCTCATTCCTGGTGGTCAGGAAAGCCCACTGAGGGCTCTATAAAGAAATAATAGCAGCAGTTAAACCAGTCAGGGGTCCAGTTTGGGGTTGAAATTCCAGATCCTGCTCCCTCAACTCTTGAGGTTTGGCTCTCTACATCCCCTCTTCTTCTGAGGTCCTGTTAACTTGAATGTTTTTGAAAGCTTTGAGGGTGGGAAAGGGTGGCCTTGTCACAAAGGAAGGCTAATTGGCTGGAACTCCCCAGTCACTCCCTCCAGCTGGCCTGAATCTCTTTGGGTTTTAGGTCTTCCTAAAGAACTGAAAAGAGAGTCCTGCCTCTCTTTTCAAAATATTTAAAACCAAATAAATTCAAATTAGGTCTTTTCTTGCTGTCAATGGTGTTTTACCCTTGTTTTCAAGGAGGAAAGCAGGGTGCCACGGGGACATATTGGCTTCATAGTAAGATATGCGCCCAGTTAACTCCTCCCTGCAGAAAAATGACCAGGTTGTGACATCCTTTAAGCAAGAATAGCAAATTCTGAGCATGCATGTGGCTCTTATGATTCTCTAAGATATAGCAGATACACCAATGGACCAAAGCCTTGTTCCCCCCTGCTGAGCATGGAAGTCTCATAATTCTTCTTGATATAACTACCCCTTGACTGTGGCCAGTAATCATTGTAGCTCCAGGCCTGGAGTCTGTTTTACCTCTTTGTCTTTGTCCCAAGTTGCCCCAGAGCTGAAAAGGCATTGTCTAAGTGACAGAGGCTCAGCCCATGGCAAGGTCAATTGGGTAAATCATAGGTTTGTCTCCAGATCCCAAGTGTTTTCATCTTAGGCTTTCAAGCTTCTTGTGCCTTCCTTTTCCTCCTCCCCATCTGCCGCCACACTTCCTTTTCTTTGAAATGTATTGCAGCTTCTTGGGAAGGACTCCCTGGTTTCCAATGTGCTTGTTACCACGAAACCCAATATTAGTGATGAAAAACGTCTATTTAATCCAACTGAGACTATGCCAGCCTGGAATTTATATCACTCACAGAGAACTTTTGGGGACAGGCTTCAATTAAAATGAAAAGAAAAGTTATCTGGAATGAACTGTGATCATTTTGGACCTGATGTAGTGTTGATTGGATATTGCAGTATAGTGAAAACAGCATAGGTGGACAAATAGAACTGTTCTCACATTGCAACTACATCATTTCCTTGAGTGTCGTTCAAGAATTTAATTAAATTTATTTAAGGGTCTGTTTCAATGTCAGTAAAATGAGGGAAATAATAAGCCCTTATTTCAGATTGTGAGGATAAAATCAGTTTCTACCTATAAGATGACATTTGGCATTGTTTTGAATATGAGGTGTTCCTTAAGGTTCCTGTATTGTGGTCTTGGTTGTTAGCCAATAAGTGATTGGATCCTGAGGGCTTTAAGAACTGATGAAGGATTAATCTTTTGATGTATTCATGATATGATGGTCTTATTGAGACGAGGTACAAGCAGGAAGCAGGGCTAGTGCCAGGAACCAGGTCATGGATGTTGCATCCTTGCAAGTTATATCTTGTCTTGGTCCCTTCTTCTATCCCTTTTTTTTTTTTACTTCCTAGTTACCATAATGTAAGTTATTCCAATCTGCCATGCCCTTCCTTCCATGATGAACTGACACTATGACCTCTAAATACCATCCCCTCTTTAAACTGTTTACATGAGGGGTTTTGTCACAGCAACACAAAGTCTCACTAACACATTTAAGATATTTTGGCAAATTTTAGGCTTACGTCAATCCTTGTTATCCCTAGATTTATGGAAGAAGCTTCATGGACCAGGACACTTGGGAGAGTCAAGTTAACTTTATCATTTACTCAACAGCCACTTGACAAAGAGGTAAAATTGGTTGTCCAAGGTTGCATAGCTAATACGAAACAGCTAGACTTTGTCTCCTGAATTTCATGGACCATGTTCGTAGTCACTTCAATGCCTTCTACTTGACCTTAAGTAAGGCATTATAATTTTCAGCTTCTTAGAGGGAAAGTGGAGATGAGTGAAAGTTAATCTCAATGAGGTATTCTAAGGATTAAATCAGTCAGTACTTGTAACGTAGTGCTTGGCCTGTTAGGATGCATATTATTACATAATCATCATCATAGCTATTGTTTTTTTTTTTTTTTTCTGAATCATTCCCTATGTCCCATCATCCACCCTTGTAGTTGGCACAGAGTGTCAGTGTGTGTGAGCAGCCTGTTGGAAACAGCATATGATATTGTTATCCCAGTAAAAGAAGAGGAGTGGATGGCTTTCAGAATGGAGAACTCTGGCTGACCTTTTGGCTACCTCATAAATAATTCTAAGAAATCTCTTTCTGGTTGTCCTGGGGAAATCCTGGAGGAGTAAGTAGCTCAGGCCACGCAAGCATCAGAGCTTGCCCAGAACATCCAGACTCTTTGCCATTCATGGCTATCCTGTAAAAGCTGACCTTCTTAAAGACTATGAAACAAAGCCTGTTCTCATGTTTAAGAGGGAATAGCTCCAGGACCTCTTGTTTGTAGACAGGGCAGGCAATGGTGGAGATCTCATTAACCTTTGTGTTCTTGTATTTAACACTACATGCCTGGAATTGACCACTCTTACTGAAAATTTGTTACTCCATCAAGAGTTTGAAGAGATGAATTCCCAGAGAAGATTTATCATTTAAGTTTTTATAATTCTTCTACCCAATCCAGAAATGACTAAGACAATTAGTCTTGCTTAGGTCCTCAGTAATCATTTTCTTCTTAACAATATGTGAATTCCAGGAATGGCAACTTCATATTCTACTGGGTAATGACAATGGCATGCGATACTACATACATACATACACACACACACACACACACACACACACACACATATATATGTATGTGTGTGTATGTATGTGTATATGTATTTGTATATGTATATATGTATGTATATATAAATATGTATATGTATGTATGTATATAAATTTATTTATTTATTTTACATCCTAGCTGCGGTTTCCTTTCTTCCTTTCCTCCAAGTCCCTCTCCCCAACCTCCCTCTGTTCCCATTCCCCAGTCCACTCCCCTCCATTTCTGTTTAGGAAAGGACAGGTCTCCCATGAATATCAACAAAACATAGAATATCAAGTTGCAGTAAGACTAAATACCTCCCTGTGTATTAAGGCTGGATGAGGTGACCCAGTATGAGGAGTAGGGTTCCAAAAGCCTGTAAAAGAGTTGGAGACAGCCCTTGTTCCCACTATTAGGAGTCCCACAAGAGGACCAAGCTACAGAACTGTAATATATACTCAGAGGGCCTAGGTCAGTCCCATGCAGGCTCCCTAGTTGTCGATTCAGTCTCTGTGAGCCCCTAAGAGCCCAGGTTACTTGATTCTGTGAGTTTTCTTGTAGTGTCCTTGACCCCTCTGGCTCCCACAATCCTTTCTCTCCCTCTTCTGCAGGATTCCCCTCAAACTATGCCTAATGTTTGGCTATGGCTATGCATCTTTTTGCATCAGTTGCTGGATGAAGCCTCTCTGATGACAATTGGACTAGGCACCAATCTATGAGTATAGCAGAGTATCATTAGGCATCATTACATTGACATTTTTTCCCTTCTAGTTGTTTTTGGTTCTTTCCTAGGTCTCTGGGTCATCCAGCCTGTGGGACCTGGTGCTGCAGGAAGTGTCAGAGCTGAGCTTACTTTCCTGGCATGAGTTTTAGTCTAGAGCAGTCATTGGTTGGGCACTCCCTCAATCTATAGGTTACCCTTACCCAGCACATGCCATAGGCAGAACAGACTGTAGGCCAAAGGTTATGTGGACACAGAGTAATCTTTGTAAGATTAACCTAAGAAATGATAGATAGCTTCATGTCTACCCCTTTGAAGGAGTAGCTACATGTATTATATGGCATTACTTTGTAATTGGCATTTGTTTTATTGCTCTCATTTGCTCATTTGATCACTTACATTAGCAAATACCCTTTATATTTATTCAATGCATTAAGGTATAATAAAATACTTCTTCTTTATTACTGCTCAAATTGTTCCTAGGAGTGCCATCACATGGTTTCTATGTTCCTTGAGCATAGCTTTATCTATTTTTTTTTTTGGTATTTATTTCATTTAGTTTCTGGGACAACAATATCCATTAGACTCATTTTGCATAATTCTGGTCATATTGTATGATGAGCCTGGTCATATTGTATAATCAACCATTTTCTAAGGAAGCCCTGGTTCTGAGATTGGTATTAGGAACCATGATCTAGCAGTCTCATTGTTTCTTGGTATCTTCAGTAAGTGAAAACAGAAATGTGTGTATTCAAACACAAACATTTATGAATATATATATATATATATATATATATATATATATATCCATTTATTCTTGTTATTTCAAATTCTAATCAAGTCTCATTCTCCTTGCTGGTAAATTTACTTCTCACAGTAAGAAACCTGAATCCAAGTCTGAACCAGGGAGCCTGCATGAGACCAACCTAAGCCCCCTACATATATATGACAGTCGTATAGCTTGGTCTATTTGTGGAACTCCTGACAATGGGAGCAGGGACTGTCCCTAACACTTGCAGGGTTTTGGTAACCTATTCCTCATACTGAATTGCCTTGCCCAGCCTTAATACAAGCAGAGGTGCTTAGTCATACTGCAATGTGATATGGCATGCTTTGTTGATACCCATGGGGGGCCTGCCCCTTTCTGAACAGAAACAGAAGAGGAATGGATTGGGAGGGGGTGGAGGTGTGGTGGGGGAGGGAATGGGAGGAGAGGAGGGAGGGGAAACTGCAGGCAGGATATAAAATAATAAAAGAAAAAGAAAAAAGAAACCTGAATCCTACTATTGACTTACTCGTGAATTGCAGTATAGTGGTTGCAGAATTGTTGAGATGTAGCCCCATGGGAAACAGCCTGGTCTATGAGAGTCCAGGGCTGTGTCCAGCTCCCTTTGCACTAGTCTCTCAGTCTCTGCTCATCGCTTACCTTTTTCTGGGGAGTTTGTTTTATGTGCTTGGGTTTCATTGAGTTCTTTTGTCACATCTCACTCTATCTGGGATTCTCCTGATTTTTACTTTGCACATATCAAGCTTTTGTCTATACTGAAGCATTATATGGAGTTTGAAAAATTATTTTTATTTTATGTTATGAGTATGAGTGTTTTGTCTACATGTTTGACTGTGTACCATGTGCATGTCTGATGGCCCAGAATGTCAGAAGATTTTGGATACCTTTAAACTGGAATTGCAGATGGCTGTGAACTGCCCTTAGGTGGAGGAAACCTGGGTCCTCTGGAAGAGCAACAAGTTCTCTTAACTGCTGAGCCATCTCTCCAGCCTCATTATATACATTTTTGACAACTCTATAGTGCTACTCATGTAGTTTTTCTTTTCTTCTCCCTACTCCCTTTCTTCTTCTTTCTCTCTCTTCCTTATTCCATCCTTCCCTTAATATACACCCTCTCTTCCTCCCTCCCTTCTTCCCTCTCTCCTTCTCTCTCTCTCTCTTTCTTTTTCTTTCTTTCTTGTGTGTGTATGTGTGTGTTGTATACATATGTGTATGTGGGTGCATTACCCATACATTGATATGTGGAGAACAGAGGTCAATGCCAGGTATCTTCCATTATTTCTATCTGCTTCAGTTTTTGGAGCAAGGTTTTTCACTGAACCTGGAGCTTCCTGTTTTGGCTAAACTTGGCTATCCAGCTAGCCCCTGGGACCCTCCATCTCCACTTTCGAAGTGTTGAGGTTACAGGCACATGCTGCTGTGTTTGGCTCTTACATGGGTAATATGGATCAGAACACATGTCCCTTCTGTTTACTCAGCTAGTACTTTACCAACTGAGTTGTCTTCCCATTCCAGCCTTTCTTTGTTTTCTTTCTTCTTCTAGTCTTTCTTTTTATCTATCTTTATTCTTTCCAGGTAGGGTGTCACTATATAGCCTATATGTAGCCTACATTTGCCTCAAACTTGTTATGTATCACAGACTGGCCTTGAACTTTCAATTTTCCTGTGTCTGCCTCTTGAATGCTTGGGATGACTAGTGGACCTCCTACCTCTCCCTTGCACACACACACACACACACACACACACACACCCTTGAATTTTATTCCACTTAGGGATGATGCAGCCAGAAGTCTTTTACCACAAGCCATTTCCTCATCCTGGGATTTGCATCCTCCAGACACCTGAGGAATACATTTCTGTTCATTATTAACTATTCAGTCTCTTATATCAGCACAACATTAACGGGAAGAAGATCATCAGACATCAGAGGCTTCATTCATTGATATGGCTGGTGTTTCTTAGAGCTGAACTTTCTAGACACACACTCTGCTCTTATTTTGAAGCAAAACTTCATATTTGGTTTTTACAAGGGCTGTTTCCCATACTTGGTCTCTTTATAGAGCTGGAGTTGAGATCCTTTCTGCTTGAATTGGGATCTCTCAGTCAAGAAGCAGTACCTTAGGATCATAGGATTAACAGAAAATACCCTTTGTCTTTGAAAGGGTGTCGGAATAAAATCCTTTCACTGGTCTCAGATTCAGGCAGATCATTTCTAAGATAACTATTCTCTCCTGAACTGTTTTCATTTCTCAGTGATGTCAGCATTCTGCCTCCCTGGGAGGCCTCCCTCACAGGGATCATCTTCGCACCATCTTGCTCAGTCCTGGAGATACAATCTGCTTGTCCTGGCACATGTCCCAGGCCAAGACATGGTGAGAGCAGATATGGCTCCTCCTTGTCTCACCCACAAAGATGTGAATCTCAGCACTTTGAGTGATGGTTTTGTGGTTATAAATGGTGAGAAATGTTCATGGAATGGAAGGAGCAATGCTTAAAGGTAAGGGCACTGCATAAAACCCGAATGTTGAGTCTCCCAAGGCTGTAAAACCTTGAGGACTTTCTTACTTTCATAAATATTTCTTTATTATAAATCACCATAATGATTAGCATCTGGAACTTTCTGTAGGCTGAGGGAACCATTCCATGAAAAGCTTAAGGAACTGTAACTATGACAAAAATACAATGTCATCTTGTTCTCTGTAGTGTGGTCTTTGATAGTTATGGTTTTAGATTTGAATGAGTGGGTTTATTAAGTATATAGCAAGTGAAAGAAATAAACAGTTAGCAGATAGCAAGATACACGCAGCAGATAGATTGCAAAACATTATCAAATTGGACCTTTGCAATATCCAGTAGGAATGATTGGAGTAACCCGATTGAGAGTACAAACAGAATACCATGACTGAGGAAGCCCCCAAAACGGTCATGATGGAGTAACTGATGGAGAGATTCCTGGGCACAACACCCCCATGGATGAGCTTCTGGTTTCTTGGTCCTACTACAGGCTTTTTATACCATGGAGTAAACAAGAGCAACCTCCGCTGGGAATAGTTTACCTTCTGGCAGTTCTCAAAGACAATGTTTTTGTTTGTTTGCTTTCCCCTTAACTATTTGCTGTTCTCCTTTCTTATCATCACCGAGCTAGGTGCCCAGGACAGGAAGTTCTGAAATAAATACACTGGAGTTTAGGACAGGAGAGCCCTCTTTACCCCCAGATTCTGCTCTTAACAAGCTTAAATGGTACATGACAAGTTGCCAGCAGGATACATATTATACATGTGTATAACTGGATTCAACTTTTCTTATATATACCACTGTTCCCACCAAGGAAACAAAACTGTCTATAGCTCCCTAAAAGTGCTTGATGTATTTCCCGTCGTTTGACTCATAAGAGATTTTTCTTAATACATTCCTTTTCTTCTCAAATTGCAGATTTTCTATATGGAAGCATGTTAGATATGTCATTTGTACAATAGCTATGTTAGTCATGTAGCTTGTTGTTTTCCTAACAGCCTTTTGGAAAATGGCTCCTAAAGCAGTGGAGATTTTTTTTATTGGCAGTTAGTGAGAGTTGGGGTGTAAAAGGCTCAAATTGGGAAACAGTGGACCATGTCTTGAGATTCCTTCAGTTTTAAAAGTCCCTATTTCTAAAATAGCTCTTTTTCTTTAAAATATGTTTTGTATTTAAGTAAATCTGGAGTATAACATATGGCTCCATTAATACACACCTGAGGATAGTTACAGAATATAAATACAAATTCAACTTAACCAGTGACAAGAGAACATTTAAAATGGAATGGCGTTTTGCTCCAGGTCTAGCTCTTAGAAGCATTTCAAGCTAACAGAGGCTGTGACTATAGGTGTGAATTAGGAATAGGAAGAGAACGTGATATGTCAATCACAGGCAGCCACTGTACTCTGTACCTCCTCAACACTGTGCCTGGAATTAAATTTGACTCATCAAAACATTTCTTTTTAAAACACTTAACTTGACTTTATGATTGTGAATGTGTGTCTGTATGTGTGTTTGTGCACATAAGTGCAGGTGAAGCCAGAAGGCACTGGGTCCTCTCGAGCTGGAATTCCAGGTGTAGTAAGCCATCTGACATGGGTGCTGGGAAAGGAACTCAGGTCCTCCGAAAGGGCACTGTGTGATCTTAACCACGGAGCCATCTCTCTAGCCTCCAAACATTCATTTATCTATTAAATCATTCGTTAGTTTCAAAGCAGGTTCTAATTAAGGGGTTTCAGCTGCAAACAACAGAAACTGACTTAGACTACATTTAATTTTAGTGAGTGGATAGGAAAATTAACAGAGAACTAAATAGCAAGGCTACAGTAACTTGCCTATGCTTTTTCCACCTGTCTGTGTCTACACTGTTTGCAGTATGTTTTTGTACCTCCTTATCTATTAAGAAAGACTAGCTTTTGTCTCCCTTAAATGTGGGATGATCCTGTGACTTGCT
This sequence comes from Peromyscus leucopus, assembly GCF_004664715.2. Lineage (NCBI taxonomy): Eukaryota > Metazoa > Chordata > Mammalia > Rodentia > Cricetidae > Peromyscus > Peromyscus leucopus. The sequence goes on from NC_051066.1 coordinate 84,877,599, forward strand.
TCTTTCAATGGAATGCATGTATACCATGAAGGGACAAGTTTGAACCTGGGTTTTAATGAGCCTTGTGAGTTTCTACTCTCTCATCTGGAAATTTGCCCAGCTGAATGTGAACACAATCAACTGAGAAATGTGGAAAAGAGATGCCATGAAGGACAGCAAATGCCAGCTCAAGAACTCTAGACCTACAAGTCTCCTGTTTGCTGAGCCTGTTGTAAATTTATGTGCATGCCTCTGAAGTCCAGGAGAGATGCCATGCATATATAAGTCCAAAATGGTCATTATCAGAATTTTGAGATATGTTAGTGCTGCTGGGCTTTGGGATTTTTGCTGCACAGCAAAAGCTCACAAAGACTTTGGGAAACAGGGCCCTTGTGACTCCTCTACAGATCTGCCACTTCATGTGCTTTTCATAATTCTTGGACCCTATTCATTCCTGAGCAAAATATGTTAATTGGTTGATCTTAGGTCAGAGGCCTTTACCTACATAGGATGGATTAGAGTGGCTTAGCAGAATTGTCTTGGTTATAAAGGGTAGAGGACAAGTATAAAGGACATATCCTTGTTGACACACATCTGTAGTCTCAGCACTTAGGAGGCTGAGGTAAACCGATCCCAGGTTCCTGGTCTGGATGGATTCAGTAATGAAATCTCATCTCAGAAGCAAAACAAAGTTACAACAATAAAATCTCACAAAAAGAAATTCCTTAAAGGTAGCTGCTATTTTTAACAAAGGAAAAAGAGATCTTGGGTGCATATAATACATATCTATGCTAAGCATTTATTCTGTGTACTCATTCATTGAAGAGTTAAAACCTTCACTTTCGACAAGAAAGTCTGAAGCTAACAAAGGAGCCTGCAAAGTCATTGTGCTAGCTAGGCAGGTAATGGTGACTTGTTATCAGGAAAAGAGTTCTGAAGAAACTAGTGTTCGAACTGAACTCTGTGACGTAATGGGCTGTGCAAAGACACAGGAGTGGCCAGGAGCACAGGAGACCTTTGGGACATTTAGAGTTGTATGAGTAAGAGTTATCACAATAAGTCAAATTTATACTTGCTTTACTTTAATCAAGAGTGGGGATGTTGTGTTCCTAGACTCTGCCAGTTCCTATAGTTTACCTCATCCAGATCTGTTTTTTACCTGCTCTACTTGGTCTTGATGTCTGCTACCATGGCTAATAGGTCAGAGAACATCACTTGCTCCGAGTGACACAGAGAATAGGAAAAGGTTAGTGTGGGCCTTCAGGCTGGGTGGCTGTACGTGTTTGTTAGTGAACTTATTTTCTTTTTTCTATAAACAATGAGGAATTGTTGGAGGTAGGCGCAAGGGCATTTGGTCTTGTTTAAGTTTATGTTTCAAAGAAATTATACTAAATTAATAAGAAACATTATACTTAAAAACAAAAGATCCAGCCAGAGGCAAGTCGAAGAATGACAGCAAGGGACAGCAAAGGAGGGAGATCAATTAAGCCATTGTTTTATAGACAAGAAATGATGACTTCAGTTAAAGGGAATGAAATGTTTCAAGTTTACAATCCTTATTTAACAATCATGGTTTTTGTCCACTTTCTATTTTTATTATTTGTTAATTTAGTAAACAGGGCTGTTCCCAAGATTGGAAGTGAATCTGTTCTCTCTCTCTCTCTCTCTCTCTCTCTCTCTCTCTCTCTCTCTCTCTCTCTCTCTCTCTGGTTTTTTCAAGATAGGGTTTTTCTGTACAGCCCTGGAACTTGCTCTGTAGACCAGACTGACTTCAAACTCACAGAGATCCACCTGCCTCTGCCTCCCGAGTGCTGGGATTAAAGGTTTGAGCCACACTGTCCAGCCCATTTGTCTTCTCTTGACAGGAGAAATATCCTCACTTCAATGCAGGAAAAATCAGAGAACTAGGAGACTAGTGGCCAACTAAGAGGCTGCCATTTATGGACAATCTATTACTGACTTTGCTTATGTTCTTTAAATTGTTAAAAATAAAGAGAATGGAACACCTCCACCCCATGCCATGTGGCTGGGGTAGGTGGGACTCAACTAAATGCAGACCAGGGTTTCTAGCCCCGGTCTGCAGAGGACTCCAGCAACATCTTCAGACCAACCAGGAGCCTGCCCAGTGCCCCAGAGGTGCCTGGCAGTTGGACACTATTATGATCTCTTTGTGACGAGGAAGAATGGTCCTGCCCAGCACCATGACAGACTGAGTGGGACAAGGGACCCACATGCAGGTCTGAAACAGTTTGCCCCAGCTCCAAGGAGAAAACATGGGTCCACCTGGCACCTTGTGGTGCCAGGCAGACAGGTAGTATGGTGAGCAAATGTATGGCGTGGTATGTGAGAAAGAGACAGACAGAGTGGTTCACAGGACAGGGGCATATCAGAAGAGAGAAAGGTGAGGAGTGGGTTGATGTGGATGGCAATGGTAATGTCTGGGCCTGGGCTGCTGCTGGGGTCCATGTCTGGGTTCATGGCTCTGATGCAGGTGCTGTCTTTGTTGCTGTTGGTGGCTCCTGATACCACTAAAGGTGGAGTGGATAGGCTGTATAGAGTAGGCCCCACCCCTCACTAACTCTAGGGAGAACCGGTCCTGCCCTTTACCAGCTGAAGCACTCAGGAGAGAGGGTCCTACACCATGCCTGGGCAGCACAATAGAGCTGATCTCCTTCACAGGAGCATGGGCAAGCTGGTCCTGAGGGCATGAGAATGGGAGAGCACGTTGAGCCCTCTCATCTGCTATGTGGTGGCATGGGTGAGGGAAAGATGGCCTCCTCCCCTCACCACCTAAAGCAGATGGGAGACCTGACCCAACCCCTCATCAGCTGCAGCACTCGGGAGGACAGGCCCTGCATCTCGCCTGGGCAGTGTAGTAGACTTGACCCTGTAGACAGGGGCATGGGTGAGCCAGCCCTGAGTGTGTGAGAGGGACATGGCTGGTACTGCCTCCCTCATCTGAGGTGCGGTGGTGGGGATGGGGGAAAGATGCCCTCTTCCCTTCCCCCATCATCTCTAGCTGGCAAGGGAACTGACTCTCCACTTTACCAGCTGCAACACTTGGGCCCTGCACCTCACTGGGGTAACAGTAGAGCTGACCCACCCTCATCTGCCATATGGTAGCATGGGAGGGGAAGAGATGCCCTCCCCACCACCCTTGGGAGGGAAGAGGGTGGGAGAGCTGTCCCTGAGGTCATAAGAGTGGGAGAGCTGCCCCTGCTCCTCCCCAGCGGCATCACCGAGGAGAACAGGCCCTGCACCTCCCCTGGGCAGCACAGTAGAGTTGACCCTGTTGGTTGATGTGTGGGTGAACCAGCTCCAAAGTTGTGAGTGTGGGTCAGCTATCCCCACTACTCATCTGCCATGCCCTGACATGGGCAGGGGAGAGATGTCCCCCCTTACCCTTTGTGGCCTGTGACAGATGAGGAAGCTGACCTTTACCAGCTAGCACTCAGGAAAGTAGGCTCTGCTCTTCACTTGGACAGCACAGTAGAGCTGGCCCTGAGTGTGTGAGCGTGGGATAGCTGGCCACCCCCATCTGCCATGTGGTGGAAAGGGCGAAGGAAAGATGCCCCTACCTCCTTCTCCCCACTACCTGTGGTGAGCAAGGGAACCGATCCTTCCCCTTAGCTGCAGCACTCAGGAAAGTGGGGCCCTGCGCCTCGCCTGGACAACACAGCAGAGCTGATCCTATTGACAGTTGCGGGTGAACTGCCGAAAATGTGAGCATGGGAGATCTGGCTCTGCCCACTGATCGGCCGTATGGTGGTGTGGGCAGGGGAGAGATGTTGTCCTCTCCCCTAACCACCCGTGGCTGGTGGGAGGCTGGCCCTGCTCCTCATCAGCTGCACTGCACCTCGCCTGGGTAACAGAGTAGAGATGGCCCTGATGGTCCAGGTGTGGGAGTGTGGACTCTGACGGTGTCAAGGCAGGACAGCTGGTCCTGACTCTTGCTCATTGTTGCAAGGGTTGAACTAGCTGGGGCAGTGCTGAAGGGCTCACCCTGGTGGTGAGGACAAGGGAGAGCTGAAGGGCTGACCAACCCTGCAACTATCCAGGCCCAGAACCAGGGTTATGAGTCTTCCCACCCCGACATCTACCCAAGCTATGATCTGCGTGAGCACACAAAGGGGCCAGTCCTGCAGACCCAAAGCTGCAGGATCTCCATGACACAGGGTGTCAACAGGATGCCCAAGAGGAGTCCCAGTGAGGGCCCAGCATAGATAGTGTAGCAGAAACCGGAGGTTTCGAAACAGACCAATGACACTTTGCAATGAACACTTGCAAGTAAAGATGTATAGACAAAAGGATTTACTGCGTGGCTCACTATGTCACACTGCAGCTTCCATGATGAGACTATTTTTCTTTTTTCCTTTCCTTTTTCTGTTTTCTTTTTTTTTTCTCTTAAATTTTATTTTATTTGGGGGGGGTAGAGTGGCAAAGGCAGAGAGTGGATATGAAGGATTGAGATGCATGATGTGAAAGACACAAAGAATAAAAAGAAAGTTAAAAAAAAATAAAGAAAATGCACTTATAGCAGCAGCTATGGAAAAGTCAGGTGAAAAGGAAAGTAAACAGCCTTAATATGGTGGGAGATCTCTGCAGAGAGGCAGCCATGTTGTCACCAAGTCTGATTCTGTAAAGTTAAGGAGGGCCAGCATTGCTTCCCGTTTGTCACTGGGATAGGGAAAACAGAAGACACTTTTCAAGTGAGGGAGTTGAGAAAGGTCTCTGCAATCCTGGTCACTACTGGTCAGTCAGGGAATATGCTCCTGAGGTACCAGAGAAGCCCAGGCCTGACAAATAGATGTGGGGCAGGCTGCTGGTGACTTTGCCTTGACCACTCAGTCTTTGGGATGAATGCCTTCCCCCACCCCCATCCCCAGACTTTCTCTGTCCCCGACACAAGCCCATGGTGAACTGATTAGCCCTACTTTGCTTGTATGTAAGCCTGAGAGTCTGGGTGTGAGGCCTGAGCTAACTCTCCTGCCAGGAGCCCTGGGCCTGACCTGATGGGCCTGCCAGAATTGGCACCGAAGAGCAGCATCTGCTCTCCCTCCGCTAGGGTTTGCTGGCTGCGCTGAACAGTTTATTGTGTTATCTTTGGGCTTTTTCTTCCCCTCTTCTGCCAAAAGTAAGGGTGATGGGTCTGGCTTGCTGGATGTCTCTTTCACATCGTTGGGATATTTCCTTTTATCAAACTGCTTCTTAGGGTGGGTATAATTCAAAGGAAAAGAGATGCTGTATTTAGGGTTGGGCCTTCACAGTGTTCCGTATCCTAACATCTGGAGGTCTCTCTCTGCAGCATATCAAGCACATTAACTGTGCCCATGCTCCACACTAAAAACCTTCACCTTAAAATTTTATAAGGATTTTTATATTTTTATTTTATAAATTACTTGGCTCTATGTAAACTTTCTTTTAATTTATGATTGGTTTATGGGTTCTCTATAACCAATTTGTATATTTTAGGGAATCTGTGAAGTGAGAAAACTGAATCATTAAATTGCAGTAGATATAATGAAATCTTTTTTAATGCTAACTAAGACAGGTAATGACATCAGCATGCTGGTGATTTTTTGCAGACATTGAGTTACATATTTATTAATTTTAATTCTTATAATTTTCTTTGGTAGTCCTGAAGCCAGTAACTGTTTTTCTACCCAAGTCTGCCTTCTACATTTTCTAGGACCCCAACAGACTCTCAGCTCTGGAATTTCATTACCCTGCTGAGGGTTTACTACAATGGTGCTTCTCACAAGATTTTGGCTCTAGCACACTTTTGTGCTCTTAAAAAATTAAGAACCCTTCCCAAAATTTTATTTTTACTCTATATCTTAAAATATAGATGATATAAATAGCTATTTATTGTACTAGAAGTTATAACTTGTTGAACATAATAATGAATTGCTTTATATCATTGACATTTTTTAATTTAATATTTTTTTGAGAATTTCATATGAAATTGTATTTTGTATATTGTATTTGTATATTGTATATTGTATTTTGTATATTGTATTTACATCATTTCCATCTCCCTCCCCTCTCCAGTTCCTCCCATGTCCCAACACCACCCCTCGCAAATTCATGACTTCTCCTATAATTACTATTGTTACACATATATACATACTCATATATTTACAATTTAGTCTAAGTAGTGTTGCCTAGATGTACATGGGTTTAGGACTGACCACTTAGAATTGGGAAACCTATCAGGGGGCTCATCATTGAAAAAAACTGATTCTCCCTCTCTCAGCAGCCATTGACTGCCTGTAGCTTTTTATCTAGAGATGAGCTTTGTTAAATTTATCCCTATCCATTTTGGCATGTCAACAGGTGTGGTCTTTTTCAGGCAACCATATCATTGAGAGTTCATGGGAGCAACATCCCTACCATGTCTAGAAGATACTGTCTTGAGGCAGTTGTCTTGGTCCTTTGGCTCTCACATTTCTGCTCCCTTTTCTGAAATGTTCCTTGAGCCTTAGGTGTTATGATTGTTGGATATGTCACAACTGGGGCTGGGTGGTTTGAGAGACAGGGTCTGACTTTGTGGTCTAGGCTGGTTGTAACAGCTTTGTAGCTGGCCTCAAACTTTTGGCAATCAGCCTCTTGAATGCTGGGATTCCAGTTGCCAGCAACAGCTTCAGTTAGAATTAACATTTTAATTATGACAAACAGTTACATTTCTCTAAAAAATATAGCTAGAAAAGTGACAGTTTTGTGAATCTTAGTGACTTAGTAGAAGACACATTCTCCTAATTCATTTAGAACTTAATGTGTTCCTATATATTGATTTAATAGTGATTAAAAATAGCTTCATGTAGATATGCATTTGTAGAAAAAAGAGGTATATTTTAATGGGTTTTCTTGATACTACATCAAAACATGAAGTCAGATTTTGTGTGTGTGTGTGTGTGTGTGTGTGTGTGTGTGTGTGTGTGTGTGTGTACGCAGGTGCATGTGTATTTGGAGGCCAGAAGTCAATGTTGAGTCTTTCTCAGTGACTTTCCACCTTATTTTTGTTTACTTTTTGAGACAACCTGGAATTCCTTGCCTTGACTAAGCTAGAATGGCTGGCTAGCAAGCTCCATAGATCCTTCTAATTCTACCCTCAGAGCACTGAGATTACAAGTGTATAAAGTCACCATGCCTACTTAACTTAGGTAGGTGCTGGGGATCAAATTCAGGTCCTTGTGCTCATGGAGCAAGCAGTTTACAGATTGAACTCCCCAACCTTTTGAATGCAAATTTCTTGAAAGTTATCTGTAGTGTAGATTCAGAAATCACAATAGTGGAAAATTCATATTATGTTAAACTCTATGAGGCAGTTTGTCCTTAGAAGCTAATCATGCCAGCACAATGCCTGAGTCTCAGTGCCATGGGTGCGCATCTGTTCTTTCAAGCACAAATGGTAATGCTTGAAGAGTGAGTCTAGTTAAGACTGCAGCTCCAACACTCAGTCAGGTGCCTTTCCTCAGGCATCAAGATACACTATGAGCTTCTCATTTCCTCATGCAGAATGATAAGGAGTCATGTGTTCAAGGGTTGAAAAGCAGTACTGTGGATAATTATTCTCTTTCATGAAATACATGCTTATGTAAAGTGCCACTGTTTTCTACTGCAGGTTGATGGCAAGGAAGAAATGAATACCACTGGTAGAGTTTTGAGGTGCCTTGGTTGTGCTATGGTGCTGGTAGCTTTCCTATCTTTCCTATCTCACTATCAGTGAAACCAGGACCTGTCCTTAGTGCATGAGCTGGCTTTTTGAAGCCTGGGGCCTATGCTGGGACACTTTGCTCAGCCTGGGTAAAGGGAGGAGGGGACCTGCCTTGACTGAATCTACCAGGCTGAGCTGAATCCCCAGAGGAGTCTTTGCCCTGGAGGAGATGAGAATGGGGGGTGGATTGGGGGAGGGCGAGTGGGGAGTTGGGAGGAGGGAAGACAGGGGAATCCGTGGCTGATATGTAAAATTAAATTAAATTATAAAATTTAAATTATAAAATTTTTATCTAAAATAAAAAAATGTAAACACAATAGAAAGCGAAAACAACTTCTTAATGTTAATGTGAAAGTCCTTTAGATTTTATAGAGTCCTTGGGAGGGTCTTGGGGACCCAGAACTGTACACGAGAACCTCTGTGGTACCTGGCCTTAAGGTAAGCATCTAAGATGATGTCAGATGCATCACAAAAGTCCAGGCGCCTGTAGTGGATATGTGTTTATTCACTTCATCACACAGTTATAGAAGTGAGATGCAACAAAGTATGTCAAATGCTTGCCCTAGTGAAGGGCACATGTGTTATAAAGATGAAGTATAATTATGAATATCACAATGATAAGTCATTTAAAAAATTTCCCTGGAGATCACTGGCAGCATTCCTTTGTGTTTCTATCACTGGTGTTTGACCAGACTCTTTCCTCTTGAGAGGAAATCCCTCTGTTCCCTTTCCATTTCACTGAGACTGTTGTGACTTCTGGGGACTTATTCCTGTGTACACTGGGAAGAGAGTCCCACTAAGGAATTCCCACCGGTTTGAGGGCTACAGAAAGCAGCGGTCATTTTTTTTTTTTTTTTTTTTTCTCAGCTCTCGAAATCTAGTCTAGACATTCTGAGGAGGTGGAGGATATAATTACAGCTTGAAGCACTTTGCAGGCACCAGCAGTGCAACTCCACCAGCACATATGTGACTCAAGTCCCAAGAGGGCAGTGAAATCTGATGATTCACTTGCCCAGATAAGCTGGAAGTGAAACTTTAGAGGTCCCGGGTCCAGTTGTCTTTTTTACATTCCCTTTGCTCATAACTGATTTCTCCATTTGGCTTGTGTAATTCAAAGTAACAAATGTGTCTTGAGCACTTACTAGGAGCATCCCCTTTGGGGGCCACATTGCATCTGTTATTGTGCTGTTTGTTCTCTGATGGTGGCTCTAGACCCATCTCCACTTTTGGGGGTTGCTGCTCTGAGTTTGCTTTATATGGATGGCACCCCAGGCTCTGGCACCCAGTTGGATTCTATCTGCAGCAGGTGCCTCGATGATCTGAGATTGGATGGCAGAGTAGAAACAGGCTGGCTTCCCATCTCAGAGCTGGTCTGATGAGATTATAACATGTGCTGTGTACTCCTTTCCCACTGTTACAGCTGACTATATCTCTCATTGATGGTTAACCTTATGTCAATGGCTAACTTTATGTTTAAAAGTTTAAAAATTACTGTGCTTAAAAGAACTATTAAGTACAATTGAACTTCCATTGCCTGGTCTTATACAACTTTAACAAAACTGTTTATGCAAGATAGTAGGTCACAAGGTTAACCATTGTTTATACTTCTGTAAACCAAAGCTTGTTTTGCTTGAGATAACCAAGACTTTGCAAAAACATAATGTAATCTTCTGCTTGCATGTGAATGTAACTTTATGTTTCATGCCTTTACAAACTCCTGACTAATGTGGTTAGGCAATACACTTAGGGAATCCCTTGTCTTGGATGTAAATATGGCACCAGGATCTGAATAAAAACCTCTTCTTTTTAGTAATGGTCAGACTGATAAATCCATGAACAACCCCAGACCCATAACAACAACAGCAGTAGCAGCAGCAGCAGCAGCAACAACACACACACACACACACGCACACGCACGCGCACGCACGCACGCACGCGCACGCGCACACATACCCACAGAGTTCAGGTTTAAAAAGAATAGAGAAACACAAAACCCCCTTTATCACCAGGTAGATAGAAAATGCATGTATTTGCTGTTATAGTCTGAAGGCTGGTGTTCCTCCCAACTTCATAGGTTGAAATCTTAACTCCAGGTGATGATAGTAGGAAGAAGAGGCTTTGGAAAGCAATGAAGTGATGATGGCAGAGTCTTCCTGGCTGGAATTAGTGACCCTATCAGAGAGACCCCAGAAAATTATCGGCTTGTCTCTTCACCATGCAAGGATTCAGTGAAAAGCTGCTATTCATAAGCCAATGTGGCAATGGCAACATAATACAAATATCTCTTACATTCTAAAAATCTGGGCCTCATAGACAGAGTTAATAAAAACAAAAAATGAAAGTTACTTAAGATTGCTAACCGATTGTGCCCTCAGCCTGTTTGTTTAACCTTCCTTTAGAGAACAGTCTAACAGCCAACCTTAACTTGCCTTCAATTTCCCATGTAATGAATGTTTACAATACAAACTAAATCTTAAATTATCTACTCTTCCATCCCTAACCCAAGAGTAACTCATGTGCTTTATGATAATCATTATCTTGAAACAACAAATAGGCTGGAAGTGGCCTTATATGTGAATATCAGCTGTAGCATATGGATATTGCTTGCTGAACAAAGATGTTTGAAATACTGTTTGTTATATGGGTCATCTGGGGTCAGTTGGTGTTGGTGACTTAATACCCTGAACAACCCTTAAAATTTTTCTGTAAAGTATCCCTCATTCTTTCCCCATATGATGTTTTATGTGCTGTTCAAAGAGAAAGCAAAACCCTTTATAGAGACAGACACAACAGTGAAACTCCCTCAGACATATACAGACACACTCAGACAAGCAGACAAATGGACAGACAGACAAAGACAGCTTCACAAGACAGCCTTCAGGCTGGCAAAGATGCAGTTGTACAACAGACAATTTGGACTCAGTCTTGGTTGAAGGAGACCAAGGTGAAGGGCTTTCGTTTCTGTTATTAATGCAATACCAAAAGCCTATCAGTGACTCTTGAGTTTATTTTTAATGCATTAAAACAATTTTTTTTGTGCCTCATGTATGTGAGGAATCATTAGTGCACTAACTCTGTACAAGCCACGAGATTGGTGCTCATGAATCTCTAAATCACTCAGTGCCTGGTTGTTTGTTTGGTTTTTTCTTTTCTTTTTTTACTTCTCAGCCTTAAGAACTCTGGAGAAATATACTTCTATTGTCTTAGTTTATGTTTGTGTTGTTGTTTTTATTACAATGCAAGCTAAGACACCAAAACTATAAGACAAGAATGAAAACAAATGAAGTGAAAACTGCTTCAGTGCTATCATGGTTAAGAGCATGGACCTGATGGCCATAAATCTGCAATTCCAGCTCTTCAGAAGGATGAGGTGGGAGGTTCACAGCTTCGAAGCTTGACTAATCTATGGGCCAGTTGAAAGCCAGCATCAACAACTCAGAGAGAGCCTGTTTCAAAATGAAAAGCAAAACAAGGCTTCAGATAGAACTCAACCTCAACGGCAGAGGACCTGAATCATAGATTCATCTCCATCACTGTAACAGACAGATGAAAGACAGAAAGACAGACAAAACCTGGAGAGAGGGGGCACATACTCTGAGACTCTACACAGATTAGGATTCTGGTTCTCCCACTTCAGTGATGTGATTATAAGCTACATTAGCTTTCTGTGCATCCGTTTCTTTGTCTGTAGTTTAGGAATAATGATTCACCTCTTCATAGAGTGTTGGACATTAAGTGACTTTATGTACATAAATGTTTGTTAAGTATTTAAACGATACCAGGCACACGGAAAGCCCCATATGGCATGAAGCTGCCTTTGCTCTGTTGATGATAGTGGTGATGATGACAATGAAAATGGAATTATCTACCCAGGCTCTGAGCAAAGGGATAAAGATACATCAGCCCGAGATAGAACCTCTCTGCAGCAGAGTCCAGACGGAAACGAAGGTGACAACTTCTTTACTATGTGATTTTGTGTTGTTTGCTTCTGTGTGTGTTATCAAAAATTTGTGCCACCCAAATTGGCTTAGGTGTCACCAGTAGACTATTTCCGATAGCTGGGAAATCTGGTAACATTAACAAATGACTTCGAACTACAGAGCATGAACAACAAGCAACGTTTGAGGAGCAGCTCGGAGCAAGGAGCCTCAAGCTTAATGTGAGTTGGAAGGAAGCTGTTGGCTAGTCTCATCAGTTAGGGCTGGGAAATTGGCATACAAAGCTGCCCCAGGAGGGTAGAAGTGTTATCATACTCAGAGCCAGGGGAGTAAGTTAACAGGAAAAGACAACATTAAAAACACACATAAAAACCCCTCCTCCCCAGAGAGATAGCAGACATTTCTGAGGGAGTTGACTGGAGAAGCAGTTCCCAAAGTGTGTTTCCCAGAGCCTTGTCTACAAGACCTGCAGAAATCCAAGTCCCACAGGCTTACCCCAAGATCTACTGAATCAGAATCACTGGGGGTTGATGAGTCCTGAAGGGATGAGAATCTCCAGTCTGGGGGAAGATGAGTGTATGCTAGCAAAAGCCACATGTAAGATTTTGTGCACATTTACTGAGATATTTCTTTAATCAGCTGGTATACTGCAGAGGTGGGATTTAAACCTGTAAGGTTTCACATGAGAGTCTTACTCCTCCCTCCCTCCTTCCCTCCCTCCCTCCCTCCCTCCTTCCCCTCTCTTTCCTTCTCTCTTCTTCCTTCTTTCTTTCTTTCTTTCTTTCTTTCTTTCTTTCTATCTATCTTTTTACTGACATATTTCTAAGCATCTATTTCTATGCCGACTGTTTGACTTCCCCGGCTCCTGTGATCCATATGTTAAATCTGACAGATACATTGATATGCTCATTTTACAGGTGAAAAAATTGAGACTTAGACTTAATAACCATTTGTTCACAAGCCTTTGGGACCTCGAATAATGAAATCATTGGGTGGTACAAAGAAGAGGATGGGTTATAATGAATTATTGGACAATTGTCTAGACCAGCACTGTCCAGAAATTTCTATCCTGGTAGAAACATTTATATATTTTTGTGTAGTCTGACATGATGAATATCTATGGTGTGATGGAAGAATTGAATGAACAGTTTTAGTTAATTTAAATATGAATAGATACATAACTATCCTTTTTGACAGTGCAAGTCTAACATCCTAGAGCTAGTAAGTGTTGGGGCAGGGCTGTCCAACTCACAAACCTATGATTTTTGTTCATTTTTTTTCTGACCACAGAGATTTTCTTGCCCACTCTCTGAAAAGGACTATGATATCTTCCTGTTCAAGTGTCTGGGAAATTACCCTGGGAGCTAGGATGGCACCAAGTACCCTAACATTACTCAGTCATTTGGAGGGAATGAATGGGAAAGAGCCCCAGCAGGCTGTTAAAATACTCCCCATGGTGGATGTCAGTGCTGACTGGTAGCTTTCAGGGCAAAGAGAATGGAGGAGGAGCCTGTCATTGCCCAGCAGTTGCAGTGGCCCCCTGGCCACTATGTTAATATGAGACTGTGGATGAACCAGCCAGAGCCCTCTTGAAGACAACTGTTTAAAACTAAATTGTAGGACTGGAGCACATTTTGGTTTCTTTTCTTGCTCGTCCCCGGAGCTGATGGAACATTGAAAACTCCTGCTCACAGGAATTCTTGGCCTCATCAGCCCTAGAAATTGTTCAAATATCCCCCACCCACTTTTCTTTCTGTCATTCAGGAATCTCATTATTCCAGGCAAGAGACTGGCAAATGCTTCCTGTAAAGACCTGATAGTGAATATTTTAGGATTATGTAAGTAAGGCCTCTGTTTCATGTTCTTCTATGTGTGAAGCTCGACTTTTGTGGGGTTTTATTTTTGTTTTTTTTTTTTAAGCAATTCTTTTTAAATGTAAAAATGATGTTTAGACTCAACTAACCAGTATTTGATTTGCTTCCGAGTTTAAACATTAAGCACAAAGACTTTGTGTCAGTTAGCTTCAACTACAGGCCAAGAAGGGTATTTCTGATGCAAATTGCACTGGTCTACCTTTTGAGAAATACTGTCCTAGGGGGAAGGACTTAAAGAGGTCTGTCTAATAACCACACCTTTTCTTTAACAAGTCAGGGAGCTGAAGTCCAGGGAGATGAGTCTATAACTTGCTCTGAGAGTTTGAGTTTGGGCTACATAGGGACCTAGCTGTATGTGAGGGGGATGATGGCACCACCCCAGGGAGAGCCAGGAGATGGGAAGAAACAGGAACCCTGATGGTTCATTTTATAAAGTGTCCCTGAATGTGGCCACTTCAATGCACTTTCAACAACCTGCCTCCCCTTGGGATTTCAGCCGCTCTGAGTCAGCTTTTCTGGATGCCAGGTGAAGATGCTGTAATGGGTGCAGCCTCCTCCAGCCGCCAGCCTTCTTTGATCCTCCTCTTTTGAGAGAAATTTCTTTGAAGGAATCTTCTCAAGCCATCACCCAAATGTTTAATCCTTTAAACGTGCAGACCTTTGTAGTGAACTGGGCAGGACACATGTAACTCTCTGCACACAGAGGCAAAATAGATATAGAGCTGTCAGCAGGCCAGGCCCAGGACTGGGACATGTGACTTTCAGTCTTGTTTGTATCAGCAAATACCCTAAAAGGGCAGAGTCCCCAACAAACCCTCTGGGACTTGCTGTCTCACGGGAAATGTCGAGGGGCAGAAAGGGCCATTCCAGGTTTCTTTTTGTTAGGTGTTGTCAGAAGACTAATTGTTAACACTGTTTTCATAACTCATCCTCTCACCCTCCCTGTTCACTCACTCTGTCTGTCGCCCTTTTTATTTGGGGTGGTGGTGGGGAAACAAACAAACGTAAAAATGAAAGCATTGACTTTGGCCAAATCTAGCATTTCCTGGCAGAAATTATACTCCTGAAAAGCTCATATATATTCACAGTTAAGTCAGCAGCCCTCAAAGGTTTCTCTAGGGAGCCTGAGCATTTCCTTCCAGGTTTAAAGAATGGAGCTGACAACATGAATTTGGGTAGGGGAAAACACATCCAAACCCTCACCATTTATTAATAAATAATAAGGTAAGCCAATTGAATATTATCAATAACTTTTCAACAGTGTTTTGGTCCATTTAGGGATATAGTTAGCACAAATTACCTGTGTCTGGTACCCCAGCTGGACAGCCCCCTTCCTGGCAGGAGGATTTCCCTAATTCTGCCTTTAACATGCTGTGACAGGAGACTCGCAGGCCAAGGGAGTTAAAACTCACAGTCACATAGACTTAGTGTTGCTTGGTTTTTCATAATGCCTGTATTTTTTCTTTTAAACCCTAACGCATTACATGTTCGAAGTGGGGAAATGTAGTAAAATTTAAAACACACAAAGGCAAGAGGCAGCCACACAAATCACATATAATCCCACAACTCAGAAATGACCACATTGGTTTAAAAACCAACCAACCAACTAACCACACCACAACAAAAAAACGCCTTTGACTTCTTTTCTAGTCACCGAAGCAATATATTCTCAGTGCTCTAGCAAACCCTAAAAGAGAAGTTAATCATAGCTAATTCCTCAGCTAATGCTGCTTCCATGAAGTGCTTTGCTTCCTCAGCTAATGCTGCTTCCATGAAGTGCTTTGCTTCCTCAGCTAATGATGATGCTTCCATGAAGTCCTTTGCTTCCTGAGCTAATGAGGCTTCCATGAAGTCCTTTGCTTCCTGAGCTAATGAGGCTTCCATGAAGTCCTTTGCTTCCTCAGCTAATGATGCTTCCGTGAAGTCCTTTGCTACCTAGCCCGCTGCTTAGCTCTCTTTTGCACTGCTCCCAGGCTCTGTACTTACGAGGGCTGTGAGCTGGTAGAGAGGCTCAGTCATGTTTGCTTTAGTGCTTTGGAACGATGCCTCCCTGAGGGCTGGACCCAGGAGAAGCAGCATCTCCGACACACAGGGGATACCACTGTCCCTCACTGTAC
Organism: Peromyscus leucopus; assembly: GCF_004664715.2. Taxonomy (NCBI): domain Eukaryota; kingdom Metazoa; phylum Chordata; class Mammalia; order Rodentia; family Cricetidae; genus Peromyscus; species Peromyscus leucopus. The sequence continues at coordinate 84,893,224 of NC_051066.1, forward strand.
TCAGCAGAATTTAAACAAGATGTCTGGCACCCTTCCAAAAGGGGTTTCCAGCTAGTGTGAATGCCAGCTGGACTCCCAGGCAGCAACAGGACCCGGGAGGCTGCAGTACTTGCTGAGTTAGCTGCTGATGCCCTTACACTGTTGGCTGCTTCCCTTTCCAAACCAGTGTTGTTGCCGTTTGTCTTATTAATTCTGCCAGAAACACAGCCACTCTTCTAATGCCCAACATCCTCTCAATTAATTGCCCAAGACAGGGTCCAAGAGCTAGAACTTTCTATGTAGCTAAGAATGACCTTGACTCTTGACCCTCCTGCCTCTGATCGCACACATGAACCACCATGCCTAACTCAAGCTCCACTTTTTTTCCCCACACTGCCCTCCATCTTTTCCACCTTGCCAAAAAAAAAAAAAAATGCTGAGCATTATTTTCTTACTGGGTATGTGAGAAGCAGCAATGTAACGAACACTCTGTTGGCTTTGAAGTCTGATTGACTTGGATTATGTTCTGGTCAGTGGGCACCATCTATGCTCAGCTGTTATCTTCCCCTTCAGGGAAGCAAATATTTACCCTAAAGGGTATGTTGAAGACTGAAGAAAAATTTGGCAGAATCTAACCAATCCATGTGCTGTGCTTTTTTTTTTTCCTTAAAAAAAAAATCTTAGAAAGTTTTCCTTTATAAATTTTATAGTTTTGTTTTTTAACCCTTTTTTTTCTTGATGACAAGCTTGCAAAAACAATTTACTACCTTTTAGGAATGCAAATGGTCTATAAACCTGTAATGACCAGAACATAAAAACACAATAGAGCATTGTAACCTCACTATGTCCAAGGTACTGTGTGGTACATACTTTAAATGAATGATTGTAATGGGTCCTTATGAAGCCACAATTCAAAATGAGGTTGAATCACCAGAGCCTGAAACCTAGTCACTTTTACTAAAAGATGTCATTCTAATATATTTCTTAGAGTGAGAGGTGAGAATGGGCAGAAGGAGGAAGGATAGTCTTTTTGGTCATCCAGAGAAGGGCATTGGTAGAAATTTCGATGGCATCTAGCATGAGGGTACCATTGCAAAGCCCAGTGTCATGGAGTCACACGGAGCAAAGCCTTGGCATGTGGGCCCAGGCACTTGTTAAGGGGACCTCCCAGTCTTGTCTTGATCACACTTAGGCATCTCGGATAGGCTTTGGGAAGGAAAAGCCTTCAGTGCAGGGGACCTCAATGTAAAAATCTGGGGCGTATGTTGGTGTGTGGTGGGAAAAAGAGGTGTAATTATTTGGAGCAGAAGGAGGTTTGGGCAGCAAAATCTTTCATGGTTTTCTTTGTCCTTCACTACTGCAATATTTCCTTTGCTTTGTGTGAGAAGAGGGGGAAGAACTGATTTTTTTCAGAGCCCCTCCCTTGTCCCAGGTGTCTTGTATAAATATCTCCTCTGGTATTTGGAGGTAGGTAGGTGGTGCTAGTACTTGTCCCGTTTTAGAGGGGAACACCAAGGCCCAGGAAGCAAAGGACATTTGCTAGTATCTTGAAGGCACAGCGTGACTAATCTGGAGTTTCAAATTAGTTCCTTTGGACTAAAAATTCCCACTGAACCCAGAAACAAAACTACACCAGTATGAGTGAAGGCCAAGAAGCATTTACCAACTGATAGACGGATCTGCTGCAATGCAGCTAACAATAATTCAGTTCCATGTTCAACCAAATATTCATAGGAAGGAGTCAAGACTAGTCTCTAGGAGGAGAGGGGGAGAGAAATGGGGAATTCTTCACATGCTTACACTGTTTCCTAAGTGAGGACACTTGTGGTTTTATTCCAGAAATTACTCCTTTTCCCCCACTTCAATTTCATTTGATAGAATGAAGAAGCTCTGGATGAATGGCAGAAATTGTTTTTGGGGAGTGACTGGGCGGTGCGGTGACTTGCAGTGAGTGAGCTCATAGAAAGGCATTTTTATTGGAAATTTCTTTCATTTCAAGCTGCCTGTCCCGGATGGATGGCCGCTCTGAGAGCCTTACTTCAGCAGCTTGTCCTGAAAGCCTTGCTGGACCCCTTCCCTCGGGCTGAGAGATTCTCCATCTCTGACCCATTTGCTGTCAGCCCATGGGATTAGTGGGATTTGTGTCTGAGCCAGGGGGACCTGCCCTGGCAAGCTACTCAGCCATGACAAGGTTCCCGTCTGAGACAAACAGTCCTGCAGCCTGCAGACCTTCCTTATTCCCCCACCATGGAGAGCCTGTTCAGGCTTTTACCTCCTAAAGCCTCTTGGTTTCCTTAGTTTGGAGTGGGGCAGGAGGGGAGTGTGAAACAGATTCCAAGTCATGAGTGCAGAGCGCAGCCAGGGCCATATTGTCCCTTTCTGGCAGGCAACCACTCACGGAATTTTCCCTGCTGTCCCTACGGCTCTCAAGTTTCCCAACCTGTCCCTCAGAGTACATGGAATTGGCTCTCCACCTCAGAGAAAATACTCATAGCTGCTAGGCCACCATTTAGCCCTGTGGGGGTTACAACTGAAGGGGCCTCTTTCCCAACGATGTAGTTTATTTCCAAACGTAGGACATTGCTTACGTTGTCACGAGGCCAACAGGAGGGACTATAGGTAGAGCATGGCTGTAGCCATGTCCAACAGCTGCGGACCTCCTTCTCCCTGACCTATTTAAGTCATGCTCTGTGATTGATGATTGGAATGAGAAGAAGAAGGAGGAGGAGGAGGAAGAGGAGGAGGAGGAGGAGGAGAGGAGGAGGAGGAGGAGGAGGAGGAGGAGGAGGAGAAGAAGAAGAAGAAGAAGAAGAAGAAGAAGAAGAAGAAGAAGAAGAAGAAGAAGAAGAAGAAGAAGAAAGCCACTATAGATGGATAGCCAATGGGAATTCAAAAACCAACATTGCTTGTTCCTGGCACATGTCTTTGCCTGACATTGAGGAGGCACTGTGAGTGGCACAGTAATCAAAAGCAGGTGTTAATGGAGCCAGACAGAACTGGATTCAAGCCCCACGCATTTTACTAATATGGTGACTCTGGGTGTAGTCCAACCCCCTCCCCGCCCCAATCTGGGCTTTAAAGCCCTGGGAGCGGGAGAGAATAATAGTTCTCTTAGTCCTGTTCCGAGGGTTAAATGAGATAAACAGGGGAACACGGCACTTAGAGCAGGGCCTGGCGAACAGCCAGTGCTCAGCCAACGCTGGCTGTGATTATAGAAAAATGCAGTGCAGCATCCAGTGCCAAGGACACGCTCCGCGAACGTAGCTGGGCCCTCGGATCCTGGAATGCCAGGACTGGAAGGGACCTCCTCGAAAGGCAAATCCGTTTTCTCATCTCCTTTTGCAAATGAGCCCGCTGAGAGCCCAAGAGGGTCACAGACCATTCCGGAGCCATGTTCTGAATTCAGCTGCAAGAAGGGCGGCTGCATCCGGCTTCCTGCTTCTTTTCCCTTCAGAGAACACCCCGAGTCCCGCGTGGCCCTTCAAACTCAGTGTGTAGTTCTTGAGGGCGGAGTTGCTGTGGGAATTCTACTTTTATGGTGTCTCTCTGAAAGAACCAAGGCTGCAGGTTTCATTTGATTTAAGAGCTAGTTGTAGTATGGGGAAATCGAAAATGCTAGAAGTCGGTTTGAATTTGACCCACACAGCTCATTAATTTTGTGGTCTCTATACAGTGACTAAACACTGAGACTCAGTTTCCTCCTTTGTAAAATGGAGATGTGAGCAATAGTCACCTCAAAATGTGCTTGTAACAATCAACTTAGTTAACCTGAAGATTTTAAAATGATGCCTGAGCCGGGCGGTGGTGGTGCACACCTTTAATCCCAGCCCTCAGGAGGCAGAGCCAGGTGGATCTCTATGAGTTTGAGGTCAGCCTGGTCTAGAGAGCGAGATCCAGGAAAGGTGCAAATCTACACAGAGAAACTCTGTTTCGAAAAACCAACCCCCCTCCCAAAAAAAAGATGCCTGTCCAGAGCTGGTTTGGTTAACAGCATTTTCTGCACAATCGTGAAGACAGGACTTTGGATCCTGTACCTGCATACTAAGCTGTGTGTTCTGAACATGCCTATAATCCCAGCTCTGGAGGTAAACAGGAACAGGAGGATTGCTGGTGTTCACTGTCTTCTAGCCTATCCAGGCTCCTGGAGAGACCCTATCTCAGAGAAATAGAAGGAACGTGACAGAGGAGGACACCGGTGCTCTCTTCTGGCCTCACACATATACACCCTTACATACATGAGTATATGTACCCTGCACTCAACCGCCACACACGAAATGAAGTCTTAAAAATAAAAATAAAATGGTATTTTGTTCTTGACAAATACCTACTGCTACTAAAAGTCATTTTGATAGAAGCCGGTACTTAAGAACTCACCCCCTGCCTCAGTGTCAGAACTAGCACCCTAGATCACATGACAAGGAGGAGACAGAGCTGCAGTCAACGTTTCTTGGATTCATGGGAGAGAAGAGGATTGGCTTGCATTCCTGGCATGGCTTTAGGATACCAGCCTGGCTTGCCTCTGTGGCCTGTGGCATTGGGAGTCACATATTGCATCATTCTTCATATTTATCTTTCCCTAGAGCAAAGCAGAGGCTTTTCTTTGTTCAATTAGGAGTCGTGGGCAAGGCCAAGCAGTGAGGGGGCAGCTGTCAGGAGAATTCAGGCTGGAGCAGGCTCAACAGGGAGGAACCTGGGAAATGTGATCTGTACTGCCCAAGTGCCTCCCCATGCCTGCCCCTCCCGGGTCCAGCTGCTCAGGAGAAGGGAGGAAGCAAGCGTTTTCCCACTGCCATTGTGTTCTGGACAGGTTCATCAATCTTAGCTTATCTCTTCCCCATAGTCACTCAAACTGGTTATTGGCCTCCTTTATGGAAAAGGAAGAGGAAACTCAAGGATAGAGGCAAGGGCAGCATTCGTGCCCAGAATCTGGGACTCCCGAGCCCTTGCTCCTTGTGGCACAGGATAAATCCTGCTGGCCCAGTCAGGCGATCGCCAGAAGCATCTGGCTTCTCATCAATCAGTGCAACCCACGGCAGGAAGCAACAGAAATAAACCTAGAGGCCGTGGTTCCTGGAATTAATGACAAAGGCAACAGAAGATCAAGCCTGAGGCTCTGTCCTGGTTCCTATGCCCCTCACTCTCTTCCCACTACCTGCCTCTTAGCCTTACTGCCCCTCATACCTCCAAATGCCCCGGGATGAACTCTCGCCTGGAGAGGGCACCTGTCCTGGTGCCAACCCAGCATGCTTGGCCTTCACAACAATAGCTGGAAGGGCCTCTTAGAGCAAATACTTCCTGAAGTGCCCAGAGCAGCCACTGTCCCTGCTGCTCAGGAACAATCACACTCCATACCAGCTTCCGTGTGGTGCTCCATTTCCAGCCTCCTGGGCCTGCAGCTGCAGGCCTTCAGCTCTCTCCGAGAGTCAGGCAGATGACATGCGCAGGAGGCCAGGGCTCAGAATACTAATGGCCCTAAACATTCACATTCTAGGACAATTTTAAATTCTTTCTCCAGAAACTATACTTGGAGGAAAAAGAATGAGAATTTCCACTTTGCTTTATTCTTCCTGAACATCCACTGCCTAATCCTTTGTCCTTGTCTCAGTGGCAGAGTACTCTTCAAATATGTGTCTCTCTCTCTCACACACACACACACACACACACAGACACACACACGTAAAGGGTAGGGGGATAGAGGCAGAGAGACAGAGAGACAGTGGTAGACAGAGAAAGAGACAGAGGAGGGAAGAGATTCAACATGGATATACATATATATATGTATATATATATACACAAACATATATGTATATATACATATGTATATATATATGTGTATAGATATTATGAAATATATATGTATATATATAACATTTCATAATGATAGCACTTCTAACAAGTCCCAGGTATCACTATGTGACAATACCCTGGGCAGCTTGAACTCCACCCATGTTAACTGCTGGAGATGGCCCGAACCCAACTGGTGAAACTGAGGATTTATTGTCAAAATGCTGGGAAATGGAGCACAGAGTGATGGAAAAATGGACAGCAGAGTCAATTAACTCTCACCAAAGGGCTGAGGAATGAGGACAGGTAGTTGGAGAGTATAAAGAAGAGGACATTAGATTTGTGAATGTGTAAACAAATGGATAATTTTAAAAGAAATATAAAGGAGGTCCATGAAACAATAAGATTACATGAGTGATGTAATGTTTAGAGTCTCTGGACCTTAGCCTGCCCAGTTTAGCTGCATCTCTGGTCCACTTAGTACTGTGTCTCCTTGGCCAAGTGCTTAATCAACTTTATTACTCAGTATTCCTGTCATTAAATGAAGAGCAGGACAATAAAGCAGCCACCTCATACTTTGCGGTAGAGACTTTAGAAGTGTAAAGTGCTGGAACCATACCTGGCATACGGCAGGAGATACATAGGAGTGTCAGCTATGATTCGGAACAGGGAGGAGTGGAGCATGGGGCATAAGAGATTTCAGGAGTCAGTCCTAATCCTACACACCTCTAATGTTCTTGCTCCAGATGATAGTGAAACAACAGTCCACAAAGTCTGGCTTCTGCAGGGAACTTGCAAAGCTGAGTTGCTGAAAAACTTGCATCTTGAAATCAGAGCACATAGCATCTGTGTGGTCATGGGCAAATCATCTGTATTCTTAGAGTCTCATTCTTCTTTTGTGTAAAATGGGCGCGATCATAGCCATCCTTTATGGGGTTGGGGTGAGGATTGACTGAGATAATGTATGTCAACCACCTAAAAGTTAAAATGCTAGAAAAAGTGGGAAAGCTGGCAAGAAACTGAAGAGCTATAAACACGAGAGAGATCCCCAGTCAAAGATCAAGCAGCTACCCCCCACTAAACTCTATTTTGCATCCTTTGTTTTTATTATTGTCTGTCAATCCACAAAGTCTCTTTCACTCATAAATGTATGTCCGGCACTTATCTCCATCGTAACAAGCCAATACAAATTTGCCAAAATGAACAAATAAACACAAATACTGCCCAGGATCGAACCCTTAAAAAGGGAGAATCTGGAACCTGTTCCTGAAGCTCAAGCAACAGCCAGAGAGCGTGATTTTTTTCCTAAGGTCCCCTTGCACTTCTGAGGCAAAGCAGCATAATTCGCGGCCCTGGTCCTTTGCCAGGACATCAGTGTAACTGATGCGTCCACTGTGGTGAACCTGAGGGCTGATTAAGAGTTTATGTAAATGCTGAAGCTCTTGGCAGTACTCCTCCCTCTGATTTGGACATGACTCAGGGCAGGAGAAGTTTTCAGAGAACGAGCTTTGAGAGAATACCCACCCGCAATGGTGGAAACCTTAGAAGAAAGGACCACAGAGGAGCACACCTCATCAGGGATTAGGGGATGCTGGGCAGGTTTTCAGAGGCATATGGAGGCAAGATGTCAGTATGACCTTGCTTCTCTAACAGAATCTGAAATGCGTTTTAACCAGTGAGTTCCTAAGCAGCCTTTAAGCAGAGAGGACAGCATGGCAGGTTTATAAAGAGATGGAGGGTTGGGATGACTTCTTCCTGGTTCCTGTGAGAGCACCATGGGAAGAGGAAATCAGGTCTTGGGTCAGTCGCTTCCATGCTCTTTCTGTCGTGTAGATCAGCGAGCAGGAGGCACAGGAGCACTGGATGAAGAGGCTGGAGACTTCCTCCAGCCTTACCTAGTCCTGGCCTTCTGACCTTGTCTCTGAAGAGACTGTGACCCTAGCAAAATGTATCAGCCATTTTCAGTCACAGTTTCCTGGTCTGCTCAGTAAGACTAAAACAACCCCTGTCCATTCTTTTATAAAACTATCTTTTAACTATGGTAGCTCAAACTTATCTAGCCTTTGCTGTGTCAGCCCTTGTATAACCTGTCCGGCTTCACAGGAGACAAAGAAAATCTAGCCGGAGAACATCCGGCTAACAGTGGTGCAGCTGGGATTCGAACACAGGCTGCTTAGCGTGGGAGCCAGATCTAATGGGTATGTTGTTATTCTCCTGCCTTCAAGTGGTTCTCAACCTTCCTAATGCTGGTGACCCCAAACCATAGAACTATTTTCATTGCTATTTCATAACTGTAATCTTGCTACTGTTGTGAATCGTGATGCAGATATCTGTGTTTTCCAATGGTCTTAAGTGACCCTGTGAAAGGGTCGTTTGACTCCCAAAGGGGTCTCGACCCCCAGGTTGAGAACAACTGCTCTAAAGAGGGCCCTAAGAAGAAGAAACCCCAGCTGTTTGGCAGCTGATCAGGATCTCAACAAGTCTTCAGCGGACAGGAGGAGGGTACAGTAGTTAGGAAAGGGTGATAGTACGCGTCTATGGTAATTGTTTCCCCAGAAGATGAGCTTGCATTTTTTATGACTAGTATTAGAAAATGAAAATGTATAGACTCTGACCTTGGAGACAGAGATAGGTTTGAATCCAGGCTTGACCACATGATTCCTGATTGGAATATTTCAATTCCCTTAAAAAAACAAACAAACAAACAAAAACGAGGAGTATTAAGGTTGTGAGGGCTGTATTTGGGTTACACCGGATGTGTGGTGTATGTGTGGGTCATGCTCGTTTTTTCAGATTCACTTCCTGCAGTGTGATTCATTTTCCTTATCTGTTAGTCTGAGCCAAACCACCATTTCTAGAGTTTAGGTTAGGGTCTGAGCGCCATTTCAGTGATGACCTGAAATGGACAAGGAACATGGGGGCCAGTGGGTACCATTCACGTTTCCTGGACACCTGAGCTTTAGGAGTTTGAAGGACTCAGCTAGGAAGTTAAGGACCTTATGAGAGCTTCTATCCAAGAAGCACAATTTCTGGGGAGCCAGAAGACAAATGCAGGGAATCCACAGGGCTCCCTGCCGTCATCTATCAGAGAATCATGACACAAAGTCCAGCCAGAGCCACAAAGAACTGAATCTGTGTTGAATGACAAAATAGTAAAGATGCACAAATACCCAAGGTAGATCCACGTGACCCGAGCTGACAGAGAAGACGGTACTGGGTGTATGAGTCCCAGATGATTTAAAACCAGGTGGTGTTTCAGGCATTTGGAAGACATCCAGATAAAACTTGGGGTGCCCTGGACATTCAGGAAGGAATTCTACATTGTACAGGAAGGAGAATTGACTGATTTTTGGTCCCTACTCATAATTAAAGATAGTGGTATATATTGGACAGTTAATGTGGGCTGGAAAGTGTGATCATACACTCTCCTTTAATCTCTGCAACAGTCCTATAATGTAGGGGACTGCTTTTCCTACCTCACTGATGGAGAAACTGGGGCTCAGGAATATGGAATGACTAACTCTTGGTTAAGTAGCCCTAAGCAGAAGCCCTGGAGCACTTATGCTTTATGGCTTGGCTTCCTCCCAGCTTTCTTGGCTCCTAAACTTCCTGTATCCTCTTCTTTTTCATCCCAGCCTCACTGGTGAGGTCCTTGAAAACTCTTGTAGTCTAACTGGTACCAGACGATTTTATTCACTGTCCTTTTTTCTCTACTTGTAGAGGTGTGTGTGTGTGTGTGTGTGTGTGTGTGTGTGTGTGTGTGTAGTGTGTGTGTGGTGTGTGTGTGTTATGTGTTGTGTGTCTGTGTGGTGTGTGGTGTGTTATGTGTTGTGTGTCTGTGTGGTGTGTGGGTGGTGTGGTGTGTGTGTTATGTGTTGTGTGTCTGTGTGGTGTGTGGTGTGTTATGTGTTGTGTGTCTGTGTGGTGTGTGGGTGGTGTGGTGTGTGTGTTATGTGGTGTGTGTGTGTTATGTGTTGTGTGTGTATGGTGTGTGTGTGTGTTATGTGGGGTGTATGTGCAGTGTGTGGTGTGTGTGTGTGTGTGTGTGTGTGTTATGTGTTGTGTGTCTGTGTGTGTGTGTGTGTGTGTTATGTGGTGTGTATGTGTGGTGTGTGGTGTGTATGTGTGGTGTGTGTGTGGTGTGTGTGTGTGTATGTGTGTGTTGTGTGTGTGTGTTGTGTGTGTTTTTGTGTGTTTGTGTGGTGTGTGTGTGTGTGTGTGTGTGTGGTGTGTGTGTGTGGTGTGTGTGTGTGTGTGTGTGTATGTGGTGTGTGTGTGTGTGTGTGTGTGTGTGTGTGTGGTGTGTGGTGTGTGTGTGTGTGTATGTGGTGTGTATGTGTGGTGTGTGGTGTGTGTGTGTGTGTGTGTGTGTGTGGTTGTGTGTGTGTGTGTGTGTATGTGTGTGTGTGTGTGTGTGTGTGTTGTGTGGTTGTGTGTGTTGTGTGTGTTGTGTGTATGTGTGGTGTGTGTGTGTGTGTGTGTGTGGTGTGTGGTGTGTGTGTGTGTGTGTGTGGTATGTGGTGTGTGGTGTGTGTGTATGTGGTGTATGTGTGGTGTGTGTGTGTGTGTGTGGTATGTGGTGTGTGGTGTGTGTGTATGTGGTGTATGTGTGGTGTGTGTGTGTGTGTGTGTGGTGTGTGGTGTGTGTGTATGTGGTGTATGTGTGGTGTGTGTGTGTGTGTGTGTGTGTGTGTGTGTGTGTGTGTGGTGTGTGTGTGTGTGTGTGTGTGTGTGTGTGTGTGTTGGTGTTTAGGCCAGAGGAGCATATTGGGTGTCCTGCTTCGGGACTCTCTACCTTATCCCCTTGAAATAGGGCCTCTCATTGACCCAGGGTTTGCTGGTGTGCTGAATTTTAGTTAGGCTAACTGACTAGGGATCTCCTGATCCAACTTCTTCTGCCACCTTTAGAGCTACGCTTCCAGGTGCACACAGCCATGCCTGGCCTTTATGTGGGTCTTCAGGATCTGAACTCAGGTCCTCATGCTTGCTTTCTTCCTCACTGAACCATTTTGTGAGTTCTTAACAAGTAGCCAGTGTGCTCCTCACATTCTGGTCCCTTTAGAGGGGCCTCTCCAACCAGTATTAGACTGTCAAGGGTGAGCTTGTGGGTGCCTCACAAATGTGACCCATCTGCAGACTGATGGTGTTTCAGGACAGACCCTTGAGACTATATCATTCTACTTTCACTGAATAGTGTGCTTGTCCACCAAGAAGTCTTCTGCTTTGACACTTATCCATGGTCTTCAACATTTAGCCCAGTGTTCTGAAGGTAGACTGTGTGTGCCACGGCTTTTATAGATGCCTACTCAAGATTGTGTGAGTTCTTCCATGAGGCCACATGAGGTAGGAAGGTGGGATTCTCTTTTATTGGATTGCAAACATAAGACTTAGTCCGTTTTCTCAAGGTCTTGGGCTTGGATAAAACTTCAGGAATGCCCCCCTGCTCTGTCCTGTCCTCCCTTCGCTAGGGGTCTGGGGACCTGTTTTGAGATCAACTCAGTCATAGAGGGATGTAGAGGACAACCCCTTCCTTCTACCCCACTCACTCCATATATTTACTTTTGATGTCCAGCACATGCCAGAGAGTGTTCTATTCACAGATGGCCTGAGATAGCCCCTGTGTCAGTAGACCCTGCAATCTCCCAGGGTAGTTACAACTAGCAGTATGATATGATAGATTGTCTCATCAAGGAAGTTGTAGGTAGTATAAATGAAACACTCTCTAATGAAATCGTGGAAGACTTCTTGGAAGAAGTAAAAACCAAACTATGACCACACGAACAAAAGTCAGTAGGGAGGGAAACTTTCCATGAATTATGCTAATTGAGGTTTGGGAATTTTCTTATGCCAAACGGGATAGTCACATTCAGTGTGTATATCAGGCCTGTGAAAAGATGTAAGAGGAAGAGGGGGAATCAAATTTAAAACTCATGCTTAAAATTAAAAACCAAACAATCTGAGCTCTCTTTCTTTCTCATCTTCAGTCTCTGAAGATCTGACTGCATAGGGTGCAGTTCTCTGAGCTCTGGCTGATACCAGCAAACAAGAGCATATTAAAAAATCGGTCACCAAGAGGTGGAGAGAAACGAAGCCTCATTGCATGAGGCCTGAGTTCCTTCTGAAAGGCGTAGAGCCACAGGCAGGGAAGACTTGCCTCCTGTCTAGTAATCAGCAGGTACCACCCTTCTCCTCTTTGCATACACGTTCCACACGGACTGCCCTAGCGATGACTCAGAGGCATTAATAGCATGACCACTTGTGCGGCTCACAGATTAGGCAACCACGCCAAGAGTCTGTTGTGTTGAAGGGGCTCTGGGTAGGAAGCACTCCGGGGCAGGGTCTGACTTGCCAGGGGAGGTTTGCAGAGTGTGCAGACTGTGACTCACGGAGGTCTGCGATGAATAAATAGTTCTTTCTGCTGTGACTGGTGACAGCATTGGTGACAGCTCACCTTTGCAGTTGCCAAGGAGAATCTGACTGGTTTTTGACAAATTCAACTCTCCTGAGCAGCCAGGCCCTGCAGCGGGACCACCGTGAACAAATGCCTGGCCAAACCCAAAGGGTGATGAAGGAAGGGTCAGTATTGGTCAGCAAGCCAGAAGACCAAATCTCTCCTGCTCGCCAAGGAAAAGTATCACTGCATGGGGAGGCTTCGCAGAAGGCAGCCTTGCGTTTCCAGGGTTGAGGGTGGGAGGGGTCTCCACATGCATCGCCTTCCTTTCTTTTTTTCTTTCTCTTTTCTTTCTTTTTTCCTTCCTTCCTTCCTTCCTTCCTTCCTTCCTTCCTTCCTTCCTTCCTTCCTTCCTTCCTTCCTTCCTTCCTTCCTCCCTCCCTCCTCCCTCCCTCCCTCCCTCCCTCCCTTCCTCCTCCTTCCCTCCCTCCCTCCCTTCCTTCCTCTCTTCTTGTTTTCAAATCTGGTAAGATTCAAAAGTCTGGTAAGAAGGTAAATTATCCTCTTTTACCCATATAATTTAGGGTTTATTTGGTGACTAGTAACAAGCAGGAACTCTGACTACTAAGTCATTGAGATGTTTAAGCCCCATGACTGAAAGTCTAGGGACAAATAATCTAAGGTGAGAACAACACTTTAACAGTGTTATTGACAGTATTATTGAATGGCAAGCACCTTTCTGTCTTCCATACTTATGCAGGACATCAAGTCTTCTGCTATCTGACTTATGGCTGCAAGATGACTGCCGCATCTCCAAGTATCACAATAGTATTCGAAGTTATAAGGGTGGTATGAAGTGGGATGGGGAGTTTGAAGTGGCTTACTCTTTTGATGGATCAGAGCATTACTGACTAGAAGTAGCATCATGGGATGCAACTTGGGAAGTGAGTGCCTGACAAATGATAAAGAAGTGTGACCTATCCAGACCAATCTGGATTCACCTCTTCTAGGATGCAGTACTTTGGACTCTTGAACAGGCTAATATTCTCTTGGCAAGGAAGAAGGTTGTTGGAGGCAGGGGAATTATTTCTGTCACATTGGAAAAGTAGCCCAGCATTATACTATGAGAACATACCACTGATTAGAAATAAAATAAAGCCAAGTGTGGTGGCATAGGCCTTTAATCCTAGCAGGGAGATTTCTGTGAGTTCAAGGCTAGCATGTTCTACATAATAAACTCCAAGACAGCTAGGACTATATAGAGAGACTCTAGCTCAAAAAAAAAAAATTAATAATAAAGAACAGAGATAGAGGTGTGAATTTGGGACATTTTTAAGTGGGAAGTCTTCAGGCATGTGGTAAGTTCCTAAGATGTCAGTGTCTCATAATAGAAGACTGCAGAGAAAAGCAAGCCATTTGTTACTTGGAATGCCCATTGTTACATTTCTCCTTCAAGACTCTGGTCAGCTTGACCTGGTTTGTGAACATTCCAAACTCTTCATGGTTAGCTAGCTGTTTGCTTCTGAGCCCAAGTGCGTTCAGCATACCCTCATGTGACAAGCATTACATTCTGAATCTCAGGATTGATTGTGTCCGTGTGCAATTTAGCCTCATGCTTGGTGTCTCTGTAGGTTCAAGTGAGGCCTGTCATGGCTTCCCATTGTCAGCAGGTAATAGGTATTAGTGGACAGTAAACTTGGGTGAACTTTAAACTGGTCTCGCCAGACCCCGGATGCTGACCCGGCTGACCAATTCAGATTCACCTGTACCCACTCTCTTCCTTAGAATGTTGTGTTCCATCCATTCTCAGCCCATAGAAGCCACTATCTCTGCTCTCTACATCTTTGCGTCACAAGGTTTCTACTGCACGAAGAACTCTTCTTCTGCTCCACCCTCTCTTGATTTTCATTGTCTCTGGAAAGCCCTTCACAACCCCAGGCTCAGACTAGGTGGCCTTTCTCTGTCACTTTTCCCACCTGCATACTATACCTCTAAACACACTGAGGTATCTACTTGAGTGCCCAGCAGTTGGACCAGGATGACTTCATTTGTTGGATGGTTGGTGGGGCTCAAGGTTCTCCATCAGATATTTAATGTTGGATCAAATGACCATGTTTATAGTTGTGGCTCTGCTCCTCGGGAGGGTGCCGAACTCTCATTAGGACTTCAGTGGAGTAAACCTTGGATGATCTGCCATTGTGTGACCATGGTACAAGGATATCCTTTCTCTAGGCACAGACATTTTTAAAGAAAGATTTGTTTATTATGTATACAGTGTTCTCCCTGCATGTATGTTGCTGGGAATTGAACTCAAGACTTCAGGAAGAACAGACAGTGTTCTTAACTGCTGAGCCATCTCTCCAGCCCAGCACAGACATTTTTAATCATCTTAATTTGCTGCAATTTACTGCATGACAACATAATTCAAATAAAATAAGAAATGCTTGCCTAGAGTTCAATAAATTGATGCTCAACTTGACTCAGAGAGGAATGGAAACAAAACGTCATTATTTATTACACAAGCAAAATTGCCAGGAAACAACCCATGGGGAGTCTTTAGCCTAGTGTATGACACACACAGTGTCTAGAAAACATCAGCTACCTTCATGATCTGCTACCTTAAAATTCCTTTGCATTCTCATGCCTGGGTCTGTCACCTTACTTTAAAGCACATCAGTAGAAGATGGCCTGAAAACCAGTTCTCCTGGGTCATTCAGCATCACAATGGATTCTTTTTAGTTCCAATTATTATGGCTTTAGCAATAGCATATTTTTGTGCTTATGGTGTTGGCAACTTTTTGAACATCTTGAAAAAATGGAAAATATGGTAGATGCTAATGAGAATTAAAAACATGGGTGGAAGCTAGGATCTGCTCCAGTGGACAGCAGTCTTCAGGCCCCTGTGTTTATTTAGGAACCTGTAAAAAGGGCTGAGACCATGGCTGTGAGACAGTTGGAAAGCAAACACTACAGGAGCTTACCAACAATTAACCTCGAATTTTATAGCTTCTGCAAGAAGGACTGTACTCCAGATGGCAATAAAAATCTAGCCCTCTAAAGGAGTAGCCCCTTGTGCCACTTACGAAGAAACTAACCTACAGAAATATTCATGAGATAAACATCTTCCTCCTCTTGTCTTCAAAGCTTCCTAGGGGTAACTTCTTGCTAGAGCCAAGCAGGGCATGGAGTGTAAGTTCCCTGAGTATGAGCATCTTTTTGGATTCAACCACTTGGAGGATTCAGTCTTAACACAGAGACTCAAAAAATGTTATTCTGGTGTGCTGTGATATGATGTGCTGTGCTGTGTGTGTGTCTGTGTGTCTGTGTCTGTATGTCTGTGTGTTTAGGTGCATTTAGGCTAAGGTGCATGTGTGGAGGCCAAAGAACAACTTTTGGAAGTTGGTTCTTTTTGTGGGTCCTGGCGATTGAGCTTGGATCATCAGGCTTGGCAGCAAATGCCTTACCCATTGGGCCATTTCACTGGCCCTTAACATAGAAACTTAAAATACGGACAAAACTTTATGTACTCAGAGAAGCTGAGTACAGCCTCATTCATAATAACCCCCAAATGGGAAGCATCTAAAATTACATGCTATCTGGGAAAGAACTTGGTAAATTATGGGATGTCCAAGGAAAAGAATATACAGTTGATGTTTGCAGACACTTTGGAACACACACACACACACACACACACACACACACACACGCACGCACGCACGCACGCACGCACGCACGCGCACACACACACATGCGCGAGCTAGCACATGTAAACTGCTTATAGCATATCAACTGAAAGAGCAAAGAGATAGTAGATGTTTGTCTGTTCTACTATTGTGTTAGGAAAGCAATCCAAAAGTTATTTGTGGTTTTCCCTCCAGGCATTTAGAGTACAGGAGAGGGCTTCTTCCCCCTCCTTGTTACAAGTTTTCATCTTTTACAGCCAAATGAATAGCACAGTGTTTAAATACCTTGGACGTCTTGCTTTTGAGCCCTGCCTCCACTGGCCTGCCATGTCACCTCCTTTTCATCTCAGTTTTCTCAAGCATCTTGTGGGAGTAATGTTTATTCCTACTTTGTAGGACAAATGCAGTGTAAAGATAATTTAAGAAGACAAGCTTGATGCAGGCAGTGCCCACCTGGTGAGCACTCAGAGATGCCAGCTAATATTGCCTACTTTCAGGTTGCAAAACTTCCCAACAAATCTGGAAACTTTAAAAAGAGAGGGGTTTGTCTGTTCTCCTGCCTTAGATCAGTCAAAGATGTAGTTTGCAGCTTTTCTTTTCTTTTTTAGTTCTTATTTGCCTTATGGCTAAAAGCATTTTATTTTGGAGGATTGCTTTTAACCCCGGCAGGCTTTGAGTCACTATTTCACTGAGGATGACCTTGCACACTTCTAACTCTCCTGCCTTCCTCTCCACCTCTACCTCCCATGTGGTGAGATTACAGACGTGTGCCACTGTGTTTGATTTATGCTGTGCTGGGGATTAAATTCATGGGCTTGTGAATGCTGGACAGGTGGGCTACCAGTGGAGCTAGGTCACCATTTCAACACCCAAAATACTGTTTTCTGTGTATGAGTGTTTGCCTATATGTATGTCTATGCATCATGCATGTGTGCCTAGAGCCCTTGGAGGCCAGAAAGGATGTTGATCTTTACATGGTTGTGAACTGCCATGTCTGCTAGGGATTGAACATGGGTACTAGAGATTGAACATGGGTCCTCTGCAGCCACCAAAGAGATTTTATTTCTCTACCTATATAGAAGATGGTCAGAGTAGTATAAAGGAGTGTATTTAATGTAATATTGCTGCAGAACAAATGGCCACCAACTTGGTGACTTTAAACAGCACGCATTGTTAAGTTTCTGTGGGTCTGGAGTCTGGGCATGGCTGGGTTGGGCCCTTCACAAGCCTCTAGTGGGGATATCAGCTGGGCTGCGTTCTCACCTGGAGGCATCCCTAGTGATGAATCCTCAGTGACAGGGTCGAGGGCAGCTTCTGATGTGGGCCAGACTTGGTGCTGGAAGGTCACACCCAGTTCCTAGATGCCTCCCATGGTTCCTTGTCTCAGGGGCTTCTCTCATAAGGAAGTTGTCAGCTCCACAGGCCGCTCACTCCACCATTGCCCAGGAAGCTCTCTAGACTGCGTCGGCTATTGGGTGAAGTCTTAGAACACATGCCTAGTCGAAGCTCAGCCATTCCGCCACCTTTGTCATTCCCATTGTTAGAGAAAGGTCACCAGTCCCTCCCTGTGCAAGGGAGGTCATGATTATTAGGACACTAGTAGGTGAAGACTGTAAAGTATCTCTTTCAGTCTCTCCACCACCGTAAGGAATGGCTCTCTCTCTCTCTCTCTCTCTCTCTCTCTCTCTCTCTCTCTCTCTCTCTCTCTCTCTCTCTCTGTGTTAATAATAGGCACTTTGGAGTTGAGAGACTATCTTCCAGAGACTTCCATGCGCTGGCTCTGCTGTCCTTCCTGCTAACTATCTTCTCGCTTTGATCATAACCTGAAGGCTGCTCCTCTAAGCCCTACACCCTTCAAAGAGGCAAGAAGGGGAAAGGGCAAAAGACACCTGCCAGCTAGGCCAGCTTCTCTGTCAGTAAAACAATAGGTTCTCAGAAGTCTTGCTCTCTGACTCATTACCCCCATTGCCTTTTCTCCACCTCACCTGTATCGCCAGGCGATCTAGATTGTGCAGGCCAGAGGGAAGTTTGCAAGCGCGCACGCGTGTACACACACACACACACACACACACACACACACACACACACACACACTCCAATACCCACTGTTATCTCCACACACACACAAAAAAAAGCCAGACTCAGCCCTTCAATGCCTGAGAACACAGGGGAAATTTATGTGAATAAGTTGCAAAGCTTGATTAAGAAAACTGTGTGGTTCCTGGTCCATAACAGAGTGTCCAAGTTGCCTCTTTTCTCTTTCTCTTCCTGTTTTTCTTCTACGTTGTCCCTACATCTGGGCTTTAAATGCTCCAAACACAGCAGCACTTCTAGAGTTAAGCGCCCAGACAAGCAGGCAAGTCTGTCTTCGGAGCTCAGAGGGAAGTTTATGAGGGAGGAATGTAATAGCCCCAGCTGGAGTGCTGCCAGGGGACTAGCAACTGCAACACCCTTATTTGCTCTGGGGAGGAGCAGCTTGGAAACTTTTTATGAGATTCCAGAAGCAGCAAGGTCATCGGTTTTATGGCCATCCCGCTCCATTTGTAAATACGGCCTTTGAATGATAATGTTTGGACTCCTTGACAAGAACAAGGCTGGCAGTTAGCTCCTCTGAAGCAGGGGACGATAGAGTAAGAGATGTTCTGTTTAACAGGATTGCAAGGCATGCAGAGTAATTTTAGATCCCAACAAACAATGGTGATCCACCATTCCTACTTTCAGAGAACTGAATTTCCAAATGGCCTCACTATAAAGTTCCTGGGATGTATCAGAGGCAGGTAATCTGATTAGTCAGGTCCCAAGAGAAACAGCATGTGTTTACTGTCATGCTCATTTCCCAGGCAGCCCAAGTGTCTGGAGGAGAGCTCTTGTTGTGATACTGTCAAGACCAAGGAGGAGGGACGGCTGCGCCCTTGCCAGGCCCCAAGTATTCTTTCAAGTCAGAAAACTTTCTCCAGTGACACCTGGGCCTCTTTCTCTAGCTGCTCACTGGACCGTGCTTTTCATTACAGATGAGTGTTTTCGAGACTGGGCCCAGGGACTGTTTGGCACCGTTTGTCCAGGTGTCAGGTCTTATGTGGGTTGCAGTTAACCATGGGAATGGGATAATTCCACCATAGGGTTCCTGTTGGGGCTAGAAGGCAGCAAAGGCAGTATCAGCTTGTGTACTCAGTGCCTGAAAACTCAGCTCAGTTAAGTGCTGGCATTTGTTAGATCTGAAGTTATTCATAAATCCTAGTAGTCACATGGAGCAGAATAGATCTTAGTTTCTTCTTCTTCTCTCTCCCCGCTCCCTTTCTCTCTGTGTGTGCACGTGTGCACATATACATGATGAGGGGTAAGAGATGATATTGAAAATGAAGGGTTTAGTGGAAAGTTTGTTCAGATCAGATGGTGACCACCTTGGAATGCAACTCCTCAAGGCTAGGCATCTCTTTCCAAAGGAGGCCAGTTAAAAGGCTGTTCTCTGAAGACCTTGGTCAACTTTAGACAAATACCTTCCCTGTGGGCTAAATCAGAAGTTCCCCTTGTGATGATGTCTCACTGCCTGAAGACCTTAGGGGAAGCCTAAGTTTTCTATTGTGTGGTTTTTTTTTTTTTCCTGGTAAACATTGCATCAGACCATGTTGTCTTTTATATACAAGTAATAATTGAGAATTTCAGTTATTAAAATGTTTCATGTCATTCTAACTTAAAATTTATGATTGACATATTATTGAAATATAACTTTAAGTAGAACTTTATGTCAATCATATTGATTAAGCTAATTATTAGATTAATTTTTTATAACTTTGTTGATCAGATGATTGAGACTATTTTGTTTGTTTGTTTGTTTTTCATTTTTTGAAACAGGATTTTTCTGTGTAACTGTTCTGGCTGTCCTAGAACTCCTTTCTTAGACCAGGCTGGCCTTGAACTCAGAGATCTGCTTGCCTCTGCCTCCTGAGTGCTGGGATTAAGTGCTTTTACCACCATTGCCCCTCCTCGATTGAGACTTTTAAAATTAAATTTACTTATAAAATGCAGTTAAACTATCTGAGGAATATAACTCCTTAAGTCTGTAAATATAACCAGCCACTACAGAACTCTTTAAAAGTGCCTTGTTGATTGAATATTTAATAAAATAAAGTTTGTAGGCTGAATAGAAAAACAGAGAGAAAATACACATTAAGATTTATAACTTATAAGTGAATGATTAGCTTAAAACTGCAGGTTAAGGAGTTGAGAGATAGCTCAGTGAGTAAAGCATTCTTCTGGCAACTCTGAGGATCAGAGTTCAGATCCCAGAGTCCACATAAATGTCAGGTGGCCCCCCTGTAATCCCAGCCCCAGGAGGCAGAGTCACACAAACTGGCTAGCTAGACTAGAAGAAACTCCGTGAGCTCTGAGGT
This sequence comes from Peromyscus leucopus, assembly GCF_004664715.2. Classification (NCBI taxonomy): domain Eukaryota; kingdom Metazoa; phylum Chordata; class Mammalia; order Rodentia; family Cricetidae; genus Peromyscus; species Peromyscus leucopus. Next base: position 84,913,452 of record NC_051066.1, read on the forward strand.
TCAGTGACAGATCTTGAATCAATATATCCAGTAGTGTGATTGAGGAAGATACCCAGTGTCAACCTCTGGCTTCCACACACACGTCCTTTCTCATACAGAGTGCCTGCATACATGAACATGATGAGCATATCCACATACATCACATACACGTACACATGCCAAACCCCCAAAACCTTCAAGATAAACATCTCAATAGTATTCTCAGTGCTCCCAACTTACTCTCGAGCATCAAAAGAGTTGGATTGAGAGAGGTGTCCACCCAAGGTCACATGGCCAATAGGTATCACAGTAACAATGTAACGCACAGATAAACCTGCTGACCTTCATTGCTCTGTTTTCACTCACTTCTTTGCAGCACTTGTTTGATTTTGATCAAGATTTGGTCATTAACCTTCTGTGTCTTATTTGACTGCTTGCCTCTGCTCAGCTGCTTACCTTGTAGTCTAGGATGGGGTAAAACATAGAGGAACTCAATACACGTATCAGATTCAAAAGGCCGCAGCCCTAACTCCTGAGGAAGGATGGCTGGTTGATATTGAGTTGAAGAGAATGTCATCTTCTGTGCCCCTGTTGAGTTTTAAGAGAAGTTGAGCTGCAGCCTTGGACTTGAGAGGTTCGTACTGTCCAGATATGACTGCCTATAAGCCCTGTGCTGTTAACCATATTTTACTGTTGGACTCCATGGGTATTCATCTCCCTGCTCTCAGGAAAAAGGGGCACCTCCTCTGCTCAGCAGAGCCCATGTGGTCTAGCCCTGACCACCTCTGTGGTCTATCCCTGCCCACCTCTGCTCTACCTGCTCTGAGGACACTGGCTTTATTTAGTTCTTTGACCACACAAGGTCTTCTTTAGATATGGTCTGGTCCCATTTTGGTCACTTCTGGGGCTCCTTGAGCATCTCCTTCAGGCACTTCCTAGGATACATTTTTACTTGTAATTGTGCAATATCTGCCTCATGTGGAAAGCCTTTTAGTTCCACGTGCCTTGCCCACTTTGTTCATCGTGAGTAGGGGCTTAGTAGGGGCCTGTTTTTATTTTTGTTAATGTTAGCACTCAGTACTTATTTGTTGCTAAGACGGGTGAAAGAATGGATGTGTGGCTCTCAGCTTTCTTATGAGCTTTTGGACTGGCTGGCTCTCCATTCAGCCAGGAGGGATTTTAGATGAAATTTTATCAGACAGATAGGGGACATGATGTCTGTGATTCCTTCCAGGCCAGTGAGCCTTTTCCTTCAAAAGGGCTTTTTGTCACTTTGCTTTAGCTGTTGCTTTTATCTTTATTATGGAGAGCTGTGTCTCTCTCTCTCTCTCTCTCTCTCTCTCTCTCTCTCTCTCTCTCTCTCTCTCTCTCTCCTCTCTCTGGTGTGTGTGTGTGTGTGTGTGAGAGAGAGAGAGAGAGAGAGAGAGAGAGAGAGAGAGAGAGAGAGAGAGAGAGAGAGAGAGAGAGAGAGGGTGGAGGGAGAGCTGATTTTTAAGGTGATTTGGAAAGGTCAAGAAGGAACCTAGAAATGACCTTGGTTTCCCTGCTTGCCTCACTCAAGCAAGTGAGGCCTCATTTGGAAGGGAGATGGGGGTCAGCTGCAAATGTCAAACTCCGGGACATCAACGAGTTTTGTATTTCCCAATGAAGGTTTATGATTAAACTCCAATAACTCAAATGCACCATCCGTGAAGAATGCCAGCTCCAACTGGTAATTCTTGTTTTCCCTAATCTCCTCCTCCTTTATTTAAAAAAACAAAAATCTCTGCCTCTGAATTCCTCCAGCCACAGCCACGAGTGGGGGGCTGGTGGCATTCTGATGACACAGAAATGCTTGCCCACATTGGTAAGCCTATACTCTCTGCAGGGAGAGACAAAGAAAGCGTCTAAGGCCAGAGAGGCAGACAGTCTCTACAAAGAGTCAGTGCCATGCTGTCTTATTCAGAAAGGCTGGGCCAACAGTGGCCTCTACCTGGAGATGATGTGAGTTCCACTGGTACCTTCTGTCCGGCTGAGGGATGCTGACTGGCAGCATTGTGGAATTAAAAGATAGCATATTTGAAATCTACAAATCTTCTTCATACCCTACTTGATTTCCCGTCCCTTCGGTAGATGATGTCATCAGCATTTATGTGGTACATCAGCATTTATGTGGTACATTCATGGGCTCCTATATTACTCTAATTACTCCCAACAATGTTGCCAGGTAGGCTTTACAACACCCACTTTTCTGGTGGGAAAACTGAGCTCAAAGGGTTTTGTAACTTGCCTAGCACACACAGTATGAGATACCCGAGCCAGTATTCTAAAGTCAAATTTGTCTGCCCTAAAGCTGGTCCTCTGGCTGCCACTGAGTCTTAACAGAAATCCCAGCAAGGGGTAGGGGCCTGGCCCTTTCTCCTTCCCAGGGGCCTGCTCTCTAGGAAAGGTCTCTCAGCCACTAGACTTCTTTGCTCTACTTCTTTCTACATTACTAATTCCTGTTTATAGTCAGAAGCCAGGCCGACTTTCCTTCCAGAAAGACCAGTCCCCTTATAAAAGCAACCAGCTGTCTCCAAGCCCTTCACCCTCACCCCACCCTCATAGACCAAGAGTTCTTTCTGTTTTAAGTCCCAGGGTGGCTGGTTAGCATGTATAGGTGAATCGGCCCAATAATGACTTAATGAAGAGTTTGAAAGCCCACTTGGGGCTTGAAATGTTTAAGGAACTGTAGTTCAGTTCTCAGTTTACTGTTCTCTGTGTAAAATGCTTTAGTTGAGTGTGCTGTGATTAGTAAAAACATGGAGGTAAATAATTTAGTTTTCTCTTTGAGTAAATGACTGAGGTGAGCATGTGGGTAGTGAGAAGCATGTACTAAGAGTGGGGGAGGGGCTTTGAAGACAAAACCGGGACATTTCCGTCCTTTTTCCAGTGCGTTAGCTGATGTAAGGACAGTTACTGCTTATGGAATGGATGCTTCAGCATGCCACACTGCCAAGTGTCCTGGCAGGTGTCATCATCATCCCACCAACAGACACAGCTGAGAAGTAGCTGCGGCTTGAAAACTGGGACACTGACCCACTGGCCTTTTCCATCATTGCTCTGCTCAGAGAAAAGAATCTAGCCCAAGGCAACTGAATGTGTTCCTATTAATACCCAGTTTATCTTACTTATTATCTCAATTTGTAGTATCTTATTATTTAAAAAAAAACCGTTATTGTCACTTAGGTAATTAAATAATCACATGTGAGGTTTTTTTCTGACATCTTTTATGAATAAAATACTCCTTTTGTTTTAAAACTTGGATTATAATACATAGGCCGCAGTTTTCAACTTCTTAATACAGCAATATCATCTTTCCAAGGCTGCAAACACTTCTCTTTAATTGGGCCATATTTATTTATTTACATGTGTGCTTGTGTGTGTGTGTATGTGTGTGTGTGTGTGTGTGTATGTGTGTGTGTGTATGTGTATATGTGTACATATGTGGAGGTCAGAGGTCAACATGAGAAGTTCTCTTCAATCACTTTCCTAGTTTTTGAGGCAGAGTCTCTCGCTGAAGCTGGAGCTCACCTGTTTAGCTAGCCTGGGGCCCAGGGATCCTCCTGTCTTTCCACCCTCTGCCCCCACCCTCCCACCCCACTTTAGGTCAGGTCTGCCCCTGTTTTTTTTTTTTTTTTTTTTTTTTTTCTTTTTTTAAACACAGGTTCTTGAGAATCAAGCTTAGGTCCTCATATTTGTATGATAAGCCATTTATCAACTGAACCATCTTTATTTATTAAGCACACATTCCCACATGATTTCATTAGCGAATCACTCAGTGTTGAGAAGTTTGGTTGTTTGTCACAACTTTCTCTTCTAAGCACCACCAGAGTAAAGCTACTAGCACATGTGTGGGATGTATCCCTAGGATCAATGTTCTGACGCTCCTTTCTATGTTACTTTTGAAAATGGTAGACTTCTAGTGTTTAAATCCTTCTTTAGGTAAATTGTACCAATTTATGCTTTACCCGTGAGTGTTCACTTCCTCACACTTCAGCGTTTGCACAGACTTCTTAACTCACTAGTCAGTAACACACTAAGAAAATAGACAAATTTAACAACTTGAAGTATTGTTGGGGAGCTCCAATTTGGTAGAAATTCATAGACAACAAGGTATAAACACGGTATTCTGCAATCGGGGTGAATGCAAATCTAGCCAGCCATTCTTCGGTTTCTATGTGAGATGAGTTCTAGGACTCCCTTAGATATGAAAATCTGTGTCTACTCAAATCCCTTATAAAACTACAGTATTTCAATGTAACAAAGCACCAGCTCCTGAGCTCTTTAAAACCATGCTTAGATTACAGTAGCTATCATAACACTATCACTAGTTGGTATACATATGTTTAGAGAGTGCTGACAAGAAAGTCTATGTATGTTCAGTGTAGAAACAGTTTTAAGTACTTTCAATAAGAAGTTTGAATCTGTCTATATGGAGAACAGGCCATATACCAAGACCAGACACGGTCTACAAGAAACTCATGGCCGAGTGGGTAAATTGGATGAGGATGAGCAGAATGTGTCCTGAAACATTGGCAGCCTGGTGCAGCTGGCCCAAAGCTGAGGATGGATAATGGGAAGAAAGGGACGGGGCATTCCCAAGTCCTCTCAGGGCTCCACTGCTTCCTTGACAGTGGGTAACTATCAAGGCCTTTGAAAGGGACCAACTGTTGTGAGTGGATTTGAGTTTGTGGAAAATCCTTCTGTCTACACCTCCTCTTGGCTCATCTCCTCTTGATCACATGTTTGTTTTGCTCACTCCAGGAAGGAAGGAAAAAAAGAGAAAAAAGTGAAAGCAGGAATAAGGAAAATGGAAAGTTTGATCTTTTCTGATGTAAAAATGCCTTGATTTTGAATTTTTGCATATTCAAATATATTTTGGAGACATTTGAGAAAAATAATAGCAAAATTTGTAACAATCTCACCAACTCTGTGGTCTGTAGCTGCCTTCCCTTTTTCATTCACACAGGTCATAACTCCGGAGCGGTTATACTCTGGTCATGACTCATGACATACAATCCCACAGAAAAGCAGGAGCCTTGCTCAATTCTGACCTTCAGTCTATATATAAGCAGATCTACTTTTGGGCCCTGGAGAGATGACAGAAGATAACAGACATGCAATTAATCTGAAAGGCAAGAAAAAAAAAAATCATAAATTTGAGTGTTTAAAAATAATTGTTCCTTTTTAAAGTTAGATTTGGTATATATAACACAGTAGGATATGCATGGGATTCCATGAACCTGTCTTCAGAACAAATCTCATCTCTTCTGCACTGTTACTAACACAAGACCAATCCCAAGTTTACGATTGGTCCTGGGGCTGGAAATGGCTAAATAGTCAAGTGTGCCTCCTCCTCTTACAGACTCCCAGCACCCAAGTCACAGGGCACTCTACACCCTCTTCTGGCCTCTTTGGACACACATACACATGTGGCATAACTTTTACATAGTCATCCACATAAAAAACGTTTGTATTTGTGCATCAACTGCCTCTAAAAACTAAGACTAGGTTTACCCAGAATTCTTTCATTGTAGATAATTTTTACTGATTTCTCTTACATTATCTTATATATTGATCAAGAATGTTATCAGCTCTTTTGTTTAAATGTAAATAACAATAAAAATTTAGGTGGTGGTGGTCCATGCCTTTAATCCCAGCACTTGGAAGGCAAAGGTAAGTGGATCTGTGAGTTCTAGGCCAGCCTTGTCTACAGAGTGAGTTCCAGGACAGTTAGAGCTACACAGAGAAACTGTCTCAAAAACCAACCAACCAATCAACCAACCAACCAACCAAACAAACAAAACAAAACTGTGTGTTCAGTTGGAAGCTCCAGCTCAACCCTGCATGATCCAGAAAGCTCCATTCCTTTCTATGTCTCTCCAAACCCCACCCTCTCCAAGAATCTCCAAGAAAGAAAAGGCACCAAAAAGTCCAGTTCCATGTTCTTGGTGGCTACTGCAGTTCCTCCCCTGAAGTTGCCAACAGCCCAAGTCCCTGCCCAGAGTGCTCAGCTTTTGACCATACTTGGGCACAAACCCAGCTTATGACAGATACATCATCACCCTTCATCTACAGGGTATATAAGCTCCCTGCTTTAGTTCAGGTGAGTGACTTGTCTGGCCTGACCTCTGGGGCTGGAGGACTTACCCAGGAGTTGCTTTGCTCAAATAAACCTGTTCTTTTACTTTTGAAATTCGACTTGATCTGGCTTACTGTGTTAGTGGAGAAACCAATTATCACGATACAGAAAACTTGCTATAGAGTAATCTAATCCTTATATTCAATAATTTCTAATAGGCATAATTTCTGCTGGCATAATTGTCATTTTGTTAAAATGGGTCATTCTTCACATCTACTTTTACTAATGACGCATCTGTAGATTTCTGAAGCATAAGTTAATTAGAGACTGTAAAGAAATATCCAGGTGATTTTTGTTCCTTGTTTTCTGCTTGAGACATTTGAACCTCTCAATTGTCACTCCTTAAAAATGCTGATGAATTCTTGAGACCCACCTCTCTCGGTATTTTTATCTCTCACACCATAAATACATGTTTGCATATATGAATGTATGTACATACATATATTCCTTATTTGTGGCTGGAAACTCCCCAACTTCTCTTCAGTCTTGCAGGCTCATAACAAGCCCATGATATCTCATTTGAGCCTGAGCTGCTGAGAAATGTCAGCTCATCCAAGGCCACTAGCTCAGCCTCAGAACTGTGATCGAAGGTCTTAGTTCAGAAGAAATGAATTGATGGTCCTGTCTCAGATGATACTATTGATGGAGGACTCAAATTGCCCAAGTTGACTCTTTGTTTCAAATTCAATGAAATATGGGGACTCCAGCCCTCACCTCCCACCCCAAGCCATCCTTCTTGATGGAAGTGTCAGGGGCCTTCTGTTTGAAAATCCAACTAGTGTGGACCCTTACAATAGAGACAGAGCATACTCTGAGAGAGGTGATATTTACCATGAGCAAAATGGAAGTTGTTGGAAAGTCCCTGCTTATTTAAAGTCCAGGGGCCAGATTTTGAGATAAAAACAATCTTAAAAAAAAAAAAAAGTCCTCTGTCCACAAATAAGCATTTAGTGAGGATCCAGAGCATGAGCACTGTGGTACAAGTGTGGCCTTTACAACCATTGTCCAAACTCAAATGTCAGTCTTGGAGAGGACAAGGATGTGGTTGGGACAAGATCTATGTACATATTTAGATACAAAACTTTAACAGTTGGTAACAGCAAAGTGAGATCACCTTTGGGTGTGGAAAAAGACAAATACAAAGGGGGAAATTTACCTAAGAAAATTCATTTCTTATTAGCAACATCAACATAAGGATCTAAAATTATAGAATGTGTTCCAAAGATTTAACTCTGCGAGAATATTCAATGGATAGATAATTTACATAACTTATCCATGACATGGAACTGCACATATAAACATACACATACACATAGATGGAGACTATCTCCACTAACCAGATCAATATACTGTGTACACAAGCCAGTAAGACTCTCTCTTCATTTTCCACAGTTGGAGCAAGAGACAGTTAATAGATATACTGGTAAGTAGCACATTTTTTTCTTAAAAAGGCAATAACAATGATCCCCAAAAGTTGACTGCAGGTGGATTTTTTTTTCATCAGGATTACTGGCTCCCCAGTAATGACATGGAGACTTATCATTAATTATAAAATCTTGGCCATAGCTTAGCCTTGTTACTACCTAGCTCTTACAACTTAAATTGACCCACTTTTGTTAATCTATATATTGCCACATGGCTTGTGGTTTTACCTGTCCTCTAGCATGTCTTGTTCCCTCTGAGTCTCCTGGCATTCTGTGTCCGGCTATACTGCCTATACCTCCTGCCTAGCTAATGGTTGTGCTTTTATAATTAATAATAAGTCCCCATGTCATTACCGGAGAGCCAGCAGTCCCAATGAAAAAAATCCGCCTACAAATGGTGCCTCATGTTGAACACCAGAAGAAGTGTTTATCTAATTATTCTTTATCAATAAAAACTTGGGAGTCAGATATCGGGGTAAGAACCTGAATGATCAGAGAAGTAGCGGAGAAGCAACCAGTGACCTCCTCTCTCTCTTGTTCCTTGATCCAAAAGGGGCCGAGACTCTCTCTAAGCCCCATCCTACTACTTCCTGTCTCTCTATCTGTCCTCAGTGCTCCAAAACCTCAATGGTTAATTTTGGTTAGCTAGTAGCTAGCTCCACTCTCTGATTCAAAGCAAACTTTATTGTGATTTATTGTGATCAAAATACCACACAGCAGTTGATTCTATTGAATTTTTGTGAAAACAGGAAAGATTCATTCAGGTTTGTTTCCCTTCCCCCCATCTTCACCTATTACCTTGTTAGGCTTTTAGTCCACAAAGAATATCACTAACTCACTTTTGACTCTGACCTCCAGAGAATGAGAACTAGAAACTCTGGAAAGAGTTTCTGCTCAAAGTAGTAGAAATATAAGCCTGTTTGCTTGTTCCTTGGTTATTAACAAGAGCATTCCAGTTCATTCCAGTCTGTCTCTCTAGATTTGGAGTGTTTCACATGAAAGCAAGGGTGATGTTGCAGTGGCAGCCAGGAGGCTGAGTGGCCCATGGTGCTGGTGAGGTGGTAGGACCGGGCCATAGTGTGCTTGGTGGATCCTTTAAAAGATCTGGTTTTTTGGTTGTTTGTTTTTGACAAGGCAAAGGGATGCCATGAAGGAGTTTAGGGCCAGAGAGTGACAGGATTTGATGTGTGAATTTTCAGATCATCCACACCAGCTGCTTCATGTAGTTAACACATTGGAAGGACTAATGGCTTCAGGGTAGCCTATCTGATGAGATCTCAGACTCTTCCCAGTTGCCAGACATTGGACAGTGATATACACGGGAGGGAAGAGTTAAGGACATGGAGAGTACCACTTAATGGATAAGGTAATTGAGTTTCTTTGCATCTAGGAAGCCAGTCTGGAAGGAGAGAGTAATATGTTTCAGTAACTGTAAACCACAAAGGAAAATCCTCCCCATGGAAGATAAGGATAGTTAAAAAAAAAAAAAAAAAAAAAAAGAGCATCCAGGCTAGTGCCAACCTGGCTCTGTTGCTGCTAGTTAACATCAAGATACTGCATCAACAACATTAAGTTTATTAATTTGTAGAACAACTACACAATGATTTTCCAGTGTGTGGAGAGACTCTGATTAGAAGAGATGAGGCTGAAGCCAGAGTTCCTGACAATGAGATCTTAGAGTAGAAATCAATGAACACATGAATAAAAACAACAGCAAAAAAACAATTTCAGTCAGTGATAAGGAGTGGGAAGGGATAAAAAAGTGCTTGTTAGAAGGGCCGCTGTAGGGGCGAGCTGTCTGTGGACTCTTACCAGTAATCCAGGAAGCGTTTCTGGGAAGATGACTTTTGTACTGAGATAAGAAGGAAACAGACACGAACAGATCTGGGGTAGGGAATACACCTGCCTCATGAGGCTGCTACCCCAAGATGTAACAAGCTTGGCAAAGGACAGGAAAGCTCTTGTGGTTGAAGGGGCAGAGGAAAGTAGATAATACAGAGAAGCAGGTAAGGGGAGAGCCATTAGGGGCTTGGCAGCCATTGTCATAAGGGTCTTGGACTTTGTTCTAAGGGTGGCTTGGAAGCCCTTGAAGACTCTGAATGAAGGGCAGTTGAGCATGCTGAGGACTGGGAGGAAGATGACTGCAAAGCACGGAAGCAGTGGTCCAGGCAAGAGAGAAACCAGGGTGGCTCAGGCGAGTGAGGAACTCCAGTAGAGTCCTGGCTGGGAAGAAGGTCATGTTTCAGTGTGAGTTGTGAAGCGTGAGGGTTCAGGGACAGCATATTGTTGCAGGTCACAGCCATAGGGCCTGTACCTCGCTGTTTCTCTAGTCTGCTGGGGATGGATGAAAGTCTGCGTATCCTGGGCAGGCTCCTAAAATGACATCCTTTGAAAGAAAAGGCCTTGTTAACCACTGAGAAATGAGAGAGCCACACCTTTAGGATACAAAGCTGGGTCTCTCTCCTCCGTTGTCATAAACAGTTCAGCTCTAGCTTCAACTTGCACTTTGCCTTAGCTGAAGAAACGATGTCATAGGCCCCAGGCAGCTTTCAAGGTAGTTGAGTAACTGTCAACTGCCTCATAAAGTGGCAGGGAGTTCTCACCTCCAGTCCGTGCAAGTACCCTAGCGCTCCTTCCATCACAAACTTGGGTTCTGGAAACCTTTAAAATAACATTTTAGTGAAGAATCGAATTGTGGAGGAATGCAACCTGCACGATTCAGTTTTTTTTTTTTTTTTTTTATAATACTCCCAAACAAGTGGGAATGCAGTGTCTGAGGATACAAACAGACACAGGGAAGCTCCGGGAGAGTCACATTTCAAATACTGGAGATCTTTTGGCAGGTAGAGGAATCAGGGCAGGGAACCAGATATTCTATTTATGTTTATTTTGCACCGGCACTTTATTTTTTTATGTATACACATTCTAAAACATGCAAGGGTCTCCTAAAAAAAATAGAAAAGGAAAAGAAACCATGAAATATTTTAAAAGAGGAAAGCTGTCCAAGGCTTGCACTCCAGTTGCCCTGGATTGTTGTCTCTCCCAGTCGTCCATGTGGGAGTTGCTGTGACCTTCAGAACAGGAAACATATGGTTCCATGTTTTCCAGGGCACTGACCTGCCTTGGGATTATAATGCTCCGAAAACTCTGCCCCTCTTCCCGGTTCGAAGTGACCTGGAGCAGGTTATTTCCCTTTTGTGGGCTTCGGTTTTGCCAGAGCAAAAGCAAAACGACAAGAGTGTCTGAGCAGCATTCTGCGCTCACAGCAGATGTGAGTCATCAGCCACACAGGTATTCTCTGTAACTTAGGAGAGCTAAGTGTTTGCAACATAGACTTTGGCAGTGGATTAAAGATAAGAGGCAATAAGTCTATGTTCTGAATGCTTCATCTTTAAAGCTCCTTCAAAACTGGTCACCCTTTCTGTCCCTTCTTGTCCATTTTAGAGTCAGTTACCTCAATTATTTTGAGAGCTCTAAAAGTCGGGAGAAGGCCTCATTTTCATTGACCACACATTGCCATATTTCGCAGGCAACAGAGACTAGACTTCCAGCAAAAGCTGCCCGAAAAGCGCCATTTCTTTTACCTTTACTATGCCAACTGCATCTCAGATCTAAACTGCAGTAGATCAAACCACGTACTAAGCCATTCAGCATGCTAGGCCTATATAGGCAAGGACTGGGTCCTACTTTGTGCTGGACGCTTGTGGAAAAACAAGAGAACTCAGAAAAGCCTCTTGCTGAAGTGGGGAGAGATGGGTGAGGAGTCGCAAGAAGATGCAGCAAGGTCTGCGTGGGGACCATATTAAGAGGGATTAAAGGCCACAGAAACGGCTTATGTCTGCTTAAGTTCTTTCTCATGGCTGCAGCTTCTCAGCGGTTAACTTTGCCGAATAAACTAAGTGGCTTTGCTTATTCTATGATTTCAAGTCATTTGATTGAAATTTGTGAGCTAGGATGCAAAAAACCCAGTAAGATATTTTTTTTTTTACAGGCGAGCACCACGCGCCCTCTTGTGGCGATATTCTGGTAACTCGGGCGATCCCCGAGTTAACTTTTTCTTTTGCTTCCTGTGGCAGTCAGGATTCCAGATACATTGTTTTTCAAATATTGAAATGCTACCCAGGAGTTTTAGATAACGTTACCAGCCCATAAGGATATCCAAGCTGAAGATAATTTATCACATTTAAAAAATTATAATTCAGAAGATGAGAGTTCAGTGGGCTGATGCTGTGACCTTCAACTTTATTTGGTGCCTCATTCCATTGCTTCCTGTAGCTTGTCTTCCTTGTAACAATAGTTTTGAACATCTAGGTTGCTACAGATATAGAAGGTGAATAGCCTTTGTAACTGTAGGGTCTTTCACTCAGCATAATGCCTTTCACAACTAGCTTTTATTTAATATATTGTTGCTTGTTTCCCAGTTGTGAAGAAGTACCATACAGTAAATTTCTATAACTCAGTACAAGGATGGTGATTTTACTCTTAAAGACTGACTTAACGTTACTCTCAGATTCAAATTCACTTTGAGGCTGACTTTTTCTTATTTGAAGTAACTGTTTTAAAGGATAATATCCCTTTAACTAGTTTTGTAAATCACATTTGAGATGGGACTTAAGGGGCTTGCTCCAATATACCAAACACACAGTGGAAGAAATTATATATATTTGAAATATATGTGCATATGTATATATGTACACACATATATACATACACACACACACACACACACACACACACACACACACACACACACACACACACACACACACACAGTTCTGTATGGGCACTGCAGAAATCTGCCCCACTGGTCAGGGGATGACTAGAAGCTAGGGTTGCACACAGGTTAGGCAACTGCTCTACCACTAAACTGTAATCCTAGCCCCCATCTTCTCTCTCTTTGAGACAGGATCTTATTATGTAAGATAGCCTACAGTTTACAGTGATCATCTGCTTCTCTGTTTTTCAGCAGGGATGATGGGGGGAGAGCTACCATGCCTGGCACTTGGGAATTTGGTGGAGGGTGTTCTTGGAGGCATGGTCTCATGAAACCAAGGGTAGCTTGGAACTCACTATACAGCTGAGGCTGAACTCCACATCCTCTGCTTCTGCCTCCCAAGTGCTGGGGTTATAGACATGGGACACCCCATGCTTACCCCTTTTAACTTATTATTTTTGTATTTGCATGGGTGTGCTGCATGCATATGTGTGTATGGGCACACATGTGTGTACTTACTTATAGAGAACAGAGGACAACTCCAGGCATTGTTCCTTAGACAGGGGCCATTCCTTAGATGCTGTCCACTTTTATTTTGAGACAAGGTCTCTCAGTGGCCTGTAATCCACAAAGTTGAAGAGGATGACTAGCCTTCAAGTCTCAGGATACAGATTGTCTCTTCCTCCCCAGGCCCAAGGTTATTAGTATGTACCACCATGCCTGGCTTTGTTTTTTAATGCCCACATGGATTCTGTAGATCAAACTTAGGTACTTTTTTTTGTTTTTTGTTTTTCGAGACAGGGTTTCTCTGTGTAGCTTTGTGCCTTTCCTGGAACTCACTCTGTAGCCCAGGCTGGCCTCGAACTCACAGACATCCGCCTGCCTATGCCTCCCGAGTGCTGGGATTAAAGGAGTGCGCCTCCACCACCCGCCAAACTCAGGTTCTTATGTGTGCAAAACAAATAGTTTAACAACTGGTCTACCTCCCAACCCATGCATTTTATTTTGAGACGGGGCTTCGCTAAGTTGTCCAGTTCTGGCCTTGAGTTTTTTCTGTAACCTACACAGGCCTTGAATTTATAATTCTCTTGCTTCAGCCCTCTTAGTAGCTGGAAGTACAAGTCTATGGTATCAGACTCAGGTGTGTGTGTGTGTGTGTGTGTGTGTGTGTGTGTCCTCATATGAAGGGAAGTAACAAAACCTTAAAAACTTAATATATCTTTATAATCATATCCAGTCTTTATTTTTGTAATCCAATGTCCCATCCACAGTGTGAAATCAACAGCCCTGAGAAATGCGACAGGCAGGCCGCTCATTCTCGTTACCACTCTGTAGCTAGGAAAAGTGAGGATTAGAGAGGGAGCAACAGCCAATGGTGCACAGCTAGTTGGAGATGTCATGAAACTTCGAGTACTATTATGGTCCTTAATACCTAATATTATAAAATTATTTTAATATTTCATAATCAGAAAGACCCTTTTAGACACAATGGCTCCAAAAGGTGGGGCCAATTTCTTATGGAAGCAAAGACTTTTACGATCAGGAAAATTTAAAACCCTCAGTTAGGCAGTGGTGGCACATGCCTTTAATCTCAGCACTCAGGAGGCAGAGCCAGGAGGATCTCTGTGAGTTCGAGGCCAGCCTGGTCTACAGAGCAAGATCCAGGACAGGCACCAAAACTACACAGAGAAATCCTGTCTCAAAAAACAAACAAACAAAAATGTAAAACCCTCACAAACATTTTGATATATTTTTTTTTTTCTGTCTTTACTCCATTCATACAGAGCATCCTGGTTTGATTATATATATATATATCATCTGCCATTAGATGAATAGACAGTTTTGTTTCCATTTTGGGGCTTTCCAAGGACAGAATCTGTTGTGAAGCAGGATTTGTTAGAACACAAGACAGCCTATGCTTTTTTGGAATGTCCATGGGATCTGGTAGCTGCTTCTATACCCTCTGACCATCTTTGTTGGACATTTTACAAATCGACAAATAGGTTAATATTGCAGTGGATATAACTATGATTTTAGTTCATTTTCTCAGGGACACTATGGTTTGTATTTGAAATGTGACTTGCTGGTAATTTGGGACCAATGTCTTCAACCCTGGGCAGTAGCAATGAGAGGGGTTTTAAACTTTATGAAGCCCCACAGGGTTAGCAAAGACAGTGGTTAGCCCTGTGCATGATGAATGCCTTATTGTCTATCAGTCAACCATTCCTACATTTCTAGCTTGTGGCCTGTACTGCCTGCAGTCAAGACAGTACCTTGATGCTGTGTGGCTCTCTTGAAGGCATCCTGTGCCTTAGAGGTTTATTCAAGGTGAATGACATGCCCAGAATGAGTTCTGCAATAAAGAATGATAGGTTACTATAAGCTAGGATGTCCTGCTTGCGTAAGTAGGGGAAGAAATGCTGGCCCACTGTCTGGCCTTCCTTAACGGAATTAGGCAAACACCCTTGATAGGGAAGCCAATAGCAACAGTCTCCTCAGTGGTATGAAAGGCAGGACCTAGTTTTCTGGAGTCTCTATTCTTAAAGCCAACTTGATTTTAAGAGTCTTGGGAGATGAATGGGAAGAAAGTGGCAGGCAGTTCACAAAAGAACATAACTGCCAATCACTGTGGCTGTCTTTGATGAACCCTTGATGAGTAAATGACAGCTCTTTTTTTTCCCAGGTGACATTTGATAATGTTTACTTATTACCCAAACTGGACCATGCTATTCTTATTCCTGGGACAGATCTGATCATCCCTTTAGTGAACAAACTTCTCAAATACATGACCTAGCACTTTACTTGCCTTATATCCAGAGTCTCTAGAAAAACACTCCTGCTGATCTTTTCACTTAAACCTTATTTGTCTCAATTCACAGATAAGGAAACCAAGTTATAAAAAGCAGGTGACAGAGTGAAAGCTTGAGTGGAAACATCAGTCTCCAGTCCAGTGTTTCCCTCTCTACCCAGCCCAGGCTTTCTGGGAGAAGCAGGAACTCTAATGAAGTCTGACTGTTGGCCATGGGTGCTGGACTCCTTCAGCGTGTCTGGAAACAAGGAGGAAACTTACTGACTGGAACTTCCTGCGTCAATACTGAATTGACACAGACAGCTGATAGTGTGTTCCAGTAGCAGAAAAAGGAAACACATGAGGTAGCGCGATTGTAATTAAGAATGAGTGGAAAACAGGAAAACAAATGGTCCCACAGGCAGGCCAAATATGGTGGTGCTTGGATTAGTTCCTTCCTGCTCTTGGCAAAGTAGTTACCATTCATGATGCAGAAGGCTCTCAAGATGTCCAATGCTCCTGGACGCTCTAACAGTGGGTTCTTTGAACAGCTCAACAGACTGTGGCCTGTAGTATGCAAAGTGCTGGGATAGAGGGGGGCTGAGGGGGGCAGAGCCAGAAATGAATATAGTAGGCTCCCTGCTTTTGAGTTGCTTCTAGTCTCATGGGAAAGACTGATCTGCTGTAAACAAGTTCTTGGAACATGAGGCAGAATGAAGTAAGTGCCATAACTGAGTGAAAAAGTAAGAGCGATGTGAGCCAGCAGCTAGAAGACGCTTTCCAACAGGGATAATGGAAGGTTCAGGTGGGGAAGAGATTTATTGCAGGCCTTGAAGCACAGTGGAATTTAGCTGGAAGAAAACGGGGAAAAAATTCTGGGCTCAAGGCCTACAGATCTTGGGCTTATTTCCTATGTTCTAGTTTATTAGTGGACCATGGTAGGGTGAGCAAGTTGTGATCAGTAGGGAGCCAGGAGAGGGCTAGGTGCAGAAAAGAACAATGGAGAGATGATTTTCATGGGTTTCTGTTCCGGAACATGGGAAGGCTTGGCTCTATTCTATTACTCAATTTTCCTTATTGATTTCTTGATGGGAATAGAGTTGGATAGAAGCAAATTAGGAAATTAATTAGATCTCTGAGCACCTAGCAACCCTCAGCAGAGTTCTATGATAAATGATGACAAGATTAAAAACTAAGTTGGGTTTTAAATTGTACAATAGTCCTCGAATCTTAATCTTTCTGACTAGCTCAGTTCTATACCTAGGCAAAGAACGGCTTGCTCAGGCATGCATGTGGAAATATGACATGCGTATTCTGCCTGGCTTTACACTCCTCGCTGAGTGGAGAAGTTAAAGGGACAGAAACATATGTACCTTTAACATAGTAATCTGACACCAAAGAAAATGGGACATGAAAAATAGCCCAGAACTTTGAGTAACCACATTAGCGGCTTTTGAAAGATGGTGAAGGGGTATTGAGAAGGGGGCTGCAGAGGTCTTCATGGCATCAGGGAACGTTGGAAGCTTTCCTGCCTCTATAGGCAACAATGCACAGCAAGCTAGAAGCAGGTTCAAGAACCATGTCTTGTAACAGAGTCAGGGGCTGATAAGATTAAGGGGGATTGTGAGCCAGAAAATGGTAACTGGTTAAAGGGCCGAAAAGGTTAAAGGGTCAAAAATCAGGACAGGGAGAACACGGAGCCCTGGAATGAGCAGGGCAAATGCAAGCAAGCATGGCTTTCTGACTGTTCTCTTAAGTTGAGATCTAGTCCTTGGTGGATCTCAGGCAGTGACACCTGTGTGCGCAGATCTGTCTGTAACCAGAGGGGGAGTCTAGGAGAGAGCAATTTGCAGCTTTGGAAATAGAGTGGGAGAATGACCTTCAGGTTTCCCTTCTCCTAACTCCTCTTAGTAACAACAGTGTTTGGCCCTCTTGTGTTCTATTGTCTATTTGACAGACATGGTAGCACAAGATTGTAATCCAGCCTGGACTGCCACAAATAAATAAACAAATCATGCCCTCTCACGAAGGGTTTTAGGCCTTGGAAAACTCTTTTTTATTTTATTTTATTTAGTTCTGTGTATGATGCATAGGTATAGGTGTGTGCTCCAGTGAGGTCATGTCCATCACATGTGCACAGTATCTGTAGTGGCCAGAAGAGGGAGTTGGGTTTCCTGGAACTGAAGTTACCAATGGTTCTGAGCTGCCATCTGGGTGCCAAGAACTGAACCTGGGTCTCTGCCAGAGCACTAGATGCTCTTAACCACTGAGCCAACTTTCCAACCCTTTGAAAACTCTTTGTATGGAAGAAAAAAAATACTGTATTGAAATCTGCAAACAAGAAGTTTAATTCTAAGTCTAGCTATATGAACATCAATGATAGTAAATATTTGAATAATTTTAATGATTTCAAGCTATAATTTATTAAATTGAATGTTGTATATGTATGTATGTAAATACAACTTATAAGACACTGTTTAGTTAATTTCTTATAATAGGTGTGTACTAGCTGGCCTTATTCAAAATTATTTTACAGCCCAAAATGACCTCTGATTCTCTTGTCTCCACTTCTCAAGTACTGGCATTACAGGCATGTGCCTTGCTGTCCATCATACATTGTGTGGGGATCAAATGCATGGCTTCCTAAATGCTAGGAAAGTTTGATACCCATCGAACTACAGCCTCTACCCCACAAAATCATGTGGAGAATTGGTCTAAGGTATTAAAAAAAATCTTCTAGAAAATACTTAAATAATTTTCTCTAAACATTTGATTGGCTTCAGAAGATCTAAAACAAATGGCCTTAGATGGCCCTCATGAATTGAATAGAATAATAAACATTCCCTTTTATTAAGCATGTGGTGTGTGCCAGGTGTTATCATGTTGAATACTTAAGTAGGGGCATAATTACTCTAATTTCACAGTTGAGGGAACTTAACCTTTAAATGGTTAAGCCATTTATGCAGATGTATTTAGTTCTGAATGAAACCTTGAGCCCCAGTTCATTTGATGGTTGAAATAGTCTAAGAGCTTTGGAGGCACAACAGAGGATTACCTTAACATTTCTCCTTCCTGTGACACCGAGAAAAGAAAGTCTGTACCATTGCCTATTAAAAGCAATTCTAAAACGTTTAGACAGGTAAGAATAGTGTCAGCATTCCTGTTACCCTGAAGAATAGAGGAGAGTTTGGGACCAGTGCAGAAGGCTGGTCACTCCAAGGAGCCCTGGTTTGAGTCTCCAGCTCTTCTAATACCTTTGGCTCCAACATTTATCTGGCAAGAATCTTGTTTTCCTCCCAGCAGAGCTGGGCTGGAGTTTTGTGATAGTATTTGACTTTAGCAAGTTTCCACATGAGCCTCTGATCTAGCGTTGGAACAAAGCAAAAGTGGGGGAGGCCCAGCTTGGAAGGAGCCAGGCAGAGACTGATGCCGTGTGCCTTGTTAAACACCATTCCCCTCCAGGTATGTACTTTTCTCCAACAGTCAAACTCTCGACACAAGTCTGGGCTTCCCTCTCCCGACTAATGCAAATACTGTCAATAGAAAGAAAAGAAAAAAGGTTGATAGTTGGGAATTGAAAACCTCTGCTTTAGGTGGAGGATCAAGAGCCCTCCACATTGCCAAACATTATTTGAATTGTGTAGAGCAAACACTGGAGTTTAAAGTACAGCCTCACATTCAATATTTGACAACAGTGATTTCGCCCACTTGAGGTACCCGTTAATTGCTTTGAGATGAAGTGGGGGACACAAAGTATTTTAGGAGTTCATTTGTATTACCTCACCTCTTTTTTAACTAGAAGAGAAGCAGGTCTAGGGAAGGGAATTGGTTGTCTAGGATTCATGTAACCCCTCTTTTAGTGATTCAACCACATTGATAATAATTCTGTTTTTTGTTCATGTCAGTATCCAACAAACTGAGCCATTTGTTTCAGATCAGCCTGTACATACATCTTAAGAAGTGATCCACTAAGAACAAATAGTGTTTCTTGTCAGTAAACATTTGGACTTAATGTACCAGTATCTGTCACAATGTGAGTGAAGGTATAAACTCTGCAGTTTCCTGGGTTTCCATCTCAGCTGCACCGCCTCTTCACAAAATGGGTATTCTAATGAGATTGTCCATGGACCAAGGTTAGTGAATCCTGGATGTATGTCAGACATCATTACTGTTTCAAGGAGACCTTGGGGAATTTTAGGTTTGGGTCTACAACTAACTAACCTCCTACTGTTTTGTGCTTCAGTTGACTGTCTTTGAGAAAATATTTTTACCGTTTTGCCATTCAAGATTATATGAGATTATTTATGTGCTGTCCACAGGAGACACTCGTTTGATATATTAATAGATGCGTGAATATTCACTGAATGCCAACCGTGTCAAGCATGGTAAGTTTACTCTGTTCAAAGAGTTTATAGCATGTGTGAGAGACAAAATAAGTATTTTAAATAAGTAAGTTACAGTAAATGATAATTGTTAAGCCAGTTGACAGGGTACTGTGTAAGCACAAAGCAGGGGTAGATCACATGGTTTGAGAGTGTGAAGGTTAAAAAACACTTCTTAGCAGTGGTCATTAAGCCAAAACCCAGAAGATGGGTAAGCATTAACCAGGCAAAGGGAGAGAAAAGTGTTCTTTGGAGAGAAAACAGAGCATATGGAAGTTCAGGTGTCAAAGAGAGCCTGGGAATAAAGCATTTTTTTGCTCTATTTATTCTACGTTGAGGTCCATTCTTCCCAAAAATGTTTATTTTTGATTCAGTGGCATTGACAACAGGCATTTTCTTTTCTTTTCTTTTTTTCTTTCTTTTTTCTTTTTTCTTTTTTTTTTTTTTTTTTTTTTTTGGTTTTTCAAGACGGGGTTTCTCTGTGTAGCTTTGTGCCTTTCCTGGATCTCGCTCCGTAGACCAGGCTGGCCTCAAACTCATGAAGATCCGCCTGCCTCTGCTCCCAAGTGCTGGGATTGAAGGCGTGGGCCACCACCGCCTGGCCAGACACCATGCATTTTCACACAGCATGATGTGTCAGCATTGAAGAAGAAGCATCTCCTAAAATAACTCACAATAGAATAGGAAAACATTGGGATTGGGTTATTGAGCCCAGCTTATAAGCATGAATTTCACTTGGGTGATGTTAAATGCCTTCCCCTGTAATCTGCACAAAGACTAATGCTACTCAGATTTTATTCCCAGATGGCACCTATTCTTGAAGTTTGGAAGCTGTTTTTTGTTCTTTTTATACATCTAAAGTCAAAACAATGAGGTGAAACCACTGCCTGTTCTACAGTAGTTGTCAGATGAGGAGCAATCTCAGAGGTGTTCTGATGTTAAAAACAAAGAAACAAAGGTGTATCAGGCACTCATGCTGGCACAGGCCTATAATTTCTGCACTTGATTGAGGCTGAAGCAGGAGGATTGCTGTGAGTCTGAAGTCAGTCTCAGTTATAAAACAAGACCCTGTTTCAGAAAACAAAGCAAAACAAACAAAATAAAATGTGCATCTTGAATAATGAAATACGGATGAGTAGCGTGTGTGTGTGTGTGTGTGTGTGTGTGTGTGTGTGTGTGTGTGTGTGTGTGTGTGTTTCAGGGGACAGGGTTGGGTGAACAAGTAGCTGACCATTGTCAGTTCAAACATCTTTAAGACCTTTTTTCTTTACCTTTAAGGTGTTAATTAAGCTAGTAAGGATACCAATCAGAGGAAGGTTAGCTTTTGCTGATGGGATAACCTTCCATAATAAGTATGGAAGAGGCTGGATGGGAGCTAGATGAGGTTTAGAGAAGACAGGCCATAGAGGACTCCTACTTTGTGGATGGGTTTTCCATAACTGCAATCTTGGCTGCTAGCTCTGCCCTAGTTTCTAGGAAAATATGATGACCCAGGGAAATGACTGAACACAGACTCCAGGCTTTTCACCCTGAATAAGTATCTCATATAACCAAGATTTATTCATTGAATAGTTGCATTCTCTTTCTGATGATGGTATCTTTCAACTTTATACAAATGTACGTACTTTCTTACACTAAAGGCTGTTAAATATACAATGTTACTTTAAATTGAGGTATGTAGTTAACATTATCAGAATTAATCAAAGAACTGATGTGCTGAATTTCATAAGGTTATTATGAATTACTTAAAATTTGCACTTGTATTTTTAAAAGATAAAACTTAATATGTATTTCTCATCCTCTGATTTTCAAAGGATGTTTCTCTTTACGATTCCATTGTATTTTCACAGCATCCTTGTGTTTCCTGTCAGACTCCCCCTGAAGGAAATGCTAAGATGAAGTTAAAAGTTCCAGAAATTTATATTTATTGAGGGAAATTCCTGCCAAAGATGAAGTGGAAGATTTTATCTATATCTATCTACCTTTATCTATGTGTGTATTATTTCTTTGAGAATTTTATATAGTGTATATTGATTATATTCACCCCAACTCCTCCCCCTAACTCTCTCAGATTTACTCCTAACACATAACTTTATGTATTTTTTTTTTTAATTTTAAAACAACCCATCAACCCCAATTTGTGCTGGTCATATAGTTCTGAGTGGGGCCATGCGAGGAAGAGGGGAAGACTGCCAGGGGATACACCCTTAAACATAACTGATCTTCCCTGTCTAGAAGCCATTGGTTGTCCATAGCTAAGAGGAAGATGTGTTACAAAATCGTCAACATTTTTAGTCATCATAGAAAGACAATTGTGATGATTTGAAAGAAAATGGCCCCCAAAGAGAGTGGCACTATTAGGAGGTGTGGCCTTGTTGGAGGAAGTGTGTCACTGTGGAGGCCGGCTTTTAGGTCTCTTCTGCTCAAGCTTTCCTCAGTGTGACTGTCAGTCCCTCTCAGCTCCAGCACCACATCTGCCTGCACACTGCCATGCTCCCCTTCCTGATCATAATGGACTGAACCTCTGAAACTGTAAGCAAGCCAGCCCAGTTAAATGTTTTCTTTGTAAGAGCTGCAGTTTTCATGGTGTCTTTTCACAGCAGTAAGACAGCCAATTAAAGTCACAATAAAATATTACCTCACACCTGTTAGGTTGGCCTCTATCAAAAAGATGAGATTTGGTTGGAGTGACAGTTCGGTCAGCAAGCTTGAGGATCCAAGTTCAGTCCCGGGAACCTGAATAAGAAGCCAGGTGTGGCGGCTCACACTTGTAATTGTGTAATCCTAGCAACTGGGAAATAGTGACAGGAAGGTCTCTGGGGCCCCCTAGACAGCCAGCTTAGCCTCATCAGTGAGCCCCAGTTTCTGGTGAGAGACACTGTCTCAAAAAACAAGGTAGATGGTACCTAAGGTTGACCTTTAACCTACACATGCACGTGCACACAAGTATTCACAAATGAACACACACACACACACAAGATGAGGATCTAGAGAAAAGAAAAATCATGTAATACTTTTGTATTTGTTGAAATGAATATTGGTACAGACATTGTTTAGAAATCAATGTGAAGATTCCTCAAAACCCTTAGAATGACTACTATATGGTCCAGTATTCTCACCAGCAGCTCTTGAAGGGATCTCTGCACTCTGCACAATAGTCAAGATTGGAAAACAATCTAAATGTCCATAAAGAGATGAATAATTAATGTGCTGGTTAGGATTTTTTTTTTTGTGTGTGTGAATCTGGTACAAACTAGAGTCATCTGGGAATCTGAGAAGAAGAAAACTTAATTGAGCATTTTTCTCTATTGAATTGGTCTCTTGGCAAGTCCATGGAGCATTTTCTTTCTTTCTTTTTTAAAATTTATTTATTTTTAAAATAGTTTTTTTCATTCTACATACCAAACCAAGTTCCCCCTCCCTCCCCTTCTCCTGCCCCCACCTCTCCCCATCCCACCCCCATTCACTCCTCAGAAAGGGTAAGACCTCCCTTGAGGAGTCAACAAAGTCTGGCATACTAAGTTGAGGCAGGACCAAATAAACAAAAGAAGTGAGTGCCATGTGCTGGGGGAGACTCTGCCTCAAAAGGCATAGGTGATAAGTAATGAAAGAAGACACCCAATGCCCTCTTCTGGCCTGGGCATACAAACACATGTGCGCACACACACAGCAAACAGACAAATAAATAAATCCTTAAAAGTGCGAAGTGTGAAGGAGACCTCTACTTCTCCTTGGAAGTATTTTCTTTTTAAGGGAAATTTTTTAACCCACAGTTGTTCTCATCCATCTTACACGGTCACACAGAGCAGGCTCTATTATGTGATGTAGTGGCATATTTTAGTTTTCTTAGTTGTCTTTTTTTCAGGGGGGAGGGCACAAGTCTCTGTATAACTCTGGCTGGACTATGTAGACCAGGATGGCCTTGAATTCACAGAGATCAGCCTATCTCCTCCTCCCAAGTACTGGGATTAAAGGTGTTCACCCTCCATACCTGGTTTTGCTTGTCTTTTAATGTAGTTTTTGAAGTATTTTTGAAAAATCATTGGTGATGATGATTTAAACATGGATACCACCTATAACCTGCTTTGCTTTGGATCAGTCTGGGTCTCTGGACTAGAGGTGGAATACATTGGTCCTCTTCTGAAATCAAGCTAGCTCCATGCTTTACTTAGACCAATATGAACCAACTGAAGTATCATCCTATTGGCTTTAAGAGTTTAGGCAACTTCCACCCTTCCCTCTGATATTTCAATTATGACAGATCATCAGACAAAATCAAGTTTAGAAGCTGTGGTAGTTTGGATGAGAACACTCCTTACAGGTCCCATAGGTCCCCATATATTTTAATACTTGGTCCCTAGCTGGTAGAAATGTTTGGGAAGGATTAGAAGGTGTGCCTTGGGGGTGGGTTTTGTGGTTTCAAAAGCCTGGGCCATTCTCTGCATCATGCTTATGGATCAGCTACTTTGGCACCATGCCTCCATGCATGTTGCAATGCTCCCTGCTATGATGGTCATGGACTCTCATTAAACCTCAGAAACTGTGAGCCTCAAATAAACTCTTGGTTATTTAAGTTGACTTGGTCATGGTGGCTTTCACAGCAATAGAAAAGTTGGTAAGACAGAAGCATTCTGCAAAATAACTTACTAGTATTTGTTAGTTTTAAAACCACAAAAGACAAATTTGATGAACTATTGGAGATTGGACGAGATAAAGGGGGAAAACACTACTAAATGTAATGTGGGACCTTGAATGGGATTTTGGGATAGAAGAATGATCATTAGTAGATTAACCAGTGGATTAAAAAATGTCTGTAGTTAATAGTACTATGCCATCCTACTGTCTTAACTATGATGAGGTATTGAAGTGTTGAGGTATTAATATTAGTGAAATCTGAATGGTGTGTGTGTACAGAACTTCTATATTATTTTTGTAACTTTTGTTTTTTAAAGATTTATTTTTTTTAAATTATGTGTATGTCTGTATGTCTGTAGGAAGTATGTCCATGTGTGAGGATAGGTACCCAAAGAGTCCAGAAGAGGGAGCCAGATCACCTGGGGCTGGAGTTACAGGCTGTTGTGAGCCACCTGACTTGGTTACTGGGAACTGAACTCAGATTTTCTGCAGGAGCAGTATGTGCTTTTAACTGATGGGCTATCTCCCAAGTCTCTATTTTTGTACTTTTTTTTAAAGTCTAAAATTAGTTTAAAAAAAAAAAAGAGTTTAAAAAAATCCTGACTATCTTAATACTATAGTGCTAAGAAGCCTAAGTTAGGTTTAGAAAGAAAGCCTTAGAGAAATGAACCATGGGAGGTACCACATGGATGAGTGAAGCCTTTTTGGATCATCTAGCCCAATATAACCTACAAGTGACTCCACCCCTTGCAGTATGGGCCTCTCAGTTGAGCCTCACCTGAATTCTAGGCTGCAGAACCATGAGAATTTATGTGACAATTGCCAAGGTGCTGGTTTAGGGATGCTTTGTGGTGCCACTATAGATAGCTGGGTCATTAGGGGACCAGCGATAACAGCTCAGATAATCCCATAGAGTTCCTTCTCCATGGACTGGGGCTGTTGGAAAACACGGCTCATCTCAACATTTGAAAAATGATGGCTTTCGCTGTGATATTACTTGATGTGGTCAAAGGACTTTTGGTTTTCCAAGAGCATCTTTACTGACTTATCTCAAGCTAGGATGCCCATCCTTCAGGTAATTCATTAAGGCAGCACCAACTGAAGGAAGTATCTGTAGTGCCAGTAGCAATAGTTTTCAGAGGTCCTCTACAAATAAAAAGGTATGGTTAAGTCTGTTAATCAGTGAACAGATTCGTATCAGTCAAGATCCTTAGTTATAAATAGCAGAATCTATTGTAGGAAAAGGATGTATTAAAAAGACATCCCCATTTAAGAGAGCAGACCACTTCCTCTCTCCGGTCCTGGAAGACAGCCAGAGAACTTGTTTTGATGCAGGGATGGAGCAGGTCGTCAGGAGACCTTCCAACAGTAGTATGGATCAGCTACAGGAAATCCCACTGCTAATAATGTCTGGCTTGTACCTCCTGTGTTGCCTGAGCCTTAATCTTAGAAACAAGAACCTGGTTCTTGTCTTTAGAGCATGGCTTCTGCACTATGCCACACTATTTTGTATCTCCTCTGCTTCCTAAGATTTGGGTGAAAGTATGTCTCCAAACTACAAGATAGAAGATGCTGTCTGTAAGGAATTCTGGGAAATGTATTTTCCCCACTTTTGTAGCCAATACAGCCCATCAGAAAGTTTATTTATTTGTTTGTTCATGTATTTATTGTTTCAATATGAGGATAGAATCCAGGCTGTAGCATGAATCTTAAAAGTTCTTATTAATAAAATCAAACTTGAGCCAGGTATTGGGGTGAACACTGGAAGATCAAAGAGACACAACAAGCCACAGCTAACCTCACCTGGCCAACTTCTCAGCTGATCATGTTTCCTCAGACTGGAAGCCTCTGTGTCCTCATACCCAAATGGCTCTCAGCTGAACTGTGCTGCTCAAAACCTAAAAGCTTAACCAGCCAAATGCCTCTAGTTTCTGGTCCTCACACCTTATATACCTTTCTGCTTTCTACCACCACTCCCTGGGATTAAAGGCTCACTTTCTGGGATTAAAGGCTTGAGTCACCATGCTTGGCTGTATACTTGAACAGATGGATTTCTGCCTCTGGAATGCTAGGATTAAAGATGTGTACTACCACTGCCTATCCTAAGTATCTAGTGACTTTTCTGTTCTCTGACCCCAGATAAGTTTATTAGGGTACAAAATATTTTGGGGAACACAATACCACCACACCAGGCTTCACAGATTCTAGGCAACTCCTCTATGACTAAGCCACACCCATAGCCTGAAGTGGACCTCAGAACAGATTGTGGGTAAATCAGTTTGTGGCGGTGGTTGCTACATTGCCTTGTCTTCGTTTGACACATGGGGTTAATTTCACAAAATGATGACAATTTTCTTTCCCATTTCTTCATAAGACTTAAAAACCATTGTTTATATACTGACAAAATAGTGATAAAGTGTCTAAAACTATAATAGTAATAAATAGCACCATAAACCATCACACTATATAATATGTCCACCATGTTATTTATAAGACAACTATTGCATGCTAAAATTGAATGCTAAGGCAATACAAATCAATGCTAAAAATCCATTACTTAGGCAAAATAAAATTCAGTATTGATGTCAATAAAAGTTAACATTCTAATTGGACATAATAATATTTGTTTTTTTGTTGCATAATATGTAACAGTATTTGGGTTCAGTTCATTTCCTCTTAGTAGCCAAGAACTTACTCAGGAGATAGACTATCTGGCTCCACGCAGACTTTCTAAGTGATACCAGGTTAGTTTAACAATGTATTTGCATTTCTTCTTGCAAATCGAAGATGATAGTGCTATCTACCATGTAGAACTGTTATGAAGATTACATGAGCAAATACAGGAAAGTCAAGTGCATAAAGTATATGTACTTATCCTAGTCCATTTAGCATTGTTACAACAGAGATCTGACACTGGTTTGTTTATAAAGAATAGAAATTTGTTTCTCACCATTATGGAGCCTATAAAGTTCAAAGTCAAAGAATTGTCTGATGGCTACATCTTTCACACTGCAGAAGAAAGAGCCCATTCCCACAACTCCTCCTTGCAGAGGAATTAATCAGAGTCCTCAATATCTAACACCTCAAATACTGCCCTGCCTTCCAACAATGTTGCTTTGGGAGATTAAGTTTCAAACACGTAAGTATGCAGACACAGGTTTGGAGCACAGCAGCACTCCATAAATGGTAGTTTGCAGTTGGAGAGAATCGGAGACTGTCAGTGAAGTCCCTTATCTTCCTGAGGCAGGAGGCCTGCCTTTGTTACTCAGCTTTTTAGGGCCGATTCTTTGATCTCTCTATTTATTTCCTGCTGTGTAGTCATCTCTAATTAGAAGGATGTATGATTAATTTCCACTTTAGGATTGATCTCTACTTATGAACACACAGTTTAGGATTTGTGTTTTTGTAGGATCATGAAGTTCTTTCTACACTCTTGATTTTAGGAACTGGACTTCACTTGAGCTCAGGGGTCTGTCTTAATTACTACTTCTTGGTTGTGGCTTTACAAAGGATAGATACAGTCTTTAGTACTAGGCAGAGGTGGGATCAAATATTGTCTCCATCATTTACTGGGTTTGACTCTAAGTAAATAATGTTGCCTCTGCAAATCTTGCATTCACATGTGAAAGGGGGTTGTTAATACTCTGTTCAAAAGGCTTGAAAACCAAGTGATACTGGGTGATGTCCCACACCACCCTCAGGTCCTAACAGTGTATTTTTGTGAATTCCACCCCATGCACTGTTTTCTCTGCCAAGGTCAATGTTGCCTTTTTCTTTGTTCTAATATCATGAGGGATGGTAAGGAGTGGAGCCTGGACTTTGAGTTGGTTCTGGCCCCAGGAACCCCATGGATGTTGTTGTTTCAGTCTTTGTTTTAGGTCGAGGAAAATAAATTCACCTTGTTCTCACGTGTTTATTTTCTCAGAAGCTGACTTAGCTCAGATTCTTGGAACAGACTGTTCAGCTTAGTGATGTTCTGCTTGAGAAGTTTAGCTGTCTCTCTCCATTGAGCAGGTTCCTCCTAGGTCTCTTGCATGGGTAGATACTTAACTTCTTCCTAATAGGTTAACAAATACATTTCTCCCAGGGTGCTGAAAGACTTTGTATAACTTGCAAGACTCCAAATGGAACCCTAGTATGATTGCTTAATTAAAGCATAGTAATTATTATAGTGCTGGTGTTTACTATTTAGTTTTAGTGCAGAGACCTTGAGTTTTGGTGCCCAACAAATTTACATTTACATCCTAAACTGTGGAAAATGGAGAAAATTGTATCCAAAGTTTTAAATGTGCCTTGAAACTAGTCACCAGTGCCTTCAACTTTTGCTCCACTGAACAGTGCCAGAAATGGTGGTAACACCCTCTTATATGATTTCCTATGGTAGTAATGGCAGTATTTTCATAATGGTATCCTTTTATACTTGTACCTTGACATAAACCTTGTATTCTGTATTTATAGAATGATGATAACAATAACATTTCCCTCACAGTGTGCTATGAAAGCAGAAATAATGGGCATATACAAAGTGTTCATAACAGGACCTATCACAATAATCTAAATAAACAACTGTTGTTAGAAGCAATAATTTGAATGTAACTATTATCTATAAAGGGGGTTAATGGATATTTGTACTATGGATAATATTCAAATATTATATTATTTGTTGTTCACCTCAGCCGTGGCTGGTTAGTGCTCTTCCGGGGTGACTGCTGCATATTTTTAACATTATTTTGTTTTTTGTGCTCTCTCTTACTTTTTGCATCAAACTTAGCTCCAGGCTCACCTTGTGTTTTCTCTGCCCTAGCTCTCGAGTCAGCCAGTTTTTGAAAAATCTTCATTTCCTCTTTGGAGAATGCTGTTAGAAATCAAGGAATAAGTTCTGGATGACACTGTATGTTGTTTCAGAGACTTCTTTTATTATGTCAGCATTTGCTAAATAAATCATTGACCTGAGTTCGTCTGGGAGGCACCAAACAAAATGTGTGTACTGGATGGAGCTTGCTTGCTTATGCCCCAAAGGATACCCTGGGGAGAGGAATCAGTAGAAGAGATGGAGGGTAATTGTATAGATAGTGTGAGGCAAAGATTTTATAATGAGTAACAGTCAAATGATTCCTGGCTTGTTTAGAACTGTTTAGCCTTTCATTGTGTTTTTAGATACAGCTATGAAACAAATTGTCCCAGAACTGACTAGTTTATGGGATGATAGTTGTTTATCACTCTTTTGTTTAGAGTGGGTTAATGATGTAGGGAAAGGCTCAACTAGCGGGTTCTAGTGTCTTTCATGCAGTTTTAGGCATGGCTAGGTACAGTAGGATCTTACTTTGTTGGGTCCAGATACATATCTTTCCCTCATTTCCTTTCTTCCTGTAGTCTTAGGGCTTCTCCATGCATTCCTTTGTGTGGCTAGTTTGGCTTCCCTGTCACATGGCAGTCTCAGAACAGTTGGTTTGCTTGCTAGTAACTCAAGGCCCCAGTGCAGGCCTCCCACTGGATGAAGAAGGGGGGACTCCCACCTTTTCTGATCTAGCTTTGAAATGTGTTTGTACAGGAATCTGTTGGTGATAAGTGAGTCACAGGTGACTGCAGTTCAAGGAAGAGGGCACAGACTCATCTATTGATTGGTGGAAGATTTGAACAAGTGTGTGGGAAAGTCTTGTTTTAGTCATCTCTGGGGGAAAAGTTCTGACCCAAGTTCACCCATGCTTCCAAAACTTAACAGCATTTGGAAATGTTTTCTGGACTCGTAAACGTTGGAATCTGATGCCCTGAAAAGGAACAGTTGCTCTCTGCTGTCATTATCTAGGCCCATTTCTCCATCTTCACTCTCAATCCCTTTCCTGTACATAACCATTCTTCTGCTTCTTTGTCTCACTTTTTGTTTCCTATTGATTTGTGTATGAATTTTGGCACAGGCCTTTAATCTCAGCACTTGGGAAGCAGAGGCAAGTAGAACTCTATGAATTCCAGGGCAGCCTGGTCTACATATCAAGGTCTAGGCTAGCCAGGGTTACGTAGTGAGAGCCTGTCTCAAAACAAAACGACCAAAATGAAAAATAAAAAAAGCTGTTTGCACTTAGTCCGGTTAAAACATTCCAAGTAAACAAATAATAAGATGAAAAAACAGAGATCCAAGTGAATGAGAGCACAAGGGCAAATGGCCAACGGTGGGAAAGCCAGCCGGGGGCAGTGAGTGTGTGAGAGCACACACAGGGGACTAGAGAAGGTTGCAGAGTGACTATGGGAAGAGAGAAGAATGGGGAGCTGCCCTGGTGTGCAAGCGCTCACAGAACATGGAATGAGAGGTGAGTGTGGCTTAGGGGTATCCCTAAACCACCAAGAGTGCATATAAGAGGCTTCCACAGCACTTGTCAGACCTGTAGTGGGTCATGTGACCAAAAAAACCCCTCCCAGTCACATGCTAAAGAGACTTCTGGTTCTGGAAAACTTGCTCACAGCCACATTCAGGACTCTGGCAACTTGAGGCCACTCATTCATTACTATAAATTACCATAAACTAGACTTGATATCTGTGGCCTTTTGTCCACACTCTTGTTTCTGGTTCTGGGAACTATTATGGGGTTCCTTTCTTATAAGGGTGTCCCACTAGCATTAATTCATTCATTCCCCTTTTTTTGTGCCTTCATCCCCTCATCCTTAGTGTTTTCCAGTGACACACACACACACACCACACCCCTCAGAAAAAAAGAGAAGACCAGTGGGCTTTGTTCCTTTGATCCTTAGGAATCTCTGCTTATGGAAGCTTCATAAAGCCTCTGGGCTAATTTCCTACTGCAGCCGCTAGATGGCGACCCTGCCTAACGAACGCACTGAAAGGCTTGCACCTTCCAGTCTGTTCCTCTGTCAAATGCAAATATCACTTGCACTCCAGGCAAACCCCACCTCAGCCTATGCAAAGAAGCTTCCAAAACCCCTTTTGTCTGGGGGCACACAGCTTCAGTAGTTTCCATTTTCTTACCCAAGGACTGCCCACAATGGTTCTCTCTGTGTCCTTCCATCCCTTGCATTAAATAGCTATAGGATCATCCC
Organism: Peromyscus leucopus; assembly: GCF_004664715.2. Taxonomy (NCBI): domain Eukaryota; kingdom Metazoa; phylum Chordata; class Mammalia; order Rodentia; family Cricetidae; genus Peromyscus; species Peromyscus leucopus. The sequence continues at coordinate 84,944,587 of NC_051066.1, forward strand.
CCCTTCCCTTTTTTCCCCTTTCCCTTTCCTGCTGAATGTCTGAATAGCTTTTTCATTATCTCCCAGTTCTCCAGCTTGCAGTGCTGTCTGTCCTCTCAAGTGCTGTTTGCTCCTTGATATAATTTGTTGTTGTTGTTGTTCCAGCAATTTATTATAAATTATAAACAAGTACTTCTGGAATGACATAAATTTAATGCTGTGGTTTGTAATTTGGAATATATATCTCTGTCCTAATAATTTATCATAGGCTACTGTAAATAAAACATGTAAGGGAATCTTGCAAATGCACGTACTGCTGGTGGCATGGGCTTTTGAACATACACAGGCAGTAAACACATACTGACAGGTCTGAAACGAGCTAGCCTTGCTCTCTGGAAGTAGAGTTGTTTTTCTAGCTGTTTTTTTTTTTTTTCCATCGTGGGTCAAGTCCTATTTTTATTCTGAGGACTACTGGTCACCAGTGTCCATTTACTCTGCAAGGAAAAGACCATTTGTGAAACCTAATGTATATCAACATAATGAACTATAAACTCACACATTTATTTGCAAACACAGCCTCAAACTTGAGATATATAGGCTGACTAATCATTCACAGGTTTTCCTTGGCTCGTTTTCTTTGTCTGTAAAAAAAGCAACAGATTTGCATTTGACAAAGAACGACTTGTTTTCTAGCTCAGCTAGATGGAACATTGAGCTAGCTTATGTTAGCCTTGGGAAAGCTAGATGTTGAATAGCCTCGGGTGTTTGCCTTTCTGGACTGGGGAAAGGTCAAGGCAGCTGAAGGAAAGTTTTCTCCACTACATCCTTAGCACTGGGGTATGGGGTCCTGCCGTTGTTTAGCTCTCCTTTGTCTCTGCACCTCTTGCATCTGGAACAGATGATGTTTGTCTGTCTGACTTCTTGCCCATATGCTGTTATCCACCCCCCAAACACACTCTCACCTCAAAGGGGAGGAGAGAATTTAATCTGGAGCCGAATATGCGTGGCCACAGCAATGCAGCCCAGGAACGCAGATTTAACTTGCTTCAAACTCCATATGATAACAGTTTGATGAAATTTCATAGTTAACAGAAAAAAACAACAAATTTCAAATGCATTGATAGAAACACCAGTAAAACGGGGCAATCTATTATAGGCTGCAAGGGCTATCTGACCACACTTTTGTTTGGTGGAAGTCAGTGGTCTGTGAAGTTAATACATCCCAAAGGGTTTCACCCAACGGTCACAAGGATGCTAGGTTAGACACAGGTTGAGCAAACAATGCCTACTAAGGAGGTTAAAGATAACCCAAGATAAGCTGTAATTAGGCTCTGGACCTGTAACATTCAAACCTCCACAAACATTGAGTTCTAATAGTCAATCAGCCTTACAGAAGGCTCAGTGTAAGGTTCATTCGGTTTCTGGGAATTTTTGTTCACATTGTCAAAGACTAGAGGAGGACAGTATACTGCCATCTGGCTGACTGGTCCAGGGGTGACTGTACCACTATTGACCATTTCTCATAACAAAGTAAATTAAAGCATGGGGAATTTAATACAGGTAATTAGAACTCAAGGAAGAGAAGAATTGTGAAAACTCAGAGGGCAATCAGGCAAACCAGAGATTTACAGGGGCCAGGGGTCATTATTTTCCCTAGGCTAGAGGGAACGAAGGAAAGAAGTAATATTTGAGCCCAGGAGCTGACATTCAGAGCGTGGGCACACTGGAAGACCTGACTTCATCAGCCTGGGCCACAGGAAAAGATGTTCTCTAGCTGAGATGCTCCAGGCACAGCAGGAGGGAGAAAGTCTGGCTTTCTGAGGCACTGGCTTTCTTTCTAGCCATCCAATAATGTCTCCATCAGCCACATTCACCAGAAAGTAGCCATGGGAGCTTGGGAAATACTTCCTACAGAGACTGCCCTAGATACAAAGTAACTAGTGTTGAGGCTGGAGTCCGAAGGTCCAGATTTACAGTTCTGCTTTACCGTTCACCAATCATATTAAACTCTAGGCCTTATCATCTTCCATCACAAATTCCTCACCTCTTGCACAGGGAAGTCGCACAGCTGTTAAGAGGTTTGGGAGACTGCTCTTAGCATTATTGTGTCCACTGCTGATTTCAGAGCTTCCCTCTTATCATTTTAAGCTAAAAACTGTCCTTTAAGTCAGAAATCACGTCACCATTTCTCGAACCTGTTGGATGCTTCCTAGGCCTCTACTCACCAAAGCCTGAGTAGAATCCACTTCCAAAGAGGTAGAAGCATTAAGTACTGTGGTGGTTTGAATGAGACTGTCCCCGATGAGCTCAGGCACTTGACTACTTAGTCCTCTGTAGATGGGATGTTTGGCCAGGCTGGGAAGGTGAGGCCTTGCTGGAGGAAGCATGTCACTGGAGGTGGGCTTTGAGAGTTTAAAGCCTCATGCTCTTCCAGTCCTCTCTCTGTCTACTCCAAGCTTGTAGTTAAGGGTGAGAACTCTCAGTTTCCCAAATAGATAACAAAGTTTATTTCACTCAGAAAATGAACTTCTTTTTATAAAAACTAGAAATTAATGGTGGTTGGAGACCCTCCTTTGTAATTAAAACAGGACAGTTCATCCACTTCTCTATTTCAGGACACGATGTGTCTTTGCAGGTGTAAATCCAATGTACCAACTGCTTCCGATGGAACCAGGAAAAAAAACTACTTCAACATCCATTTCTTAAGTTACAATAGTGCACATCAATTCTTAGAGTTTTTTTTATTGTTGTTAACTTGGAATATATATATCCAGGTAAAGTGTTATTGGAGTATAGTACTTTGGTCTAGTCCTATGTCACTGGTATGTTTCTACATATTTTCTCCATAGTCTTTTTTTTAAAATTTAATGAAAAATTCTTCATGGTCTTCAAAGTTGTATTTTATAGGTAACAATTATGACATCAGCTTTTACCTGATGCCCTCTTTATCATAACTGTGAGGTGATGTCTCTGTCCCCAGAACTTAAGCCCCCTGGTACTAAGAGAGACTGTTTTTGATCTTTTTATAGCTTCAAGACCAGTTCCTATGGATCGAATCTCGTACTTCCCATGCACTCTGCCAGTGAGCAATGAACCTGGCCATACCATTCCTAATGCTTACCACTACTTGGAAATTATTCAGGGGGCAAATTTATTGTTCTATTCTATTGCTTGGATTCTGGAGTTGCCTGTAGACTCTTTATTATTTTCCATTGTGTAACTTAGATTAACAGAGTACCAACAACAACCTCCACAAAACTTTGCCAGAGAAAAATTATAAAGCAATTAAATTAAAACATGAGAAGTTAAGTGGAATAGAATTAATACAAGAAAAATGGAATTTTTGAAGCAGTGTACATGATAAATAAAGAGGTGAGACAAACAGACAATAACAAACAAAAGAGTAGAAGATACTCTGAGTGTATCTAGCTGAAATGATTCTAAAGAAAGTATGAGTTTAGGTTCATAAAATGAAACCAATGAAAGAGAGTGTGACCTTGGCAGCGGCAAGAGTTTCATGCCTCACTTCATGATGTGAAAACAATCTTGGCTTTACTGGCCATGCCAGACTTGTAAACTCTAAAGGCTCCAGAGCCATCTGTGGGAAGAACTCCAGTGCAGAAGGCCTCACTGCTGTGAGATAAAGGGTGAGAACCAGCTTAAATCCATTTTCCTTAAAGCCTCCTCTTAGACATGAGTATTTAAGGCACAAATCACCACACAGTAGATGGTCCCTTAGAAAAAACAGAGTCCAATTTCCTTTCTTTAGATCTGTAAATTTAGATTTTGAGGAAAAGCTATAATTTGATGGTGTGATAGAGAGAGATGGAGTTATGGGGGTTCTTTCTTGGCAGCACATTCTAATGAGGAGGTCTATCCAACTAAAGATCGCACTCTCTAATTACTGAACAAGTCTCTTCCTTAAATATCTGGCTTAAGAATTGACACAGGTATATTTAATCTGTTCTAGGAAGTCACTTATCTTCCTTGGAACTATTCCTTAGTTTTTTTTTTTTTTGTATATTGTGGTCTGTCATGTCATGTGTATGTCATATATATACATATATATATATATATATATATATATATATATATATATATATGACTTCTTCAGTTGCTCTCCACATTTTTTTTCAAGATTTCCTTTATTTTTTAGCGATGGATGTTATCTTTGTGTATGTGAATATAGGTGTCCATGGAAGCCAGAGATACTGAATCTACCTGGGGCTGGAGTTGCAGGTGGATGCTTCCCTGATGTAGGTCCTAGCATCAAGCTCCAGTTCTCCATAAGAGTATTGCAGGCTTTTAACTGCTGAGCCGTCTTCTTAGCCTTCCACCTGACTTTCTGAGACAGGGTTTCTCACTGAACCTGGCACTCAATGATTTGGTTAGACTGGTGGGCCAGCAAGCCCCAGGAATCCTTTTGTATCTTCTGTGCTAATGGTAAGATGACAGGCACCACTGTGCCCAACTTTTGTGCAAATGCTGAAGATTAAACTCGTGTCTTCATGTCTGCACAGCAAGAACTTAGCCAGCTGAGACGTTTCCCCAGTCCCTGTTTGAACGAGCTGAGCTTCACGGCTGAGATGAGATGAATGGTTTCTCATTAAGGATGTAGGAAACATTGTTGACCTGGGATGAATCAAGGTGGATACACAGGAGATGGTACTCCTACAGTACCTTGTGGGGTTTGGTGAATAGCTGGGGAAGCTCAAAAGGAGGAAGAGAAGAGCAAATTGGACCACAGTCTTGGGTTGGCCCTATTTTCTGCTGGTTTCTGGGTGGTACCTAAGAATCTTTTTATAGCTCTCTTTGGGAAGAGGACACAAGCACTAAGATTGTGGTGTGAGTCAAGGCATCCTTGGTGAAACTCTGTGAAGCCTTTAAGACATCTTCAGTTGTGACAAGTATAAGTTTAATGACTTTAACCAATATAAATATATTGTCTTACAGATCTGGCTATCAAAAGTTTAAACTAGGTATTATGGTGCCCAATCAAGGTATCAACAGAACATAAGTTCCTTCTTTAGGATCACAGGAGCTCTATTCCTTGCCTTTTCAAGGCACAGTATATGTTCTTTGGCTCTTAGCATCTTTCTCCATCTTTGAGGTCAGTAACATTTTCACACTCTTCTTTTTGTATTAGGGTTTTTTTTTTTTTTTTTTTTTTTTTTTTTTTTTTTTTTTTTTTTTTGGTCAAGCTAGAGTTATTTGCAAGGAATAACCTTAGTTGTGAAAATTCCTCCATCACATTGCCTGTAGGAAAATTCTGTAGATCATTTTCTTAATTGATACTTGATGTGGGGGTATCCTAGCTCACAGGAGAGTGGTGCCACCCGAGTGCAGGTGCTGCCCCTGAATCTTATAAGAAAGCAGGCTGAAAAACCATGGGAAGTAAGCCAGTTAGCAGTACTCATCTATAGCCTCTACTTCAGTTCCTGCTTTCAGGTTCCTGCCTTGAGTTCCTGCCCTAGACTTCCATCAGTGATGGGATAGCCTGAGAGTTACAAGTTGAAACAAACCCCTTTCCCTCAAGTTACTTTTGATCTTGGTGTCTTATCACAGCAATAAAAACACTAACTAAGACACATTCATAGAACAGTTCATTATTCCCAACAGTGTCCTTGATGGACCACACATGATGATGGTTTCCAGCTCTGGTTCTGACCACTTGTGTGGTGGGATGTATAAGCATGTGCTGTCTTGTGGCTTTGCTAAATGATGAGTGTTTGAGGGAGCAACTTGAGGACTAACTGGAGAACATATTTTCTTTTGCACGTCTTACCAGCTTAGGCCTCTGGCTGGTCAGAAAGGAGGTTACAGGATGTATGAGAATCTCATAGTACCAGATAGTTTCTTTCAGCAATTGTATACTTACTGGGTGCAGAATACTGGGCAACACACCTTACTCATTGGTAACACCTACTGCTCTGGGATGTCCTTGACTTTGTTATTGACTGCTTTTCATCACCTTTATTAGAACCTAAGCTATTTCACCACCACATATATAAAACTAAGCTCTGTTGCTCAAACTCTTGAGAGTTGATGGTAAAATTCTCACACATTTTTGACAGCTAATAAGGACAGCTATAATATTTGACTTTAGTAAGCTTATTGTCTGAGGAGAAGATGACAAATTATAGACCTCTGCTTGTTTTCTTCACAAATAGCATTTTTTCCACAATACGACCATACACATTCATTTACTGTCTTTTGGTTATTTTGTGCCTAAGACAGCAGAGTTGCATGGCTGTGATGAGCTTCACTGGTTATAATTTGGGCCTAAATATTTACTGTCTATTCCTTACAGAAAAGATGCATTATCTTTTGGGCAGGTGGATAGCAACTATATATTAACATGACAGTATCCCAATAGATTAGGAGAAGGACTGTAGAGGCTGTAGAAGGAATGACGTATCTGTCAGTTGTGTCACTGAGAACCTGTTCCCCTGGACTTCATGTTCTTTTTTATCCTTCAGATTGATTTGGACCCTTTCTGGTCATCCATGAAAACAATTGCTAAGGTGGGAATTCTAGTACTGTTTGGGATTCAGATTCTTGGGGTGGGCCTGTACACAGAAGTTTCTCTGGTCCCACCCAGCCCCATGATCCAGAAGTCACTTATAAAATAATTACTCAGAGGCTTATTTTAATTATAAACTGTATGGCCTATGGCTTTCACTTCTTGCTAGCTAGCTCTTTCACTTTAAATTAACGCATTCCTATTAATCTGTATGTTGCCATGTGGCTGTGGCATTACTGGTCTGCTGGCATCTTCTTGATCCTTTAGCAGTGGGCTGTCATCTCTCCCGACTCTGTTCTTCTCTCTGTATCTCTGCTTGGATTTCTGGCCTGGCTGTAAGCTTTCTTGCCATAGACCAAAACAGCTTTATTCATATCCAAAGGGAGCCACACATATTCACAGCATAAAGAAAGACATCCTACAGCACTTCCCCTTTTCTGTCTAATCAAAAAGGAAGGTTTTAACTTTAACATAGTAAAATTATATATAACAAAACAGTTATCAAGCAAGAATCAAAGTTATAGTATCTAGTCTATTTGTATTTGGCAAAATTAAAGAAAATATTCTATCTATCCTATTTTTGTGAGTCTAAAGTTTTATATCTAATTTATCTTTTATCATGACTAAGGAAAATTATAGTTACAATTATCTAGTCTTGAACTCCATCAAAGACCTCAGAAGGGTATAATATTACCTAAGTAAACAGGAAGGGCATTGTAAGCAACTTCCAAAATTCTGGAAATGACAGAGACAGTAGGCTGTCTGGACAGTCACCCGAAGTTCCTCTGCAATGTTGAGGCATCTATCTTCAGCCTATATGGCTAGAGTCTTTGGCAAAGCTTTCAGTGAAGCAGGAAATTTTAAAGACTGTTTCACTCATTCTGGCAAAGTCTGTCAGTCGCTTCTCTCCATGTCCTGTAGCATGTCTGGCAGTTTCTTCTGTGAAGCAGGAACCTGAAGGACCATCTCACCCTGCAAAGTTCATTGGTTGCCTTCCTATGGGTCCTGCATGTCCAGTTTACACAGCATCCTGTCAAGCAGTCAAGACAAGGGCACTCTTTTGCCCAGTGGCTAACTTTTGCCACAAAGAAAGCAAACTCCATAATGAGTTTATTCAATTCCCATCATTCTTTTTGAAGTAATTGGTGGTGCCAGGAACAGATGTGTCTGACTGTCCAGAAATGTCTAAGTTCTTAAAACATTTTAAATGCCACATTCTGTAGGTCTTTGAAGTGTTTGAAGATTACCTATCTAATTGAAATATATCTATGTATACCTAGAAAACTTAATTAACATGACTGTAAGTTTAATTATCATAGGTGACTAATTATTAATCTGTATTTCTTAATTATATATTATAATTTTAAATGAGTTGCATAAACATAATACCTTAAACAAGAGTAAAAATTACATATAACAAGATTAACTTTAAATTTGTATCAATAAGCCAAAACCCATACCAATGTAAAATATTTTGAGATTAACAGTTGTTTTGTGGATTAAAGTAGATTCAATAATCTACCCTTTTTCTCATAATTTTTATATCATATCCCCCTTTCTTCTTTTAGAAAGAGATTGACTATGACCAATAACAATTTGTAACCCTAAACAAAGACAAATATCCATAATCCATTTTTTGGGGGAAATGTGGGCGTAGTCCTCCAGGCTACTTTCTGCTGATTGGAGGCACTGTTAATCTTTTGGGAATCCTGAGAAAATTTAGGACAATAGTCAAGTCCTGGGAAGACCAGCTATAACCTTTGCTGATAGATACCATCTGTCAAGGTTCAGCAGGTCTCACTTGATCAAATCTGATTCATTTTAACCTGGAACAAATCCACAGCCTCTTGCTTCCTGTGGAAACAAAAACAGAGCCTCCTTTCCAAAGCAACATATACTTAGATCAAAATTTTGAAGTCAAGATACACTTAAAAAATATATATATGTATATAGGTTTAACTCTGCAGCCTTTACAATCAAATGTCTCTCTCCAGTTAAAAACTCCAAAGACAATATAATCCAGACTCTGTGTAATTTCTATCTTTATGTGGCTTATTATAGTTTTTATATATTATTTTATTTTTTAAGATTTTATTTTATTTTTATGGCTCTCTATATTCTTTCTCTTCTCTTTCTCAAGCTGATGTATCTTTTACATACATTGTAAACCATTTAGAGGTTTATTCCATCTGAATCTGTCTTATTGTGTACCTATAATTTTTTCTGGCCAGGAGAGAATTTATATTGTTAAGCTTTGTGCCTAGGATGACAGCAGCAGCTCTGGCTGCTAATTCCGCCCTCCTCAGCTTCCCAACATGGCAGAGGTACACCTACTAGCAGTTCTGGGAGCCATACTTACCTCCAACTCTGTGAAGCAGTGGGTCTATGTCTCCATCAATCGGCGTGTAGCCCAGAAACCTTTTTTTTTTTTTTTTTTTTTTTTTGTCTGTATTAGCAAAAGCTAAATCCACCATGTAGTGTGCTGCATGGCTTGGAGATGTCACTGTATACCTCAGCTGGAATCTGCCATGCTGCTTAGCTCATGGAGGCTGGTGGCCAGCCCCATCTTATAGGCAGCTGTTGAAAGATGAGTCTCTGTGCTGCTGCTGGCATAATACTGTGATGCTAGGAAGCCCAGTGTGGCTCTGTTTCTGTGTGTTCAGAATCTTTAAGCTTTCTTTATAGGTCTATGTGGATCAATACCCAACAGTGAGTGCCAAAGGTAGACATAAGTTTCTCCAGTCCCGGCCCTGTGGTCCCACAGGGGCTTATATTAATTACAAACTGTGTGGCCTATGGCTTTAGCTTCTTGCTAGCTAGCTCTTTTATCTTAATTTAACCCACCCCTATTAATCTATATATTGCTATGTGGCTGTGGCATTACCGGTCTGCTGGCCTGCTGGCATCTTGTTAATCCTTTGGCAATGGGCTGGTGTCTCTCTTGACTTTGCCCTTCTTCTCCCTGTATGTCTGCTTGGATTTCTCACCTGGCTGCAAGCTTTCTTGCCATAAGCCAAAATAGCTTTATTTATTATCCAATGGGAGCCACACATATTCACAGCATACAGAAAGACATCCCACAGCATGGCCCATTTTGCCTTCCTTCTAAGGTCTCTCACTCTTCCTGCTAATGTTTTAGGTATAGAGTTTGGGTCCCTATCATTCATAAAGTTTTCTATTTCTTATCAATATTTTTATCAGCATTTCCTGTAACTTCTTCAGTCCTGCTGCTTCCAGGTCATCTAGGAATTAATATCTCCAAAGAAATTTGGAGACCTACAAAATATCTCAGATTCTAATTTTCTTTCTCTGGGCAAGGAATTCTAAACCGTGGCTACAGTTTGAAATGAGCACTAAATAGAAATGAATATAAAAGCAAGAATTGATTATCTTAGAATTGCATTGCCTTCTCTGTGTTGCTGAGCAGTTTGGATTATATCCTGAGAAGACACATTTTAAGTAAGATGGTGTTTTTAAATAAAGAGTGACAGGGTTAGCTATCAGGATATTTGATGCATAGTAGTATACTACTAACTCCAGAAGCAACCACAACTGGTGGACATACCTAAATACTGTTATAGTCAATTAGAGATAACCATATCTTCAACTCTGGTAACTTTTGGGGAATGAAAGAACCAGGATTATATGGTGTGTACTAAGATATTAGTTACTAGGGGAAAGAATGAAGGATAATGAACAAAGACTAGGGATTAGTATCAGAACAAAAGAGAACAATGAGGAAGGAAAAGACAATAGAAAAGGGGTTTTGGGATGCTTTCAATAAATGGAGTCTAAAGATGACTTATGCTATAGCCTATATCCTTTGTGAGGCACTAGGATACACCTGACTAACAGCTTGAAAAGAGGTTTCCCCATGGCCAGTACTGACCTGTTGCAGATGCTGTTGGTTACCTCCCAGAGTTTGAAGGTAAGGCCCTGTTGCTGAAGATAACACACATTTTGGACAGAGGATTTAGAGGACTTGAACTGGAATTGATATGGAGGCCTGAGGATTGGTGTTCATAATCTCAGAAAGTACTAAGGGAGAAGAGCAACTAATAGTCCTACTCAGTTGTGGAGCTATGAACCACAGCACTGACCAGCACACCAAACTATCTCCAAGGGTGCAACATTAACATTTATATCATGGGAGTAATCAACAGTTGTCAGATTGGAGTTAAGGTCAACTCAAAAAGAGGTAATTCATGCCTGCTTCTGTAAACCAAGCCAACTATCTATGACTGGCAGTATTATGGACTGTAGAGGAGAACCTGTTGGAGCCTCTTTTCTAAGCCAATACAATTTACAACTTCAGTTTAAATAACAATCTTTACATCCACAGATAAGTGTAGCTCTCACTAATCAACAAAGAGCCTCTTCTTACAGTAGACAGGTATTAAAAAAAATCCAGAACTGTCCAAATTCAGAGATCAAATTGATCATGGGGTGCCCATCTGTTATACATTTATAACAGAACCCCTACATCTAAGGCTCAAGGATCATCATAGAAAAAGGAGGAGAAAGATTTTAAGAGACAGGGACCAGGAAGTCTCCTGAGATAGTGTCTACTTTATATGATAGGGAGCCACACTCATGAAATCTTAACAATGTGGCTGTCCAAATAAGACTGACACTATAATAATACCAGTCGACATTCTAAACAGATGGGGGAAATCACAAGGCACCACTCTTAGATGAAGACCTATAGGCAGTTAATGGCTAGGCAGGGGGTGGTCTGAGAAAATGAATATCAGTCTTCTCTTAGGATAAGGCCCTCGGCAGGTTATCCAACCCCAAGTGATCAGTCTTAAACACATATGCATATGAGTGATATTGAATATTCTCAGCAGGTTGTATTTATATGTGTGTATGTGCAACAATAATAAAGAAGAGGTCATGAATTTGAGAGGGAGTTGGAGAATGTGAGAGGAATTGGTCAGAGGAGAGAGTGGGGTGGAAATGCTGTGTATATAGTTCTCGTATGAAATTCTTAAAAAATTAAAATACATATAAAAGGATCACTTATGCTACAGAAAGCATAGTTAAGAAGTAGTGGGACCAGGTCCTGTGCTCAGTGCATGAGTTGGCTGTTTGAAACCTGGGGCTTATGCAGGGACACTTGGCTCAGCCTGGGAGGAGGGGACTGGACCTGCCTGGACTGAGTCTACCAGGTTGATCTCAATCCTTGGGGGAATCTTTGCCCTGGAGGAGATAGGAATGGGTGGTGGGCTGGGGGGAAGGGGAGGGGGAGGGAGGGGAGAGAACAAGGGAATCCGTGGCTGATATGTAGAATTAAATTATATTGTAAAATAAAATAAAATAATAAAAATGTAAAAAAAAGTAGCTATAAGAAAGAATGGGGGCATGAGACAAAGGGAAAGTGAGGTAGAAATGAAAACTAAATTTTATGGGTTATAGGTAAGAAAAATAGTGGACAGAACAGAATAGAATGAGTGAAGAAACTGAGAGAAAAATCTTAAAGTTCGAATAAACAATATAAAATGGAAGCATGAAATATTTGTTCTTGAGTGCATTTTTAAAAATTAAAAGTTAAAGTAACATAAAAGTAAAATAAAAAGTGTTACTGTGTCAGCCTCTCTTTCTTCCTTGCTGGGATTCTTGTTAGATTCCTCCCCTTCCTGAAATGTTTGTGTTTCCAGATTGTATTAGTCAGGGTTCTAGAGTCACAGAGTTCATGGAATGAATCTCTCTCCATCTCTCTGTCTCTCTGTCTCTCTTTCTGTCTCTCTCTGTCTCTCTCTCTGTGTCTCTCTTTCTCTCTCTATATATGTATGTATGTATATGTATGTGTGTACATACATACATACATAATATATATGTACACATATAAAAATATAAATTTATTGAAATGACTAACAGGCTGCAGTCCAACAATGGCTAGTAATAAATGGAAAGCCCAAGAATCTAGTAGCTGCTCAGTCCCATGAGGCTAGGTGTCTCAGCTGGAGTGGCTGTGCTGACAAGGTGAGGGCAAGCTGGGAAAGAACAAACTGTTTCTTCTCCCATGTTCTTATATAGGCTTCCAGCAGAAACTAGATTAAAGGTGTGCCTTTCTGCCTCAAGGTCTGAGTTAAAGGTGTGTGTATTCCAGCCTCAACATTCAGATCAAAGGCATGTTGTCTTCTTGCTTCAAGATCCAGATCACAAGTGTGCCCTCCATTTCTGGATTGAAGTTCATTCCAGGTATAGTCAAGTTGACAACCAAGAGTACCAATCACATAGACCAAATCTTAGACATATCTTCAGATGTCTAGAGTTTCTCTGGAGTTCCAACAGGCTGTTGGCAAGGTTGAGTTCCTGTTAGGCATCAACAGGAGTCAGAACATGTGAGTTTCTTAGCATTCTAGGGAACTGGATACTTTGGAGTATCAATGTTTTGTTCCCCTGTGTGCCTGATGGGATGGTCACCTTTCCTCCACATGAATGTTAATGTTCAAGGCTGTCACATGGTTTTCTGGGTACATTCAGTATGCCTGTGCTCAGGTTGCCTGTTTGCCTGTGCCCATGGCCATCAGTAGATTTGTTCTATGAAGTCCTAGTTCCAGTCATTTCACAGGAGGTGTTCATACAGTTTTGTGGTTCTCTTGGTATTATGTTCTTGTGGGTGGAGGATGAGCTTTGGCCTTTGAAATGTGGTTGTAGAGTTTCTTTCTTCCCAGCCCTCTTCCCAGCAGTTTCTCTTGGGTTTTTCTTTCTTCTAACCACAGTAGTTTAGGCAATAATACTGGATGGCTGCCACTGGGTAATTTCGTGGCACTCATCCACTTTGTGGATGGTTTGGGTCTTTCAAGATTAACTTTACTTTAATTAACTACTTAATTACTTAATTTTTTCACTGTCTTTGCTTCTGGACTTTTCTTTTTTCTTTTTCTTTTTGAAAACTCAGAACAGGTAGTGTAGTTGGACTTTTTCTGTCCTGCCAGCCAGGTCCCAAATAACCACACGGAGATTTCTTATTAGTTATAAAAACTCAGTCGATAGCTTAGGCTTGTTTCTAACTAGCTCTTATAACATAAATCAACCCATTTCTATTAATTTACATGCTGACACGTGGCTTTATTACCTTTACTCTGCACTGTTCATGCCACTTCCTCTGAGTCCTGGCATCTCCTTGCAACTCTGCCCTTCTTCTTGCCAGCATTCTCTCTGCCCCAAAAATACTGCCTAGCTATTGCTCATTCAGCTTTTTATAAAACCAATCCAAGTGACACATATTCACAAAAAGATTATTACACAACAAGGTAGAGGAAGGATTTTCCCAGTATCCTCTGCCTTTGATTAGTGCTCTGGGATAGTCTGTTGTTTTTTCTTTCAAATATAGCATTCAGTATTCCTGTATTATCTAATTTCCCACAGTCTGTTGATGACTGTCATTTACCTTTCCATGCTTCTCCCTCTGTCTGGATTTAAAGATCAAATGTTTTCTTTCAGATTCTTGGTGATATAGAAGAGAGATGTTTGTCTATATTCTGTCATCTTTTTTTTCACAAACAAGAATTTTTAAATTTTTAATTGAAAAATAACACAATAAGATAATGTTAAAATACAACAAAAATTATTTTATCAAGAAAAAAGGGGAAAACATGTGAGGCACAAAGGAAGAGAAAGAAGTAAAGCAAAAGAATAAAATTGTTAATGAAAAATTGCACACAGAAAATTAGAGAAATGTACAAGGTGAATAAAAAATATGAAATGTAAAGACATTGTTAAAAGTATATAACATTCAAGGGATATGTGAGATAAAAGGGTAAAAAATGGAAAAAATATAACAGAAGAATAAAGGATGAGTTGTTGGACCATGTCTTTTTCTAGGTACTTGGAAATCTTGGTGCAAGAGATTACAGGTTGGAGCAGGAGAGAGGTCAGCTGCATTGTGGACTCCTATCTTGCCTACAATTATGCTGGTATTGAGCCTATATTGGACAAATGTTAGATGTCTACCAGATTGTGTTCTCTTTAGTAGCACACCTCCTTACTAAGCAGAGGTCACTGCTGGCCATTTTTAGCTTTGCAGTCTATGGATTGGACAGGTTTTTCCAGCCTTTCAAGGCTTCATCACAATGTGCAGCTCCCTGGGATATAGTTTAGGGCAGGGAAGTAGTCCAGCTGGAAGGTGTCTCTCACCCTTCTAAGACTCCCTCACACTGTCATACTTTCCAACCCCTCTAACTATTGATCAGACTGCCCGACAGATGCAGCTGTGGATGTTAAATGTTCCACTGGAGCATCAAAGTTCTGGGACTCTGTAACAGTGACTATAGACATGCTGTTATGAGGTTGATCAAACTGCTTATCTCAGGCTCAGCACTTTAAAAGTCCTGGGTGAATATCAGTTACTTGATGAGTCTGCCTTTCTCTGTGTGCATCACAGCCCTGGTGACTCCTGCTTCCTTAGTTTCTCAGTCTTCTCCCTTCCGACTCTCCACTAGTGCCTCTCAGGGCTATAGCAGGTTAAATTTGGCTTCTGTGGCTTGTGGTTGTTCCTCAGGGTAGCTCAGTTTTAAACAACAGATTTCTTCTTAAAATGGCTCCCAGACACTGTCCTCCTTGTCATACAGATTGACAAAGTAGATTCTTGTCTACAGTTGTCCCCTTGTGGGAGAAATCACTGTTTGACCCAGACTCACAAATGGGTTTGGAGTTTGTGAAGCTTATGGCTCCTTGTGTGTTTTTACTGGGGCTACATGGTTTATATTTTCAATGAGGCTTCTGCTTTCCCTTTTCAAACTGGGAACCCTTCGGCTGGAGCTGTGGTTGGCCTGATTTACTTGTTTTCTGTGTCTGTCTTCTCCTCTGTTGTTTTCAGGTAGCCTGTCACAACCTTCCTGAATTTGTAAAGCTCCTTCTCTTTGTTTTTTATAATCTGTTTCTTCTTATTTGAATGTCCTTCACTGGATGGCATGAGGACAGCTTCCTGTCCTTCATCTTTACCAATTCAACATAAATCACTGCCAACACTGCAGAATTCTGCCTCCTGCTTTAAGATGTGGAAGCATTTCTATTCATGTTTTCTTTTCTTTTTTTTTTTTTGCCACTTCAATTTCCATAGTATGTCTATGTCCCTGAGAGTTTGGATCTGCAGCACCTTTATTCTAAGTCAGGGTGCATCTATGATTACTTGAACTATAGAAAAGAATGGGATGGACGATTTCCTCCTCTTCTAAAATGTTTCTGGAAGGAAAATGGGTCAATTTGATAGGCAATAAGGCCTATCATTAATGAAGCAATATTCATTACCTCACAATATTTTGTTGTTGGAGTAACACTAGATCATATAATCTAAAGTCCAGGTAATTTCTATGTGAAAGTGATATGTTTTTATTTATTTGGCAGATATTTATCATATATTTAGTATAATTGAGGCATTCTGCTAGAGTAAAGTTTCACAGGGACTAGAATGTGGATATTCATGTGCCAGGCTAACAATTGCTCACAGGAAGGCAGCCACGCTAGATGAAAGGGGCTAAGGAAGTTTTAGTCCGAGTTAAGAGGCTAAGAGTAGTTTTCCAAGGAAAGATGGGACAATAACTTTCCAATTGAAAGAATAGAAGCAACATGGAGACCAAGTCAGGTACAGACTTCCCACTGAGGAGAGCTGACTGTCACTGCAGTAGAAGTTGGATGCTTGGCCTTAAATCAGTATAGTAACATCATCATGGTATTTGGACAAATAAGTGACCTACCTTTCTATATTGACCTCCACTAGTGAGTCTCATAACAGCACTTATTTCATTAAACATTATGAAGATTAAATGAATGTATAAACATACAGCAGTGTTTCCCCAAATTTCTCAGATGATAAGTCACACACCCATGGAACTTGGAAAAAGTACAGCTTTCTAGACAACTCCCTGAAGATTATGATTCAAAAGGTCTGGGATGAGGACCAGACTTTGTACTTTTAGCAAGCACCCCAGGTGATATGTATCATTAGTAAAATTTGGAAAATGCTGATACATAACATTAGCATAGTTCCAGGCTCAGGGTAAGGACTCAATATTTTTATAATGACAGAGGTTATATAGGAAGAGAATGCATGAGGGTGATAAGGGTATATGAGACTAGAGATGAGACAAAGCCAGGTCACTAAAAGACTAAATGCATTCTACACTATGGGACTAGTATTTTATCTTAAAAGAGAGGAGAAGTCATTTAAAAGTCTAAAGTAATGAAGTTCCTTGACCTGACACTCATTTTTAAAAGATCCATGTGTCTTCATTGAAGAAAGAGTTGTAAATGAACGAATTCAAAGCCATAAATCTACTTAAAAGATTGCTTCAGGAAGCTGGATTTAAAAATCAAGAACTGAATTCAAATGCTGGGAAATGGAATGGAGAGATACTGGAGGTCCAAACAGAGACTTGGCTCACTGTGTATAAGCATGAGGGAGACATCTAGGCTCTCACTCAGGTCAGGTTAGGGCAAAACTGTTGTACAGAAAGAAAGAATTCACAATGGCAGAGTGACAGTTGTCCAGTGAGAAATAATTACATTTTGAACAAACTGAGCTCAAATCATTCTTGTCTGAGCCCATTGGGCAGCTGGAGATTAAACATATGGAGCTTGGGACAGAGGTTTGCATTGGGGATCTACATGTAGAAAACTTAGAGATGAGATGGTAGTTGAAATCATCACTTTTCCTCATGACATTTAGTCACCATCCAAATGATCTGACAATAAACTGATGTTATTGGCCTAGCTTATGGAATCAATGAAAGGAAGAACATATTCAGTGTGGGCTCATGTTAAAAAAAACATACTAATATCTGACATATTGTATTGTGTCTCCAGAAGATGGTTTTCTAAGCTACCACTCCATAACCTTGTGCTTTCCTCCTGGCTAAATATTCCTGCTCTGGAAAAGAGAGATAGAGAGATTGAATGTAGTTGCAAGCATTTTCAAAGTGTTATATACGACATGACATATTGTGGGCTATAGCAGTTGGTTCTGAGTAAAGATGATTAGGTTTCCTGGATATAATCATCTAAAGAGTTGACTTCCCTCCAAACTCTTAATAGATTTGATGTAGCTTGGATTAGACTTCACCCCTATTGGCAATAGAGATGCTCACTGTATTCCATTTCTCTTCTTTGACTTGGAGAATGTTAACTGCTTGGCTAGTTAATTGGAATGAATCCACAGGTTACCAAAGTGCTAGACCATATGATCCCCTCATCGGTCTCTATTTCTTCTTCCAGCCAACCACTAAAAGGTGAGTAAATGAATACTTGTAGAGGAAATTTAAGAGAAAGAAATTATATACAAAGCTAATCATCACTGACAGGAGTTTTTCCTTGGGAGACTATGAAACAGAAGATATTTTATATTTGTAAACTCTGTGTGTTAAACATCATTTGGGAGATAGACCTGAACAGAATGTTCTTACAATTAAAATATTATGTGTTGGACTTTGCAATCAGTGCATACTTCTAAGTCTCTGCACATTTTTCCAGCTATCTGAAATACCCCTTTCTATTAATTTTTATGTCTAAAAATTCCCATTCTTCCTTTTAAATTCAGTTCCAGATTGGCCAACAAGGTGGGGGATAAGGTCTTCCATTCATTTCCATCAAAGTGTAATACTTTTACAGACATCATAGACCAAAGTGCCTTCCTAAGAAGTTTCGAAACCATGTAGAAGATAGCAAAGTCCCAATGAAGCTCAAGACCAAATGGAACTATTTGAGAAGGTAGATTTAAACCAGATGACACGATTACCAACTATGACTCTAGCTACAGACCCAGAAACAAACCCATCACCTTTTTGACTCCAATATGAACCTGTGTGACTTTGATTCTGCCATGAGTATCATATGCAACTGGATCAAGAATGTTTCATTCTCCTCTCTCCCATGCATTAGAAAGCAGGCCTGCCAAACTTGATCCATAGGAGGATCGGAAATGGCTCTCAGCTACAGTCCAAGGGCTTTGCCTACGCAGTGACTCAAGAGGAGAAGCACTTGCCCTGCTCCTCAGTGTAGACATGCTCATCTCAGAGTTACACAGTCAATCCTGAAACAGTTTTCTTATTTAGCTTCCCAAATGCAAAAATAACCATCAACAATTTCACCAAAGTGTCAGGATACAAAAACAACTAAAAAATCAGTAGTCTTTCTGTACACCACCAACAAACACATGGAGAGAGATAATGGAAACACTTCCATCTGCAATAGCCTCAAAGATTATAAAATATCTTGGAATAAACCTAACTAACGAGGTGAAAGGCCTCTAAGAGGAACACTCCAAATCTCTGAAGAAAGAGATAGAGGCAGACTTTAGAAAATGGAAGGACATATCCCCACATGTTAATGGATCAGTAGAATTAATATTGTGAGAATGACAATCCTACCAGAAGAAATTTACATATTCAATGCAATCCCAATAAAAACACAGCAAGATTCTTCACATAAATAGAAAAAAAGATCCTAAAATTCATATGGCATTAGAGAAGACCCTGCACAGCTGAAACAATTAGTAAAATGGATAATACTGGAGGGATTACCACTCCAGATTTCAAGATATATTATGGAGTTATAGTAATAAAACCAGTATGGTACTGTTACAAAATCATAAATGTAGACCAATGGAACAAAATAGAAAACCCAAACTGTATTTTACTCTAGTAAAAGACTTAAATGTTATGAACATTGACTGTAATAACTATAGTCATATGATATTCTACAAAGATGCCATGAACACACATGGGAGAAAAGAAAGCATCTTCAACAAATAGCACTGGAAAACTTTATGTCTACACACAGAAGAATGAAACTGTAATTGCATCTATCACCCTGAACAGAAATTAACTCCAGGTGGAACAAAGACCTCAATTTGAAACCCCAAACACTGAAACTGCAAGAAGAAAACATACAGTACCCTACAAGATACAGGTGTAGTAATGGACTTTCAAAATAGGACTTCACTACCCAGGCCAACAATTGACAATTAGGACCTCATAAAACCAAAAAGCTTCTGTACAATTGAGGATAAAAAATTTGTTGAGTAGAGACAAATTTTTGGAATAATTAGAACAGAAAATCTTTGAACCTATGATCACTATATGGAAGAACATGTCATGCAAGACCAAATGGATGATGTGCTGGCTAGTTTTATGTCAGCTTTATACAAACTAGAATCATTTTGAAGGAGGAAACCAAATTGAGAAAATTTCCACCTAAAATTGGCCTGTGGACAAACCTATGGTTCATTTTTAAAATTAGTGGTTGATGTGGGAGGGCCCAGCCCATTGTGGGTGGTACCATTTTAGGGGAGGTGGTTCTGGGGTATATAGGAAAGCAAGCTGAGCAAGCTATGGGGAGCAAGCCAGTAAGCAGCATTCCTCCACAGCCTCTGCATCAGCTCCTGCCTCCAAGTTCCTGCCTTGAGTTTCTGCCCAGACGTTCCTCAGTAATAAGAGTGTCACCTGAGTGTTGTAAGATGAAATAAGCCCTTTTCTCCTAGGTTTCTTTTGACCATGGTGTTTTATCACAGCAAGAGAAACCCTAACTAAAATAGATGACATAATCAGAAAGATGGAAACTCACAGAAAGAATCAAATAGAAATGCTGGAAATAAAAATCACTACATAACAGAAATCAAAAGCCTCATGAGTTAACAGCAGACATGACTGGGGGAGAAATCTCTCATGTACAGATATGACAATAGAAATTCTCCAAATGAAAATGAAAGAAAGGAAAAAATCAAAACAGGAACTGTGGAACAACTGAAGCAATGCTTGAAGCAACAATTACTGATAACTCTAAAGTGAATGTCAGACATTAGAGGCAAGATGCTCAGAGACCTACCAAAGTAGGACTGATAGCAAAACCAGAACCAAAAGAAAATCTGGACACAGCATATTGAAGCTTCAGAAAAATAATAACATTAAAAGCATAGTGAGTAGATGCACCCTCACTACAGAGAACTAATGATGAGCTTCCTCTCAGATTTAAGAAACCATACAAGCAAATAAAGACAGTAGGACATTACTCGAGTAAAATATTTAAGACATTAGAACAAACTCCTACCAATCTGGTATTCCACACTCTAAAAGAATAATTTTTCAAATGTGTGAGAGAGAACTAGACTTTTTTTCAGACAAATGAAAACTAGAGGAATGCTATGTAAAAATATGTGTTCTGTGCAGTCTACTGTGGAGACCCACCGGGAACTTAGGTCACCTGTGAAGAGGTGGCCTGGAATGGAGGAAAGGTAAGTGCATGCTGCTCGCCCATTCCCCAGCCTCCCTCTTACCCAGAGACAATCTGCAGTGGGGAGTCAAGTCAAGCAAGAACTCATTTATTGATAGGCAGTAAGCTTCTTTTATACTAGAAAACCTCAGAACCCTAGGAGGGGGTGAAGGAACCAACCAATCATTTTAAAGGTCACCCTATTTACAAGTTGTTTATGTCCTGACACCATCTCTTGTTTTTTAGTATCTTATCTTAGCATAAATAACTTGAGCTAACTTCCTTTCTCACCATTTGTCTTTAATCTCCATACAAACAACCCAAGCTAACTTTCTTTTAGCCATCCTTTGTATCTATTCTCTGTACAAACAGCTTAAACTAACTTCCTCTCCACATCATCTTTTGTATCTACTCTGTTCATAAACACCTTAAAGCTTAAGCTCTATTTGTCTCAATTTCTCTTAGCACCCTCTTTGCAGCCCATGTATGCCCCACAGTCTTCTTAGGAGACCATGATACAGCAGATTCTCAGTTAACTGAGATGGCCTATAAACAGGTTAATAACTTGATTTTGTTAGATATTAGGATAGCTACACCAGCTTGCTTCTAGGCTGAGCTTCAGGAATGCTGCTGAAGGAAGGGAGGAAGGAGGGATCAAGGACATCACAAGAAAATCCACAGAAACAACTAACCTGGCTCATAGGAACTCACAGAGTATGAACCAACAACCAGGGAACCTGCATGGGACTGATCTAAGCCCTCTACGTATATGTGATATTTGTGTAGCTTCGTCTATTTGTGGAACTCCTAACAGTGGGAGCAGGGGCTGTCCCTAATGATTTGGCTGGCTCTTGGGAACTTGCTTCTCATGCTGGATTGCCTTACCTAGCCTAAATGCAAGAGAAGTGATCAGTCTTACCATAACTTGATATTTCATACTTTATTGGTATTCATGGGAAGCCTTCCCCTTTCTGAATAGGAACAGAGGAAGAGTGGATTGAGGGAGTGCTGGTGGGGAGATGGGGAAAGGAATGGAGGAGAGGAGGGAGGGGAAACCGCAGTCAGGATGTAAAATTATAAACAAAAAGGTTGATAACTCTTTCTCTAAAGTTCATGATATGCTCTGAGAGGAGAAAAAACCAAAAACCAAAGCAAAAACTACCACCTTTTGTGTTTTCTCCTTTTTAAGCCTTTCAAAAAAAAAAAAAATCCAATCCACTGAGTATTGTGGCATATGCCTTTAACCCCAGTACTTGGGGGGGGGCAGAGTTGGGGGGGAATCTCTGTGAGTTCAAGGCCAGCCTGGTCTACAAAGCGAGTGCCTGGACAGCCAGGACTATGCAGTGAAATGCCTGTTTCAAAACCCCACAAACTAAAACTTCTAAATCCATTACCAAGATCTTGCTTATTTTTATTACGGGTGTCTGGTAGAGGCAAGGTTTGCTCAACCAACCGTGTTCTCAGTAGAAGAGACACTATTTTCTTCCTGTTTGTGGAGCACTGTATTTCAATGAGAGGGGGCTTTTATCCATTTTGAATACTCCTGGTAAACAAGGAAATAAATCTTTTACACAGCAGGAGTTATTCTTTATGGTAGCCAGCTTTTATACCCTCACCATGAATGAACCAGTTATTTTCTTATTCTGTACACAGAACCACAGCATTATTCCATTACTGATAATCACTGTGGCTAATCTTGGTGGAAACTGTTCTCATTTTTCTTCAAAGGTAAGCAGTGTGACTAGAATAGCTTGAGACCTAGACAGCAGCCCCAAATTAGAAAGCTCTTCTAGAAGGTACTGCTGTGAAATTACTCACCACAAACACCCACTTCCCAATATTTTTCCAACACCAACAACCAGTAGCCAATGTACAATGTGTGTAATGTGAGCTGACAGAGAATTGCACTTGTACTAAAACTGTAATTTTTGCCTAATTCTAATTTAGTTTTAAAGGTTTGAAAAAGGAACAGATGGGACTGGCAGATGTAATTAAGGGAGAAAGATATCCATTGCTTTAGACTGTGTACATAGCAGAATCATTTAACTAAATTGTTGAGTACCATTAAAGGCTAATTTTTGGGAGGAAGCACCCTTATTATTTTTTTTTAATAACTGTTATGCTGGGAGTTTTGCCTGATAATTACCAAAAGCTGAGTTTTCAGAAACTGCTTTAAAGTCTGGACTCCATTTGCTCCTTCCAAAAATAATGAAACAGCACCGCAATAAGCACTCTGATTTATTTTTAAAAAGTTGTCCCACACAGCATTCAATTCCCTATTTCCTACAGTACAAATAGCAATGGTATCTTCAACAGTAGATGAGATTATTTGAGAGCTTCTGAGATAGGCTTTAAGAATGTTATACTGTTTGTAACTCATTATGGTAAGTGGTGTTGATATTCCACTTCTGGAAATCCAGGGTTTGCTTGCAGGCAGTTCATGAAGCACACTTTGCTCTGATCTCCCGGACCAAAGGAAGCATTCCCTCCTGCCTGAAGCACCTCAGAGATGTTCAACACAAATGCGCTATCCATTCTCGCTTCATTCAGTGATGATTTCCCCTATTTTCCTGTGGTTCTTCAGTAAGTACCAAAGAGAAGACTTAGAAATGGTCTCTCTACCTTATTCTGCCTAATTAGGACTTGGCAAACAGATCCCTCAGTCAGCCCCAGTAAAGTATTTCTTTCTCAGCGTCTTGCCTTCCTCATGTTTTCCTTATAAACTAAATCTTTCCTGGAATCACTGGGCACAATTGTGTTAAAATTTTTCTGCATTATTAATTTCCTGTCTTTTTTTCCTCCATGGGTAAATATATGAACATTTGTGACATTATAGTCACAGTGCATTGTGTGCATGGTACCCAGCCAACAGTCATCAAGGAGTTGCCAAATTAAACAAGCAAAACATCATTTTGGGGTGCAGATATTTTTTATTTGGAAATTATCCAAAAATTGTAATTTCTGAATAGAAGAGAATGAATTTTCCCGTACTTTTATTCTTGGAGAAAGTGACATTTCCAGTGTTCATCCTGTTATATGGCCAGATATATACTAGTTATAAATGTTTTCAAATAATTGAAATCAGTATGATGAGAAGACATTAGCAGTGAGTACAAAAATATACTAAGGGCTTATTTTATTTTATTTTTCCCTTATATATTACATCCCTTGACTCCTTCCAGCCTTCCATATGGGAAGCCTTCCATCCACTCCTCCATTTCCCTTCAAAAAAAAAGCAGGCCTCCCATTGATATCTACTGAACAATGCCTAACAAGTTAAAATAAGACTAGGCACAAACCCTCATATCAAAGCTGGATGAGGCAACTCAGTAGGAGGAAAAGGGTCTCATGAGCAGGCAAAAGAGTCAGAGATACCCCCCTGACTCCCACTGTTAGGAGTCTCAAAAGAACACCTAGTTACACAATCATACCATATATGAAGAGGACCTAGCTCAGACCCATACAGGGTCCCTGGTTGTTGTCTCAGTCTCTGTGATCCCCTATGAGCCCTGTTGAATTGATTTTGTGGTCCTTGTTCTGGAGGCCATTCCTCTGGCTCCTATAATCCTCCCTTCCCTTCAGGGTTTGTTTATATATAGGGCAAGTGAAAGTTTGAGTTAAACTTTCCATTCTTAGGAAGCCACACTGAAAACAACCATTGTCATTGATGCTTTGTGTACCCAGTTGTCACTGTGGTTTTCCTAAGAATTTGTACATATCTACAGATGTAAATCACAAGGTTTCTCTTTCACTAGTTTGATGTAGGTTTGCCAGTTTTTACTTCAAGAGTTGCTCTGGGTTAGTCATAGAGAGATATACATCTGTTTGACTGATGGGAGATGCACAGATACAGAAGATTCAATAAACATGGATATGCCATTTTATTTTAGGACACAAACGTCTTATTTCCTGTTTCATACACCTATAACAAATTTTAATTCTTACCACCAAAATTGATTTGAAATACACCATGCATGGGAAGATCTCATAGTCCACTGGTGGGGCTACTCCATCTGACAGAGGGCAGATCTCCAAAATACATAAAGAACTCAAGAAACTAGACATCAAAATACCAAATAATTCAATTGAAAAATGGGGCACAGATCTAAACAGAGAATTCTCAACAGGAGACTCTCAAATGGCCGGAAGACAAAGAATTACTCAACATCCATAGTTACCAGGGAAATGTAAATCAAAACAACTCTGAGATACTATCTTATACCTGTCAGAATGGCTAAGATAAAAAAAACAAAAAAAAAAAAAAAAAAAAAAACCAAAAAAAAACAGTGATGACAGCCTATGCCAGAGAGGATGTGAAGTAAGGGGAACACTCCTCCATTGCTGGTGGGAGTGCAAACTTGTACAACCACTTTGGACATCAGTATGGTGGTTTCTCAGAAAACTGGGACTCAATCTACATCATGATCCAGTAATACCACTCCTGGGCATATACCCAAATAATACACATTCATACCACAAGGACATTTGGTCAGCTATGTTCATAGCAGCATTATTCGTAATAGCCAGAACCTCAAAACAACCTAGATGCCTCTTAACAAAAGAATGGAAAAAGAAAATGTGGTACATTTACACGATGCAGTATTACTCAGTGGGGAAGAAACAATGACATCATGAAATTTGCAGGTAAATGGACGGAACTAGAAAAAAAATCATCCCAAGTGAGGTAACCCAGACTCAGAAAGACAAACATGGTATGTACTCACTCATAAGTGGATATTAGATGCAAAACAAAGGATAATCAGGCAATAATCCACAACTCCAGAGAAGCTAGGTAACAAGGAGAACCCTAAGAGAGACATGCAAGGATTCCCCTAGGAAGGGCAAGTAGACAAGATCTCCTGAGTAAATTGGAAGCATGGGCTCGGGCCGGGGGAGGAGATAAAGGAAGGTAGCAAGAGAACATAAGGGAACAGGATGGTTGAGTTGGAGAAGGGACAGAGAGGGAGAGCAGGGAAAGAGATATCTTGATAGAGGGAGCCATTATGGGGTTAGGGAGAAACCTGGTGCTAGGGAAATTCCCACGAACTCATAAGGATGACCCCAGCTAAGACTCCTAACAATAGTGCAGAGGGTCCCTGAGCTGGCTTTGCCCTGTAATCAGATCAATGACTACTCTAATTGTCATCATAGAACCTTCATCCAGTAACTGACAGAAGCAGATGCAGAGATCCACAGCTAAGTACTGGGTAGAGCTCCCAGAGTCCAGTTGAAGAGAGGATGGAGGGATTATATGAGCAAAGGGGTCAAAATCATGATGGAGGAGCCCACAGAGATAGCTGACCTGAGCTAGTTGGAGCTCACTGACTCTGGACTGGCATGGGACTGAACTAGGCCCTCTGAATGTGGGAGACAATTGTGTGGCTTGGGCAGTATGTGGGGCCACTGGTAGTGGGACCAGGATTTATCTCTAGTGCATGAACTGGCTTTTAGGAGCCTATTCCTTATAGAGGGATACCTTGCTCAGTCTCATTACGGGGGAGGGGCTTGGTCCTGCCTCTACTTGATATGCCAGACTTTGTTGACTCCCCATGGAAGGCCTTACCTTCTCTGAGGAGTGAATGGGTGGTGGGGTGGAGGGAATGTGGGGGAAGTGAGCAGGAGGAGGGGAGGGAGGGGAAACTGTAGATGGTATGTAAAATGAAAAAGAAACCTCTTTTAAATAAAAATAAAAATAAAAAACTAACAAAAAGAATGCAATGATTCTAAATATACACATAAAAAGAGAACATATTTCCCTATTTCTATTCCACTCCCTGTACAAATTTGCTTTCAGACTTCAGGCTGTGTATTTAAAATGTCGGATGCACTAGAATGACATTGGAATGCTTGTGACAGCTATCCGTAAATGATGTCTGAAAAGTTTTGACCTTGTTCCTGATCACAGCGGGAAGTATTGATGGTAGAAAGTAATGTTCCTTCTTTCCAAGAATCAAAGCAAGTCTTGATGCTGTCTTAAAGAACACATGCCCAGAGTGATAGGAATTCCTGTAGGAGTTACCTACTAAAGAAACAGAATCATTACCCACTCCTCAATTTTCTTTAGATAAGACAGTATCAGATATGATTTGCTTTCATGTATTAGTTACTGTTAACTATGTGGCTTTTAAAAACAATGAAGCAGTCATGTCACACAGAAGATGGGGGGTAGGAGAAATCACGGTTCTCTTCACTCCTTTTCAAAAACGTAGATAGCTAGCCACACAAATGTTCAGCTCTGGGGGAGCTGAGGAATGCTGTGAAGAACACAGGGGGCCAGAGGAAGAGAATAACTTCAGACAAAGAACCACTGGGCACCCACCCACACAGCAGAAGTCTAGAGATGGATAGAAAGAGCAAGAATGCCAGTGACTGCATGTGCCGCAGGAAGAGTGCCGTCATGGTAGGTCACATGTCGTCTGCTCTGTGGAGGCAGATGTGTCTTAATAGCCCCATAAACTTCATGGACTCCCCATACTTCTCACGGTGTTCAACGGTGTTGTCCCCATGGCTTGCCCTGTATAAAGTACCAGGAGCTTTCACCAGTGAACCCCTTCTGCACCTCCCTGGAGAAGGAGATGCCATTGTTCCCCCTTCACACAGAAATGTTCCATGACCAGGACTACCTGCCATCGACAACTACACTCATGCTCCAGATGCCATGGCGGCACACTAAGCATGTGCATTTCAGATGATTTTACAGCCACCTCTAAAACAGAGCATATTCTGGGCTACAAGTCTTAACAACTACACAATAATTAAAATAATTTCTTATAATTCATCAGACTAAACTAAAACTAGAAACTAATAGAAGAAAAACTATAAAAACTATGCAAGTATTCAAGGATTGAATAATGCAATTTGAATATCCAATTGATTATTGAAGAAATTGGGGAAGAGATTAAAAAAATAATCCTAGAGGCAAATGAAAAAAGTACAATTTAGGAGAACATTTGAGATATGACTAAGGCATTCTAAGAGAAAAGTTTATATATGTAAGTGCTCACGTTTAAAAAAAACAGAAAATGTTTCAAATAAATAGGCTAATGATGCACCTTAAGGGTCTAAAAGGCAAAGAAAAGCCAAGTCTGAAAAATGCAGTAGAAAAGGGGTTGCAATATGGCTCAGCAGTTAAGAGCACTTCCTACTATTTCAGAGGACCTGAGTTCAGTTCTTAGTACCCATGTCAAATGGCTCACAGCAGCCTATAACTCCAGCTCTAGAGAATCTGACTTCCTCTTCTGGACTCCAAGAGTATGGACATGCACTTACATGAGCACATATTCACAAATAGATACATACCATAGAAAACAAAATAAAGATCAGGGTAGGAATTAATGAATTGGGCACTACTCAAATTCATAACACTAGAGATGGAAAGAGGATTGTTACAATAGATTCCAATGAAATCAAATATTGCAATACCTTTGGCATTGTGTCAGACATTTGTGGCCTTTTGTGCTTCCATATCAATTTTAGGATCCTGGTGAAATTTTGATAATTCATAATCCAAAAATACCTTGAAAATTTAAAAGAAATGGATGAATTCTGAGACATATATGACATACCCAAATTAGATCAATAGGATATGAAGGTAATAAGTTATGAGGACCTTAAACAGATCCATAGGAAGGAAACGGTTGAAGTGGTAATAACAAGTGTCCCTGTAAAGAAGAGCTCAGGGCTAGAAGGCTCTGCTGAATTCGACCAGAAGCGAACACTAGCATGTCTCAGACTGTAGCCAGGTTACAAAAGGAAGGCAAGCTAAAAAACTCCTACTAAGCCAGCACTATCCTGATGGCAGAACCAGCTAAGAACACAGTAACAACAGATACATAAACGACCAAACAACAACAACAAAAACACCTAGAGACTAATTTTCTTGATGAACATAGATGCAACTTATTAATAAGATAATTATAAACTGAATTCAAGTACTTTTAAGAAGATCATACATTTGGATGAAGCTGGTTTTGTTGTGGGGATACAAGGATGCTTCCAACATACACAAATTGATAAAATGTTAATACAGCACACAAATAAGCTATGGCAGAAATCACAGGATCAACTTATTAGATTCAGAAAAAGGCCTATGTATTCCCTCATGATCAAAAGCTGGAAGGAACTAGGAACAGAAGAAATGTACCCCTGCATATTAAAGGCTAGATATGATGACCTATAGCTAACATCATATTTAATGGAGAAAGACTGAATATCTTCTAAAATCAGAAATGAGGCAAAGGTGGTCAGTCTTTCCATTCTTACTCAATATCGTGCTCAAAGCCTTAAACAGCAAGATGGGAGATGAGACAAGACATCGGGAAAGCAAATAAGGAGAAATATGTGTAAAGATGGTGTTATCACAATGAAACCCCCTATTTTGTATGCTAACTGAAATTAATTTAAAAAGAAATTCAAGAAATGGCCCCAGCTAAGACACCTGGCAGCAGTGAATACACAGTGTGAAACAGCCATTCCCTGTGCTCAAATTGGTGACTACCCCAATTGTCAGTGGAGATCCTTCATCCAGTGACTTATGGAGGCATATTCAAAGCCAAACATTGGGCCTAGCTCAGGGAGCCCTGCTGAGGAGAGGGAAGACAGATTGTAGGAACCAGGGGTATCAGGAACATTGGAGGAAAACCCACAGAAATGGCTAGCCTGGCTCATGGGGACTCACAGAGTCTGAACCAACAACCAGGAAGCCTGCATGAGACTGACCTAGGCCCTCTGCATGTATATGTCAGTTGTGTAGCTTGGTCTATTTGTGGAACTCCTGGCAATGGGAGCAGTGGTATCCCTGGTGCTTTGGCTGTCTCTTGGGAACCTACTCCTCATGCTGGATTGCCTTGCCCAGCTTGAATTCAGAGGAAATGTTTGCCATGCTTTGCTTTTGCCCATGGAGGCCTGCCCCTTTCTGTTCAAATACAGAGGTGAGGTAGATGGAGGGAGTTTGATGGAGTGGATACAGAGGTGGGGAGAAGGAGTAGGAGGAGAGGAGGGAGGGGAGCCTGTGGTTGGGATGTAACATAAATAAATAATTTGTAGAAACGAGAAGTTCACACAGATTCAAGTGCATACAAAATGAAATCTGTAGGTGATATCAGAACCTCTGCAAATTGGAATTTCAAAGCTCGTTATTCCACTGGAGTGGGAGGCTCAATAGGCTACAGCTTCATGCTGCACTATGATTTCAGTGTTTCATCACCAGGGCAGTGGCCATGCAGGAAGCTGAGACCAGCAGGTGAGGCTGTCCAGAGGTGAGTGAACGTCTTGTCCACTGAAGTAGGTTGCTTGCATCTCTGAAGAATTTATGAGTTGAAGGCAAGGAGGGAGGAGGAATGACCCGTCCTTAGGTGACAGTAATGCTGAAAGTCCATGGGGACATTTCTTTAGCCAAGACAAATTTAGGGAGACTAGACTTTTATTTTAATTTGACATACTTGGGTTTATTATCTCGACTTAAGTATTACAAATAATGTCAGGACTGTCAAGTGAGTGGATCTCTGCAAGCATGGGCAACAAAATCCTGCAGTATGAGTGAATCAAACAGATCTTTGAAAATATGAAGACTTTTCCAAGCATGCTAAGGATCATGATATGCAGTCATGAAAAATGAGACCATGTAGGCAACTGAGCAGGACATGTTTTAGCACCTTTTATTTAAAACACTATATATATAAAGCTTTATTTGTCAGAAAGAGTTGTTTGATACTAAACTATCTGCAGGTGTTCTGGTGACACCCTTGAAAGCAAAAGAAGTCAGAACACACATCCCACAGAAGGGATGCTTTAAAACAGCCCCCTATCATGACATCTAACAAGTTGACATTGAATGTGATTCCAAGGAAGAATACTCTGATGAGAAAAATCGCATGTTCAGTTTTAAATTAACATGTAAATGATGTTGATTACAATAAGAGAATAACCAGGTTATAACTAGTAACATTCAGTCATTGACCTTGCACTAAAATCTAAGGTCAGGAAATTTAGATCCCATTCTTGACCCTCTGTCTTAGAATACGAAGCCTTGACATCACTACATCCCAGTCAGCATAAGCTCCTTCCAGATGGCGGGATATCTCAGTTCCTGCCTCATAGCTACGTCGTCCGTGGAGCAAGCGCCAGTTGTCAAAGATAATCACATCACCTAATTAGGAGAAATTTTCAACATGAATAATTTGTGTTTAAATGATTTACAAAGATAGGAATTATTATTTACAAGATAGAAATTATGCTTTTTGTTGCAAATAACAAAATTTCCATGGTCAGATTGGTTGCTTACCATAGTGACTATAATTAGTAATAATGTACTATATTCATTAAGAAAACAAATACCAAGAAAATGCAATATGCGAGATGTCACCACTACTCAGTTCACACCAAAATAGAACATTTCTTTTGTAAACAAAATTACACACCTACTTTTTTTTAACTAATTAATTTTGTTCCTGGACAATTGTGTACATGTAGATAATGTATTCTAATTACTCTCTCCCTCCACTTTCTCATATTTCCTTTCCATGCCTATCACTTCTCACCCCCATCACATCCAGTCCCTTTCCTAGGTTCTTGACTTTTGATTTCGTGACCTCTCTAGTTTTTCCAAGGTCATCTGTATGACTACTGGGTTGGAAACAGATGACTACTGGGTTGGAAATATCCACTGGAGTTTGTTAGGACCATCTGTGGGCACACAACCATAGGAAGTGGCTCCCCATATGCACAACATTTAAACTTCATAGCTTGACAGGCTATCGTGGACATGGTTACATAAAAGTTTTCTTTGTGTAAAGCTTTTGTATTGTTCTACTTTGGAAACATCAATAACAGATATTTCTTCTCAGTGTAAGAGCTTCAAGTAATTATAAGGATAGTGCAGTTTTTGGCCGATATCCTACATTCTTCATATTTTATATACACCTTTTTAAAAAGGAAATACTGAAAAGACAGCAGAATTTCATCTCTTCATCTATGAGAAAACTCAATTTGAGGCATTTATCCAAAGCTACTCTGTTACTAAATGGTGAAGCTTGGATTCCAACCCCTATTATTATTTTTTCCCATAGTATTTCTGTTTTATATGGTGTCACTCTTAAGATCAATGCACTTTGACCGCATGCCAAAAGCTTTAAGGAGTTATCTAGTTCTATTTATTTATTTATTTTGTCAAAGAGTGTTTCTAAAAATAACTCAACTAGGTGTGGTATGTGTGTGTGTCTGTAGGCCCATCTACTTAGGAGAAAGAGGTAGGAGTATTGCTAAAGTCTAGCTCAGGAGCTAAAGATGAGGTTTTATGATCTAGCAAGAAGGGTAGGGTAGGGGGTTTGTGTACGTGTGTGTGTGTGTGTGGGGGTCAGGGGCTGGAGAGATGGATCATCAGTGAAGAGTATGCTCTTCCAGAGGATGTTTATTCAATATCCAGCACCCACATGGTGGCTTACAACTGCCTGTTACTCTGCTCCCAAGAGATTTGATGTCCCTTTCTGGACTGTGTGGGCATTGTATGTGTTTAGTGCACATAAATACATTCAGGCAAATACTCATATGCATAAAAAACAGAAATAATAAAATCTCAAAAATTAAAACAATAAAAAGTTCAAATTGGCCAAACCAACAGCAAAGAGAAATTATGCCTTTTATTGCAAATAACATGCAGAACTTCATGTTCAGATCTATTGTTCAATATGGTAACTATAACCAATAAGGATATGCTGTAATCACTAAAAAGGTAGTTCTTATGTGTTTCCTTCATGAAAACTGATAGATATGTAAAATAATGTATGTACATTGTTAATTAACTAAATTTAGCCATTCCATAATATATACATATCTCAAAATATACACATGATAAACACAATTTTATTGTTAATAAAAAAGCCAATAACAAGAAAAATTTCTACATTTTGATGACACTTTAATTAGTAGAGATTGTCTAGAAAAATTATCCATGTTTCCTTATTCATTTTAAGCCACTGGAATAGTCTGAGTCCTGCTTTATTTTACTATTACTATCTTTGTGAGTAAGTTTTATCAATAAACATTACCCATGTATTTTAGAGTGGGAATTACAAAGATAATTTTGTTTAGCAAGACAGAAGAATTTAAAACAAACTTCATTTGTACTCTCTATAGTTTTCACTATCTCGAGAGGAAGTGATGCCTTTTTAGGATGGTGGGTGATTTTCATGTTGTAATTTCTATACTATCTCTTAGAATCTAACTTGTAGATTAGATGATACTGTAATATAACACAGCATTTGTTGTAAGGGAAGATAGCATCCTTTTTTGGATTGGAGCCATGATAGCTTTAATAAGATAAGGAAAATCACACAGATGACAAGAGTTTTCAAAAAGCTTATTAGGAAGGTGACTATCAGTACAGAAATGTAAAACAGTCTTAATATTAGACATAAGCTTCATCCAGCCTCTCTTTAAAGTATCCTTGGATTGGAAGCTTTTAAATTTCATGTGCTAGGATTTCCATGACAGTTTGCAAAAAGGACTATTTTTTAAGTCTGGGGAGTCCACAGCCTAGAAGTGGAGATGGCAGGAATCTTCTACTTAGGCTAATCAGTGCTCATTAACAGTAGGACAGTCTGGATGTCATTTTCTTCCACTCACCTGGATTCATCTTGAAAGTATACTTGTATTCTTTGCTGCTCATGAGGTCCACAAACTCTTTCAGAGCAGAATAGAAAGGCTGAACTCTTTCAATGGGGACATCGAAGACCGTATCTCTGG
Source organism: Peromyscus leucopus (assembly GCF_004664715.2). Lineage (NCBI taxonomy): Eukaryota > Metazoa > Chordata > Mammalia > Rodentia > Cricetidae > Peromyscus > Peromyscus leucopus. The sequence continues at coordinate 84,978,041 of NC_051066.1, forward strand.
TTGCATTGTTGAAGTTGATGCGAATCACTTGGCCTTTATCATCCAACCTGTTTTATTCAATAGGCAAAATTAACATCTAATAAGGGTCAATTTATCTTAGAAGATATGTCTGAAATATAGCATGCATAAAAACATACAAATTAAACATAATGTGATGTTTAGATGTATGCATAATTATGCATGTTGTAACTGTTTATATCAAATTAAAATCCCAAATAGCATTTTTTAAAAGTAATGTTTGAATTTAACTGTGAAGTTATACCTAAGACTCTTGTGTTGCTGAGGACAGCCGTACATGCTTGTCAGAAGTCTGAGGCATGAGTATCTCAGGGTGAACACAACATGAGCTGTATAGAGATACCTTATCTCCAAAGGGGATAAAGTCTCATCTCACAGTTACCAAGGAACTCCTTAGATTTATTTTTATTTAAAATTTATTCCTGAAACTTATCTTTTCTCCACATTTTCCACTCACCTCCTCCAGAAAATCATCTAGTTCTACCCATAAAATATAGGTCAGGCAGTTTGCTGAAATCTCAGTCAGGAAAGTTTGACAACCCAAGTTTCATCCTTAGAAAGTCACATTTTTTTAAACATCAATTATAATTTGGCCAAAAAATTTAAAGACCCCCCCCCATTAAATCTAAGTTCTATAAAGCTTTTTTTTTTTTCCCAGTGATGCTTCCCAAATACTGAGCAGTTCCCTGGTTCCAATAAACATTTGCTGAAAGAAGGAATGAAATATGTATGTGTATATAAATGTCATCTGAAGGATTTGATATCTACTAAATGACTTTATTTCTATACTATTTAGTTATTTCTTCTGAAATAATACAGATTGATTCTAAAGTGTAACCCTCCCCAGTTTTGACTGAGATATAATTAAATGCATGACATCCTAAAAACACAACAATAAGGGAATTCTCAAATGAAAAGTTAAATCAGTATCCTTTTTATGTTCAAGAAAATCATGATTAAATAATGTTAAAAGAAAAAAATAGGATGGAGGACATAGCTCAGATGGTAGTAAAGTGCTTTTTGCATAAGTGTGAGGTTCAAGGAGAGACTCTGTCTCAAAATACAAGGTGAAGAACAATTGAGAAATATGCTCTAGCCTTCTCATGAGCATTCACATATATGCATCTGTATACACAGGCACATACATACATACATACGGAGAGGAAGAAAGTTAATTGAGTATGTGAAAAAGAAAAAGAAAACACAAAGAAAAGCATTATAATTAAGAATGAAGGACCAACCTTGTCAAGGAAAATAAGATGTTTCTTACTTATCATGTACTCACACCGAAGTCAGAACAAGGATAGTATAAAATGGTCTATGTAAGACCATTTTATGATTAAAATGATTTCTATTGACTTGGCACTTTCTGAGCAATGTTTCATTCTTAGTCCATGTGGCTAAAATAAGACAGATTCTGCTCTAGAGATGCACATGGGATCTAGCTATGGCCAAGCAGCATTCTGCAATCCCCTGGTAGGTCATCCTGGTGATTGTCTCATGGACAGACTTAGACAGCACTGGGCAGGGAGTCATTCAGATGTGCCATAGTTTTTGAAAAACAAATGCTATCCTTGTGATGTGGTTGCTAGCACGAAGGATGATGAAATATTTGGAGCATGTGAGAATTCTTTGAAAATGAAGCCAAAACAAGATGACAAAGTTAAGAAGAAAAAACCGACAGCTTCTGGGTGTCAGGACTTAATTCCTGGACCTATCTATTCCCCCTTATATTCTTTCACTCCCAGCTGTAAACTTTCTAATAGCTATAATCACATTGAGAAGGCAGAGTTTATACTTAATAATGAAGTATGGATGAATTCTTAGTTACCCAAAAATCTAATATTGATTGATAAAAAATTTCATGTCATTTGGTAACTTTTTTATGCATTTTTTTCTTCTAGCAATATATTAAAGCAAAGCTTCAGAGTTAATCAAAACTTTCTGCTGTTTAAACCTCAGTTTCAACTATAGGAAATTTATAGGACTACTCACTCTATAATCTTGTGTTTAGATTGCACAGAGAAATCACAGTAATCCACTCCAATGTCTGTAAAATCCACGAAGGTGGAGGATAGAATGTGGAATGCCTGAGGATTCTTCTCCTTGAGCTTTTGGCATACATTAAACCCATCTACAATTTCAGAATCACCTCCTGTGACTGTTTGCTTTATACAGTGCAGAAGCTGAACCTATAAGGAGAAACAGAGAAATAGGTAAAGATAATGGCACTCACTTAAAAAAAACTACTATGTTAAATATTCAAAAAGATACAAGTAGATAAAAATTAATAAAACAAAAAACATCTATTCTCTGATTCAGTATGGAGAGGAAGTAGGGATGAAGAAGTTGCCTACAATAATGTGACATAATTCGAGTCTGCTGCAGTTGAAGACATGGACGTAGGAATAAGGTTCACAGATTATTTACACCAGCCGTAGGCAGGGAGCAGAGCATGCTGCTACAGGCAGGGAAGGCAACAGAAGAGACAGTTTTAACCTGGGCAGAGGAGTGTGGGTAAGTCTTGAGTTCCATAAAAGAATGAGGACATAAATAGGTGACTGTGCTGATAGGTCTGAAAAATATATAGCTTACTGAATAATGAAAAGATTGGCTATAACAGAGGGTTATAATGGGTGGATTGAAAGGATACCTGGGCTTTTGTCATAAACAATCTGAAATGTGAGATGAAGGATTCTTGTACTTTCTGTTGTGCATAAAGGACATTGACTCTGGAGATCACATGGGCTGAGCTGAAGAATAATGTGTCAGTCCAGTGGTGTCCCACAGGCACTCTAATTTTAAGATGGGACCAAGTTAGGCCATAGCTACCTGCGCCTCTAATGAGACAGTTCAGGCTTGAAGACGTCAAGAGACTGAAGTAGGCTGTGACTGGGGGAGGAGGATGAGTAAATACAAGAAACATTGTAAACGGTGACCAAATGGGGAAAGCTTTAATGTAACTATGTTTTAGCAGAACATGGTGAGCATATTACAATTTGACAATCAAATCAGAAAAACTGAAAGAGTTGTTTTGTGAGTAGAGTTTTCATGGATTTTGTGACTTCTTTTGGTAGGTTAGTTTGAGTGATTCTAGATACCTAAATTTAGTGCCTGGTTTTCTGCTTGAAGGAACTAATGGTGTTCTCTTGGGAAAACTTCACTTTTACTGGTTATAATACACTTTAAATTATTTTCTCACTGATTTCTCATAGAATAAAAGAATAAAATGTGATATCTATACTTGGGTGGATATCAGTTTTAGTGAGAAAATATTCATTTAGCTTGGTTTTTCCTCCATAGCTGGTCTAGAACAGTGGTTGTCAAGACTTTCTGCAGTGATGGACTTGCTCTTCTTTGTTATGTAATACAGTAACCACCAGTTCCACATGGCCATTGTACACTTGAAATATAGTTATTGTAACTAAATAATGTAATTTGAAATTGTATTTAATATTTATTTTTTGTACATGTCTATGTGGTGTGTGTGTGTGTGTGTGTGTGTGCATGTTTGCATGCATGTGGGTACATATGCATGTGGTATATATGAGCATGTGCACATGTGTGCAGAGACACAAGGCTAGCATTGGGGATTTCCCTCCATGGCTCTCCACTTTATTCATTGAAGCAACATTTCTTAGTTGAACCCAGGTCTCACCAATAAGGCTAGCTAACAATGTAGGTTGATCAGGAGATCCCGTGTGTATGTTTTATAAGTGCTGAAATTACAGGAGGGCTGCAACATGGGGATCCAAACTCTGGCCCTCACACATGCCTGGCAGGTGTTTTATCCACTGAGCCACAGGGGTGTTTGCAATTTTTATGATTTTATACACAAGTTGTTCTCAAATGATAATTGTGTAATGTATGTTACTATTTTATAATAGTACTTAGAATTTGATAAATTTATCTTAATTTTGTAGATGGAGTGATTGAAATACAGAGGTGTCAAAGTTCACAATTAAAAATTCAGTTAATATGTGATAAAGATGTCATTCAAACTTTGACACATTGGTCACAAGTCCCAAACACAGAAAATTCCTTTCCTTTCAGGGAATCCATTTATAGAGCTCTTAGAAATCCAGTCTCACTAGGTGGTGGTGGTGCACGCCTTTAATCCCAGCACTTGGGAGGCAGAGGCAGGCAGATATCTGTGAGTTCAAGGCCAGCCTGGTCTGCAGAGTGAGTTCCAGGACACCAGGGCTACACACAGAAACCCTGTCTCGAAAAAAAAAAATCCAGTCTTAGGTGTTCATTTATATACATATATATGCAAAAAGTCAATTGTTATTTCCCAATGTTGCACAATAACTCAAACAGATTAACAATGACTACATCTTTAAATGAAGGTAAATTTTAACATTGAAAAATACGTGCCTTAACTGATCAAACCATTTTAGAAAATCTCAGTAGGTCAGGAAGAGATCAGGCTACACTGACGAAACAAAGGAGAAAGAGCCATGTCAGCTGCAAGTCTGCAGAGTTCCAGCAAACAAGGACACAGCATTGTCCTCAGGGGAATCACAGCAGTTAAATTATTTTGGATTTTGCCATAATGATCCCACTGATTCAAATGTTAGTTTTAAGATGGCCAATTGGTATCTTTTTACATCTGGCTAGGCCAAATAATATCTCCTTTTGTATAGTTATATTTTAACACAATCTTATAAAAGAAAATAGATTATGAAGCCTGACAATATTTTTACCACTAATTCAAAGGCTAAATATACTCCTGTCATGTATAAAACCCAATTTTATTTCACATAAATCATTCAGAATAAAAAAATTCCTTTCTAAATATTTCCTTATGGAAGCATGTGACTTTTGGCCCAGAGAAAAAAGTGAGCAAAGTCACATCTGTGTATCATTTAAGATATGTTTCCTCATGCTGATCAAGCTGAACCCTCACTAGGAAACTCATTTTCCAGATCATTTTAAATATACTGAAAAGGACATTTACCTTTTCCATTTGTTAAAGCAAAGATCAAACTTTGGTATTAAAAATTCTTCATAATTTAAAATGGAAGCTGCACAATAAGACAGACAGCCTATGTGTGTTTATCTGTTAGGATGAAAACATACCAGGGTTCATTACTTAAAGACCATAGAAAGTCATTGGCTCTGGACACCTCCTTTGCCATTCCACACTTCATGGCTTCTCTAGAGCAGATCTCTCATGTCTCTATTTGTGCACAAGATGCTTTAAATTTTGACATATAAAGAAGTACCAGGTCCAGTTACTGTCCTTGAAGAGTTTTGTAAAATATGACAGTGTATGCAAATAACCTATCACACCACATACTATGGAAGTTAGTAACTCCAGTTCTGGATCATACTGGTGTGTTAAAAATGTAGGCAGAGATGCATGTCCAAGTCCAGGTTCCTCATTAATTAGTTGTCATCCTAGAAAAGCCTTCTGCTTTATGTCCTCATCTACCACTGCAGGGCATGATCAAGCTTGTCAACCTTAAAGGACTTCTAGGAGAGATCACGTAAAGAAACTGAAAACTCTGAGAAAGTGTAAAATGCTTTGTTGTTATACTTCAGTTATATTTAGGAAGCCATTTAATCATTTTTCCTTGGGATTTCAGTTTTAGCTTAGATTAAATTCAGAAAGAGCAAAGCACAATTTAAAAGTTCAAGTAAGACATGTAGTTATTCAGCTCCATTTTTAAAGTTGCTCTACATTCAATATCTCCAAGCAATCGTTAGCAGGCAGGATGTGTTGAGTGGTTTGGCCTCCCTGATCCATGTTCAGAACAAGCCTCACTGTTCCTCTCCTTCTCCATCTCCCACCCATAAAGGTGATCAGAGGAGTCATCTCTCTGTCATCATTTGGTTCAGAGAAACCATGTGGTGTTTTACAATCAGTATAATAATTTAAAACATATGAAGCCAAATACTAGACCATCTTAGCTAACTTATTCTGGCAAGAACAATGTGTAAGAAGCAGGGCACAGGGAAAACACGTTCAGTTAAGATGATGACCAAAAGGAATTCATTTTGAGTTTTGGCCCATTTATGCTTAATTAACTTGAGAATTGTCCAACTTCTTATCTACATCTGAGGATACAGATTTGTATGCGGTTGTTTTAGCTCAGTTCAATTTAGCTAAAAATGGAGAGCTACACTCTCTTTAGTCTCCTGACCATCTGCTTTTTGGTTTAAGAAAATAATGATTTTGTAAAAATGTATTTGGTTTGAAAGATGATGATTTGTAAAGATGGAGACAGAAAGTGTCCAGTCAGGATTCTCCTGGGTAAAACTGCTATGCACAATGCATCTTCTTTGGCAAGGAAACTTGTGGGTAGGATAGGAGAGGACTTCCAATACTAGCATGGTTAATTTGCTCCTTTGCCGATATCCCTTTACAGTGCATTTTTGCAGCTTTTCATGTGAGCATCCCACTTTCTTATCCCCTCTGTCTGGGCTAGCCTCACTAATTGCTTAGATCAATAAAACTTCAGGGACCTTATGTTGATTTCTGGCCAAGGTCCCAAGAACTCACAATGCTTTGGCTTCCCCATGGAAAATGTTGCCAGTTGCCATGTGAGAAAGCCTAGGCTAGCCTGTTGGAAGATGATAGACTAGGGGGAACAGAGGCAAACCATCTCAGCATCATCTGAAGTGAGCTCTTTTCTAGCCAACCTAGCAGCTGCCAAGAGCCAGATGATTGAAAACAATAACTGCTTAGCCGAGTGCAGCCCAAATAGTAAAAACACATGTGCTGAGTATCTAGCTGTTTATTATAATAATAATAAGTATTCATTATTATTCTTTGTCACTACCAAAGATTGAATACAGAGCCTGATGTATGCTGGTCAAGAACTCTTACCATTGAGATACATCCTCCCCAGTAGTATTTTGTTAAACTTTTAATTTCATATGTACTGTTCATCAATTCAACTTCATGCTTGCATGATGCATGCATTCGATGTGAAGGTGTACACATGCCCATGTGTGTGCATGAGTAGGCTGGATCAGGATGCCAAGTAGTCTTTAGTGAATAGGTGTGTGTGTGTGTGTGTGTGTGTGTGTGTGTGTGTGTGTGTGTGTGTGTGTACACCACAGGTCAACATTGGTTTCTTCCTCAATTACTCTCCTGTAGTGGGTAGCCGTTCCAGCTTTGACCTGGAAATACCACCCCCTTTGAGGCTTCGGTAATTGTCATGCCTAAAAGGTGGAGCCGAGAGAGGACCCCTGAAGACCCGAGATCCGATGGGAGAGCTCGCTTGGTTCTTGGACCCTGGACTCTGGAGGTAGACCCAGCAGAGTTCTCCAGAGAACACCGCTGGACTAAGCTACACCTGTTCCAGATCCTGTAACCAATCCGTTCACTTGTAAGTTATCCCACAAAATAAACCTCCCTTTTAAATATGTGGAGTTGCCTTAATAGTTTCACCAATACTCTCCACCTTATTTTAGGGACAGGGTTCCTCACTGAACTTGGAGCTCACCATTCAGTTGCACTGGCTGTCTTGCATGCCCCAGAGCTGGGATTACAGACACACATACATACCTACACCTTTTCACCTGGGTGACAGGCATCTAATGCAGACCCTTACATTTGTGTAGCAAACACTTTTATCAATTGAGTCAGCTCAAAAACCCTGAACTTGAAAAGGTTTTAATTCATTTGCTGATACAAATGATGGGCATGTGACTTCACACTGTGTTTTCACAGTTCATTCTTTTTTAACTCTTGTGGGAGTGATATATGTACAGAAACATCTCAAGATCTGTCTTGGCAAAGCAAAAGTGCTCCAATAATTATTTCCAAGAAGAAATAAAGAACTGATTTTCAAAAAGATGAGTGAAAATATCCCTTTCCTTTTAAAAAGTGAGGATGTTCAGGACTTAGGCATGAGATGTTGGTGAGTTCAGATTGTTTTTCAGAAAAGAAGATGTACGTAAGACAAATCCAGTGGTGAGTTATATAATCTAGACAGTCCAGAAGAACATTTTCCTTTGGCCTGGCTTGTGGAAAATGTGATGAAGCTCACCTTACCCCAGGTGGATGGTGGAGAGCTGGGTAGTCAGTGTGGAAGCTGAGCTTCCCAGTTGTATAAGCCACATTGTTGGCATCAATTTTGTCCTGCACTTGCCAAGTGTGTCTGCAAAATACAAGAAACATGTGTTTTAAAAGGTTGACACTAAGCCAGAGGAAATGTGTTACAATGCATTTGCCCTGTGAGGGGAAATGGAAACTTTCCATTTTATGAAATAATTAACATAATGACTGAGAGCCAGAAAAAGTTTAGCCTTTCTTTCTCTTAAGTGACTCTTTCAGAACCAGCATTTCTATATTTCTCCTGTCAAGACACAAAAGAACAATGCACAAACTAGTCTCTCCTAGAGGATTGGTAGAGAGGTGTATATGTGATTATGAGTCATTTTTAAAAGCTTAACCCATATGAGTCACTACAGAAAATTCATACAATATAAAATGAACAATCAAAAATGAACGAGTTCTTGGCACTTAGTACCTCTAAATGGTAGCAACACTATTGTGCAGAGCTAGTCTAAAAACATTAGGTCATTCATAGCTGAAACTGTGTAGTGGTTTGAATGAGAATGTCCCCCATAGGCACAGATATCAGAACACTTGGTCCCTCATTGGTGGTGATATTTGTGAGGTTTATGAGGTATGGTCTCATTGAAGGAATTGTTACTGTGGTAGACTTTGAGAGCTTAAGACCTCACTCTACTTACAATTTTCTCTAAGCTCTCAGCTTCTTGTTCCTAATACCATACCTGCTCATGCTGTCACAATGGATTATTAACTCTCTAGAACTGTAAGTCCAAATAAACCTCTCCTTCTATAAGTTGCTTTGGTCATGTTTTTTATTATTACAGCCATAGAAAAGTAGCAGTTTAAAGCTTTTATTTAGTGAATAGTTTCTTCCCATTCTGCTCTCCTCTAGATCCTTGAGAATCACTGATCTGCTCTCTGTCTTTATGAGTTTACCTATTTTGAATATTTGATATATGTGAGGTTGTACAGTGTTTGTCCTTTTGTGCCTGACTTCTTTCACTCTGATAATGTTTTCAAGATTCACTCATGGTGTTAAAGTACATCTTATCACATCAATTCCCTTTATACCTGAAACATTCTACTGTGTTCTGCTGGGTGGTTGAATTCTGTACTGTTTGTATGCAGAGAACATAATGTGCTTATCTATTTTTCATTGGTGTGTCCATTTGGGCTGTTTCTACTTTTTGGTTGTTACAAGTAGTGCCAGTCTGGATGTATGTAATGTACTTATTTGAGCACCTGTTTCTATTTTTAAAATATATCCATAAGAGTACAATGGAAGGTCATACACTTGTTCTGTGTTATATTGTTTGAAGAATGGCCAAACTGTTTTCCATAACAGCCGTACCATTTTAATTTTGACTAGCAAGGTTTGGGGTTTTCAAGTCCCTCACACCCACACTTAGACTTTACAGTGTCTGGTTTTAGAAACATTGTTATTATCGTATACCCAGTTAATGTTGTGTGATTATGGTTTTGATTTTTATCTTCCTAATGACCAATTATATTGACTATATCACAATGTGTTTGCTGGGCATTCATGTGTCTTTGTAGAATTATCTACCCAAATTCCTTATTTTTAGATTGAGTTTATATTTTTGGTTGAATGACAATAGTTCATTATATAGCTAGGATATCAGACTATTGTCATGATCTGATTTGTGAAAACCATGTATTTTATAGTTTTTTCATTTTCTTGTAATTTTGAAGATGACTGATTTATATTACACATATGAATGCATTCCTGAGTATGAGCATCATATGCATGTGGTGCCAGAAGTGGATATCAGGTACCCTGGAATTTGAGTCACAGGTCGTTGGGAACCTCCTAATGTGAATGCTAGGAACTGAATCTGGCTCCTTGGCCAGAGCTGCTACTATTCCTTACTGTACTGCTCTCCAGCCCCATGAGAATGAGTGTCTTTTGATGCTCATAGGCCTTTAATTTTTGTGAAATCCAACTCTTCTGTGTTGGGCATGCTTTCGGTGTAATAGTTACAAACCCATTACCCAAGCCATGATCACTAAAATTTACCTGTGTTTTTTTTCTAAGAATTGTATTGATTTATAGCTTTTTTTTTTTTTTAGCTCATTGATTCATTTCAGTTAATTTTTTTGTATGTAGTCTGATGTAGAGGATCCAATTTCATTCTCTTACTGGTGGACACCAGGTGTCTAAGCACCCTTTACTGGAGACACAGTTATTTCCACATTGAATATCCTTGATATCTCTGACGGGAGTCAGTTGGCTATAAGGAATAGGTTTATTTCTGAACTCAATAATTCATCTGATTTATTTGTCTGCCCTTATTCCAGCAGCACCCCCATCCATAGTGATTATTGCAAATTAATTTTGTCTACTTGTAGCCCCTTGAAATTTATATAAACTGGGTTTTCAATTTATAAAAGAGAAGGGTAATTTTGGTGGAGATTTAATTGATTCTGAGACAGGCTTGGGTAGAATTAACATCTTACTGATATTACATATTTCTATAAGAGCACAAGTTGTTTTTTTCATTTATTTAAGACAATTTATTTCAAGGATGCTTTATATTTTAATTGTATGATTTTTTCTACCCCTTGATTGCATTTATTATTTGATATTTTATTCATCTGGATTCTATCCTAAATTTCAGTAGTCTTAATTTACTCTTCATATTGCTCGTTGTTGGTATATGTAGCTACAAATAAGTTTTACTTGTTCGTGTACCCTGCAACTTTGCTGCTTTGAGTTATTAGTTGTGGCAGCAGTTTTTGTATCTATCTATCTATCTCTAATCTATCTATCTATCTATCTATCTATCTATCTATCTATCTATCTATGTAATCTGTTCTAGTCTACCTATCAACATCTATTATTGATTTATCTATTTATTTATAATCTACCTACCTATCATCTATCATCTATCAGTATATATGTATATATCATCTATCTGTATATATCTATATTCTATTTATCTGAAGCTACCCAAACTATATTTAATAGTGGTGGCAATAGCTAGCATCTTTGATTTATTCCTTTCCAAATGGAAAATGATCAACTTTTATTACACTACTGGAATTACTACTTAGGAGATGAAATAAAAATTGAAACTCTTACACATACCCTGTCTCAATAATAATCATTTTTCTTCTTTCCAGACCACAACTTTAATAGTTATCACTTTTTGCATTTTACTATAGTATCATCACCCAAATATACATCCATCAACACTGTGCTTAACCTTTCTCAGAAAAATACTTGTTATGTTGATTGTATCTTTTAAGTATCTTTCATTTTTTTGCATGTGTGTCATTTGTGTATGTGTGCATACATATTCAAGTGCACGTGGGTGGACATATTGTGCAAGTGCATGTATATATGTAGAAGCAAGAGGTTGACACAGGGAGTCTTCCTTGACCACGTTCTGCCTTGTTCATTGTGGAAGGGTATCTTACTTGAGCCCATAGCTTGTTGATTTTGCTGATCAAGTTGCCAGCTTGCTCCTGACTTCACCTTCTGAGCATCAGAATTGCTGAGCCATTGTGGCTACCCAACATTCATGTGGATGCTGGGATCTGAACTCTGGCCCTTGTGCTTACACAACAAGAGCTTTATCTACTGAGCTGTCATCCTTGCCCCTCTTTTAAGTCTCTTAATCCACAGGTTTTCTCTTCAAACTGTTCTCTCAGTTTAGTGTTTGAAGAACTATGGGATTTTGACCTATAGAGCACCCCAGTTTGGACTGGAATTTAACTGCATCGTCGAGGTGAATTCATGCTGCCATTCAGCACATTCCCTTGTTTTCTGTGCCACTGGAAAATTAATGACTAAATACAGAGGCTTGGGATTTAAGACAAAAGCATAGGCTGACATGGGAAATGTATGGCAAGAAACACAGTATCTGGCTTTCTTTTGGGGTGCAGCCTTGTCTGCATAGATCACTAACAGATATTCACTGTTAATGAGGTAAGTCAGTGCAGAGGGATGGCAGTAAAATGGGGGGAATCCTCTTTCCAGAATACTTGAACTTAAGAGGTCCACAGCATGGTACAGGGTCAAGTAATCATGAATTTTAGAAATTAACTCAACAAATCTCCAGGCATGACACAGCTTCTTTCTGAAGAGTGGTCTCCACATTGAGCAATGCATCATCCACAATGGCAAAGTGGTGACAGTTCAGGAGAAGAACAAGCGATTCTACAGAGCTGTGAGTTATAGCATTGAAATGGAGCTTTAAAACCATAAGTTCAGGTTTCTAGAGTATCTCTCTTTGTCATTGTTTTTTTTTTTTTAAATGCTTTGTTTTGTATGAAACTAGCCACAGAATATTGTGAGATTTCTTAGGAAGAAGCAGTAAGATAACAGAGTACTGACAATCTCTGCCAGGTGGATATGGCCTCCCAAAGGTGGAAAATTTCATATTTTCCTATTTTTAAAAAAGTTTTATTTTAGCCAGGCATGGTGGCATACATCTTTAATCACTGGACTTTAAAATCAAAACCAGAATCTCTGAGTTGAAGGTCAGTTTGGTCTACATAAGTGAGATCATTTCTCAAAAGGGAAAAAAAAAAAAAATACTTGTTTTAAATAAGTAATAATTTTTTTTATTTATAGATTTACTGGACATTTTAATATATATATTTTTATTGAATTGTCAAATGTTAATGGACTAGACATCATTAATGTAAGTTTTGGCTGTATATATATATTGTATATATTGATAGTTTTTCTTGTATAGTTATAAGCTTTAATTTAGACAAAAAGAGAGGAAATGTGGTGGTATTGTGTTCCCCAAAATATTGTGTACTCTAATAAATTTATCTGGGGTCAGAGAACAGACAGCCACTAGATACAAAGGCTAGAAAATGGTGGCACTCACACCTTTAATCCTAGCATTCCAGAGATAGAAATCCCTCTGGATCTCTGTGAGTTCAAGGCCACATTGGAAATAGTCAAACATGGTGACACACACCTTTAATCCAGAAAGCCAGCCTTTAATCCCAGGGAGTGGTGGTAGAAAACAGAAAGATATATAAGGCGCGAGGACCAGAAACTAGAAGCATTTGGCTGGTTAAGCATTTGGCTGGTTAAGCATTTTGGCTGGTTAAGATTTTGGCTGGTTAAGCATTCAGGGCTTTTGAGCAGTAATTCAGCTGAGACCCATTCTGGATGAGGACTCAGAGGCCTCCAGTCTGAGGAGACAAGACCAGCTGAGGATCTGGCGAGGTGAGATAGCTGTGGCTTGTTCTGTCTCTCTGATCTACCAGCATTGACCCCAATAACTCGCCTTAGGTTTGATTTTATTAATAAGAACTTTTAAGATTCCTGCTACAAAAGTGATCTATTTTTATAATCCCTGTGCATGTGTGCATGGATGTATGTGTGTGCAGGGACCTTCAGAGACCAGAAGAAGGTGTCAGATCCTCTGGAGCTGGAGTTACATGAACTTGTGTGCCTGTGAGGGAGGTGCTGGAACTGAACACTGGTCCTTTGGAAGAGCTAAAGCTCTTAATCTTATCACTGTCTCTCCAGATCCACATTTTTGTATTTTGCCTTTTTTTTTTTTTTTTTTACTACTTATAACCCCTTCTAATGAGTCCAGTAGTCTTTTATGAAGAGGTTCAATATGTGAAGAATAACTTCCATCAGAAATAGAAATTCAAATACGGAATGGTCTATTTAGGAATGAAAAAAACAATCCATAAGTGAAGACTAAACTAGAAGCAATGAGAAATTGAATATATACAGCAGGTAATGTGTTTAGGTGGCTAGGAGATTAAAAAAAAGAGGTAAATTAAAAAAATATGTAAAGGGAGCTAGAGAGATAACTCCTCGGTGGTTCAGAGCACTGACTGCTCCTGCAGAAGACCTGGGTTCAGCTCCCAACACCCACATCTGGTGGTGAACAACTCCATTTCCAGGAGATCTGATGCCCTTCTGTGGCCTCCAAGGGCAAGTGGTGTACATACACACACACACACACACACACACAAATAGGTAAGCAAATAAATAAATAAATAAATAATAAAATTAAGCAAAGAAAGAATGACAGAGGTGAGGTGAGGGAGATTGGAGAGCGAGCAGCAGGAGGGCAGTAAGGAGGGCTGAACACATGCGTGACTGGAGACCCATTAGGAAGAACTCAAGACAAAGGAACAGGACAAATAGAAAAGCTTCACACACACACACACACACACACACACACACACACACAAAAAAAAAAAAAAACCTTAAAATTTTAAAAGGAAAAGTTGTAGCTGCTCACCGAAGAACTGACCCCAGAACAACCCACAACAAAACGTGGCAGACTTCAAAGAAAAAAAAAAACCTCCTGCCATCCAGGTAGAGATATTTATGACATTACTCATAAGGAAACAAAATCTGATCACCAATAAAACTCTCATGACTTGTTAAACACGAGTGAACCAAGAATTCTTTACTTAGCCAGGCCAATTTGCAAGTCGAAGGGAAAGCCTTAAGCTTCTGTCAACATGGAAGAATTCAGACAATATTGTTCCCATGGGTCCTTCCTGAGACATTTACAAGAGGCTAGGGTTCCCGACAAGCAAGATAAAAACAGGCCCGATGACATAGGAGTTGTGCTAAGGAGCAAATTTGTATTTGCTCAAACCGATGACATCAGGTAAAAAGAGATAAAAACAAACAAGCAAACCAACCTAGGAAATTGAGACATTGAAGAGTCGTGCCAGGGTGTGCACACATGGGTTGGCAACACTAAACCAGGACATCAAGGAAGCAAGCATTGTGGTCCCAGAAGTCTGGTTTGGCTCAGGACATGTGGCTGGGGTTTGAAGTTGCCATAGGGTTCTACTTTTTGACTTGCACTGTGTTTAAGAACATTTGCATGATAATAATTCATTTAGGTGCACATTTCTTTTATGTGACTTTTCTATGCCTATGTTATCTTACACCAAGAGAACTCCATAATGGGGAGTGGATGATGGTTACTATGGAAGGAAAGGGGAGACACTGGTTCAAAGTACAAAACTGCTGAGAGATGGTCTAGCAGTGAGGAGGAGCCCTGGCTGCTCTTGCAGAGAACCCAGGCATGTGTGAGTGTGTGTGAGTGTGAGAGAGTGTGTGTGAGTGTTTGTATGCGTGTGTGAGTGTGGGTATAGATATGTGTAGAGGCCAGAAGTCAAAGTCAGGCATCATCCTCAATTATTTTCCATCTGTTTTACTGAAAAAGAGTCTTCCATTAAACCTTGAGCTCCAAGCTTCAGCTGGATGGACTAGCAAGCAAACTTCAGGACAGCCTTGTATCTCTGCCTTTCCAATACTAGCATTACCGGTGTGAGCTTTCATACTTGGGTTTTGTATGTGGGATCTAGGGATCTGAGCTCAGGTCCTCATGCTTCTTCAACAACTTTACTGTCTCTCCAGCCCCAGAAACCAGATTTGACAGCCAAAAATTCCAACAGTGCAAACCATAAAGGAAACCAAACTGCCATGGTAGCATGTGCAAAGGAAAAAGCATGGGCTGTTGAGGTAAGTAACTCTGTTTGCAACCCAGTTTGTGTGCCTCAGATTCTTACCTGTAAAATGGGGATAATAATTATTATTAGATTTGTGAGGACTCAAAATACTGATGGCAGAGAACTGAGTTTAATACTTAAAATGATAAAAAATGCTTAATCATTTATCTTGCCTCAGTGGCAACAGCTTGTCCTGGCTGCATAGAATGTAACTGAAGTGGCCATGGGCACCAGAGGATTTGTTGAGAAGTGGCCGCCTAAACAGACTATTTCACACATTTCCTCAAATGATTTCTAAGGAGCATGAGGTACAGAAATTACTTTTCCTTCCATTCATGAGATGACCTCATAGTCAAGTGGTTTTGCTGGCAGCAGCATTAATTACTGTGAAACTTAATACCACAAAGGGAACCCCAGGGACTGGCTCTTGGCAAATAACACGAGCTGGGGGGTCACAATGGCTGTAGGAACAGGACTCATTGTTATCCTGCCTGAGAAACCCTAGTACTTACTAGAATGCTCATTTTCAAGGCTTTCCTCCTACTCAAACGCTGCAGTCAGTGCTACATTTAAAACAACTCATTACAAAGTTGCAGTGGTTCAGTTTTTTTCAAAGTAGCATAGGATTACAAACTAAATTCAGAACTCAGACAAGTTTTCTTTGTTTTTTTCTCAAGTCTGAATCACTTCTCGGTTGGTTTCCATACCCCACAAACCATTTTTTACTCAAGACAGGCTATGACCCACCCACCCCCGCACCCCCTCCCGTGTCCCCAAGTTGTTTCTTGGCGAGACATTTCAATAAAATGGGTTAGCTTGTTTTTTCTTTGCCTGTTTCACCCCCACACTTCAGAAATATTTTCTGGTAACAAGCGTGTCAAACAAGTAGCTGCTTCAAAGTCAGATTTGGAGGCAGTGCTAATGATG
This sequence comes from Peromyscus leucopus, assembly GCF_004664715.2. NCBI lineage: Eukaryota > Metazoa > Chordata > Mammalia > Rodentia > Cricetidae > Peromyscus > Peromyscus leucopus. Next base: position 84,994,500 of record NC_051066.1, read on the forward strand.
GGGATGATTTATAAAGGGATGGATGCCAGGGACTGTGACTAGTCCACTCATGCATCCACAATCTCTAACATACACTGGTGCGTGAACTGTTGCTGGGCTGGTTTACAGATGTCCTTTGAAACACCAGCATAAGTCCAGTGGATGCTGGGAAGGTTCTTCAGTTGTAATCCCCAGACGCCATTTCAGTGTTCTAGTTCCTAGCTGCTCTGGCTGGTGTGCTTGACAGATAGCCCACGAGAAACTTGTTTGATTTTATTCAGCTGATGAGGTCTGCACGCAAGGCGCTCGTGCAGATGTGAAACTGGGCAGTACTCACAGTGTTTTATTCCCTTTCCAGCAAACTTTCATCCCAGGATCTCAGAAGGCATCGTGGGGATTAAAACCCTCAGCAGTGGAGAAACAGAGATATGGGAAGTTATATGACAGGCTTAGCTGGGCTTCTCACTTAAGTAGCCAAGAGCAAATCCATGATTAAACTCTGTTTTGGGGACCGCTCTTTGGGAACTAATTTAATATGAATGCCCTAGAATGTCCAGGTCTTCTTTTGTTTCTAAAGTCTTTGGAGAAAGCATTGCAAAGTATTTATTTATATTTTTTGACTATGATGGGTCCTTGTAAGTGTTATTTGGCAATAAGATAACATTTGACAAGCCTGTTTATTTAAGCACTTTTCTCTCTGTGCCTCATATCTTAATCTTATTCCTGAAGTTAATTTCAGAATGTTTTCACTTTAAATTCATTGTTCACACGGTCTAGACCTTGCTATGTGTGCTAGATACGAAACCCAGGCAATAAAATAGTTTTAGAAAACCAAACATCAAAAGCTAGAAATCTGCAATTCTGGCCTCACTCTGGAAAGAAAATAGTTTGTTTAGCTAGTTGTGGTCGCAAGCCTTTGCCTCTTCTGCTCGACTTTCTGATGAAGAGTTACTATGAGTTCCTCACAAGGTTAACTTTTGAAATAAAGATAGATAGTCATCAATAAGGTTAACTTTTGAAATAAAGATAGATAGTCATCAATAATGCTTGGAAAGAAATTCCAAAATCTTGACTTGATGAAAGTCTTTAGGACCGAAAATTCACTTAGCAGTAACTTGTGCATCACACATTGAATTGTTACTGATGGTATGATCCTGACCAGGTCACCATTTTGACTAGCAAAATGCTCAATATGAACAGAGCAGTGATATCTACATCTTTATTTCAAAGGTGACCCAGTCACAAGCAGGTTGACTGGTTTATTGCTCGAACTGGATGACTTTCCTCTTTATTCTTCTCCTATCTTGCTTTGTAACATATAAATGCATTTAGGTAATAAGTGACATCTTGGCATAGCCAGACAGTTTATGTAGAGTCACACAATTAGTAAGAAAATGAATTCTGAGGGTTTCATTTTCTTTTCCCCTATTTGAGGTCATTGGGATTTCTCAGTATTGTGTTAATAAAATTATAGTTTTTTTTTTTTTTTTTTTGAGACAGGGTTTCTCTGTGTAGAAAATTATAGTTTTAAACACTGACAAACTAGCAAATAATCAATAGGGGTCATTTACAACTGTGTTCATTTTCTTTCATACTGAGCTTGTTATAATTAAAATCAGACTGTTCAATAAAAAAGCAAAAATTATTTTATGTTACATATTAGTGGAGGAGAGAATTCACATTTTTTCCTTCCTCATTGGTCACTGAGAATACAAAACTGTTCATTTGTGTGAGAAGTAAATAGATGCTGTTTTGCATCATAATGCCTGGACTTGGGAGGAAAGTACCAGTAATAATCTCACAGAGCAGGCTTGGCTGAGGGAGATTGCTTCCCTGCAGCTTCCAGATCAAGGACCATGAACCAGGAAAGGTTGTTGGAAGGGAGAATGAAAAAGCTTAGTTGACTAAGTCAGAAAGACAAGAAAAACAAAAGCAAGCAAACAAACAAAACAAAACAAAAAACAAAACTAGCTCTAAACAGGCTTAGCACAAGTTGTCTGTCAAGAGAATAAGATAGGGGATGGAAAATCAAAGGCCATGTGTTATGTGCAAAAGGGTTTATAAAGAAGGGATGGAAGCAATTCTGAGCAAACAACTGAGAAAGGGACCATGGCTACAGTCATCTCTCACAGGCTCTCTGTAGCATAGGCACTAAGCTAGACCTAAAAACTGAACCTTGATTACCCACCACTTTCATTGTTCAGGAGCTCTGAATGATAATGGCAATGAGATACAGATGTCTTAGTTTCGTCTGTGGCAGGCATGAGGAGGAATGGTATGTGCCTAAGTTGGATTAATGTAGGGGTAAGGAAGACATGACACATAACATCGAGTGGTCACTTAAATAGGTATCTATACATGTCATACATACTTATATATGGTTGCATATATGAATTAAGTTATGAGTATTTGTGTGTCTATTTGTGAGTTTGTGCATATGAGTACAGGTGCCCATGGAGACTAGAAGTGGCTGTTGGATCTCTTGGAGGTGGAGTTACAGATGGTAGTGAGTTGCCCAACAACATAGGTGCTAGGAAGCAAATTCTGGTCCTGTTCAAGAACAACCTTACCACCCCCTAAATTAGTTTCTTTAAAGGCCATCTTGTCAGTTAGATACTGCTCCATTTTGATTCTACTTTGCATTACTTTCACTATGTTAAGGGAACATTTGTCCCCTTGGAACTTTTTTTTTGGCATATTGTGTCAATTGAAATACTACTTCATTTGCAATGTCAAATGTCCCTGGCTTCTTTGAAGTCTTCTGTTTGTTTTCAGTGGAATTTTTATTTGTTTAGATTATTTAGAGGAAGCCAATTGAAGTGTTTATATTCATCAATATATAGTAACCCACAAACATCAGTTTCTATAAAATAAAAACTCAAGCCCAGTTTTAAAAAATGCCTAGCATAGTTTCTTACAAACACTGATATTCAAGAAAGACATTCGGTTTAATTGGCAGCAATTGTTTCTTTACGATTTACTCTGTAGGATACATTCTCCACATTCTAATTTGTAATCATAGAAGATGGTGCTCTTCAGGAAAAGGGTAGCTTAGAATGACTGGGTTCAATTATATGATAAAGTTAAAATATTTTTTTCAATAATAATTTCTTGAGAAATAATAATTTCCCAAAGGGTTTCCATAAATTCAATAATTTATTTTTATTGGTATAGGAGGAGTGAGAGTTTTTGTCTCTATTCTTGATAAAATGTATTGCTCTAAATCAAGGTATAAATCTTGAAAACATTTATCCTTCTCTTCACATCCATATGTAAATGACAAAACTGACAGTGTGTTTGTTTACCAGCTCTTATTCTTTATTCCAGGAAAGCTTTCACCATAGGGGCATTAGTGCTGTTGAGTGTTGCACATAGTTGCATAAAAACAATATTGTCTAGAAGATTCAGACTGACTGGCAGAATAATGACAAGCCTCTGAGAAAATGTAGATGTAGAAGCTGATTGTACTTTGTCCTCAAATTGATTACCATTTTGATTTAGTTTAACGTAAGTTTATAATTAACAAATGCTACAATGTTTACTATACTCATCTGCTATTTGGTAGCCCTTTAAAAATATCTAGGCATGCATTTGTCCATTAAGCATTTATTTCTGCCTACTATACATGAAGAATGCATGAAAAACTGTAATCTATTGTTTTTATTTTACAAATCAATTAACCATTGCAATGATAGCTAGGAACTAAAACTAGCTACTCTCAATGTTCTCTAAAATAGCTATTCTAAATGTTTCTTAAGCTTTTAAAATTCTCCAAGCTAATAACTCAATTTAAGTGTAAAAGAACAGGTGGGTACTTATTTCCTAAGAATATAATAAGGGACTTTTGGGGCATGCATCCATGAGAGTTCAGAGGTTGTGGACACCCAAAGTTCTACTCTATGTCTAGAAGGGTCCCTTCCTCTGAACCAGAAGTTCTCAATTTTGATTGCACATGAGAATCATCTTAAAATCCCAATGCAGAGATCAAATATCACTCATGCTAAAGAAAATCTCTGAAGATGGGAGCCAGATATCTGTAATTTTAAAATGGCCTACTCCAACATGTTGCCTAGGCTGAGATATACTATTTTAGGTGCCCTTTAGAATGCTAATGAAAGTCTCTACATATTTTCTTTTAAATCTCATGTTACCCAATTTCAATGATCTCTTTCCCACATTACCTAGGAGAAGGAGAGCAGAAAAGAAGGATAACTTCAAAGAAAACACTTAATTTATCCCATTCTTTTAACACCAACAGTAATAACCAAGTCCAGAAAAGGCAAGCAAAACAAAAACAGCATGACAACAAAACCCTGAGCTAGTTATTGAGTTTAGAGAATTAAACACTGCAGAAAATGTGTAGGAAACTCGGCAGGGATAGCTATGAGGTGGTGAGCAAGGGTTATCTTGACATATGTGCAGTGTGAGAGATCTTGGGCAGATTTTTTGATCTGCCAGGGAACGTGTGGTGGGATAGGATAAACCACTCTGGTTGGGTGGGAAGGCCTTGGAAAAATGGAACCAGAAGGTGTAGAAGGTCTGATTTATTTTGACAATGGACCTTGACTATTTATTCTAAAAATTTCACAATATTAGATCAGTGGCCAAGTTATTAAGCCCCTTTATAGGACCTGTAGAAACAAAACAAACGTCAAACCGTAAATCAGGATTAAGATTCTGACCCCCCAGTTAGATGGATGAGTGGTTTGGGTGGAGCTAAGAACCTCTGAAAAGAGCACCCAAACTGGCCACTATTATGAAATTGGGAAGTGCATTGGAATAGACTCCAGTGTTTGTTGTTCGTAAATGAAAACTAAGTGAAATGACTCGCAAGAGATTTAGTTCGAGGTGTTCTGTTTAGTTTAGTCTCAGCATTTTTCATGTATTTCTTTGTGTTATTAACAGTGAAGTAGAGACAAGCCTAGATTTATACTTTGCCTCCTTTATTATTACTCATGTGAATCTGCATTACAAATTAATTCTTTAAGCTTCATATTGCTTACCTACAAACTGGAGGATAATCACTATTTCAGAAACTTTAAAGGAATAAAAAAAAATATACCTGAGGCTCTTAATTTCAAATATCTTCTCACTCATTGGTCTGTGATTATGGCAATCTCTACAGCAGTGTATGTTCTTTCATATGAAAAGACTATATACATTTATATAAAGTAAATCTACTAATAGTGTAAGTAAATCCATATGCTAAGGGTCGGGAATAGGTTGCCTATGTCCAACATGACACAGTCTTTTGCTATAATAAAACTCACTAAAATGATTGAGGGTTGATGATTAAATGTTCCTGATCATCTGTGCATCTTATTCCCCTCTAGGGACAACATAATCCTATGATATCACAGCCTTGCAGGTCTGCAGAGGGAGACTTCAGCAAATGACACAAGGTGTAGCCTGTTTATGCTCAGTTGATTGTTGGCATGCTAGACTTAGGCTGTAGTGTTGCTAGACCTGTTTTTTCAAGAAAAGATACGTCTATGTATATTTCAGGCCTCCTAGTTTTAAAGTGTTGACAACTAATTCTATTTTCTTTCAACATCTTATGAGCCAAACCAAACATCTGAGTAAGACTATGTGCTACTAGTGTGTTAACTTTGGCTTGTGAAGGTTTCATTCATGTCTAATGTTCTCTATCATATTAGCACAAAAATAATTGTATTTATCTTATAACCAAAGCCCCCTCTTGGGAATAGATCCAACTGCATTTGTGATGACAGAATCCAAACCAACTGAAGACTCACCCATAGAATGTGAGGTACAAGAAGCCAATCCTTTTTCCAAGTTTGGTGATCTCTCCGTGTTTGTCAGCTGCTCCGACGAGTCTCACAATGCCTACTTTCTTGAGGCTGGAGAGCCATTTGTATGCATGCTCATCATCTTTTAACACATCTTCGAAGTTCAGAGTAGGCATCTGAAGCTCTGAGCCCCAGTACTCACATTCTGTCAATTAAGAAAATAAAACAAAAAATTCTGGATTATCTTGTTTTTAGAACACAAACCTTAAAGGAAAACACAATTCATTGGAGTTGACCTTTGATTTATCATGGGGTTTATTGAATGTTGGTCATATCAGGAATTCTGGTCACCAGGTCCTTCTTCTTTGGGGTTGTGCCTATTATATGCCTCTTGCTTACAATATGTCTGGCCTAAACTGGTATTCAGTATGTTCCATTTATTCAAAGAATGTTGATTAGAAGATGACAGGACAGCCCTTGATATCTGTGTCCTTAAGACTACTTAGAAACAACCATGAGATACTGTGTGCAGAGCAGGCAGGTTACATCGTCTGATTCCAAGTAGATAAAATTAGGTTTCTGCACTAGAACAACATTATGACTATTCTGGCAGGAAGGTAGGTACAGATTCTTTATCTTTTCAGTTCTTTTACTAGGAAGCTGTCTTGTGATCAAGCTGTTGTTTGGGGTCAGCACCACGATGAAAGTGTGTTCTTGGGATGCACAGAGCTGTGGGTGGCAGTGCCAAAGGAGATAAGGCCAGATGCCGTTCTTTGTTCTCTTATTCATGATGATGAAATGCTTGTAAATATGTTTGCTTGAGAAAACAGAAAGGTAAACAGAAATAAAAAAATTATAGGCTTGCAAACCACAATTTCTAAAGGAAGTAGAACTCAGAGGAAATGCTCGCTGACCCATTCATGCTTTCTTAACTGGGAAGGAAACAGTTTCAGCACAGCAATCCTTTCTAACAAGTAAAAGGATAAGAGCTCTCCTTATCATGAGTGATGCTATTTCTTCTAACTAGGGAATGTGTTATACATGGAAGCCATCCCCAAAGCCTCTAGCTTAAGAATGAAGAACAGGTCAATGGTTGTTTCTTACAGTAGTTCTCGTCTGGCAGTCATTTCCTCTTTGAGGTCAACATGGCTATTTCTATTGTAATAGAAAACTTCTTAGAAGATAGTAGCTCTGACTGTGAGAAGATATATACAGATGTAGAGAGCCTTCCTCCAGCAGTTACAGGAGAGTATTTGCAGGAATAAGTCATATAGTGCCCAAATATTTGGGTTATTAAGCATAAAACTTTATATACTGAGCCAGATTTTCTAAGAACTAAATTAAAACTATGAATTGGGTGTTTCTAGTGGCTGTATTAATTCTATTGGGCTATGTTAGTATTATTTAGTATTAGTAGGTTGTGGTATATACCTTTGATCCCAGTTCTCAGGAGGGAAGCAGACATAAGTAGATTGTGTGAATGCAAGGCTAGCCTGGTCTATATAGTGAGCCACACTATGTGTCTAAACATAGAGAGACCATGTATTAAAACAACAAAAACAAACAAACAAACAAACAAACATTTGACAAGCACGCTACCACTGAAATATTTTCCTGGTCCCCTCCTTTTTCTCGTCTGTCTATCTATCTATCTATCTATCTATCTATCTATCTATCTATCTATCTATCTATCTATCTATCTACCTATTTGTTTATTTATATTTATTTGTGAGGCGATGGTATCATTCTACTGAACTTGTTGTTCTCCAGACTCAGCCTCTGGAGCAGCTCAGGTACAGGACTAAGCAATCAGATTCTGTTTAGCATCATGGTGGTATTTCTTGAGTGTATTAGCTACTCAGTAGCTATTTCTTAGCTTACTTTTCCCAACCCTAAAATGTATTTTAGGTCACAAGGCTCTCCAAAGATCTCAGAGTCTATGGAAAACTTGGCCATTGGGGATTATATTTTTGGTTGTGAGCATAACCTTTAACAGCTGAGCTATCCCTTCAACCCAGCCATTGATGATTATAACACAGTATGGTTGAAGCTATCGTTGAAATATGTTCAAGATACTGCAGAGGACCTTATCTCATCCCCATCTGATGCTTCCTATGATTCTTAATGATTCTTTTACCACACATGGTGTTTCCTAGGTCTATTCCTTAGGTTCCAAGTATTCTAAAACCAAAGTTGGCTCTATGTGAAAGACATTCTTTGCAAATAAGCAATGTACTTAGTTTTGTTTTGAATAGTGAATTATGTGGCTATCTGTTTAGCCATTATCATTTGTTTATTGCATTTTAAATTTCCAGACTGTAGTAATTGAGAAGTCTCCAGAAAGAGGGTGATGCCTGTCATTAGTATTGCATAGAAAGGCTATCTGTTTTCAGTGAGGAGAAATTTTTACAAGGCAAAATCATTAGTGTTATGGTCATAGATAATGAAGCTTACCTGGATTATATACAGAAACTGAGAATAAACATTGAAAACACTTTAAAGCTTGATGAGCCTCAGAGGACAGTCAGGGAAGTATAGAAATATCAACAGTTGGTGAAAGTAGAGATTACTGGACATTTTCATATTGTCTTTGGTATTCTAATTACTACTTGACTATTCCTATTACTGCCTCAACTACAAGGGATGAGTCCCCTAGTTTCCATCTCTGTGAAAAATCCCCACAGAGGTTAAGTAATTTATACATGAAGATTTATTTTAATGTTTAGAAAAAAATGCTTTGTATTGTATTTGTATTGTAACTAAAGCAACATAGGCAGACACATGATACCGTCCAGTAGAACATTCAGAAGTGATGGAAGTATCTGTGTGTGCCAGTACCACAGCTACTACTAATGTATTGACCATTGATATATGGGTGATGGAGCAGAGAAATATTTGTTCATTTATTTGCTTTTAATTTTTAGGTAGAATTTGAATACTTGTATGAAACTTGTATTAGACAGATCATGATGGGGAGGAAATAGAGGCAGAATGGTCTGGCTTTGAATCATTGTTCTGCCTTTTATCTGTGTGTTCCTGGGAGTCTGAGTTTCAGTTTAATTTCTATTTAATTTTTTTATTTTTATTTTTCTTTATTAAGAATTTTTTTATTCGTTTTACATACCAACTGCAGATTCCCTTCTCTTTCCTCCTCCTGTCCCCCGCCCTCCAGTTTAATTTCTTAAACAAGGACTATTATACTTTCTCTGCAGGCCATTTATAACTCTGTCACGAGACTGTACAGAGACTCTATCATAACACATGGCACATATTAACATATAATGATCACGCAACAGCTATTTGCTAATAGTTTCTAGGAATTGTACAGAAGGCTTGATGCTTTACAATTTTATTTCTTTTAATCTCCATAACAAAAATGTGTGGTAGATACTTTTAGTACTAATGAATTCTAAAGAAGGGGATAGTAGCCCAAGGAATGCAGCTAACAATTTTCAGTGCTAGTCAAAAAACTTATTCCAATGGCTACTTGACCATAATGAACATTTTTTGAGATTGTAATTACATTTCACTCCTCTTTCCTCCCTCCAGACCTTCCCATTGGCCCCTCCTTACTCTCCTTCAAAGTAATTGCCTCTTTTTTCAATAATTATTATTGCATGTATACATGTATATATGTATATACATATATGTTCTTAAATATAACTTGTTCATTCCATATAATGTTACTTGTATGCATGTTTTTAGGGCTGTCACTTGGCATTGGACAACCAATTGGTATGCCTTTTCTTGGGAAGACTGTTGCACAGATCCTAATTGGTCTTAATAAAAACCCGGAGCCAGATAACAGGGTGAAAGCTGAAATTTCAGAGAAGCAGAGCAAGCCACAGCCACCACCTCTTAACTCACGAACTCCTCAGCCTGAATGAAGCCAGAGTTCCTGTCTCCTCCTGCCTTATATTCCTTTCTCTGCCCAGCCATATCACTTCCGGTCTCAACCTTCCTAGTGCTGGGATTAAAGGTATGTTATCCCAAGTGCTGGAAGTAAAGATGTATGCCCCCACTGCCTGGCTCTGTTTTTCTTTTAGATTGGATTAATCTCATGTAGCCCAGTGTGGCCTTGAAATCACAGAAATCCAGATGGATCTCTGCCTCTGCCTCCCTAGTGCTAGGATTAAAGGTGTGTGCCACCATTGCCTGACCTCCAGGGCTTACTCTGTGGCTAGCTCTGTCCTCTGATCTTCAGGCAAACTTCATTTCCTAGATTACAAATAATATATCACCACAGAAGACCACTTCTCCTACTCCCAGCTTTCTTCAGTTGCCTATAGTTTTTTGTGTAAGGTTGAGACCTCATGAACATTTTTTTATGTTGTCTATTGGAATGTTCATAGATTATCCTGTTATTTACAAAAGAAATCTAACAGATAACAAAGAAATCAGGGTAAGTTATACTGAGGAATAACTTTGAACTCATTTAGGCATGAGTGTTTAAAGATAATCCTGGAAACTAGTCAGGCTTTTAAACACAGAGAAAACATTAGGAAAAGGCCTCAGTTGCACAGTATATAACATCACTCTTCACTTTGGATGAACTCAACAAAAGTTTTTCGTATTTAAAAGCAGTTTCCCTTCTGTAACTCCTGCCAGTGTATTCAGACCTTTTTTTTTTTTTATTTTAATAAAGGTTAATATCATGCTCAGAAAATTTCAGTTATTATGGGAAAAGGAAATAAAACTGAAATTAAAATCGTTTTCACACCTGCATTTTGATTGGGGGTTGTTTTTTTTTTAATATAATGTTCTATGTATGCTACAAATAGATGTTTCTTTCATAGGGAACGGTTGACATTTATTTGTGGGTAGGGAACAAATATTTAGAATGTACTTAGGGATTATACAGGTTTAGTGAAGTAGTAGTTGTAGGTTCTCTCCCAAGATCCATGAATTCTCTAGCTCTAGCGAATTGGCTAGGTTTCAGTACCTGGCATAACTTCCCTCTTGTTGAATGGGTCATAAATCCAATTGGAGAGCTGTTGGTTACTGCCAAGGTATGATTGCTACTACTGCACTCTTAGGGTGATGGTGTCATGTTGGCTGTTGTTGTGGTTCATCTATAAAGCATCTCCCATACCTAAGGCTCAAGGATCATTGCAGAAAAGGGAGCAGAAAGACAGTAATAGCCAGAGGATAATGGAGTTTGCTATAAGATTGTGTCTCCTAGTAATGTCAGAAGCTATAGATCATCTCACCAATAAGAGCTAAACAAGGACAATAACAACAGACATGCTAAAGTGGAAGGGGAGAAAGACCATGAGGCCTCAGAACTTCTGACAACTAAGAGATGCTAAGAGCAGGAGGAACAAATTTCCCTGGGGAAAACACATCAATTTTTTATCCAATACCAAGTGGTTGGGCCTGAAAACATACATACAAGTAGCATTATACAGATTGAGCAGGTTACTTTTAGAAATTATATATGTATATATATATATATATATCACAACAATTAATAAAAAAAGGATATGAATTTAGAAGAGTTTGGAGGGAGGAACGGGGAAATGATGTAATTATATTATAATATCAATAAATAAATACTTAAAAAAGAAATTTCAAAGATATAAACTGCACCCAAGAAGGATTTATTTAAGATGCATACTATATATATTTAAAGGATTTTGATTTATTTATTTATTTTTTTGGTTTTTTGAGACAGGGTTTCTCTGTGTAGCTTTGGTGCCTGTCTTAGATCTCTCTCTGTAGCCCAGGCTGGCCTCAAACTCAACAGAGATCTGCCTGCCTCTGCCTCCTGAGTGCTGGGATTAAAGGTGTGTGCCACCACCATCACCACCACCACCACCACCACCACCACCACCACCACCACCACCACCTGGCTTTAAAGGATGTTTTAATGAAAATTTGTTTTTGTATGAGTCATTTTACCATTGTAAATGTGCATACTACACTGTTGTTTATCAATATGGAAAGCTGTAGATTTTTGTGTTATTCTTGATATATTACATAGACTTCAGTAAAAACCCACAGTCAGCACAACCCCAACACAGTCCAAGCTACCAACAATTTTTATTTTCAAGTTTTTATTATCATAGTGTAACGATTTTTTTCCTGTGGTGCTGAGATTTAGCCCAGAGCTCTTATAGGATAGGGAAATGCTTCATCTATCTTTTAAGTTCTACAGAGTTAAAAATTTTAAAACCAGATCTCTCATTTTGGAGTCCCTGCAATGCCTTCCTCAAGCCAGAGACCAAAGGCTAAAGGCCATAGCAGATTGGGTAACAGAAAATAAACCACTAACACACTTCATTGTTTAGAATGTGACTTGCAAAGATGATGCTATGAAGGACTGGTTGCCAAATCCGACCTTTGATCTGGAACACAAATCACTCTAATTATCAGCAAGAATTAATACTGTCTTTCACTAAACCTGCCTTATGAAGCATTCAGTGATGTCTGCACAGAATATTAAACGTCAACATCCAGAGAGTGATTTCAAAACGTGTTCCCATTTTCCTCCAACAGCAAAAGAGAACTATCAGGGGACTTAAAAGAAAATACATCTGACGAGCGTAAAACATTTGTCAGGAGAATATATTAAGAACAAATTTAGGCTTCACACTTGCGTCTGGATATATAAGCAGAATGGAAATGATGGAATATGTAAGGTATGACCACCCTTCCTCATTTAACTTATGGCCTTACTAATGAATACTTCCTCAAACATGCGCTTCACACATCATAAAGTTTATGATTGGGCTACATGCCAGATTTCAAGGAACTGTTTGTGTAAGGGTTCCTACTGAGGGCTAAACATCACATTCCTGGACCCTGAGCTATATTTCAGAAAGGAAAAGACACAAAGAAGGTCTTTAGTTAAAGATTCATGAGCATAGAAAGTGGGTTTTCAAAGTGTTATTTCAAAAATCAAGGACCTCCTGGCTACCCGCACCATGCTGGGCCTTTGGCTCTGAGATGGCTTATCTAATGTACATAGCATCAGTTAAATTTTTACTCTTTTCTTAATGTCTTCATAGTCTGTTAATTACATTTCATTTTATAATAATTACATATAGTCATATAAATGCCATTTTATTATTTTCAGTATTTTATTATGAATAACTTCTAAGGGCTCCACTAAAACCCAATTCTGATCCCTAATAGAGGAGAGAAGGCAGAGGAAAGAAACAGGGCTTTGGGTCTCCTTCCTTCACTGGATGGAGGTTGTGGTCCTTTATCTCTTGTCTGGTGAACTCTATATGGCTTTTAAGATCCTGGTTACCTGCCCTTCTTTAATGTTCATATGAGACGAGGATCTGAAGACGAGAAGTTTGTGTGTGGGAAACCCTGGCAGCAGGAAGAGGGAAGAAAGCCTCAGGAAGAACTGTTGGTGTATGGCTCACTGCTGCTGGCAATGGTGTTCACCAGTATGGGACTATATGAGACACGACAGTACACATTTTCAGTGTCTTGGATATGGAGTGAGGAATCTGAGGACATCACACTACTCTACAGTGATTGAGGGCTGCTCTTCCTGGCATCCAACTCTGGGTCTTTCCAGCTGAGATTGTTTCCTCATGCAGGGAGGGAGACTGTTAGTCTCACAGTTGTGGATTGAAATGTGGCAAGAGCCTCTGAAAACCAGCCTGCTTCTGGAAACCTGCTTGGGTTGCTAGGCAAGGGTGAGGTGTCTCTCCTCTTGGCTCAGCCTTGATGCATACCATAGTGCTTATCTCTTCATGTCGAAATCTTCTTCAACATGTATTTGTTGAAAAAAGATTACATTCATGAATAAAGATAGGTATTATGATTGAGTTCCTTGCTTGGAAATTTGGGTAGATAGGTAAAGAAACAAACACAAATATGTACTAGTAAAATGATTGTGTCAAGTGCCCGTGAAGCTTGCAACAGTGATAAACAGCTGCTGGGAGTGGAGAGGGAACTTGTTCAGACACATCACCTTATCTCTGCCACTCCCACTAGATGGCAAGAACCTCACAAACAATGGAGACCACACTATTTGTTTTTATGTCCCCACTAATAATGAGTTTTTCTCCTGTTTCCCCCAGTGGACATGCTAGGGAGAGTACAAAGTAGGTCTTACAGAGCAAATTGTGCTCTGCACCTTAAATCTTTCCTTACTTTACTTTGACTCATACATAATTATTCTATTTTAAAGATTTATTTTTTTATGTGCGCAGATGTTTTATCTCTGTGTAAGTGTACCATGTGTGTGCAGTGCCTGCAGAGGCCAATTGAAGGCATCAGATCCTTTAGAACTGGAGTTACAGATGGTTGTGAACTACCATGCTGGTTATGAGAATTGAACCCTGGTTCTCTGGAAGAGCAGCCAGACCTTTCAAGCACTGAGCTATCTCTCCAGCCCAACTCTAAAAGTCTAGAGTGGATTGTATGTGAATATATAAATGAGGCTCTAAACAAGTTTGAGCTTCTGAGAAGAGAAACACATTTTCATTTTCATGACACTGGAATATCTTAGACCCATAGGCCTTTGCCGAGAATGGTTACCACGCTGGAGAATGCAACACAGAAAGAGTGAGGTGGCTTGTGTAAGATGTTTAATGGCGAAACAAGCACTTAGAATTCCAGGGACTCTTCTAAGCACTAGACATTGATTAATTCAGGAAGCCCTTACAACAACTCTATAATGTATGCACTGAGTTGTACGTTTAGAATCACAGAGAATACAGAAGTCCTAGAGATATCATAAAGATGACTAACTCCCTTTCTCCCCAACTGCTTCATAGATTGTGAGACCCCCATCCACAGACTTCTCTGTTTTCCTCTGAATGTTGTGTTTCAGCATGTGAAAGTCCCCTGAATTCCTCAGTGGAACATAACAGTAACTGGTCTGATTCATGCCTCCTTGGTGAGCTCACTGATATATTTTTACTAATAAGCTCATATCTCTTTTGGCAGCTTTAACTTCATTACCTCATATTTGCTCTCCCATTAACCAGAAAGATAGGAATTGAATGTTATCTGAGTATTCTCCCTCTATTACTCACATGCTTTATTTCTGAAGCTGGTTTACTGCAAAATTCACAAGTTCTCCTATAAATGAAAATGCAGGTCCCACCTGCCAGGAAACTTGTGTCAAAGCTAATAACTTGAGATTTGAATGGTCATTTTGGGTTCAATGCTTTTCCATCAGCATGGGCTTTGAGAAACAAGAAACTCTATGTTCAGCCTCTATCGAGATAACATAGCATGAAGATAACCTATCAAGCTATGAAAATAGAATGAGACAATGTTAGTGAAGAACACAGTGGCTCCACTGCCTGATTGCTCTGCCTTCGAGCTGCAGTACTGAATATGTCTAGATGAAAACAGACCGAGTGACTGCTCTCCCTCTATGGCCATGAATCTATAGTGAAAAAATACACAGACTCTTCTAGCTATTTCTCACATTTTCTAGTCTCAAGTTTTCACAGTCCTCCTCTATTTTAGTCTCAGATGATTTTCCTCATCTTAGTGTAAAAAATACAAGAACTCAGAAAAGGAATTCATCTACTCTCATTGTCACACTTACCAATTAGCTTGTGTCTGTTTGCTTCTCATTCTTTGAGGAACTGCAGATAAGTGTACACTTTTGGGGGGTCTCTTTCACGACAAAAATGTAAATGCCTAAGGGCTAAAGCCTTTTCCTGTTTTTTTTTTCTCCTATTATATTTTCAACCCCAATATATGGCACCCGTTATTCAATAGTACCCATCAGGATGATGAATGTATAAATTCCCAATGTGTGGTAGATATTTACTCAGCTAAATAAGTGACTGAAATGATTATTTTTTTTAGATTAAAATCTAGTGGAGCAGATAATGACCATTTAATGCAACATATGTAGTGTCAGATGGGTGCACACACACAGATCACTGTGAGCACAGAACGAGGAGGGGTACTCATTAGTGCAGATGCTCTCTAGTCAACTCTTGGCTCTGTTACTCTTTGAACTAGTTTTAAGTTTTTATTAGCCTCATTTATTGCTGGGATTAAATAGGTCAACACTTAATCTCACTGATTCGTACAGTAAATGATTAAACAAGTGAAGATGAAAGAGAGGCCTGGGTTGGGGGAAAAGGTTCAGGAAGAAGGACATTTGGTGGCAGTAGATTCTACGTAGGGTTGATAGTAGAGCAGGTAAGATGTGGTGATGATGGATTATTTTGATGACAGAGCAAATACAATAAGCTTAGTAGGTAGATAAAAACAGTCATAGATGGTACAAATGCCTATATTTCATCACAGACTCCCACAAAGGTTAAGAATGGATTTGAACTCTTATCACATGAGTTAGACAACTGTGCTATGAGCATTTCCTGCTAATTAAAAAGAAAATCTCACATCTGTGAGTCTTGCTTTTGGCTAAAGTTTCATAAAAGCATTCTCTGCACCAAACCAACTATATTTCTGGTACTATAAGAAAATTAATTAAATGCCCAGTTCTCCTTGAGAAAAGCAGCTCTATACAGTTCTCTTGCTATGTGAAAGGCAAATTGATTTGAGAGGGATCTCACAGTTACCTGTGAGTTTTCACTTCTTGAGACATGTGCTTTTCAAACAAAGAGGGGATTCTAGTTATGGATTGAGAACTTACAATCTGATGAAAGTGCATGGCAAAGAAAGGTTCAGCTATAAAAAGGGAATATGTAGTTGAGAGTAAATGACTTTTGGTTTGCAATGTTCTCTGTTTTTGTTGCTGAAAAAATGAAATAGACTAGCTCAATGGAGAGATTTTAAGTTCTCTCTTTTAAAAATCTCAGTTTTCAATAACAAATGTCATTAAATTCAGAGAGTAATATGAAATATATTTAGCAACAAAGAGATAGGAAAAACAAGGATTCATTCACTTTGAAACTGTGGTGGTTTGGAAAAAAAATGGCCCCCAAAGGGAATGGCACTATTAGGAGGTGTGGCCTTATTGGAGTAGGTGTGGTCTTGTTGGAGGAAGTGTGTCATTGTGGAGGTGGGCTTTGAGGTCTAATATATGCTCAAGCCATGCCCAGTGAGACAGTCTACTTCCTGTGCCAGCATATTAACATTTAGCAGCTCCTTCTTTGGTACCATGTTTGCCTGTATGCCACCATGCTCCCCACCATGATGATAATGGACTAAAGCTCTGAAACTATAAGTAGTTAGGTCAATTAAATGTTTCCCTTTATAAGAGTTACTGTGGTCATGGTATCTCTTCACAGAAATAGAAACCCTAAGACAGAAACTAATAATAAAAATGAGAAATACATAGGTTCCTATATATGTTTGTATTATGTAGCATTTCTTTTTTCAATTTTACCTCTGTCAGTTAAGTCTTGAGAAGTTTACAGCTCACAAAATAAAAAAGAATGAATAATTATGGCAAATTTTATGTGGAAGTTAAAATATGATTACCTAAAAACTTTGTATTTTATTAAATTAAAGAAAATTTAAATGTATTTTTTTTTGTGTGTATAGAGTCTATATGTCATGTGTGTACCACAGTGCTCTGTGGACAGGCTATAATAAAAGAAAATTGAAGAGTAGGAGATGTCCATGGACTTGGAGGCACTTATGATAATATATTACTTTAATCAAAAGCAGGCAGACAAACTCAAAAGTAAACAATGAAAAGGAAAACCTTGCAGCAATCATCTGAAACCTGTAAAGGTCTTGAACTCATTTGTCTGGTTTGTCAATTGAGAATCAGCTTAGAGATGAATGGAATGGTATACTTGAACCCTATGTTGGAAAAAACTCATCGTTGCCTCTAGCCTATGGACCAAGCAGTATATGCAAACTATTTTTTACTTTGGCCCTTGACATCTCCTCTGTTGCTTAGCAATTTCAATGTCTAGCTCATTGTACTTTCCTGAATTCATCCTTCTGTTTTCTACTTCTGTGGTTTTCTGCATGTCCTTTTCTCTGTGGAATTTTCTTCTTTCTGTCTGTGCCTACAAACTCTTCCCCAAAATTCAGTGTGAATAGCAACTTCTCATTTCTACATATCCTTTGCTTTATGTCATCATTAACCTTTAGCACATGGTCTTAATGTACTTAACGTGTTACATGTCCAGGCTTCCTTCTTTTTCACCTTGGCATTTCCTTACACCTTGGTATTCCCTGCACAAAATAGATACCAAATCTTTGTGCAGCTAAATGGTTGTCCACAAGGGAAAGGTTGTTCTCCACATCTTCCTTTCAGTTTAGAGGGACAGTCTGGTCCTGTCCACAGCTGACTGTCATTTATCCTTTCATTTTGTGTTTGGCAACCTGTGCCAAGAGGAAGAAAGTGGTGTGCATCTGGACTCCAGATTTTCTAAGCACCATAGCTCTCATCCCAAGGGAGAACAGAGGAGGAACATTGCAATTGAGTCTAAAGCAAAGCGCTTTCACAAGTTGAAACTCACGTTGTTTACATGCTTTGGAGTACTAATGTTTGAAAACACACATTGGAGCAGGATATCAAGTTCTACAGGCAAAAAGCCATCCAACCAGGGCCCTAAAAATGGCCCATCTATTTCTTCTTTTACCCATAACTGCACAGCTTGAGAATATATTTTAAAGATGAATCTTACTTTAAAGCATTAAAATATTTTCCAGTGTCTACCTAGCAGCCAGTTTTTCTTATGTTATTCATGTTCGCAAGCTGTCATTGTGACCGGCTTTTTCCACTACTTAATGGAGGGTACTATCATTTCCATTTTGCTACTGCCTGATAATACTGAGCAATGTAAGCTATAAAAACTTCACTTGTCAGGAAATATTAATGGAAGAGGTGTGGCCATTCCTCTTCCAGCATTTAAAAGCTTAAGCTGTGGTAATAAAAAATGTTGACTTTTACTTCCTGAAATGACACAGAGAAGAACTTGATGGCAATGAAAGCAAAATCCAAATGGATTACAAAACTAGGGCAGAGTTAAAGAAAAAGAAGAATACCAGAAAACACATTTAAGACATTGCTATTTACCCAGACCATGGCTGTGAAATTATGTTGTTGGAGACCGCCAAGAATCCAGAAACACACTCTTTGAAAAAAAGAAGCAAGTATAGTTTCCTCTGTATACTCATCTACATCCAACCACCCAACAGAGCTAGATAAAGGGGATTGGATCCTTGGTTCAAACATAACAGTGGAACAAATCCTTATTAGCTGTCACAGTGGTGAAACCAAGCTCTTAGAGGAGTTTAATTCCTGACAAGACTGGTTGGTTTGTGCTTGAAGAGAAGAGGAAACTACAGTACCTTGTTAGTGAAAGCTGCCTGACAAGTTGCTTGTTAAGTAACATCTCCACTTCCAGTGAACTTTTGTAAGACTAGTTTAAAAATCCCACACAATATCACATGCGAGGTTTGAAAGGGTAAAGAAGAACCGCCTTTAGTAAAGACTTAGAGTTCCCCAAAGAGGTGTCACAGAATTCACCCAGGTGGTCATTTACTGAAAGGGATGGTAGTCTGATAAATGTTGACAGTGAAAAAGAAGATTCAGGGAAATGTGCTGGGCTAGTGTGCCTGTGGAAGTCAGGGTTCCAACAGACAGGCAAAACTCATGTATATTACAGTTTGCCTTTGACCTACACAATCATATGTAATGATCTATAGAACAATATAAAAGAAATCAGAGACTTTCCCACCTCCCACAACATTTCCACTTGGCCTGTATTATTGTGAATTTCTTAGAAGTTTTATTTTAAAGTATCCATTTGTTTTCAGCATTTATTTTACCTATTATCTGTGAGATAACACCCCCAACCCTTTGCTACAGAATCTATCTTTTGGTTATCTCTAAACGTACTTTTGCTCAGAGATCCTCTGAGACTTGTATAAATGCTCTCCAGAGAAACAGGCATGCACACACAGTCATAGGCAAGCTCAGTTCTGGTCTCATTGTTTCCCAGTTTTACTCACATTGTCTCATGATGAATACCAGGGTAGGAATTTGTGCTTTGTTATTTTTTTGCTGTTCTGACTTTATACATTGTTAAGAATGACACGCTATCTCTGATTTACTCTGCTCCTTTGCAAAGGCATAGAGGGAGCGTCTTGGATCCCCAGTCATCTGAAGTAAAGTAACTTCAGATGAGAAGGGCTCAAGCCCATTGTCCTTTCTCCTGCTAATGCTTTAGAATGTTTCTGTTCTCTTTTTCAGTTTAGCCCAAATGACCTGTGTTACTAAGACACTGAACATTCCTCATAAACTACAATATTGTTTTAACGAAGATACAAGGGCTTGAATTTTCTCCTGAGCAAATCCTTAGGAAGTGAGAAAGAGATATAAATACTGATTACATTGATTTGATTATTTTGTAGTATATGTATGTATAAGATCATTAAACAGTGTCCTGTAAATACACCCAGTTCAAATAATACTATTTCTCTTCAAGTAATTCCTACTATAAGATTTTAGTATAGACTGAAGATGATGGCAATGTTACCTGGTAAGAACAATTCTTCTTGGAGTCTTGCTCTGGCCTGTTGGGAAAAACATCTTTTCTTCAGCCAGTTCGCTTCAAATTCACTGTAATGCTCATTGGGCCATGTGATATAAACCTTATAACACAGAAAGCAATTATCATCTATTTGTGCATTGCACAGCTATACACTTCTGCCTTCTGAAGTTGCTTTTCTTTGGAATGTTATTTAAAATGATCAGGGAATTCAATTAAACATTACTCTCCCTTTCCCCAACAAGTTGAAGATCTACTTCTGGTGCCTAAGGATGATGAGACAATGTGTAAGAAATAGAATTCTGCTAACCTGACATTTCTGCTTTACATACTCTAAATATGTGATCCTCAAACTTCCTAGGAGAGGGCATGACTACTAAGAGTGAGAATTGGGAATAGAGAACTTAAGCTGAGAGGAGGACAGACTAATGGGGAAAGGATGGGTTTTCTGATCACATTTGTTCTTTGGTGAGAATTTGGAAACAAGGAAGAAAGAAAGATGGTGAATGCCACATCTGGTTGACTTTGAGAGTGACGCTCTTAGGACATCACTTCTTACACACCTACTCACTAGTTTGGATAAATAATACCAATCAGTGTGATTTCTATGTGAGTGCACTATGCTGGACAGTATGATAAACATTTCCATCCAGATTAGCTCATTGAATTCTGACATTGATGTGAACAAATTCTGTACTTTTCTAGTTTGATGGAAGAGTAAATGTGAGTACCAGATGCACTATTTTTGTGATATAAATTGAATGATTGTATTTCAAGGCTGCTACACACTGAAAGTAAACAAGGCAATTTGCATGCTTTATTAAAGTTGTAGTAGTAAAAGGTAAAAAAAAATTATACAATTTGAAGGGAAACCATAATATATCAGCAGGCTGTACTTACATATTTATATGTGCACATATATATGTAACAATATTAAAGAGAAATAGGCCACCAGTTTGAGAGAGAGAGAGGGAGGGGGATATGGGAGGGGTTGGAGGAAGGAAAGGGAAAGGCACAGGTGATGTAATTAAATTTCAGTTAAAATAAACAATATACACATTAAAGAGAAAAAGTAAAGGAAAGCATTGTAGTTATGATAGCAACAGCCCATTCTTCCACTAAGTATGCCTACTCTGTACCAAGTGCTCCACAAACATGTCCATGGAGATGGCTTGTTCTATATATGATAAGTTAAAAAAGATTGATTTACATTATTATAAACTAACTCCTTGATTTAACTCAAAAGAGAAGGTAAAGTTCACTAGAGATAATTACCTTTTTCCGGTCAAATGTCAAGTCTTTGATTCTAATGTTCACATCGAGAGCTTCCAGGAGAAGTTTCCGAGCTTTTGCAGAATGCAGGTAGCATTCAGAACACTGGCAGTTGTCTCTCAGCCATACTGCTGGGTAGAGGGACTCTGCCCCATCATGCCAGAAGATCTGCATCAGATGAGCCCCATCCACTGCTTCCGCCTTTAGGATGGCACAGTGCATGTTTCTGGTCTTTGAAGGTAAATCCTACCAGCTCCCTGCTATGACAAGTCAATGTTAAAAGTAATAGGCAGGCAGATTGGACCTCAACCTGACCTCTACAATAATACAAGCGAACTCTGGCCTCTGCTATCTGCTCAGCAGTGTAAGCCTGCTGTTTGACCAATGCTGGGACCTTTGTTCTGATTAGAGTATTTCACATGTTGTAAACAGAAACAGAGTGACTAGCTTGAAGATAAAAATGCCACACCAGAATCCAATGGAAAGAATTCCCTGTTCTTTTAGGAGAAATTTTAGATGATAAAGTGAGAACCAATGATACCCCCATTTATACAACTGTGTTTTCAGAAGAATTGCTTGGCAAATGGAAAATGTAATGTTTGCCTCCTTGTTTTGGTTTTTCAGTGCTGAAGATTTAGCCCAGGGCTTTACACTGGCCAGATAGGTACTCTACTGTTGAGCTTCAGCACCAGCTCACATGGCTGCTGTTTTAACTGATGACAGCTCCACCTGGCTTTTGAAACACAACATGCTTCCATGATTCTCAATGACTACCAAGAGACTAGTATTGCAATTAATTTGCTTAAAGGTTAGCGTGACTCAGAATATGGTGATATTTCTGTTCTTTTTTTTTTTTTATTTTTTGGTTTTTCGAGACAGGGTTTCTCTGTGTTGTTTTGGTGCCTGTTCTGGATCTTGCTCTGTAGACCAGGCTGGCCTTAAACTCACAGAGATCTGCCTGCCTCTGCCTCCCGAGTGCTGGGATTAAAGGCGTGTACCACCACCACCCAGCTCTATTATTTTCTTTTTACTTGTACAGTATATTTTCTCACTGGAATATCAAAATACCAAAGTCCTTCTAAAAGCTTATTGGGTTTGTTTTCTGACATTATCTTCCTGTGCTCATTTGGAATGTCTTACTTTACCCTGAGAGTTTATGGGGTAGTTTTACATATCTACATTTTTCCTGGGAATGTATGACTTCTTTTTTATTACAAAATCCACCAAATTTATAGCAATGCAATAATTTCAGGAAAAGAAATAAAGTGAAAGAAAGGAGCCGTGCTACTTGTCCTGTGCAACTCAGTGTCAATCCTTATTTCACTAGTAAGGATATACCTGACCTCCAGAAATGATACAGTGTTAGAGACTTAACTTTCTGCATATGTTTTTCTGAGATTCTCCAGATGTGTACAAAGAGTAGAACTTAGTTACAAACTTTACATGAAAGAACCAGGGTGTTTTCAGTGTTTTCATGGGACAGTTGACACCTTTAGCTATCCTAACAGAAGGTGACAGGGCAGCAGAGATGACACTGTTACCTTGTGATGATGACATGATCAAGACCCCCGTCACACAGTGCAGTGTCTGCCCATACAACCTCTTCAGTGTATCGGGAACCAAAACAGCACCAGGGACTTAGCAAGCAAGGCAAAGGCACTTACTGAGTTTCTTGAAATTATAGGAACATTTTGTAGTGTATTAAAATAAATTTACAGTCTTTTCATGGTTTTTAAGTAATAAACTTTTAGGTGATTGTGTTGTATGTTGTTTCACAAATCAAATAGCTTTAATGATTTCTTCTGATTATAGAGCTGAGTCAATGCAGGAAAGTTTGCTTTCTCTATTTAATTCACGTACACTGGGTTTACCTAGTCACTAAACAGGAGAGAGACAACTCATTGGGCCTCAAGTGCATATTCTTGCTTGGGAACACATGCCCAAGCATTTCTTAAATGCTAACAACAGAAGAGCATTACTATGCAAACTATTCATTACAATTATAATTTAGTTTAAACTTGGAAAGTTAGCATGTGAGTTTGAAGAGAGCTGTATCAAGTCTGGAACCAGCTCCTCTGTGGAATAGATAGCATACAGTGTTCCAGATGGGAGGTGGTGAATGCTGCAGGGATTCCCACAGCACAGTTTCAAAGAAGAGTGGTGATTCCAGTCAACAACTCTGAGATAGCACAATTAGACATTTTAGCAACATATAACACAAAGACGAGAGAGAGAGAGAGAGAGAGAGAGAGAGAGAGAGAGAGAGAGAGAGAGAGAGGAGGGGGAGGGGGAGGGGGAAGGAGAGGGAGAGGGAGAGGGAGAAAGCCTAAAGAGATGGCTCAATGGTTAAGAGTGCATACTGCTTTTGCAGAGGATCTTGGTTCAGTTCCTGGTACCCAAATCAGGTCGTTCATAACAACCTGTAATTCCAGCTCCAGGGAACACAACAGCTCTGGTTTTCTCGGTAACTTGCACATACCCACTCACAGACATACACACATACACATAATTAAAATTAAACTTTTATAAAAGAGGGAAATGACACAATTTTTTTTTTAAATCTCTGTCAGGAGTCACCAAATAGTTTCTACAATAAGGCTGAAAGGCTGTTAGGTTTGTAGGGCACATATATTTTCTCTTTTCTATTCTTAATTTTTAAACTCCATTCAAAACATAACAGCTATTCTTAGCTCAGGACATGCATAAAAGTGGCCTGCAGGATATTTCTGGCCAAGAGCAGTAGTGTAGCTGTCCTTTTTAAATTTATTCTTTCTTTCAGTGCAGTGGTATGCTGTGATGGATTCAGTGCAGTGGTATGCTGTGAGGCTTTCAGTGCAGTGGTATACTGTGAGGCTTTGATGCAGAAGGAAGTGCTCTTTTATTTCCTTGGGTATGGAGCAAAAGTTAGTGCTCACATATAATAATATCTTCTTTGTACACATGAATTAGAAGATACGAAGACAACCATGAAGTTCTATGCCACAAGGGCAACTGAGAGGATGACAAAGTAAACAAAATAAATCTGGTGTCAAATGGTCTCAATATTTGTTAGAGAACATCATTTAATTTACTCTATGAGGATCTGTGACTGATATTGCTTTATATACCTCAATTCTAGCTTATTTTGCTTCCTCACTAATATAATACTGATTTTTCAGTATAAACTTGGGACATAGTTACTACACTTCCAGCTTTCTCTATAGCTGAGATTAGTGTGTGTTATGTGAGTCTAGCCAGTGAAATATTTTGGCTGTTTCCACATAGGGAATATCTGTTAAAAAGAGATAGTAAGATTTCAGGATAGGGGCTAGAGAAATGGCTTAGAGGTTAAGAGCACCGACTACTCTTCCAGAGGTCCTGAGTTCAATTCCCAGCAACCACATGGTGGCTCACAACCATCTGTAATAAGGTCTGGTGCCCTCTTCTGGTCGTACATGCTGTATACATAATAAATAAATAAATCTTTAAAAAAAAAGATTTCAGGATACAAAATAAGCATATGAATATTCATAATGTAAGAGCACAGTCTTACTTACAATACCATCAATGAAAAGACTTGGGATTAATTTAACCAAGGAGATGAAATCTA
This sequence comes from Peromyscus leucopus, assembly GCF_004664715.2. NCBI lineage: Eukaryota > Metazoa > Chordata > Mammalia > Rodentia > Cricetidae > Peromyscus > Peromyscus leucopus. Next base: position 85,019,504 of record NC_051066.1, read on the forward strand.
TACATTGAACTGTAAGACAACTGTGAAATTATTTGAAGGTAATTGTAGCTAGTGGAAAGAAATAGCATGTACTCATGAGTTGGAAGAATCAATATTGTTAAAATGCCCATAGTACCAAAATGATTTACAGATTCAGTGAAATGTATGTAATAATACCAATAGCATGATTCAGAGCAATAGAAAAGTCACTCTTTGACATTTGTATGACAGTACAACAGTTTCTAAATAGTCAAAGCAAGCAACCAGGAAAGAGACACAAAACTAGAGGTGTCATGCCACATGATTTCAGAATACATTTTTAAAAAGATATATTTATTTATTATGTATACAGCATGTTTGCCTGCAGGCCAGAAGAGGGCACCAGATCTCATTACAGATGGTTGTGAGCCACCGTGTGGTTGCTGGGAATTGAACTCAGGACCTCTGGAAGAGCATTCAGTGCTCTTAACCTCTGAGCCATCTCTCCAGCCCTCAGAATACATTGTAAAGTTATTGTGGCAAAGTAAAACAGCACTGATATGAAAACTGAAAAACTAGTGAGACCAGAAGTAAACCCATATGTCTAATGTCAATATAGTTTTGTAAAATTTCTAAGACACTCAGTGAAGAACTGATGGCCTCTTCAATAATCTTGGGAGTGCTGCTTGTCCATATTTGGAAGACTGAAACTGGACTCTTCTTCCAGAACACAGATAAAAGTAATTTTATATAACTTAGACTGAGACTAAGATTCAAAACTGTAAAGCTACTAGAATGGCATAAAATATTTGCAAATGATACCTCAGACAAGGGTCTACCAACCAAAAAGTTTAAGAAGGCACACAATACAGCAGGAACAAATCAGTTTCCTTTAATAAGAGGACATGCATAGACATTTCTCAAAAGAAGACACAAACATGGCCAGTATGTATGTGAAAAAATGGGCAATTATGTTCAGAGACTACAAACCCAAACCACCATGAGAAATCTCTTGTCCTTATTACAGTCAACATGATAGAACGACGTTAAGCGTTGGCAAAGATAAGAGAATGAAGAACACTGAGGGGATATAAATCAGTACAGCTATTAAGCAAAATCATGTAGAATCTGCTTTTCAAAACAAAACAAAACAAGAATTGAACTTCCTGTGATTCAGCTTTCCACTGCTAGGTATACGTCTAGATAGTGTCCTCTGCTTTTGATTGCTGTGAAAAAGATCATGACCAAATGCAGCTTGAAGAGGAAAGGGTTTATTGCATCTTACAGTCCATTGTGAAGGTATGTCAGGGCAAGAACTCAAGGCAGAAACTGAAACACAGCAATGGAGGAATGCTTCTCACTGGTTTGTTCTCCATGGCTTGTTCTGCTTACTTAAAAATAATCTATCTCAAAACAACGGGCCTAGATAGGCTGAATCCTCCCACATCAATCAGTAATCAAGAAAATCCTCCACTGACTCGCCCATAGGCATCTTCTCAGTTGAAGTTCCATCTTCCCAGGTGACTCTAGCTCATGTTAAGTTGGCAAACAGCTAGCCAGCAGATTGTATGTATCACAATGTCAAAAATTTGGACACTCTTGCATGATAGTAGAATCTACCTTTAGAATAAATTTTTTTTCTTGTTCTATCAACTAGGTTTCATGTGTGTTGGCATGTGTTCTAAACTTAGCTCATCTCTATTACATGTTCATTTATATACTCACTTAAAAAGATTTATTTTTTATTTATGTGTATTGCTGATGGTCATGGAGGTCAGAAAGGGGCATTATATCCCTCAGAGCTGGAGCTACAGGTATTTGTGAGTTGTCTGATGTCAGGGTCCTGGGATGTATTTCCTGTCCTCAGGTGGAGCAGTAAGCTCTCTTATGTGCCAAGCTATGTCTGGAGCTCCTTTTTAAGAGTCCCTGGTTGAAATGATAGTTATTTCATTTGGCATTTGAAACATTGTTACTTAATGGATGTTCATGTAAGACAGATTTTTCCATCATGATGAACACGGTTTCCGTACTTAAAGATGGCGTTATGCCCCGATGTCAACTTCTTCAAAAACTGAGAAAATGCCCTGGTGGAGTGATCACAACTGCAGACATCTGTGCCAACATGTAGTGATTTCATTTCAGCCCATTCTTAAAACTTCATCTATCTCTTTTAATTTTTTTCCTTTTCCTCTATTTAGAGCATTTGGGCTAAAGAGGTAAAACTGTGTTTCCAGTCATTAAAGAAACCTGAGCTTTGCCTGGAACCCATCTGGTTAAATAATACATAACATGGGGAGAGAAGAGCCCTAGACATCAGTATTGTGCAGAATGGAGAATACTTGGGGGAGTGCATGGGAGAATCACTAGGACTTAGGTTTTCCTAAAATAAAACAATTTGGACATCTATACAAGAACTTTGTAGGACATTTCTACAATTCGTAGTCTCCTTCTTAGCTTCACAATGAATATAAATGATAATTCAAACAAAAACATGTTGAGATGGGCAACTCACTCCCTATTTTAACTTTTCTTGGCTAATTTTGAGTATTTACTGGGGTAAATATGAAAAATTGAAAAGAAAAAGGCCATTAAGGATCATAAATATTTAAAAGAAAACTTCCTGAAAAGCCACAGGCTTGCTACGCACAGGATTTGTTGACCTCTGTTTCTAACTCACCCAACTTCCAATTGAACTTAGAAAAGCATCGTGGGAATTTGTAGTGACACATTATTATGTTTCTAAGAAGAAAAGGAAAACAGTAGACATTCTACTTGTAAAATGAAAATATTTATTTTATGCTTATTATTATTTTGGTTTTTGAGAAAGTATTATTAGCTTTAGAAGCATTATATTGGGTGTGGTGGGAAAGAACAGTCCTGCCTGGCCTGTAAAACAGCCCTTGAGTCCTGGCAGCTTCTTATCTGATGGAGGAGTTTGCTTTCCACTCTACAGTGTTACCATGTATATGTTCCCTTCTTAATCATCTGCTGAAGTTTGCCTCTCCACGGCTAGGGACTTTACCTGGGAACTCTTTTTGGTATAACTAAGTTGTTTTTGACATGATCCTCCTTTAGAAATAGGTGTGAGTTTTGTCATTTTTCTGTTTCTTAATTTTATGTGTAGAAATTTATCACCAATTTCTCTTACTCTCTTTGGAAACAAAGGACAAGAAAACAGCCATGAAGCTTAGTTTGTGTACTGGTCTTTAAAAAAAGCTAGTACTAGGACTCTTGGAGGCAGGAAGAAATCATCTATGATGTCCCTGCATTCAGTGCCCTGGTTAGATACAGAGCCAGGCAGGAAAATGGAGGCAAAGAGATCTTCTGCACCACACCCACTGTTAGTGGGCAAGACTACCTCAAACCTGTGTTCATTAGTCTGATGCATACTCACTAGGTAAAAAATGTCTATTGTGAAAAAACAGAATACAGAAATCAAATATCTAATTTGAGCAATTGTCTCTAAAGAGGATTGACAGTATGATACAGGGATGTGACAGTAACCATACATAAAGTTAGAACTGCAGGTTACTACTATAGACCACTAATCCCACAGAATATTTTAGTAGCATCAGATGAGAACACCATGAACACATCAACTGTCAATGTCTGTGAATTTCCATCTGCTCATTCTCAGGGTAGTTTTGACATACTATTTCATCATGGAAAATTAATGTTTGTATCATCTTCCAGGGAATAATTTCAGTTTATTAACACGATACTATTAAAGCAGCGACTCATTCTCAAGGTCTTTGCTTAGCCAACTTCAACATTTGACATTTTATTTTTGTTTTATATTTGTAGAAAAGAGTAGGAAAAAGTTTTTTTTGTTTTTTTTCCCTAAACTTTATATCACTAAAGACTTAAAAATATTATTCACTTGTAGCTCAATCTTTAAATCAGTTTGTATGTGGAAAAGTTACTGCTGGCTGGGTTGGGCTCATGGTGCCTAAATAATATTAAAGCTTAATAACATTGGAGTACATACTCTCTCTAACTCATGATATCTGTTACCTATATACTTTTAACTTAAGGGCTTTAAATTTGTCAAAACTTATTTTTAATTTTAACTTGCTTGAATAAAGTGGCTGAGGCACATGATCTTTGCTGACTGTATTCTCATACAAATAATGAATTCTATGGAACCATTAGAAAAAAACTACTTGGTGCTCTTGAAGAAGTTCACTGTTTTGCTTGCTATCTTGTTGAAAGTACCAGATTTCATTCAAAAACTTCCTTCATACTTGGTCAAAAGGAAATGTGATCTTCACCATAGTGGAGTTACCAACAAGTCAATGAGAACTGAAATTATGAATCCTCTTGTTTACTGATGTAATGAGAATACAAAAAATTCTAAATTCTTTGAACTGCATCACACATTGATTATGAAAAATCTTATGTTTTTAATTAAATCTATTCAAATTACATGCAATATTTTTTTTCTTGAGCTGCATTCAGGGAACAAAGTAAAACAGCAGGCTGGCCTTAATTGACCAGCATTTTAGAAAAGTGTGCTACTTTTGGCTCTTTTGGTTCAACAAAGGTCCAAGGAATAGTATGCATCGCCTTCCTTTTGGCTGGATTGTGGATTATTCAAAGAACATTTCAAAAAATTTCATTAGAGCTTTCCTTCCATCATAGGCAATCAGCTTTGTATACAGAGTTGTCTCTGTCCCCTCTACAGACATCCTAGATCAATTTGGGGATTGCAAAGTAATTTGACAATCAGACTAAGCCAAATATAATTGGAAAAGACTAGCTGCCAAGAAGCAATCAGATCCACTACATTCCAGAAATCGAGCCTATTCCAGATGCCTGATGGTTTATCCTACTGCAGCCCAGGATTGTGAATGACATGCTCCTGGAGTTTGATGTAGATGTTCCTTTCCCCCCCTGTTCACAGAGTTTAATCTAGGGGCTGGTCAATCATCAGAGTTGAGTCCAATCATCCCCGTTATCAAATATTCTGTGGGTACCAAAACACACAGAACATATCAAATAAAGGAAACCAGCTTCGGTCCTAGATATCCTTTGCAGCAGAAACCTTCTTGCTCCAGACACGTCTGCCTCGTTTCCACTGTGCTGATGTGCTTTCCTTGGAAGCCACTGTGCTCCTTGCTGCTCTGCTTTGACCCTGCCCCAGACACAGTTGAGGCTGGCAAAAGAGGAAGGCTAGCTTGATATGAAGGTGCAGTCACTTCCTTGATTGAACATTTAACAACAAAAACAACAGCAACACTAAAACAAAGAGCTTTCATCGTCCACAGAGGAAGCAGTTAGCAAGAGAAAGTACTCTAACAGGTTTCTGGAAACCATAAACTCCCACAGCTCAAGCAAAGCTTTGCCCCAGTTCCGAATCAACAGAGGAAGAGAAGCATTTCTCACCTGTCTTTTCTCCTGTGCCTGAGCCAGCTGCAGCAACAGGAACAAGCAGACAGGCGCTTTTACTTCGTTTCCACCTGTTCACAGTGACAGCTCTTCTATTGCAAAACTCACTTGGAGAAGAAGTCTATGCATTTAGCAGGGAGGAGCTGTCGGCTCTCACCTGAGCACAGGCGCAGTAGCGTCTACTTGGTCATTGAATATTCCAACAGAAATGTTTTTAAGAGAGATCTTTGTATAGGTCTGCTCTGAAGGCTGGGATTGGACTTCCTTTGCTAGATATTCTCCTTTTGTCCAGTTTTGTCTGGAGTAAATAGTAGCAGCTAGAGAGCCTCGGGCTTGTCTGAAGATACTTGGTTGCCCAGTGATTTGACTCACAACACAGAGCCCTTAGGGCAACAAAAGGGAAAATCCAGGGTGGGCCATATGCCAGGGATCCAGAGCTTGGCTGACAAACTTTTTACTTTTGGGAGGGCCTAGTACACGGAGGATTTGTTGGACAGTTCCCAAGACCCAGTTCCTTACAATGTAGTCATTATGTTAAAACAGAATCTTTGAGTGGTAACTAAAATCTAGAAAGTGATCAGCAGTCCTCTGGTCTCCTCCTGCCAACGTCAGACTTCCCAAGAAGATATAGTTCACTCCAGCTTGCAACTTGTTGCATCTTGTCTCAAGGACTCAGTGCTGGGAGACTGATGTAAAAATAAACAAAAGCCTTAATCGAAGAGGGAAGTCATGCTGCCTAGCTCCCAGGTGACCTCCAGTAAGGTAATGTCTCCCACAACCACCAGTTATGCTTTGTCAGCCGATTTCACAGTAAAGTGTCAACCGTGCCCTTGTCTCACTTGCTCCGTTTAACTTCCGTCTTCAAGTTAAGTTACTGACACCCAGTGCCCTGGAAAATAACAGCAGGTTCTGTTTTCACCCACGGAAGGAGGGTGTAGACGTGGGTGCAATCCTAAATGCTGTCAGCGCTGAAAACCCCATGGGAGCAGAAGTTCTAGAGATGCCAGAATCAATTAATTATGCCTTAATAATTCAGGACACAAATGAAAGAGACATAAGCAACTTTTACTTCATCTTGTGTGCTGTAGTGACTATTAGTGGGATAAATTAAGTAAATTCAGCTCCAGTTTAAAAAAAAAAGTTGCTAATGATAAAAGAGGCCAAGAATTTGAAAAGGAGAAAGAAAGGGTATATAGGAAGCGTTAGAGGGAGGAAATCATGTAATTAGAATCTCAAAGCATAAACAATATTAAAAATATGGTATAAAAATACTTATATATGAAAAAGTTGTTGAAAAACATTAAGTCACATGACCATGGCATCTAACGTTATGAGTAAATAAAAGAAACAACAAATTTATCAATAGGTAAAGCTTAAAAATTTTTAAATAAAGAAGGCAAGGTGGTGGTGGCACACACCTTTAATCCCAGCACTTGGGAAGCAGAGGCAGACGGATGGCTGTGATTTGGTGGTCACCCTGGTCTTCATAGCTAGTTCTAGGACAGCCAAGGCTACACAAATAAACTCTGTCTCAAAAAACAAAAACGGAAAAAAAAATCCAAAAAACTTAAAGAGTTAGTTTCCATCAGCAGATAGGCAAATAAATGAAATAAGCAGGTAAATGAAGCATCACTCTTCCCTGGAAGGGTTCTCTCAACGTAACCCTTGGACTTAATGAGTTTCTATCAGTTGGCTGTTCACCCAGTGGTGGTGTTGCTGCGTCATGTAGCAGCTCTTTGTTTAATTTTTAATCACCTCTATCCTGTTTACGCAATAGTTGAACTTACTCACATCCTGCCTCCCAAAAGTGTCCAACAGACCCCTTTTACCCGTGTCCTGTCAAACACTAATTTTTAAATCTTCTGGACAAACACCTCTAACAACATGAAATGATGCATTTGTGGCTTGATTTTTATATCTTTAATTATTGGGCATTTTTGAAGCAATGTTCACCTGCCTAGTGTCCTTTTGTGTGTCTCCTTTTGATGAAATTCTATCCAAGTCTTTTCTCTCTATATTTAATCAGAGTACTTGCTTTCTTGCAATTGAGTTGAGGTCATGTATATTTTGCATATTAACCCTTAATTAGATATATGTTGATCTAGTTTTCCTTTTGTTGTTGAGATAAATGCCATGACCAAAAGCAGCTTGGTTTATTTCGACCTACACTTACAGGAAAAATTCATCATCAAGGGAAGCGAGGACAGGAACTCAAGCAGAAACCATGGAGGAGTGCTGCCTGCTGGTTCATGCTGTGGCTCATGCTCAGCTAACTTACTTCTACAGCCCAGGTCCACCTACCTTGGGATGGAACCACCCTATGGTTGGCTGGGACTTTGCACATCACTTGTCAATCAGGACAGTCTCTCAATGGCCTGGTTTTCTAGTGTGCTTTCTATTGCTGTAGTAAAATACTAACCAAAAGCAACTTGGGAAAGAAAGGGTTTATTTCACCTTACAGGTAACAACAGTTAGTCACTGAAAGAAACTCAAGCAGGAACTCAAGCAGGGCAGACACCTGCAGGCAGCTGCTGAAACAGAGACCACTGAGGAACGCTTCTTACTGGCTTGCTTTCATGGCTTGTTCAGCCTGCTTTCTTATAAAACCCACGGTGACCTGCCTAGAGGTGGCACCTCCCACTGTGGGCTAGACGTTCCCATATAAACCATTAATCAAGAAAATTCAGACTTTGCCTAGAGACAAATCTGATGGGAGCATCTTCTCAGTTGAGATTCCTCTTTCTGGATTACTAGCTTGTGTGAAATTGACAGAAAGTTAATAGGGACACAAAGTAACAGACCAGTTCTATCAAAACAGTTATTCAACTAAGACTCCCTCTTCCCAGGGACCCTTTGTTTAGAGTGTGTCAAGTTGACAATAAAAACTAACCAGGACCTGCTTACAAATATTTTATCTTGTTCCATTGGTCATCTCTTCACTTTTTAAAATTGTGTTTTGTGGCTCTGCAGAAAAATTTTAGTTTGATATTCTTGGTTTTGTTGATTATTTTCTGTGTTGTATCAGGAAATTATTGTTAGGACAAATGGTGTTGCAGCACTTATTTAAAATGGTTAAGGTAAGGAATTAATCTAAATGTCCGTCAATAGATGCCTGGATTAATAAAATGTGTCACACACCATAGACTACTAAAAAATGAGATCTGTGTGAAAGGATTTGTAGAACTCTGTGTTAAATGAAATCAACCAGACACACAGAAATAACCATAATCTCACTTATACATGGGACCTAAAATGGCCAAGATCATGGAAGCAGAGAGTAAAGAATGATGGTCGCCCTTAGATGGAGGTTGTAGTAGGGACTTATATTTAGGAGGTAGTTATATTTAGTAGGCATGAGTAAGTTCAGGAGCTCAATTACACAGGTAACTCTAGTTAATAAAAGGTGATCTACTTGAAGATAGCTACGATCTTAAATGTTCTCACAACCAAAAGTAAATACAAGAGGTAGTGGACAGCTTAGTTTAACAATTTCACAATATATACATATATCAAAACAAAACAGTATATACCAAACAATACACAGATGCAGACACACACAAAGGCACACACACACACACACACACACACACACACACACACACACACACCATTTGTATTCTAACCAATGCCTTAACTAAAATAAGTGATTTAGTACTTCTTGGGATTAAAAAGTATACTTTCTAAGGGCTTGGTTCTTTCTGCATTAACTCTTTCAAGTCTTTAACTTGATTTCATATGTGCCTTTTAGTTCCTCTCCTGCTGTCAGTTCTGTGAATTTTAGAAGGAGTAGATGAGCACAATGGTTCATGATCTAAAGGAGGAACAAAACACGTGAGTGCTGCCATTGGCATCAGAGCACCACTGTTGTCATGTTGTCCACAAGCTTTTATCAGGAAATAGGGTGATGCCCTCAGTAGCCACGGTGACATGAGTAAACAGCAAGGCCAGTCCAGAATTTGCCACAGGATTCTGCTTGAACAGTGGAAGAGGCCCACATGGTAAGCATCCTCGAGTCTTTCCAATAACATTTACTTTGTGATCAATAACTATTAGAATTTTTTTGTGAATTAAAACTAATGAACAGGTTCTGAAATTGTAGTCATTTCAACATCAATAATTTAGTGAGAAGAAAAAACCCAGAAAGCTGCTGATAAATGAAAATTATTAATATTATGGTTAACACAGACAATTTGATGTTTAAAATAATATTTGTTTGTATGTAAAAAGGTTTGTGTATATCATCTCTCAGTGGACCAGGACTTCCATAAGGACCTCGGAAGTTCTGCATTTGGCGTGATTCTTAGATCAGGCACTAGGGACTAGTACCGTAGGCCTTGTGCTTTAGCAGGCCTCCATCATACCATGAACCAAAGGACCTAGCCAGAGTCTATAGCATCCTTCTACTCTGGGTAATGTTATGGAATCCAGAACAAGATGTATTAGGTATCTAAAGATGTGGGTCTGCTTCTCAGGTCTGAGTGTATCCATCCCCTTCTTCCTGTCCACTGAAGCTGTCCTGCACTTCTACCACATGTGTCTAAGTGGATGGTCAAGGACACCTCTAGATTAATGTGGTATATTGATCAGTGAGATTAGAGGAATATACTAGAACACCCCGTCAGCTCACCTGAACTTCTTAGTGCATACCTGGGATATGAGGAGAAGAGTCCAGGCTTTCAGTCTGCAGTTTGGGGACTGGGATATGAGGAGAAGAGTCCAGGCTTTCAGCCTGCAGTCTGGGGACTGGGATATGAGGAGAAGAGTCCAGGCTTTCAGCCTGCAGCCTGGGGACTGGGTCTAGAGAACTGCTTCTTCCCCACTCCACTCTGCCAACTTTTGATCTGCAATAAAAAAGAATCTGGGAATAAATCTAAACTCTGCCTTCTTGGTTATATGAAGATACTTATTCAAGTCTAGATGATGGAAATAACTTGATAGTCAGACTTTATAAGCAATGCCATGCTAGTAAATGCTTAACTAAAGTCTCTTGGAAAGCAAAAAACAACAACAACAACAACAAAAAAACCCATAAAAGCCAATGTTCACTCCATGGTAGTGTTTGCGTTGATTGTGGTCAAAGGTCAAAATGAAGTTAGGCTGACCTATTTCAGTCTACTAACGAAATGTTACGAAATGGGAATTTGGGAAGCTTGACATACAATCAGCTTTCTCAAGTACATGAGAATTGACTCCAGAATATTAATGTTTATAATTCTAAGCTTTTGTCCATTTGGTATAATGACCTTAATTATTACTCCTACCCTGAACTTCTTATGGTCTACCCTAGTGTATATAAAAGTCCCAGCACACAGCACACTCTTAAATGCCTCTTGTATAAAGGCTCTGTTAATCCTGTGACTCTAGGCACATCACCAGTCTACAAATTAATCTGTACTTCTCATCATGTTTGACTAAAGGAGACAGTTCATATGAAAGCATTGAACACAATTCTTGGCACTTTATTTACAACCAATAAATGTTGCTGAAAGAACGAATCATAGGTATTCAATAAATTTTAATTTTTTTATTATTATCTTTAGGGAAAACTCAAGTTTTAGGCTTTTCTTAAGATGTCTGCAATTTTCTGCATTTGCCTTTAACTCAGGGATTTTTCTTAGAGAACCCTAGTGGTAGACATCTCATTTTCATGAAGTCCCCAGGGGAATGGCACTCACATTTTGTTACTCAATTTTAGAAGGTTTGGTAAAATTCCATTTGGCTGCACGTCTGTTATCTGAGCCCAGAGAAGGAAAGTTTGTTTTTATGCTCTGACTTTATTCTCAGCTGTGTTTTGTATCCTGGGACAGTAACAGAAAAATGGTTCTGGATTAAAATTTGAGATGCAGTTATTCCATATGTTGTCCTCAGTGAGGAATATTTTGAATTTTGAATATGAACATGTACAGAACAAGGAAGTACAAAAGATTTATTAGTCTTTTAGGCTATTTGTCTAATTACATGAAAGTTCTTTGGTGAGCAGCAATTTCTATATGTAATTTCTATGTCTCATGAACATATCCCATTGGTTGGTGATTTATACACTTCATATAAGCATTACTATTGTCTCAGTTTAAAGTAGTTTAGATGGCAGGTATCTAACTTTCAGGAGGATGTTTTCCCTCCTAAACTGTATATTTCATTGCTCTTTTTAAATCGTATATGAACTGCTTTTTCATCCTTGATATTTTAGTAGATTCATTCAGGAAGAATGGCTTATAAACATGGCAATGATCATACCTTTGAGTCTTACACTGCTAGCAAAAACTGGTCATTTCTCCAAAAGAGCTTCATAAGAGGAAAACCTATAATGAGAAAATAAATGTATTGAAAAGTCATTTGGATAGCTGGCTGAATGGAAAGACAGATTTGTAAATATGAACATCATTTTGAAGAAAAGTCAGGGGAAAATCTTCAGTATGTTCATAAATACAATTTGTGACTTGGAAAAACTTAAAACATTTTCTGATTCAATGATCTGATCTTATAAATAATGAACATGAAACACTTTCAAGCTAGCATAAAACCAGATGTCATCAGAGGACAATGTAGACATTTCTTTTTTAAAAAAAATATTTATTATAATAGCTTGGGATGTGGTGATAACTATAATACTGAAGTAGATAAGGAGCTTACCACAGTGAGGACATTGCTCACATAAACCTCATTCCCATCACAGGAAGCCTCAGGAACCTGCAGGATAACTAAGGTTGATGAGGTCCCTGCTACTTGTGACAGAGTTTAGAGAGCAAGCATGAGCAATAAAACATGAAATTTATAGACTCTTACTTGCAAGTGACCCATCACAAATCCATCCTTAGCTAAACGTGCTTTTCTTCAAGGAGATTATGACTCTTCCTTGTGTTTTTAGATGGGGGAAATATGGAATATTTTTAAATGGTCATTATATCTGAAAACCCTTAATAATCATATAATCATGGACAGATTTCAAATGTGTTAAGTCATAGATACCAATAATAAACATGGAATACAGTGAGATGTAGCAAGATTTATCTTTAAAATAAGATGCTTTGATAATTCAAAAGCTACAGCTAGTCAAAGCACAGTCATCAACTTACCATGGGTACCCACCCCTATTAATACATTTGTAACACAACTCCTACATCAAAGGATCAGAAAGCATCATAGAAGAGGGGGTGCAAAGATTGTAAGAGGACATCTGCTGTGAGGCACTCTATTCTAAGAAATGGAAGGACATAAAATAGGGGGGTGCTAGGGAGGAGAAGGTGGATTTAGGAGGAGTTGGGTGGTTGAATGTAAATAATACACCTTGTATTAATTTTCTCAAAAAATTAATAAAATATATTATTTTAAAAGATATATTGATAATTTTATTAGATAAATTAATTTTAGAAAACACATTCTGGAATAGTGACTGAGTAGTCAAATAGTTTCTTCCTGTCCTAGAGACTACATGGTTACCTGACTCAATTAGTAAGCACCATGTCGTCATAGAATATTAATATATTTAAGGGAAGGCCTAGTTGGGATATGAAAAAACATTGACAAAAAAAAAGTTGAGAGGAATATGACAGAATTTCTCCTGCACTATTGCAAGAATGTGGCAATACAGATGGAAGCATTATTCTTTACAGCACATGTCCAATGGCAGTTTTCTTTGATTAAGCCATTAACTGAATCCAGATCTGACTTCTATGGATTTTTTCTTAGAGAAAAGAATGAACTTACCAGCTTATAATGAGTATTTGACATTCATGCATTAGAATTCTCATCACAATTGAATAAACTGCCATCTATTTTACATACTTCAGATTAGATATTACAAGGCAGTCCCGCAGTCCCAGTAAATGTCATCAACTCTAGGAGACTGATGTTTTCTGTTCTTCACATAGACAGTACTTGATTGTGGTCAATTCACCCAGGAAAGGTTACTGAACAAGTCCTTCTATTCATCAGCTTGAGGACTTTCTCTTGGTAAACTTTGATCTCTCTGACCCTGCCAAAGATCTATTATTGCTTGGCTTCTCCATTGGTGAAGCTATCTTCGAAAATCCGAATGACAACTGCTAGTTAGATTCACTTCTTAATGAGCTCTTAAATACATAGAAAGCTCAAAAAATATACACTGAAAACCTGAATAATCAAATCAATAAATGGATAAGTGAACTGATAAAATTTGAAATGAAGAAATACAAGTATACAATAGACATATGAAAAATATTCAGTAACTATAGGCATCAGAAAAATTAAAATTGAAACTACATTGAGATTCCATGGCATCCTGGTTCCAATGGCTGTCATCAAGAAAACAAATGGATGCCCCAACGTTGCAGAGAAACCTCAGGTGACTGTCCAGGCAGCTGGCTGTTTCCGTCGTAACTCACATTTTTTGGAAGTTGCTTTTTGCACTTCCTGTTTTACTGGTAATAGTATTTCTTTCTCAGGTCTCTGAGGGAGTTGAAGATTATATAGTTATAGTTTTCCTTGTTAAGAAATACAAAAAAGAAACTTACTAAGAGGTGTAAAGTGTGTAAATTTGAAAGATATCATAAGATAGTTTTCTGTTGGTAATACAAGATAGGGTAGAAAGTGAATTAGGTACATTTTGGACTCACCAAAATAGGATAGAAAATGGAATATTTTTCACTGAATTTGTCAAATGCAAATGGACTAGACATTGTTGATGGATTTATTGCTTATACATATTGTATATAGTTATTGTACTTAGATTATATATAGTTTTTCTTATATTAGTTATACCTTTTTTCTTATTTAAACAAAAAAAGGGAAAACGTAGTAATATTTTATTTGTGTCCTCCAATAAAGTTTATCTGAGGATCAGAGGAAAAAACCATCCACTATATTAAACATAAAAGTCAGGCAATTATAGCATACACCTTTAATCCTATCACTCGGGAGGCAGGGATCGGTCTGGATCTCTATGAATTCAAGGCCACACTGGGAACAGAGCCAGGTATGGTGGCACATGCCTTAAATTCCAACACTAGTTAACCATGAACATCTGGAGGTCTGTACAGACAGACAGGAAGTGACAGAGCTGGGCTGGAAGAGGAAGTGATGTAGCTGGGCAGAGAGGAAATGAGATGGCAGAATAGAAAGGCATGTAAGTGTGGGTATACAGGAAGTATGTCTCTTTAGCTGAGGATCTCCAAATGTGAAAACAAGGCTGGCTTCTTTCTGCTTTTCTGATCACTCAGCTTTTTACCCCAATATCTGGCTCCAGGTTTTTATTAATAAGACCATTTAGCAATTTATCCTCCAGGAAGCTATGAAACTAATAAGGTGCTAGAATTGAACAAGCTGGGTTTTAAATTAGTTTAAGTGAAGAAAATGCTGAAGGTAAATGTGTGAGGAGCAGGGCTCCATCTTTGGAAGCTGGGAAACATTGCAGATAGAGAGGACAGCAAGATTAGAGAGAGGATGAGAACGGTCCAAAGTAGAGTGACACAGAAACCTTTGAGCAGATGTCAGCCTGGCATATGTGAGGGTCAGACCAGCCATGATGACAAAGGGGTGAAGTGAGAGAGATTAAGGTAGACAAAAATCAAATCATTTAAAATCTAGTAGAACATGAAAAGGAAACACCAACATCTACCCATGAATTCAAATAACATACAGTGTGGTGGTGGTGGTGGTAGCAGATTTAAACAGTCTTGAAAGACAGAAACTTTTCTTCCTAACTCTCCCTTCTAAGAGTTGTATCTCTGTCCAAGTTATTCTCCCCAAGACCTGGTGACATACAGACTTAATTTTAGATATGAAAACTACTGCATACATTTAGCTATATTTAGCACCTGCTAACCATAAAACTAGCTATTCTCTGTAAAATGGACTGAAGTTGTAGCAGGCATGCCTTCTCACCAGCAGCTGACCTCAACAGTTCCAACATTTCCAGAAGTCAGTGTGCAGAATTTTGACCATCAGAAAGATGTGTAACAAACGTTTGATGGCCCAGGAACCTCAGTATGCTAGAAACGAGGCAGAAAAAATGTTATCTGTGAATTACAGGACATGATACATTATGTGATCTAAGGGGTTTCTTAGTCTGCTCTGGAACATTGGCCTGGATTCTATAGGATCATCTCAAGGGTCATTCGTTTCTTCTGTGTCTTCAAGCAAAGGGTCAAAGGATCAACGAAGAAAGGAACTTATATTTAGGATTTGATGATAAGATGTACATGTTGAATTTTGAATATGACAAGAAGAAAATATTCTCTATAGAGAAACCTAACAACCAGGGCCCAATGCATGCAATGTATTTGTGGAAGCTACTCATGCCCTTTGACCATTTGAATCTAGATTCTAAGTCTCATGTTCTTTCCTTTTGAAGATAGATTTATAATTCTTTTTATTTGTTTTTAGTTTTAAAGAGCTTTATAACCTTCTCCCCCACAATTGTTTTCCTAACAAGCACCCAGAACTCTTGGAATAAAGAGAGTAACTTACTCTTTACCTCATGCCATAAACAGTGGGAACAAATACTGGCATACTTTCTATAAGAATTTGAAAAAGGCTGATCCATGAGCTCACTATTTGTCTAGCCACATCTAAGTTCCTCAAAATATTCTTTATATTTTTTCCAAATCTGGACAGTCATTCTATATGGATAATGAAAAGCCACTCAAAGATGTTTTATCCAGATATGTATTGACTTGCAAACGCAGAGTTAAGTTTAATGTTGTGATGCCTTAGAGAGAAAGTGAAGATAAGAAAATATCCCAGTGGTAAAAATGTTTGTTCTCTCAATAAATTACTTAAGAGGATTTAGACTGGTCTATTAATGTCTCTGACAATTTGAGAATCACAGGCATCTGGGACTGAGAACCTCATGAAATGCTAATGGAAACCTGGAGTACATTTCTTTTGGAGAATACTAACATTACTTGGCTACTTTTACGAACTCAGTAATAGATAAACTTGGTGGGAATTTTCCTTCATTCCTTTTCTCTTTAATTAGTAAGAGGCAATATCAATGTCTGCCATATTAAAATTGTGTTTAAATGTTTTTTATTTTTCACTTATAATATTTGATATTACTAAGCTAAATAAAATTAGTGGTAGGCACTAGGCACACAGAAAAATAAGAAATAACACTTCTTCCATTTGTTATTCTTGGTGAAACTGGAAACAAAAGAAATTAAGAGGGAGATGTGTCTGTATAATGTGAGATAGCGAACATCTTTGTGTTATATGTAAATCATTTTTATCTGTTTCATTTTTCTTATATTATAAATTATTACATGGTCATAAAAATTTAAACAACACAGACACGTATAAAGTAAACAAAATTCTCCTCATCCTGTCTGACCACTAGTTTGTCTAAGAGAATAATGGTAACAGTTTAGGAGGTGTATTTACAAAGCAGTATATGGCAAAGTTTTAATGTCATTGGTTCAGAAATTCTACTTTTTAAGTTTTTTGTTTGTTTGTTTTTTGAGACAGGGTTTCTCTGTGAAACAGTCCTGGCTGTCCTGGAATTCACTCTGTAGACCAGGCTGGCCTGAACTTATAGAGATCTGCCTGCCTCTGCCTCCTGAGTGCTGGGATTAAAGGTGTGCACCACCACTGCCCTGCTATTTTTTAAGTTTATAGAATTAATTTCTCAGATACATAATGGCATATGGAAAAATATGTACCATGTAGTACTCTAAGCTACAAAAATGAAAAGATAAATAGTCCAATACTTATACATAGGACAGAATGACTGAATTAGTTTATATTTGCCTGTGCACTTGCTACATGTGAAGCAGTTGGTTAGAATTCAGTTGGTCTAGGTTGGGCATGGCTGAAGTTTGTGAATTGGGTTCATGCTTACTCCACATAATTTCCATTTTCTCAATACTAGAGTCTGTTGGAAGAAGTATGTTTCTCTCATGGTGAAAAGCAGGAATGCAAGAGGGCTAGTCAACCCAGCAAGTACTTTTAAAGCCTTGAATACATCAGGCCTGACATCCTATGTGTCCAAACAAGTCATATGGCCAGGCCCAACATAAATTGGCAAGACATTTACTCTTCTTGATGGAGGAATTAAAGGGTGAGGGGGAAATGATAACTATTTGTCTATAATAAAATGGCATTTAATCACTAATATTTCATCATCTTAGAAATATTAGACATATCCATAAATTCAGGCACAAGTTCAAGCCATGGTAATTTAATGTTTCAAAGTCATATCCTGAGTTTACGGCTCACATCCTGTTCTGCATCTAACTTTGGATGTGACATTCTTTCTTCTTTCCCTTCCTTTCCTTGGCTTTTCTATTATGAAAGTAGATATGTGATGATGATCATCTCTAACATAGCAGGTCACAGCAATTCTACACCTGTCGTTTGGCAGCCTCTGCAAGCAGACTAAGACTGACTGCTAGTGTCATTCTATGACTAACATGAACAGGCTATTTCTTTGGGTGCTACTGTAGGGTTCTGTAAGATTTTTCTTGTTGTAGATTCTACAATATGAAATTCTTCCTAGCCTAATGTTCTTGAATCCTTTCAGCTTAGACTCTCATTATCCATCCCACAGTCTCTTGATGCTCTTTCCTGTTCTTAGTTATGTCTGTATAATCCGGGCCGGTTGGGTGTGTCCTGCACAAGATGTTTCCTGTTTAACTACTCTTTGTAGCCTCACTTTACCTGGAACAATTGAACACCTTTTTATAGCACCACTATTTCTGCCCCTTCCTCCAATCCATTCCCTCCTGCTTCAGCAGTCATAGCAGGAAGATGACCACCTGTGACCCCTAAGTACAGGCTGAACTATGGAATGAAATGGAGGTGCATTGCTAGTACAAAAAGCTCTGAGACCTTCAAGTGGTCACTGAGGGTCTTTGTTCACTGGGTATGACTTGGAGTTAAGGGCATCTTTCTCCATCTCACAGGAAGGAGAAGTTAAGGAAAAGACACTAACCCCGGACCACCGAATCCCACTCCTGGGCCCTTATGGTTCTCTTAACTTTCTGTTTACATAGGTTAAGACTATGTAATAAGACATATAATTTAGACATAATTAAGACATATAATAAGACTATGGAGGGATAAAGAAAAAGCTAGAGACATAATTAGAGTTAGAAAGGACAGTTCTATTAAATAAGCTTCAGGCTGGCAGTGGTGTACGCCTTTAATCCCAGCACTTGGGAGATAGAGCCAGGCGGATCTCTGTGAGTTCAAGGCCAGCCTGGTCTACAGAGCAAGCTCTAGGACAGGCATCAAAACTACACAGAGAAACCCTGTCTGGAAAAGCAAAACAAAACAAAAAAGCAATAAGCTTAGGTCAGATCCTGGCCCATGGTTGTTCTGCCTTTAAAACAACAGTAAGGACAACAAAATCACATTAGCACTAGATAGCAAGAGTGAACTTGAAATAGATAGGAAAAGTTTCACATTAGTTCCCTGTTATGTAATATTTAGTTAACTGGAGCTTCCAGTCAAGACCAGTCATGCTACTAAAAACTTGTTGTGTCTGCAGGGTGTAATATGAGTGGACTGCCTTGGTTAAAAATGGACACCCTTAAATTTTTTTAAATAGGCAAGAACCTAGGAATAAGCTTATGTCTACAGCGACTAAATCAAGAAAACCTTAATCTTTTGTATTTATTAGTTCAACTTCCTGCCACTTGTGCTGTGGTGAGCCAAAATTGGGTTAGGTATTGGGACCGCAGGCTTCCTATTGGAAATGTTCTAGCCAAACTCAGGACATCTTCACTCTGATTGACATTGTGAATGACAGAATTGACTCTGAGCTATACTCCTGCTGCTCATCATAGTAAAAAAGAAAAGTGTTGGTAAAAGAGGAATTCATGTTTTGTTACTTCCTAGGTACATGCTCTTAGGAAGTTTAAATGTTCCAAATTCTGTATTTCTGTATGAGAATTGAGAATACCAACAACTACCTTATATTATCAATGTGAATGAATAACTGGTTTTCTATAGCAGATACATAGTAGGTATTCAATAGCTGTGTGTTGTAATCTGTTCTATTGCTTAACTATTAACTTAGTCTATTCTATTTGTCTTAACTATTCTATTGCTGTGAAGAGACATTATGACCAAGACTGCTCTTATAAAAGAAAGCATTTAATTAGGGGCTTGTTTAGAGTTTGAGAGGGTTAGTCCATTCTAATCCTGGTGGGGACCATGGTGGCAGATTGGCATGGTGAAGTAGCTGAGAAGTAGCTAAGAGCTACATCCTGATCTGCAAGGAGAGAGGGAGGGGAGTGAGGGAGAGAGAGAGAGAGAGAGAGAGAGAGAGAGAGAGAGAGAGAGAGAGAGAGAGAGAAAGAGAGAGAGAGAGAGAGAGAAGAGAGAGAGAGAGAGAGAGGAGAGAGAGAAGAGGGGAGGGGAGGGGAGGGGAGAGGAGGAGAGAAGAGGAGAGGAGAGAGAGTAGAGGAGAGGAGAGGAGAGGAGAGGAGAGGAGAGGAGAGGAGAGGAGAGGAGAGGAGAGGAGAGGAGAGGAGAGGAGAGGAGAGGAGAGGAGATTGGGCTTGGCATGGGCTTTTGAAACCCTGAAGCCCATCCCAGAGACACATTTCCTACAAAAAGCCCACACCAATGCAAGCCTATATGGACCATTCTAGTATAAACATGCTTAGCTGTGGAATATTTGCCACAGTTCTCTAATAACCTAGCCACACTCTGTGCCAAAACTCCTTTGTTTGAATAGGCTTTGCTTTTTTTAAGTCTTAGTTTTGGAGAATATGGTGAGGGGATTGATTGTCAATGTTTTGGATTATAATTGCTGTTTAATCAAAATAGAAAATAAATAAAGAAAGTGCTCTATTTGGAGAAACAAGACCCAGAAAAGATTTTGGACAACATCCAAAATATACTGGTTTTTAATATAGTAATTGCTTCTACAATTTGTTGTTTCCTCTTCCTTGTCTTAATGAGTACACAGACTCTATCAGCACATCCCTCTTTTCCATAATTACCAGTTGAAGAACAGTTAACTCTGTGGATGATGCAGGTGTTTTGTGGAGGATTGTCAATAGAGTTAGCATCATCAGGAGGAACTTCATACTGATTTGCTTGGGATATTATGATCTCAAGGTAAAATATCTGAACAGGATCCTGTGTTGGAACTTTTGGTCTCCAGTGGGTAGTATTCTTCTGGAAGATTTTGGTTGACTTTTGAGATACTTATTGGCTATGGAAGATCCCTTCAGGCTTTACACTTGGCAAGGAAAATGATCCAGGTGAGGGAAAAATGAAACCTAGTTCAGCCTGATTTAGGTTACTAGTACGAGGCCAAAACTTCTTGGATCCGACATCAGTTCATATATTTTTGCCATATTTAAACATAGCAATTTTGAAAAAAAAAGTTTTTCAGGTAACAATTAAATCAGCCCCGTGAGTACAACAAAACCTAAGACATGATTACATTGAAGCTCTTTATGGCTTTGTCCATAACATAGGTTTTTGTTGACTTAGAAATAACACCCAAGATAAGGGTCTGGGGAGAATGGCTGAGGTCAACATAATCCCTGTGTAGTCAGGATTTGGCCTGGCCCTAACAAAACATAGAAGTCACTTAGACTGTTGTAAAATGAAAAGGACATCTCTCACAAGGATGAGTTTTATGGCCTAGAAGCAATGCTTAAGGTTTGAGGGGTAAAGGGTCTGGGATAAGTAAAACAACTTCTGGAAGATATGGGCAGAGCCTGGTTCACCAGACAGCCAAGGATCACCAGGTGATAAACTATATCCATTCCCAGCATTCCAGGAGGAAGACAGGTCGATCCTCTCTTTCCTTTGAAGGATGCCTTCGAATTCAAATTTCCTGGCATCTCTAGTGCTTATCTGTGTGCATCTCAAGCACAGTTAATGAAAAAGAGGTCATGTATTTGAAGGAGAGCATGGAGAGGTATACAGGAGGGTTTGGAGGGAGGAAAGAGGAGGTAGAACAGTTGTAATTAAAATACAATTTCAAAAATATACAAACAAAACATGTAACTCTGCTTTTCTTTATCCAGTTCTTTCATGAGCAGATATTGTGGGACTATGAAGCCATGTGTGAGTTCCACATTGTATAGCTTTTTGACATTTTTAGTGTTCTTATAGTAAAAATGTATTATATAATAAAAATACTATAACATTACAATATATTTTATGGAAATATCTTTTTATAAATGTTACACAGTCAAATTATTTTCTCCTGAAACAGGACACATATCACGTTATATTAAGTCACTGTGAAGTTAAAAAAAAAAAAAAAGAAAAGAAAGAGTCCATTTCTGCCATAAGGTCAGAAGAAAGTTACCTGTATTTTCCACTAGAATCTTTCCTTCTCATATTAGGCCTCAAGTTTGTGCTAAATTGACTTATTTTTAGAACATCTGGAAATCCAGTTTTATATTTTCCTATGTAGATTACTAACTCCCAGTGCTTTTTACAGCACATCACATGATTTTTGGCATGTAGGTTTGGTATTCTACCTAGACAAAGGTCTTGTATGGAGCCTCACCGACCTGCATCATTTCTTGTCTGAGATACATGTACCATCATTACTGCTACAGTCTTGTATTTGTATTCTTCACTCCACAATTCACATGTTAAGACTTGGTCATCAGTGGGATGGTCTTGGAAAGTGGGGCTGTTCAGTGTAGATAGTGCCTTTATAGAACGAAGACGAGGGACATCCCTTCTGCACTTTACCACATGAAGAGGCAGAAAAGTGCCATTTGTAAATCAGGGAATAGCTTCTACCAGACACTGCCCTGAGCTGAAGTGATTAGTTTGTGCCATTATAAACGCCAATGTTTGTACAATGATGAAATTGTCTAAGGGCACGTTTCTCAGGATGGCATCCCCATCTGAAGCATCACATGATTCAGGTTTGAGTGTTCTCTGGAGCTGGATGGAGCAGGGCAAACTTTGTCAATATCAAGACTGCCGAGATGCCCTTATCTTCATGATAGAGGTTTGCTCAGTAGATGTTTGGGGACTCACTGATTAAATCCAGACTTACTTACTGTGGTTAGCAGTGACTCCTGGTTTCAATGGTGTGTCTCCCCACAGAGAGGTTTACTGCTTGACAAAGCCTGTAATCTTGTTTTGTTAAGCCTTTAGCTACTAGCTATTGTTTAAAAATCAGAGTCCATTCTTACTTACTTAAGGATCACCTTATTCAATAGCTTTCTTAAGAGGAAGAGTTGCCCAGAAGCACAACATGTTGTGTCTCAGTTTTGTTTAACAGATTTCAATGGCTGCCAAATACGATTGACATAATCTAGGATTAAAGAGGTATAATCTGGGTTCTGTAAAGAACCCACAGACAAAGCAAGAAAGGAGATTTTCCCCTTGGTCCCCAGAAGAAAAGATCTCAACTCACAGCATTGTCTGCAGTTGCTCTTTAGTAAGTGTCCCTCCATTTTCCTCTGTAAATCAGTGCAGCCGCTGATTGTGGGCTGTCATTAACTCAGTGGCTTGAACCAGCACTGCAGTCAACTTCAGTCCCTCTTGATGACTCACCACCTATAAACATGGGCCCTTGGTTTTGTGTGTTTCACTTGCAGTGACCTGCCAGGACATCTAGTAATACAGTGTGACATGTGATTTCTCTAGGATGCACTTAGTAAGGAGTTGCTGAAATCTTATTTGTTAAGAATCCAGAATTTTATCTTGAGACCACAGTTCTTTGAATGTGTGTAAAATGTTGCAGCTTTATGTGAATAGAAGAAAGGTCTGTTCAGTTCTTTTGAATTAAGTTCAACCCAACTATAGATGGTAAGTATTTAATTATTTAATGCCTCATATAGTTCAGTTATGCTGACTTTAAGGAGCGTTTTTATGTATAAAGTATAGTTGGGCAGAGATGATGAAATTCTTTTTTTTTTTTTTTTTTTTTTTTTCTGCTTACAATCTACTTAGAAAGAAAAATCTTCTTGGTAATGGGTAGTAAAAACTCTCCTGACTGTGTTAAACAACTGGTAGGATTTCAGGGGCTAACTGAATCAAAGGGTAGCAGTGAGATGTTATGTTTTATCTTTGCAGTGGTCTGAATTGAGGCCGTCCTCCATAGGCTTATATATTTGAATACAAGGTCTCAGATTGGTGCTTCTATTTGGGAAGGTTAAGGAAAAATAAAGCCTTGCTGGAGGATGTACATCACTGTGGATAGATGTTGAAAGTTTTTTTTTTTTTTTTTTTTTTTAAAAAAAAAAAAACCTAAACTTTCTTATTAAAAATCTCTTGCATATAAATAAAAA
The DNA here is from genome assembly GCF_004664715.2 of Peromyscus leucopus. Classification (NCBI taxonomy): domain Eukaryota; kingdom Metazoa; phylum Chordata; class Mammalia; order Rodentia; family Cricetidae; genus Peromyscus; species Peromyscus leucopus. The sequence continues at coordinate 85,043,053 of NC_051066.1, forward strand.
CAGTACATACCCCATTTGAACAGATCCAAAGTCTATACAGCTAGAATTGGCTTTGAGAGTTCAGAGCTTCACACCAGGGCTAGCTCGTGCTCTGCTTCACTTGTGGTTGCAAATATGATCTCTCAGCTTCCCAGCCGTCTGCTTCTGTGCCTTCCTTGTCATTATGGACTTCTCTCTGGAACAGGTAAGCCAAATAAACTGTCTTCTCTCAGTCACTTCTGGCAATGGCATTCTATCTCAACAATAGAAAAATAATGAATAAAATCTTCATTGTCAACTTGCCTGGACTTGGAGTCACCTAGAAGACACGTCTTTGGGATGTCTGTGATGAAGTTTCCAGAGAAGTTTAACTGAGGGCAAAAGACCCACCTTGAATTTGGGAGGCACCAGGCAATGGGCTGAGATCCCAATCTAAATAAAAAGGGGAAAGTGAAGAGCAGCATATCCTGCTCTTTGCTTCCAGGTTTCCTCCTATATTCTGTCATATCTTCCTTATGATAATGACTGGACTCTGACAAACCATTAGCCAAAGCATATGGTTTTTATATTGTGTACCCCAATAAACTTATCTGGGGGTCAGAGAACAGAACAGCCACTATACTAAGCATAGATTTAGTATAGTGCGGTGGTAGCACATGCCTTTAATCCTAGCATTCAGGAGGCAGAGATTTGTCTGGATCTCTGTGAGTTCAAAGCTACACTGGAAACAGCCCGTCATGGTGACACATGCCTTTAATCACAGGAAGTGATGGCAGAAAGCAGAAAGGTATGTAAGGTGTGAGGACCAGAAACTAGAGGCTTTTTTAAGCTTTTAGCTTTTTGCAGCAGTTCAGCTGAGATCCATTCAGATGAGAATTTAGAGGCTTTCAGTCTGAGGAAACAAGATCAGCTGAAGAATTGGCAAGGTGAGGTTGAATGTGACTTGTTCTGTTTCTCTAATCTTTCAGCGTTTACCCCAATACCTGAATCCAGGTTTGTTTTTATTAATAAGACCTTTTAAGATTCATGCTACAAATGCAAATCTTTCTTCCCTTATGTATCTTTTTGTTATTTTGTCACAGAAATTATGACAGTATCTAACTTAGGATGTCAAGGACCAAATGAAAGGAAACAAAAATATCTACCTATCTATCATCTAATATATATTGTATGTATGTATATGTATTGATATATATATATGTACATTTATAAATTATATATAAACATCTAAAAAGATCAATTTAAATATAAATGATCACTTCAGGTTAGAGAGATAAAAAAGAGATAGAATTTCAAGAAAGATGGAATGTTCTTCAGGTCAGTAAGATGGGGATAAAACTAAATTGAATGATATTATCTTACTAAAAAAAAAATGTGTGATTCAAAAGGAACATTGGTCAATACAAGAAGACAGACACAAGCCAGGGGAGGGAGTGCACTGATAGATAGGTCAACACACATTTCTCCCAGGCAGTTCGGTGTTATCGCACAGAGGCAGGCATGAATATTAATGAGGATTCCAGTCCTCAGAGCTTAATAGCATTAGATAAAAGTCTTTGCCTGCCATGGGTCTCCCAAACTTGGTAACCTCTGGTTTCTACATCACTCTTACTTAGGAAAAAATGAACAACCCAGAGAAATAACTTAATAGCTTCATTCTTTTCTGGTAAACATAATAAGACACTGTTACTAACATGACTCCACATTTAAAGTATGATCTGTTCTGTAGAACTGTTTTTGTCTAGTTTCTAGGGATGCTATCCTGAGAGTCAGAACGTGCACTTTATTGAGGCCATGAAAGTAAACTATACAGGGAGATGCCTCTTAATAGTTACCTGGATGATTTTCTCTAGCAACAAGTCTATTTACTGCCTGCTTTATTTAGAACATCTTTAAGAAGTAACTCTTGAGAGGAGCCTTAGAGAACAGATTGTTGGACAAAACTTCATGGCAGGGGTTTACAACATGGAGTATCTTGATAGTCTTTATACTTGTGTTATGTTTTATATTTTTATTTAATATTTTAAATCCATTTTACATATCAACCACAGATCCCCCACTCATCCCTCCTTCTGCTCCCCTCCAGCCTTCCCCCCACTCTGTTTACCCACCCCCACCCTCCTTCTCCAAAAGGTTAAGGGCTACCACGGGGAGTCAGCAAAGCCTGGTACATTTAGTTGAGGCAGGACCAAGCCCATCCCCACTGCATCTAGGCTGAGCAAGGCGTCCCACCATAGGTAATGGGCTCCAAAAAGCCAATTCATGCACGAGGCCAGGGGCCTCTTAAACAGACCAAGCTGCTCAACTGTCTCCTGTGTGCAGAGGGCCTAGTCCAGTCCCATGCAGGTTCCACAGCTGTCGGTCTAAAGTTCATGAGTTCCTATGAGCTTGGTTCAGTTGTCTCTGTAGATTTCCCTATCATGATCTTGCCCCCTTCCTCCTTGTTCATATAATCTCTCTTCTCTTTCTTTGACTGGACTCCAGGAGCTTGGCCTAGTGCTTGACTATGGATCTCTGCATTTGCCTATATCAGTTACTGGATGAAGGCTCTATGATGAAGGTTAGGGTATTCACCAATCTGATTACCAGGCACCCTCTTCACTATTGCTAGTAGTCTAGGCTGGGGTCGTCCTTGTGGATTTCTGGGAATTTCTCTAGCTCCAGGTTTCTCCCTAACCCCATAATGTCTCCCTCTATCAAGAAATCTCTTTCCTTGCTATCTCACTCAGTTCCTCCCCCAGCTCAACTATCCTGTTCCCTCATGTACTCATCCCTCATCCCTTCCCCCTATGGTTCCCCCCTTACCCCATGTTTACTCATGGAGATCTCATCTATTTCTCCTTCCCAAGGTGATCCATTTGTCCCTCTCAGGGTCCTCCTTGTTACCTACCTTCTCTGGAGATATTTTATCTTTTTTTTTTTTTTTTTTTTTTTTTTTTTTTTTTTTTTTTTTTTTTTTTTTTTAGCTACCTGTTTTATTTGTACTCTCTCATGTGAGTATTTTCTAAAGGAAGCAATGGTTTCAGAATCCACTCAATGACAGAGATAACAGTATTTGGGGATTTTGTGATTTACAGGCAAGAAGTGTATGGGCAGTGTCCTTTTCATAGCATTCTAGGGTTTTATGATTGGTTGTCACTTTTGATATTTTATTTAGCACTGTGCTGCTCTCCAAGGGATTGTAAAAGATGAGGTGTTGTTCTGGCCATTCAAGAGCAGTCAGTGGTAGAAAGCTCTGTTCTTATTTGGTAACAAACTGTGAAGAAGGATTAACTCTGGCATTTAGTATCTCTGTGTGGGCACCAGAACTGTGAGAGAATAAGCAGACACAGTACATGCCCTGTCATCCTTTGAAATCCAGGACATACTGGGTGTTAATTTTCTGTTTGCTAAATGCCAAAGAACTGGAAAACTTCAGCTTGCTGTGTACATACTGTGCAAAGTACAGGGCCTGGGATTTTATATGCATTGTTTTAGAAGCTCACTTCAGCCACACTGTAAGGGAGCTTTGTTAATCAGACTGTTTCTAGTGGGTTCTCAGCTCATTTACAATTTACTTTATAGGTAGCTCCTTCCCTAGATGAACCATAAGTTCCCATAGCACAACAGAGATGAATGTTCTTAAATGTTTCTCAACTTAGTAGAAGAATCTGTTCTGTAATCATATACACATACACACATAGACATCACACATACATACAAACAGAACACACATACACACACAAATACATATATATATATACATACACAACACAACCTTATACCACACACATACACACCACACACACACTGATATTGGCCTTGTCTCTACTAGTCACTGTCCTCATTTGAACTCTTTTCCTCTTCCCGACCTTCATGTCTCATTTTCATGCTTTGACTTAAAAGGAGAGTCTTAGCTGCTTGCTCAGTGATTCTCATGGCCTCACAATAATGTGTCTGGCTGCTAGTCTCTCAGTGTTCAACCTTTCTACTTTACTCTTTCCCAGTAAGAAAGCATTTGCCTGAAGCCAAGAAAGAATTCCCCACCCCACCCTGTTTCTCTCTCAGTGGCTTATTCCTTTATGACCACTACTTATGGTGGGATACCTTGCACAGCCTTGATGCAGGGGGAGAGGCTTGGATCTGCCTCTGTTGAATGTACCAGGCTCTGCTGACTCTCCATGGGAGGCCTTACCTTGTTGAAAGAGGGAATGAGGGATGGGTTGGGGAGGGAAGACTGGAGGGGTGAGAGGAGGGAAGAGAGGGGGATCTGTGATTGGTATGTAAAATGAATAAAACATTCCCTAATTTAAAAAAAGGAAAAGAAAGAACTCTAATGGAGTTTGTGCTTAGGAATACAAAATACAATATATTAGAAAATCTAATTTATGAGGAGATACTTCTTCAGATTGAGATAGAAGAATTATCCCTCTAGTGTAGGGCTCTGGCAGAAGCACAGGTTAGATCCTATTTCTTCCTATCTTCAGTTTTTTTTTTTTTTTAGAAATGTTCTAGAAATTTAGAAGATTCTTAATTCAGTTAACTATTTAAGTAAATAAGCAATTGCTAGGCCCTCAGTATACTGTTCTAAAATATTTTGATATAAATTGTATTCTGCAAACACAGAAAAATTTAAATGATAATGTCATTTGTAAGAGAAGACTCAATGGAGTAATTATTAGAAGTATATTTTGTGGTGGTATTGTGTTCCTCAAAATATTGTGCATCCTAATAAACTTATCTGGGGTCAGAGAACAGAACAGCCACTAGATACAGAGACTGAAAAATGGTGGCACACACGCCTTTAATCCTAGCATTCCAGAGGCAGAAATCCGTCTGGATCTCTGTGAGTTCAAAGGCCACATTGGAAACAGCCAGGCATGGTGACACATGCCTTTAATCCCAGAAAGTGAGCCTTTAATCCCAGGGAGTGATGGCAGAAAGCAGAAAGGTATATAAGGCGTGAAGACCAGAAACTAGAAGCTTTTATCTGGTTAAGCTTTCAGGCTTTGGAGCAGCAGTTTAGCTGAGATTCATTCTGGATGAGGACTCAGAGGTTTCCAGTCTGAGGAAACAGGATCAGCTGAGGAAATGGTGAGGTGAGGTGGCTGTGGCCTGTTCTGCTTCTCTGATCTTCCAGCATTCACCCCAATAACTGGCCTTGGATTTGATTTTATTAATCAGTACCTTTAAGATTCATACTACAATATTTTCTTTGTATTTATCCTAGACAGCACATAGGCAACCTTCATCAGTAGAAGCATTTTTCTCCCTAAACTCTCATTGAGAACTTGTTCACGATGAACTGCTATAGCAGCATCTATTTTTGACTTGCTAACTCTGCTCCACTCAGCTCTAGTCTTTATTTGCATTGTACATTACTCCAAGTGAGGTATGGCAACAGGAAATAGCATCAATAAAGTCCCAGCTGTCACAATTTTTTTCTCCTATTGGGCAGCATAGACAAAAGATGATTAAATAAGTAATTTCAGACTATGAAAGCTATAAAGAAAATAGAACAGGATAATATGAGAGAAGGGAGGACATGGGGAGGTCTGTTATATACAAAGGACCACTGTATTTTGTGCCTTAAAAAGTTATAATTTAAATGTCTTTCAGTCCTTTGGGTTAGTTTAGTATGTCAGGCTGATGTGCCTACTCACATTGTGAGGACTAAGGTGGCTTGCAGATGTCTGTCTTCTGTCTTTTCAGAGTCTATATGCATGTGAGTTTTTCCATTCAATAATCCAGACCATCATGCCTCATACCTTACTGGCTAGCACCCACTGAGTAAAAATGGAAACTTTTGGCCTTTTAAAGTTGGACTCAGAATTAACTCAGTGACACTTTCCTAACATTATATTGATCAGACAAGCCACAGATAATGTAGATTCCAGGAAAGAAAGTACATGATAGTTCTTTATGGATGAAGTAATTAGTGTCTGTCTTAGTTCATCACCAATTAGATGATACTTGCTAAATGAGCCTTTTAACTAGATGTTAAGCTTTACGAAAGTATGGATATCTATTGCTTCTCAATATTTTTTATATAATTGTGTACTGGTAACAAAAAGTAGGATCCAGGACAATGATTGCATATAGGTAGTCTCTCAGAATCTCCTAGAAATAAACTGAAGAAAGCCAAATAGCAACTAATGGAAGAGGTGGACAATTGTTGAAATTTTTTTTTTTTTAATCTAATGGCAAAGCAAAATAGGACATTTAAAAAACAGAACAGGAGAAAACATTCATCTGCCTCAAAGAGATTGGCAGGTCTGGAAAACAAACCTCTCCCAGTGAGAGGGAGTGACTGAAGCTATACTTAAGATAGATAGCGGGTGTGGGGTGGGGGAGCCTAATAAATTAGCAATCTGGACTCTGTTAGTGTTCAGAGTAAACAGATATTTTATAGAGGAAAAAAATAGGGAGTAAGGTAGTCCAAAGTCAGAGTGGCATCAAAAGCTGAAAGAGAGACTGGGAAAACATGTTTCTGGGTGCTAGACTGGAACAGTAGTGAGATGACGACTCTTGCTGAATTGGTAGCTTGGAGGCCCCAGAAAATCATTGTGTCCTGTGGCTGGATGCTGAACATGGTCAGTAGAATGCATCCAGAAGAAACATTAAGTCAGAACTGCACAATATTCATCCCAGTGGTGGGAGACAGTGCCATCAGGGGAATATAGAGTAAGGTTTCATGCAGTACAGCCAACATCAGGAAGGACACTCAGCGGCCAGTGTTTAAAACTAGATTCTTGTAGGCCTACCTAGATTTGTTACCAGCATCTGTGCCCTGACCTCTACAAAGGACCAAGAAACTCTGAGTGTTGAGACTGAAACCAGCAAGTAGGCATGACTACATTCAGATTATCTCCATCCAGTGCCCCCTTCATACCTACTCCTCTGTTATTAATATCCAATGTCAATTTTGCAAGATAGTTATATCCTGTTATATTCTTACCCTATCTTTTTTTTTTTTTTTTTTTTTTTTTTTGTTTTTCATTTCTCTGTGTACGAGCCTTTCTCACAGAGGCCTCAACTAAGAATCGCTGGCTCTGCTGAGTGCTGGGATTAAAGGCGTGCGCCACCACCGCCCGGCTGCTTACCCTATCTTTTCTTTTTCTTTATTATTTTCTTTTGACAGCCTTTCTCAAAGAGCATAGACTAGCCTAGCTTACAGAATCTCCTTGTTTAGCTTCCCGAGACCTGAGAATCTTTAGTTACCTAATTCCATTTCTTTAGTTCTCTCTTTTCTTTCTACTTTAAGCTAAAATTACCTCATTTCTACTCCTATCCCTATTGTTTCTCCTTGCATATTCTTTTCCTTATTCTATTTTCCCTTATTCTTACTGTTTTCTCCTGTATATTCATACCCAAAATAGCCACAATGTTACTTCACATTATATTATCAGTGCTCTTTACTTCCTAGAATGATTGGAACTTAAAGGGTGATTTTTTAAATTAATTAATTAAATCTATCTATCTATCTATCTATCTATCTATCTATCTATCTATTTATTTTATATCCAGGCCTCAATTTTCCCCTGCTCCTCTACTTCCAGTCCTTCCTCCCACATCCCCTCTCCACCCCCGCCCCATCTACTCCTTATCTGTTTCTGTTCAGAAAGGGGCAGGCCTCCCATGGATATCAACAAAACAGCATATCAAGTTGTGGTAAGACTAAACACCTCCCCTTGTATTAAGGCTGGGCAATGCAACTCAGTATGAGGAATAGAGTCCCCAAAGTCAACCAAAGCACTGGCGACAGCCTGTGCTCCTATTGGTAGGAGTCCAAAAAATAGACCAAGCTATATAACTGTCATATCTATGTAGAGGTCTTGGGTTAATCTCATGAAGGCTCCCTGGCTATTGATTTTGACTCTGTGAGCTCCTATGAGCCCAGGTTAGTTGATTCTGTGGGTTTTCTTGTGATGTCTTGACCCCTCTGACTCCTACAATCCTTCCTTCTTTTCAACAGCATTCCTGAGCTCATCCTAATGTTTGGCTGTGGGTCTCTGCATCTATTTCTATCAGTTACTGGATGAAGTTTCTCTGATGATAGTTGGGGTGGCAATCTATGAGTACAGAAGAGTATTACTAAGCACCATTATATTGACTCCCCCCCCTCAATTATGTTTGGTTCTATCCTAGGTCTCTGAGCCATTCAGCCTCTGGGTCCTGGCACTCCAGGCAGTGTCAGGAGATGGCCTCACTCTCATGGCATGAGTCTCAGACTGGACCAGTCATTAGTTGGCCACTCCCACAATCTCTGTGCCACCCTTACCCAAGCACATCCCATAGGTAGGACAGACTGTAGGCCAAAGGTTATGTGGCTGGGTTGCTGGAAGTCTTGCCTGGTCACAAGTGGATAGCTAGTTCAGGCTGTGTATCCACTATTGGTAAGAGTCTTAGCTGTAGTCATCTTTGTAGATTCCTGGGAGTTTCCCTTGTCCTAGGCTTTGACTAACTGACCCCCAAATGCCCTCCTTTTCCAGTCTTCTTTTTCAGTACTCTCACCCTTCCATCCAACCCTCCAACCTGACCCCTAACGTTCCCATCCCCACCTGCCCTCAGTCCATCCACAAGATCTCTTTTATTCCCCCTTTCCAGGGAGATCTCAGCATTCCCCTTTGAACCCTCCTTATTACCTAGCTTCTCTGGGTCTGTGGATTGTAGCATGGTTATCTAAAGGGTGACTAATATTGGACTATTACTGTATGTTCATAGCAGGCCTACCCTTTAATAGTCATTATTCAGACAGAAGCCTACTTTCAGGAAGTACTGAGAATTGAGCCTGGTGTCCTGAATACTAGTTTACCATAGCAAAATGAAACCTCAACCCTAGTACAATTCAGTTTCTCTTAAACATTGTAAGCATGAAAGAATAAGATGAGTACAAAGTCAGTGACCTAACACAAGATGCTTAAGTACCAAGACAAACCACAAGAAATAAGAAAACAAAGGCAACATGACTCATTGAAAAATTACTAAGCCATAGTAATAGCTCCAATGACAGGGAAAATTAGATGAAATCCTCCAAAAATCCCAGACAAAACTTTAAATCAAAAAAGACATAAATAAACTTGAATGAATTTTAAGAGAACACAAACAGCTGAATAAGGTAACCGCATGACAATAGAACTCAGTAAAGACATAAACACTGAAATAAATAAAACCAAAATACTGAAAAGAAAGATAACAATTTAAATTTAAAAGTTTCACAGAAATCCTCACTAACTGAATGTATCTACAGAAGGATAGACTATCAGGCTTAAGATGAGACAGAGGAGTTGGGACTTTCCGACAGTGACAAGGGTCTATGAAGGAAAGAACAGAACATTTCAGATCAACACTGAAAAGACTAAATCTATGAATCTTGGGTATAGCAGAAAAATTCCCTTATCTCTGCAAAGATATCATCCAGATACAGGAGACATTTAGGGCATCAAGCGAACTAGAATAACCTCCCTTGGTCATTTCATTGTCAAAACATTAGATGTACAGAACAAGCAAGAAACGCCAAATGACACACAAATATAAGGTTAGTAGAATAACAGCAGATTTCTCAAGAGGAACTTTAAAAGTCAGAACAGGTTAAAAATATTTATTTTAAGTTCTCAAAAGCAGTAACTGCCAGCCTGGACCCAGGAAAATTATGTGGCACAACTGGAGGAAAAAAAACTTTCATGATAAACATTAGGCGATTGGAATCATGACTAGTAAAGCTCTACAGACAGTTCACAGAATCCCTTGGATTGAATAGAAATATAAGCATGTGCAGAAGCTACAAGAATTAAACTGCTGGAACAGTAGTTCAGCAAATGAAGAATAAGAGGAAAATACCCAAACTGAAAAACATCAACACAATAGGCTTTAACAGTCACCTTTCAATAATTCTAAATATTCATGACCTAAATTACCCAATGAAAAGGCACAGACTATCATATTTGATTAAAAAGCAGAGTAGCATCAATTTGTTGCCTCTAAGAAACATACTTCCTCATTAAAGAGGCAACTTTAAGGTAGTTTTACCCTAGAGAATGGACAAACATCCGAAGCAAATGGCACCAGTTGAGCAAGAATTGCTGTTCTAATCTGTCAAAATAGTTTTCAAACCAAAGTAATTAGAAAAGACAAAGAAAATCACTTCATACTGATTAAAGAGATAATCTGCCAAAACGTCATTATCATATAACTTTAAGCTCTGAAACACAGATTCATCTAATTTCATAAACAAATGTTATTAGATATAAAGTCATGGATTAGCTCACCATAGTGCTAGTATGTGACTTCAGCATTCTACCCCCATCAATAGATAAATTATCCCAGCAAAATATAAACAGAAACTTCTGAATTAAATGATGTCATAGGTCAAGTGAACCTAATAAATATCAATAGAGCATTTCATCCAAACACTTTAGATTATATACTCTTTTTCAGCAGCCTATGGAACCTTTTCTAAAATATATCATATAATACAGCACACAAATCCAGAGAAAACAGGAACATATAAACAAATGCCCAGCTATAAACCAGCTATAGCCACCTAAATTTTGACAAAAAATGTCTAAGGTACACACACATTCGAGAAAAAGACAGCCTCTTCAATAAATGGTGCAAGAAAAACTGGACATGCAGAAGAATGGAACTGGATCTCTATCTCCAACCCTGTATAGAACACAAGTCTAAATGGATCAAATATCTTCATGTAAGACCGCCCCCCCCCCAAATCTCAAACTGCAAGGCCTCCAAATTTTAAACTGTTAGAGGGAAAAAAAAATGAAGAAAACATATCAAGATGCAGGCACAGAAAAGGATTTTTTGAATAAGACTCCGGTCATTCAGGAAATAATTCCAACAGGTGACAAATGAGACCTCATGAACTCAAAGAGCTTCTGCTGAGCAAAGGGAACAGCTAAATGAGTGGAACAGCAGCCTATAGCATGGAAGAAAATCTTTCTTAACTATAACACAACAGAAAATTGATATATAAGCATAAAAGATCCCCTACAATGATACAAAAAGTTAAGCAACCCATTTAATAAATAAGTTAATGAAACTAACAGACAAGTCTCAAAACATGAACCAAAAATGACCAATAAGCAAGTAAAACAAATGTCCAGCCTCACTAGCCATTAAGAGAACTCTCAACGGAAATGACACTTAGATTTTATCTTGCCCCAGTCAGATCGATAGTGACTAAGAAAACAAACTGAGGACAGCTTTAGCACATGGCCCATCTCTATCAGCCCCGGGTACCTGAAGGACTCGAAGTCAACACATCACAGAGAAACTTCGCTCAATGTTTACTGCAGCACTATTCACAATAGCTAAGTATGGAAACTAGATGTCCAATGGAAGAGGGAGAGAGAAGTAAATGTGGTATATATGCACACAATTTTTTTTCAGCCATGAAGAATAATGTGGTTATGTGATTTGTAGAAAATAGATGCTACTGGAGGCAGTCATATTAAGAGAATTTATCTAGTCTTAGGAAGATAGTATCATACATTTTCTCTAATATGTTTTCCCCATGCTTTCTATACAAATCATGTGTAAATATGACATAAAAGTAAAAACATATCATCTTGGTGTACAAAATAGACTAATGACAAGAGGAGGGATAAGAGAAAGAATGGAGAGGTGGTGTGGAGATACGCTCAGTTACAATATGTATTTGTATGAAAGTGTCTTATGTGACATAGTGCTGTGTACAATGAATATATACAATGATTTTTTTAAGACTGCCACGGCAATAAAGATCAAGAGTGGATGAAGAAAGGAAACACAGACCCCCTCATGGCGTCATTCTCCCAGAAAGCAGAGTTAATACACTATAGAGCTCTTTCTGATGGAGCTGTGATTAAGAGCTCAAGATTCCATTTTGCATAATCAAATATCTTTTACTAATATTGTCATGTATTAAATCACTGTGGGCAGTAGCTCTGAGAAGGAGAGGCAAGATAGGCTTGGAAATATATGTAGGATTTGAAAGGGCAGAAACCAAATCTTTCATTGTCTGGCATTGTTTCATTACAATAAATTTTTAAATGGTATACTTTTTGTCCAGGTAATTTAAAAGACAAAATATGAAGTTCCCTTTTGGTGTAGATGTCATCTCTTGAGCATAGTTGAATTTGTGACTATGTAGAACTTCCCATTCTTTAAGAAGATAGAGCTCTGGTCTGGTGACATAACTTGACCCAATCCTATGAGGTATTGAGCACACAAAGTTTCAGGGACAATAGGCAGCTTTGATAGAATAGTTGAACTTGAATAATTATAATGAGACATAACAGGAGTATCTGTTTAAATTAATCATTTCTAATTTAGAGATCTTACTTTTTATTAAGCAGTGGTCTTTTGGGCTGCATGATGTTCCTGCAATTTCCTTCCTTTAGAGCCATTTAAATTTCCTGTGTCATCAGCTGGGTTTGCAGTGGTGACAAGTCAGCACACAGCCACGATTATGTTTTGTCCACGTCAAAACCACCAAGTGAAAATTGAAAGGACAAGTCAACCAGATGTTTTGTCTGCATCATGTGAGACTATCAGTTAGACTAAACTGACTCTTTACATCCCTTTAATCATCTTACCAACGTATACAGAAGGCCATAATCAATGGGAAAACCAGTTTTGTTGTTGTTGCTTATGCCAAAGAGATGAAATTAGCCCATTTATAGAAGAAGCCTTTGTTTTAATCTAGATGTTGGTGCACTGTATCTCCTTTGTTATATTAGACATGTGAATTTTCATGAAGATGCCCAGTCTTCCATATATTTCAGCACTTTAAACACACCTTGTAATATCAATCTTCCACAGATTTTGTTTTCTTCATACATGTTAGAATATATTCATTATCTTTGGGAAGAAATTTTATCCTTATAGTCAAGATCCTCAATATAACCACCCTTGTCTTTTATATATTTGAGACCAGGTTTTTCTTGGCTTTGGAACTACTGACAATTTGGGATAGAAAATCTTTATTGTAGGTGATTTTCCTATGCACTGAAGGATACTTAGCAACATCCCTGGTTTCTTACCATTTTCTTTCACATTATGCTCCATCCTTCTTGCATTTTGTGGTTCTTCATCTTGAATAAGCATTTTTCTCCCTTAGGAAGTAGGTAGATAATATGACCCTCCCTACTGCTTCTCCCAAGTTCCCAGGAGGGAGAGCATAGGAGTAGAGACAAAGCAAGGCAGGGGGAGGGGAAGGACTGTGGACCTTAGCTGTTCATCCTTTATCTCCATGTATTAATGGGACAGATACTGTTCATTATTCAATGTGTCATAAATAAAGCAGCCATTTTAATATATGTGCCGGGAGTACAGAAAGCTAGATTTTATCATTTAGTCATCAAAATAATATGCAGTGGGGGTTGTTATTTCTATATTACAAAGTAGGAAACGGGGACCTTGGCAGCTTCATTCACATGTCACATTGCAAAGAATCAAGAGAGGAATCACGATTTAAGGTGAGACAGACAGTCCCTGGACTCTGTTTTTCACTGTGTTTAAAGTTGTAATAATTTAGCTGTCAACCTTGGGGCAGTTCGCTTGGTCTCATCTTCCTGTTATTGAAAGATGGATCACCTGGGACCAAAAGCCAATGAAATTTCCATGGTCTCTGTGCATTTGCATTCCAGAGCTCTCACTTGCCTTTAATGAGTTTCTCAGACCTTCCTCACTGTACGGAGCTTCCAGGACTGAGCTCAGCCCAAACATGAAGCTATTGAGAATGAATTAGGAAAGTCTATTCAGTTGTTTTTTTGGGAGGAAAAAATGATACATAGTACCTTTTTGACTTTCCCCAAATAAAGCAGTATTGGGGCTTTCAAATTTGCATGTGGTCAGACCTTTATGACAAAGTCCAGAGTAAGTATGAAGAGACATACACTTAGAAATCTTTCCTTTCCAAGTAGAACACTGGGTTTGAAGGCCAGCAGTCATTTGGTGACTGGCAAACTACTTACAAAGAAAAGATCATCAATTTTGAGTGTGTTGGGTTCTTATTTGGGCCTTTCCCATTCATTGCTTTTTTTATCCATCTGGCACACAGCGTTTTTTCAGGATTTGCCATTTGTTGTACAAAATTCACTTATTACTGAGTTTAGAGAAGTTGCCCAACTAGGAGTTCATCCACATATACATTCAAATGTGTTCTAAACAGGGTACTAAGGATGTTATGTATATTATTGCATTTATTTAACCACAGACCCTGTAAAGTGGATGTTAACATTGCTGATTTGTATAAAGGGAATTCAGGATATGGCTGTATAAGGATCCTGGACGTTAGTGTAAGCACTGGTGCTGAGCCCATGAGCTGGTCTATCTGTGAGGCCTTCCACACATTGTAAAGACAGAGCCTGGCAAGCTGAGTTATTGTTTATGTTACATAAGAAAAGCTCAAAGGAACTAGGCATGTGATGCCCAGGGAAGGAGTTACCAGTTATTTGATCAAGTTCCTACGGGAAAGGAATAAATGAGGGCTGAGGGTCCTTGGGTGGTAAAAGATATTATGAAGAGAGACTCCTGTTAATTTAACAAAGAAATTAAGGAGGACACACACACACACACACACACACACACACACACACACACACACACACACACACACACACACACACACGACATCCTATGTTTATGGCTTTGGAGAATCAGTGTTGTTAAAATGGCTGTACTGCTCAAAGTGATTTACAGATTACATGTGGTAACTTTATTACCCATGATATTCTTTGTAGTCTGAGAAAAAAAGTCACCCTAAAATTAGTATAAAACCATGAAGCAGGCAAAGAAATCTTGATCAAAATGAATACTGAGAAAATTAAAACAGAAACAGGAGCAGCATACTGACCAACAGATTAGATTAGAGAGTATAGCTAGAAATCCATGCATCTACAGCCAACCGACTCTTCACAAAGGCATCAATAGCACCCCTGGGGACAGGACAGTATTTTCCACAAGTGATTCTGTGAACGTTGAATATTTATGTCCAAATAATGCAGTCAGACTCTAATGTTTCCCGTTATTAAAACAACAAACAAACAAACAAATAAACAAAAAAACAGCAAAAATCCCTCAAAATGGATTAAAGCCTTCTAATCCAACACCAAACTAGGAAATTACTAGAAGGAGATAAAGGATAAGTTTTGCTGGATATTGGAATGGATACATTTATTATTTGTTTGCTTTTGCTTTCCTTTTGGCCAGATCCAACACTTAGGAAATAAAAATGAAAATAAATGGAGTGTCATCAAAGTGAAGAACAAAGAAAGAGCAGAATGAAGGTAAAAGCCACATCATAGAAGAAAATATTTACAAACTGTACATCTGAAAATGGACCAATATCCAAATACATAAGAAACAACAACCAAAAATTAAAATGGAGAGAAACGAATAATCGATGAGTAGCCAGTAGGCTAAATAGACATTTTTCAAAAGAAGACAGTAAAATGGCAAAAACAAAAGCAGAGGCCCAGGATCACCTATGTATGATCTAGGATGCGCTAATCAGAGCTGCTGTTAGCTTTCACCTAATCCCAGCAGGAATGTGCAGTATCAAAAAGGTTAACAAGATATGGAGAAGGGGAACGCTATCATACTGAGTCTGGTCATTTAAACATATGGACGTGGAAAATAGAATGTTGGTACTTTAAAAACAGAGAGTAGAAATCCCCTGCAATCTGACAACTTCACTACTGGCATAAACCCAAAGAAAATGAATTCCAAATGTTAGAAAGTCTTCTCAGTTTTAATGCTTATTGCAGCACAATTCCCAATAGATAAGAAAGGGGGGGAATCTAAATGTTCATCATTGACAAATGGATAAAGAAAAAGTGGGCTACATACATCATGGAATTGTATTCAGCCACAAAAGAATTAGACCTCTGTCTTGTTATTTGCCTCAACATGGTAGGAACAGATCAACGCATAAAGTAAAACAAGCTGAGAATAGAACAACTAATTCCACATGGTTCACTCACAAGAAAAGAAAGCTGATCTCAGAAGTTGAGGAGAGTGGTGGTTACCAGTAGAGAGAGGGTGCTGGACAAAGGTTGACTAGTTGTTGCTAAGTGAGAGTTACATAGGAATGAGAAGTTCTGTATGTATGCACAGTCAGGTGTGTATGGAAAACAATAAGTGGTGCACACTTCAAAAAGCTAGAAGAAAGCATTCTGAATATTCTTACTTGGCAAAAAGGATATGTATTCAAGGATATAAATATGTTTAATGTGATTTAAATGCTAAATAATATATATGTGTACAAAAATGTCACACCATATCTCATAAGTATATATAATTTTGTATGTATATTTGTCAATGAAAATATTTTTATAGTAAAAGTGCAAAATATCCCCTTAGGAGTTAATCTTCCTAATGAGTGAGTGATTCTCCTTGCCCAGAGAAAATTGTCTTTTAACTTGATTAATTCCTGTGCTATAGTCATGTGGCAGGCTGTGCTACACTGAGGACAGGGTGTGCTGGCCATCTAGGTCTGTGATTGTGTGTCTTTTTTCTTTCTACTAGGAGTTATTTATATTACTTAGAATAAGTTTCTTCATTCCTAGGCCTTAGCGGCTCCATTTATTATTTCTGACTTACTAGTAAGGAGTGTAATTACTACAATTTCTTTTCTTTTTTCTCCTCCCACCTCTCTCTCTCTCTCTCTCTCTCTCTCTCTCTCTCTCTCTCTCTCTCTCTCTCTCTCTCTCTCTCTCTCTCTCTCAGCATGGCTTTATTACTAGTTTTGCCTGTCATGGATTAGTTATCACAATGCTCATGTTCCATTGCACTCCTAGGCTGGCTGACTCTATACCAAAAACTTTTCCTAACTTATTACATTCTCATTTAATCCAATATTTGTTTCATTTGGCTCCTGGGACCACTGAACAAAAGCCATACACTCCTGAGTTCTAATTTGAAGATGTACTGGTCATTTGGTGAAGATGTTTCTGTTAGGGTGTAGCATGGGCCAGATCAGCAGAGGCCACTAGCCGGTGATGGGGAAGCATGACTGCAGGTCACAGAGTACAAAGGGGCTGGCCAGTCTTTGGTGATCTACATGAGTAGCAGAGCAGCATAGATGCAACTCTTGGAAAGAGCTGTTATGTGGATTGCTGGTGTTTAACGTGGGTGGCATGCTTAGAATGGCATTCCTGGCAAATACTAAGTAGCATAAACTATTTTATCCTTCATAATTGTAATTATCATCTGAATGTAGCACAATGACTGTACAGTACTGGATGCTCAGTAAAGGTTTGTTGAGTGAATATGGAAATGAATTAATAGCTTCTCTTATAAATAATCATGTCTCAACAGTTTAAAGGCGAAAGTGGCATTGCGTGTTTTTGTAATGGTAAGATTTTTACAGAGGAAATGGGAAAAGCCTCTAAATGCTGGCAGCCTGGTAATGTTGGGTCACTACTGTGGGCTGTCTGTTCAGCTCTTGTACTGTGCTTCTTTTTCTGTGGTAAAACTCTTGGAAATTAGAGGGTTTGTGGAAAATGTGATTGTGGGATAAGCATTTATCATAGTATAGCCTTTGCCAGTTTCTAAGCCTGAATGAGTTTTTGTTTTAGCCAAACAGTTAAAAGTTGTGCTATTTTGAAAGTGTTTCAAACGACCAAAATGTCTTTAATTTAGAAAAGAAACATGCTTCTCAACTCCTTGTATTTGTAGTTAAATATACACACATATTAGCTTTCATTGGACCAGATTGTGTGCCCTCGTTTTCAGCAGAATACAGGTTCAAACATTTTTTGGGCTTATGTTAGAGAGACCATGTCTGTTCCCAGTCCTAATTTAGCTAAACCATGGACCCCTTCCTTGCAGCCCAGCTAAAGGGCATACGAATAGAAACAGCCAGTTTACAGAACAGTTGGACTGCCTCCTAATGCAAGAAGTCTGCAAAGCTTCATGCTACTGCCTCTAGGCCCTCACTGGAAACCACTGCCATCACTGCCGAAATAGGGATTCACTGGTCCAGGTCCTTCTTCCCAGTGAAGACCACTGCCAACAGATCCAAAATAAGGCTGGATTGGTCCACTCAAGTCCTGGAAGAGTCAGTCCTGAAGGCCAGAGAGGCTGCTAGGCTATGAGGTGCAGCAAATACCACCAGTATTTCTAAAGTTGCATAAAGGAATCATGTTGTCACCTTAATTCTTTCCATATTGAGAGTATATGGAGACTGTCACCTCAGCTGAGACCTGGACTTCGTCTGAGGGCCTAAAAGCTGTACTTTTCTAGGGTAGCCAGGAAATCATGATTCTTATTCTTGCCCTTTCTTGTCATTATTGCCAGGCTTGTGGGCTTCCTTAATTCTCCATTTCCTATGATGCTAAATTTCTTCTATGTGTGTCACCACAAGGCATAGAGCAAAAACATCCGGAGGTGGAGGGCAAGCACATTTCCCAACTGTATTTTCCTATTGTACCTTCATTCTCTTCAGCCAAATAAGGCAGGAATGTTTGTGGTGTAAACACATCTATAAGAACTTCTCTCATGTGTTTGGGTATAAAACATCTTCGGCTTCTGAGAAACTTTCTTGAAATGAAGAGGTAAAGACTAGTTTATAGAAAACACATAGACCAGTGGTTCTCAATCTTCCTAATTCTGTGCCCTTTTAGTACAGTTCCTCATTCTGTAATGACTCCTAATCATAAAATTACATTTTTGCTACTTCATAACTGTAATTTTGCTACTGTTATGAATCATACTGTAAATATCTGCTTTTTCTAATGGTCTTTTGGGGTTGCGACCCACAGGTTGAGAACTGCTGGTAGAGAATATTTGAAATATTTTCATTTAATTTGAAGAACACACAAAGTGCCTGTCCTTAAAACAAGTTTTTCTTGGTGAGCTATACATTACAGCATCTCAATGAGAATAATGTTACTTTTGCTTGGTATTATTGCAAACCCCTTTCATAGACAGGTTTATCAAATCCTCACATGAACCTAAAAAAAAATCCTCTCAGTGGTGGAGGAATAAGAGGCTCCAAAAGGTTTCTTAATTTGCTCTGATTTCTAAGCTAACACGTTGTAGAGTTGCAGTGTGAACCAGACTCTGCCACTACTTCCCATAATTCTAAGGGTGAATGAATCTGTATGGCAAGGGTAGGGGGTACAAGGGCAAGGAATTTGGGAGGAGCAAGGGAGAAAGCACTGGGACGGGATCAAAGCGACACTTGTCAGGAAAAATACAATTTGGAGGGAAGACAACTTGTAGCTCATGCTCTTCCTGGTTGAAATGGTCATAAAATCTTATGGAGGTATCAATGGTTGACCCTGGCTGGCAGCAAAACTTACACTTTTGAAGTAGCTTGGTCTTGGGATGAGAGCTGGGTGAAAACCAAAGCTATAAAAGACACCCATGACATACATTTCTTTAATAGTTTGCAGAATGAGAATTTCACAACTAGAAAATGCAAGCCATATTGACAGTCTTGGAGTAAGCAGACTTTACCTTGTTAAATATAACAGTCAGTTTCCTTTCCATAAACAGTAGACTGTTGACATACAAAATATCCTTCAGTTTTCAAAGAAATATTTTAAAAGGGCTGATGGTATGATGTATAAGCCACCTAAGCAAATGTGAGCTGAGTCAAAGCTGTGTTCTATGCCTGCCTGTGCTGAGTCCAAAACAATACAGCTTTTTAAAGTCGTATTGGGATCCCAGTTACCACAGGGAGAAGCCCATGAAGCAAGTGTCTTTGCCAGTGGTACATGTATAGAAATTTGCTATGGTCAAAATGTGAGAATATGCATGCAGGTTCTTGAAGAATGTAATATTTAATACAATGTCAACTGCTTCTAAGCAAAGAATCACAGATTGATTCTTGCAGAGGCAAGAAGTTTATATTTCACCCAGTATAAAATCAAACTGACAAACCCCCAAACAACAAAATAAAAACTACCCCAAAAAATTAGAAAAGCTATTAGATAAAAATTTTGTTTAAATTTTACTCATTTATTTATCTATTTATTTTATGTATACATATCTATTTATTTTATGTATACATATCATTTATTTTATGTATACATATGATACATGCATGTATGTGTGTGTGTCTTGTGCATGTGCGCATGTGTGCATGAATGTGTGTGCTTGTGAAGGTCAGAGGTTGAGGTTGGTTTTTTTTTTTTTTTTTTTTTTTTTTTTTGTGACAAGGTCTCTTATTGAACCCGGAGGTCCCTGTTTCTGCTGACTGGCTAGTCAGTGAGCCCTGAGGGATCCCATATCTCCTCTCCTCCTACTCTAGTTCTCTGGTTACAGGCAGGACTTGTGTGCCTTCCAGCTCGCACTCGACCTTTGAAATGGGTGCTGGGCACCAGAACTCAGGTCTTCCTGCTTATGCAGCAAGCACATTACCCACTGAGCCATCTTCCCAGATCAGGTGTGAATTTTTTTCAATTAAGAGAATTGTGTAAGCACCATTTTCACTTCACAGGCTATTTATTATATAATCTTAGGACAGGATGTGACCTGGCAAGTCCTTCTGCTCAATCTCCTGCCTGCAGAAAGAGAAAAAATAATTTGGAGGTTGTTATGGAAATGCAATAGTCATATTACCTGTTTTTTTTTTTTTTTTTTTTTTTTTTTTTTTTTTAAATTGGCTACGTTCTTAGATGGCTCTGAGTTCTGGGACAAGTCACTCTACCCCCTTGTTACTTAGTTTCCTTATCCGAGAAATTAATAAAATACAGTGTTTGTCTGAAACATAATCCTGAGAAGATTACTTTTAAACAGATGGGGAAACATGCTGAGTCATGTCTGTTTAATAAGTTCTGGCTATTGTAGTCTTCATTTTGCAAATAAGTTGACTGACTTTCAGAATATTTAAGGGAATCTTTCAAAGTTGTATGGCTAATGTTAGATAAAATTTAGAATCATGAATGGAATCCATTGTGAGAAGATCTAAGATTTTTAAACTTAAAAAGATATTTATTTGTTCATGAGTATGAAGAGGAATGAGTTGTAGTCCGAGGCCAGCGTGTGGGAATTGGCTTTCTCTCCTTCAGCATGTCAGTTCTGGAGGGTAGACTCAGGCTGCCAGTCTTCTGTAGAAAACAGTTTTATCTGGTGATCTATCTCAATGGGCCAGATCTAAGACTTCTGGAAACATTTTTGAGGCTAAACATATTTAATGTGTACATTGGTTATAAAACAGTAGATTGTTTCCTAATTAAAAATTTACAAGTCTGTGGGTATATCGGTTATAGATAGCTTCCTGGTTAGGGGTTGAATCCATGCTTATTTCCCCCTTCAAGTGATAGATGGGACCCTAGAACCTACACGGGTCTTGTGAGTGCTCCGAAGTCTCTCACTCTCTGTACATCATTCATTTGTGGGTCTCTCGTGTTAACTCCCATCTAATTCAAGAAGAAGCATTTCTAATGCTATATCCACTAATCTATGGGTATAGCAGTATGCCATTTTATTGCTATATTCCTTCAGCAGAATAATTGAATTAGGGTTTTCCTTAGGCCATGGCTTATCTAGTCTCAGATTTATGGCCACTTTAGCAATGTCAGGAATGGCTTCTGTCTCATGGAGTGGGAATTAGATCCAATAAAAAGTGGTTGGTTCCTCTCACAACATTTATGCCACTATAATACCAGTACATCTTGCAGACAGATCACTGTTGTAATCTGTAATGTTTGTAGCTAAGAGATGTTGATGATCACCTTACTCCTTCAGTGGTGTGCAGAGTACCTTATAGTACCATGAATACTAGTCAGCAGCGCTGAAGCTTTATACCTGTACACAAAAAGTACTGAAAAGATATGCAGTAAATGCAAATACTATGTATGGAGAAAGTTTAGAGTTGTGAATGGTTTTGTCTTATTTGTGTTTATTATGTTTTCCATATAACTAACTTGAGAATATATGATTTTCTTGTAATCAGAAAAAAATAGAAACTACATTAACAGAAATAACAAAAATCATGCATCTCTTGAATGTATAACTATGACAAATCCTTTATTCACTGTGTCTTATGTTTATAGATAATTGTGACTTATGCTTTGGAGCAATCTTCAATCCCCACGTTGTTATACTACCATGGTAGTTTTCCTCCCTCATGTGTCTATGCCATTTCTGTCCTAGTTATCTCACATTGTGGCAAACCAAGAATGTTTGATAAGGAACATACCCTCAAACAGTCCGACTTTAGATACAGTATTCCCCAAAGATCAGCCTAATGCTAAAATTACTAAAATAATTTACAAAGTCCACTCCTGTGTTTTGGTGAATTATTTTCACAAATTTCTGTATGCTATTTAGAACTAAGACTTATGATACCTCTAATTGTTTCCTTTACTATATTAAAACATTTTAGAAGCTTATTTATTATTTCTATTTTCTAATCAAGTAACATTTCATATCAAGAAGATTTTAATATTTAGTTTTCTGAAAATTTCCCAAGGCAGTTTGACCACATAATTATTTCGGGTGATTTCATATTACTAATGAATTTTATGGATGTCTTCATAATTTATTAAAATGTTTTATAATCTGAGTTTTAAAGCATCTATCATAACATGTTGTGCCTGTTTCCTTAGTGGGTTGTAAATAAGAGTTTAAAAGGCAATGTGCAGCATGTAAGCTATTGGACAGCTTCTTGGTATCACCATACAAAGTGCCCTGTGGCTTCTGGTGGTCATGATTACATCTATCAGCCTGATTTGTTCATTGCAGAAGATAAACACCTTTTGTTTTTTATTATGAAAACCCAAATACATAGATACCTACAAAATGATTCAAAATAGAATATGGAACTGTTTAAGTGGTCAGATCGAGAGAGTGATACTTGGTGGTATTAGGCTATACACCTCACAGAAAAATTACCAATGAATGATTCAATACACAGATGATCCAGGCATCTTCTGACATCAAGATAGCATCAGCTATTTGAACTATTAAGGAGTAGATGGCTATGAGATTCCCTTACTTGAACACATACCCACTTACATAATCATGAATGAAAGGCAACAGTTTGTTTGATTATATGATCACATGTTTTAACTTAGGGGAGTGCCTAGCATTTCTGGGCCTCAGTTATAAAATTTTTGATAATATCTGAAACAGTAGTAAAAACCTCAGGTAATATTTGAGGTATTTGAAATGTATTATATTTTTTTCGGGGAGCCTATTATTTCCTGTTATGGTTTAGATCTGGAATTGCCACCAAAGGCTTGTTAAAAGCCTTTGTAGTGTAGTAAGATCATCAGAGACAGACTGGGAAAGTGACAGGATCATAAGGAGTCTGACCTTGCTAGTAGATTAAACTTTTGATAGGTTTTTGTAACTTGAGGATTCAGAGCATGAAGAAAACTTGTAATGTGATGAAAACTTTGATGAGGTCTAGGTAAAGCTTGGGATATGTGACTACTGGGGCCTAGATCTTATACACAGCCCCACCCCCATTTCTTGCTATCTTTGGGGGGGGGTTGTGGCCATCATGAGGAGAGAAACCTTGCTTAATCACCCTCCTGCCATTGTACTGTGCCCCAAGTGCACAGTAACAGAGACTAAGGATCATGGACTGATACCTCTAAAAACATGATCCTTTCACTTTTAAGTGGGTGTCCTCAAGTATTTTATCACAGCAATGTAACATGACTAACTTAACTGTTTAATTGAATAAAATTCCTCACATAGTTTGCTATTACAAGGAGAAGAAATAACTTACTTCTTAATGTTTGCCCTTACTAATAATATTGACTTTTCAAAAATGTCAGTCATTTTTTTTTACTGTGTCTAATAATAGCTAGAATAAAAATGTGATTGCTTTCTGTTTTAAACAACAATCCAAAAGATGTTTGGCTGATAGGTGAAGTCCCATGGTTTTGTAATTTTTAAGAATTATTCAGAGCTCAGTACCTGGCACAGAATAAGTGGTCAGCAAATACTGGCAACAAACAAACAAAAATCCTAAATTGTATGGATGTGTTTGTAAGTGGATTTCTCAGGGAAGAAAGTATGTGATTTACTTCAGATTCTCAAGACATTTCATTGTCTAAGAAATAAAATCCTATTGCTTTGAGTGAATATTTATCACTATGTGAGTAACCAAGTCTAATATCCAATGACAAAGTAGTGAGGAAAGGGTCTGGGTCCCTGCCTTAAGAAGGTTAGACAGGGCCAAGTGATGTCACCACCTGGGGTGTCTGTTGAGGACTGTTCCCATCATCTCTTCCTACCTGGAAATTCCCCTTTGCTCTCTGGGATTATCTCCACAAGACTCTGGCTCACAGGCTGCTTAGCTAGCCATGAATGGAACATTTTGGTTTAGTTGGAATAAAGAATATTAGTGCTGAAAAGGAGCTCACCCATAATCTATTTCAGCTTTCAATTCTGTAGCAGACATGTCACTATGCCTATTCCTGCACCCAGAGGAATGCTGGACAGCAAGTTTCTGTGCCTGTTGAGTTCTTCTTAACACAATCCAGTGCAGACACTACCAGCTGATTGAAATTGTCATGCAGGAGGAAAACAGTTTTCCAGCCTCATCACCGTCCAATATCCTGTTACCACTGGATAACTGTAAAGTTAAGAAGATGCCATTTGATTTGTCTGTGTGCTGTCGCTGAGTGCTCTGGAGTGATATGTCATTTTGGGTCGGGAAGCCATGTGACCTTCCATACATTTAAATACCAAATATCATATTTATTTTGATTATTTCTCCTCATTTTTTGCCAAATAAAGAAGTAACCTCTTTAAAGTGAAAATTTAATTATCCCCTGATACAAATCTACACAGCAGATAAATGCTGATGTTTTGCTCATATAGAGGGCAGAATAAAGGTTCTCTGACAAAGAGAAGAATGTGAACTCATATGCACTTTGTGGTGGATGCTTGTGAAAAGTAAGCATACTTAAGGTGGTGGTGAGTATTGGGCCAGGGGAGAATTGAAACGAGATGCATTTTCACATTTTAAGCCATTTAATTTGAGAGCACAGAACTAGCTTTCAAATTGTTAAACAACCCCTAACACAGAATGTATACAATGCTGCCTCTCTAAGATGAGAGCACAAGAGGTGTGGCCCTTTCTTATACTCTTCCATTGAAGTCTATGAAAAAATGGAGAAATTTAAGACTTTCCAGCAGAAGAGTAGAAATCAAATGTACAATTCTGGTACAGGATAAATTTCTATCCTCTTTACTGGGATGATGTCTGTGAGCAGAGAGGGTCAGACTATCCCAAATATACTACCATCCTTTATTTCATTCTTATCATGTAGTCTGGTAAACTGGCTTCACTCAGGTCTTCTCTCTCTTTTGCACTTGTCCCTCTTTGAAATACGAAGGTTAAAGATGCGAATCAGAAAATGAGACAGTACTATATGAAAACATATTTATTGGCTGAATAATAAAACTTAGATTAGGGGGTTTCTAGAATTAGACCCTCCTCCTTAAAATACAAGTTTCCAATAAGCAAAAGTAAGCAATATTTCCCCACCCCAAGAAGAAAGAATACACTGGCAGCCTAAATCATAGACACTGAGGGGTGTGTTCAAACCATCTGTTCTTTTGATGGTACAGTGAAAGACGCAGCAAATCCACATCATGAATGAACAACAGCCCCAAAGCTTTGCGGCCTTAAATGCTGCATCCTCAACTTACACAAACCCTCAGGGGGGAAACTTGAGCATCTTAATGCTGGCGATTTGTATATAAACTTTCAATAACACTCTTACAACAAAATAAAACAACCCAGAACATGGTAAATAAATAAGAGCGAGAGGAGAAGCAAGCATTTTCCTTGGCTGGCAAACGTGCAACACACCTGGGACTTCATTTGCAAAGCAGGCACCTCAGCCTTCAGAGAAGGCTGAAGAAGCTGTGAAGCCATCCACCATGTCTCCCTCGGTGTGTCAACACAGTCTTCAGGGTGAAGAAGGTTAATCAGTCTTTCCACACCAAATACATCCTTTAGATGGGGCTGAAAGACATGATTCTGTAGAGCTATGAAGCCCCTTAGGAAATACCCCAGGGGTTACTTTAAAACTTTTTTTTTAAAACCGGTGAAAAATCCTCAGTAATGACATAAATAATGCACAAACTAAACCAAAATCAAAATAACTCAACCTCTTAAAGTTTTCTTTCGTTTGAAAAAGACGACTTCAGACGCATTCTGAAAGTGCAAATCTGGATAAAATAAAACAGCTACAATGGAAAATTTAGCCAGTCCTCTGTCCCCCACCCTCCAGATAGTCGCTTTTCAGTCGACCGAGCCGGCTCCCATGGCTCCTGATGGTGAGTGCCAGCAGCTCGTATTTGTCTCTGAGCCCCACAGAGATGTCCAGCGTCTCCTTCAGCAAGGACTTGGTGTGGACCAGCATCCCCAGGAAGTCCTCATTGAGTCTGCTTTCCTGCCGGCTCTCCTGCTCCTGGCCCTGCTTGAACTTGCTTTCCAGCTCAGTGAGGGACTTGTCAGAGTTGGAGTAGGCATCCCCAATCTGGTGGGACTCCCGCCTCAGGTACTTGCCATAGCTCTCTTCCCCATCCAGGTCGTAGGAGATGCTTTTGCTGATGCCCTCCAGGACGCGCCCAGCATCCTCCACCTGGCGGCCCAGCACCGTGAACTCCTCTCGAAGGGTGAGGCTCAGTAAGCTACTGGCTTGGCCCCCTTCCCCCTGGGAGCAGCGCCGGCGATCACTCACCCTGAAGAGCAGCTGGCACTTCTCTGGGTCATCATTCTCCTCATAGTCTCCATCAGGCACGAAGTAATGATGCAGAGTCCCATTAGACATTTCTGGGTACAGGGGACCATCAAAATAGCCTCGACACAGGTGGCAGAAGAAACCCATCCAGATCAACTTCGGGAACACCATTCTGGATATTTGGGAGAAGAGTTTTAGTTCAGGAACAAGGAATGGGGTCCCCCCTGGGAGTCAGTGGCTCGGGGTGACCGCGCCCTCCTCAGGCGCAGCAGCAGCAGCCGGCTTGCCGCACTCCCGTCCTGGTTCCCAGGCAGGCTTCATGTGGCTCTGCTCAGCGCTCTGTACCAGTTCCTCTCTGTCCCTGCTCTTTCTGCTGGGCTGCTGGACCTCAGCCTTGGCTTTTCCAGCAGGATCGCCCTCCCCAGCAGTGGGGACCTGCCGTTCCAGGTCCTGGCTCTGCGGCCACCTTCGGAGTTCCCTCTGGCTCCAGGGAGATGGAGCTAGTAGCTAAGAGAAGCTGTTCTTGTGTTCTGATACTATTTCAACCCCTGGACTGGGTGGGAATTCAGAGAGCTTTCCCTTTGGCTAAAGATATCCTGAGGATTGCAGGGTTCTCAAATTACAGCTCATTTCACTTGGAAGCCAGGGAACAAGTTTGGAAAGAAAGCTCTCACCAGGTCCCTTATTAAAGGTACAGGGTATCTTTTTCAAGGTTGGAAGAGGAGAGAGAGAGAGCCTGTACAATAGGACTTAGTTTGAATGAGGATATTAGAGGATGACTAGAAACATCAAATCCAACTGCTATTAGTGTATTTAGGCAAGAGGTGATTGCTTTAAAGAAATGGCATCTCACACATTTAATTACTAGGTAAGATATATTTGTACTCATTTTCAAAACGTTTTTCTTTGAGCATAAAACTTGAAGTATTAGAAATAATAATTTTGTTTGGAAATAGTTTAAAGCTTTTTTTTTTTTTGGTTTTTCGAGACAGGGTTTCTCTGCGTAGTTTTGCGCCTTTCCTGGAGCTCACTTGGTAGTCCAGGCTGGCCTTGAACTCACAGTGATCCGCCTGGCTCTGCCTCCTGAGTGCTGGGATTAAAGGCGTGCGCCACCACCGCCCAGCTAAAGCTTATTTTTAGCAATCAATGTTTCAGAAATAACATGAATATAGAAAATGTATTTTCTATATTCATAGTGCCTAGTTGCTAATACAAATAAAAGTAGAAGTTTTCAGTTTATCAATCAAAGGACAACTGAGACTGAGGTGCAATCTATTAAACAAAGTCCTGCTGAGCCTGACTGAGTCTATTTACTCCTTGACTGCTGGGGCCTCCTTTCAGATACAGACAGAGCTGGTGTATTTATCCACAAGTAGAATGCTAAGGAAGTTGTTACTGTCTTAGAGTTAGATTGCAGTTCAGCTGCTAAGGTAAAGGATTTAAAATTAAGTTTAAAAAATCCCATTCTAATTAATTTATGAATACTAACATTACCACAGTGGGTTTAAAGAAGCAACCCAGACATCTGTCCAGCTTCTGGTTCTAGAGCATCTCCATAAACATATACGTACTCAGAACACCAAGTCCCATGGCCATTCCAAAACAATGGAGATCCTAGTGATGTTTAAGTTGTGGGTTCATACTTTGCACTTTCTCCATCAAGTGCTTTTCTCTTTTTAATACTTATATAACTTGTCCATCACAGCCAATTTCTTCAACTTGTACTTCTTGATTGAACTAATCCATTTGGAAGTCTACACTGTGTTTAGCACCCCATGGATATCCTTAGAGAGTTTGTCTCTCTGGTTCTGGACATGTTCCCCAAATTGTTTTGTATCATGAAAGCAAGGGCCACCAGATTGCTGCTGTGACTGCCCAGTTCCTCTCGACTTCTGGTAAGTGATGCCAAGGTTTTGCAGGCTCAGCACTACCATACTGACTGAAGGTCCAATGATGGGATAACCCAATGTGTGCCTCAGAAGGGAGCGTACAGTCACACAGGGCACAGTGGCTGCCATCTGGGTCATCAGCCCCAGCCTTGGGAACAACAGCAGATAGCGGGCTGCTGTTGCCAGTAGAGCTTTGGGTGCTGAGCTGGGTGGAACTCTCTTCAGAAGGGCCTGATGGACACCAGGGCCTTGTGGGACTTGTGATACCAGCTTCCATGTGGCCTAGAAATGTGAAACTGTGAAAAGACTACCAGTTTCTTAAAAAAAAAAATCTCTTTTTCCCACCAGGCCATTTTAGGTTTTGATTTATAAATTGTTAAATAGCCATTTGATGAGCCATCCATTTGTTCAAATGTTTATTGAGCATTTATTATACATTGAATTCCGTCTCCAGCATTGAAAATACAACATTGAACAAAACTAGAAACAAACCATTGCTTTCCAAGAGCTTTTAATTTTTGGAAGTGCAGGGAGAATTAAAGTAAAATAAATAAACTTATATTATATATTGAATGATTTCAGGATTGTGGAGAAAAGAAACAAGAAGTAGGTGGAAAAATAGAAGCAGGAAGCTATTTTCATAGCTATTTGCTATTTCTGCCTTGAAATGTAACTGAGCCCCTCGCACTGAGTGTCCACGGTTCTGCAGAGTCCTCCTTGGCACCACAAGGGGCGGCTTTCATTCAGATGCACACGGCCATGCTGTTGACAGGGCTGTCATCACTGTCACCGTCACAGGCAATCCAAACTTCTAGACAGACCATGAAAAACCTAACTAAGTAACTAGTTATTTATTTAATGTAAAATCACACATACTTTCCAAAGCACGTTCTGATGGCCTCACATCTTAGTTTTTCTCTAGACATTTGACATCATGAAAATGTAGACCAAAGCAACGTTTCCTCAGTCTTTAGGTCAAGTAGAAGACCAAGGCTCATTTTCATTCTGTCCCAGGAGAAAACTCCAACCTTCTCTAATTTAGAGACTGAGCTGTGGGGCTCGCAAGACATTGCCTCATTCCATTTCCCTGGGACATTCACAAATGACAGCTGATGAATTTAAATTGCCTATTTGGCCAAAGAAAAGACCAAGGATTTACTCAGCTCCACTCTGCTTCTTGCACAATCCACCCCCTCTGACTTACAGACCAATTCAATCATGCAAAGTTGTATTAATGACTCATTACCACTTTCCTACTTACAGGATGTGGCTTTAATTAAACATATATACCAAAACATACAATAAAATATTTTAGCCTGTAACCAGTTGTTCTCCAGCCAAAGAGTCAGACACATAGAGTCATAGAGTCATAAATAGAAGAGATGGGAGCATTTACTTTCTTCCTGTAATAATTTTATCTAAAGATACAAACACTGTACCTTGAATCAGTAAAGAACTATTTCTGTGCCAGTGAGTTCATGCAAATTTCACTCTTACTAGACATAAAGGAAAAGTCATTGACTTAAATACACTTTTAGATTACGTTTTCAGACAGACTTGGTCAAAAACCTAGTTTTCTTTTATTATCTCTTGGTCCCACTACTGTAGTGGGTAGTTGTTCCAGCTTTGACCTGAAAGTATTGCCCCTAGTGAGGCTTCCAGTAACTGCCATGTCTACCTATGACCTGACCCTGGGGTGGGGCCCAGAAGGGAGCCCTGAAGACGGGAGATCAGGACGTGCAGGGCCTCTTGGTTCCTTGTGATCCTGGGTGCTGGATGGTAGACCAAACAGAGTTCTCCAGAGAACACCACTGGACTGCACCTCACCTCTCCCGGATCCTGTAACCAACCCCTTTACTGGCTGTAAGTTACCCCAAATAAACCTCCTTTTTAACTACATAGAGTTGCCTTAATAAACCCCCCAATACACTACATTAGTTTTTATTCATTGTTGGGCAGTACCATTCACTTGTGTTTCCAAAATTAGCAATCTCTTCGAGAGTTATACGCCACTTTGTTTGTATCTAACAGGAACAGCAGATGGATTTTCTGTAGTTCAATCCAGACCTCTTGCAT
Source organism: Peromyscus leucopus (assembly GCF_004664715.2). Taxonomy (NCBI): domain Eukaryota; kingdom Metazoa; phylum Chordata; class Mammalia; order Rodentia; family Cricetidae; genus Peromyscus; species Peromyscus leucopus. Next base: position 85,073,642 of record NC_051066.1, read on the forward strand.
CAGCATTGGTGCCCATGACTGGTCTCACTGGATTTATCTATAAATTAAGATGATGATAGCCTAAGTCTTGGGATAGTCCTTTTGGTTTAGGAAAATAAGAGCTCTGTGTGTCAGCTAAAGGTCTATAATATGAACTGAATGGCTGGGTAATTTTGGGTCCTGTTTAGAAAAGGGCCAGTATGGAGATAGACTCAAGAAAACTGTCTATGAATGGTCTCCCCACACCATAGCTCATTTTTGTGAAGCACACCTGGGAGACACTGCCACCTTTTGCAATAGTGTGCCTACAAGTGTTTAGCAGCTGGCTAATGGGGCAGGGCTTCCATATGCTGCATTTGCTGATTTTCATGTGTAAATATACCAATAAAGAAAAAAGTTCCTCCTTATTTATGGCCAGCATTATTGAATGTAGAGGTGGGGAAATGAATACATTAGTATATCACCACACAGCGTTCCTCTCATACAGACACATTAGATGAGCTGAGTTCAAGAGAACAGGAAGTAGTAAAAGCCTTGCAACACTAAGTGATAAGTTCTACATACATGTCCCCTTTGTTATAGTTTTTAAGTTACCAATTTAAATGGTGCAGATTTCTAAAATGGTAGTATTTTTAACAATTGCCTTGTAAAATTCCTGGAAACCTAACAATCAACTCTCAATAAGCAGTGCAAGCCATTTCCAACAAGCTGTCTTCAGCACACCATGATCTTTTGAAGAAACACTTCATTTTTTTTTAACCTCATAACAGTTTTTATTGCTTAATATTTAATATGTGCCAGATTCCATCCTGGGCTAGTCTGCTAGGGTCAGAGCTAAGGTGGCTTTTGGGAGTTTGCCTAGGAGAAGTGAAGCCAGAGGTAAAGTCCAAACACAGCATAAGGACAGAGTCTTCTAGAGTAAAACTGAGGTGTGTTATCTGCTGATAGAGAAAACATTTGAGTCTAGACAGAACATGAAGACAAGTGAGAAAAGCAGACATCAAGTAATTTAGGAATATTGGAGACCTTAGGAGTCCTCTCTGGAGTAACACAGGTAAGCAAATGAATCCTTCTGCCCAACCCCAACTATTTATAAATGCTAAATTTCCAGCATACAACATCAGCAAAATTGGCTCACCTGAAACTTACATATTCCTTTTCATTTTAGTATACTTTAAAAATCTCTTGATCAATTATGACTTTGGAAATGATAGCAGGAATTTAGGTTAACATTGTGAACTTAAAACTCTGTAACTTCACTTTTTCAAAGGCTTTCTGATCTCCTGCCTATTCTTGATCATAATAACAGTAAAACTTTTATAAAAGAGAGGCTCACATTCATGAAGAGTTTATTAGTTACTTATCCTGTTGCTGTGGTAAAATACCCAATGAGAATAAACTGAGTGGATGGAAGATTTACTTTGGTTTACAGTTCAAGAGTAAAGGTCATTATAGTGGATATGCTATGGTGGTAAGTGCTTGAGGCAGCTAGTCACAATACATTTATAGCCAGTACTGGGGAGAGAGGGAGGGAGGGAGGGAGAGAGAGAGGGGGGGATCAGTCAGTACTTAGTTTGTCTTCTGTTTGTATTCAGTATAGGACCCTTGTCCATGAAATGGTGTTGCCCACAGTTGAAGTATGTCTTTTCATCATAACTAACCTAATCTAGATAATCCAATGCAGACAGGGCCGGAGACTTGTCTTCTAGATGATTCTTGATCCTATTGAGTTAGCAAGTTAGTTATATTCACCACCAGAAAGTTTAGAATGATTGGGTCACCAAAATGTACCTTGAGATCCTAGAAAGAGACACTATTACATTCCCAATATCACAAACTGGACCACATCAAAAGGAATGAAAGACAAAGGGTGCTGCCTGGGGACATAGTAGATAGAGGTCCTGAGGTGAGAGGATCAAGGTTATTGAGTAGATGGGGACAACACAGACAATAGATAAACTATTAGCCACCTTGGGGATGCTTTAGTCAACTAAAAGTTAGTAGCATTAATTGAGCAGTGTTTGTTTAGAGAATGCAGGAAGAAGAGAGAAAGAAAATGAGAAGGAGGGGCAATGGAAATGACACAGTTGGTAAAGGGCTTACTGTGCAAGCATAGGCACTGAGTGTGATCTCTGGAACCCATGTAAAAGTGAAGCATGCCAAATGCTTCTTATGCCAGCAATGGAAAAGTAGAGATAACCTTTTATCTCAACTTTCTGGGGTTCATCTGGGGTTCTCTGGCTAGTCAACCAAGCTCAATAAATGAGCTTCAAGTTCAGTGAGAGACCTTGTCTCAAAAGTAAGGTAGATAGCACCTGAGGAATGATACCTAAGATTGTCCTTGGGCCTCTATGCATGCACACACACACACACACACACACACACACACACACACACACGCACACACGCACGCACGCATGCACGCACACGCCACACACACACACACACACACACACAGAAATAGAAAGAGGAGAAAAAGATGAGCAAGAACTGGGGAAGGAAGGTAGCAAGGAAAAAGGAAGAACAGAAATAAAAAGTTAAATAAATTTTATATAGTTTCTGTTACATACGTATTTACTACATTAACTGTTTTCTATAACACCATTGGTTAAGGATGGGAAGGAAGCCATTAGAGTCTCAAAAGGGATATGGTTATTCTAAGTAATGTGAATATTTCATATATTGTATCTAGCTAGAATACACAAAGCAAAAATCTACTGTTAGTAAGGGTATTCTAGGAATATAATTGATAGAATAAATCTACATATTTATTAAAAGGGGATTTATTATAGTGATTTACAGACTATAATCTGGCTATTCAACAGTGGCTGTCTCCTGATGGAAATGCTAAGAATCTAGTAGGTATTCAGTCCCTGATGTAGATATCTGTTTGTCTTCAGTTTACATTGGAATCCCAAAGAAATAGACTCAAATACTAATGAAGAAACTCCTTGGTAGCAGAATAGATGGACTTGCCATCGAGAGTGAGAACAATCAGGATAAAAGCAGAGCTTCTTCCTCCCATGTCTGTTTATGTGGGCTGCTACCAGAAGGTATGTCCCAGATTTAGGGTGGGTCTTTTGATCTCAAATGATTTGTCTTAGTTAGGGTTTCCATTGCTGTCAAAAGATACCATGACCACAGCAACTCTTATAAAGGAAGAATATTTAATTGAGGGGCTTACATTTTCAGAAGTTTAGTCTATTATCATCATGGTGTGACATAGTGGCATGCAGGCAGACACGGTGTTGGAACAAGAGCTGAGAGTCCTTATATCTTGACTCACAGGCAACAGGAAGTGGCCTGAGACACTGGGTGGTATCTTAAGCATATAAAAGACTTTAAAGCCTGCCTCACAGTGACACACTTCCTCCAGCAAGACCACACCTACTCCAACAATGCCACACTTCTATAGTGCCACTCCCTTGGGAGGCCCTTTTCTTTCAAACCACCATGTTCCACTCCCTGGCCCCTAAAGGCTTGTAGCCATATCATAATGCAAAATGCATTCAGTCCAACTTCAAAAGTCCCCATAGTATACAACAATCTCAAATTTATTTAAAAGTCTAAATATTTAAGTATAAATTAAAAGTCTAATTAAGTCTAAATATAAAAGTTTAAATTATTTCAAAGTCTCTTCTAGGACTCATACAATCTCTTAACTGTAATCCCCTGTAAAATGAAAATAAAAAGCAGATCACGTATGTCCAACAAATAATGGCACAGGGTATATATTATCATTCCAAAATGTAGGGAAGGGAGCATAGTCAGGAAATACTGAACTAAATCAAGACCAAAATCCAGCTAGACAAACTCCAAACTCTGCATCTCCATGTCAAACTCCCCATCGGATGTCAAAATGCTCTTCAGATCTCCAACTTCTTTCAGCTTTGTTGACTGCATATTTCTTTCTCTTGGGTTGGTTCCATTCCCTGCTAGCAGTTTTCCTCAGCATGTATCCCACGGATCTGGCATCACCAACATCTTGGGGTTCTCCAAGGAAATCCAGGCTTCAATTTCATAGTTTCATGAAATGGCTTCTTTAGGCCTCCATTCAGGGATACCCCAGACACATACCTGGCCTCAAGGACTTTTCTTGGTCATGGAGGCAAATTCTGTAGTCACTTTCTTCTATCTTTAACTCTAAATCAGAACCATGTGGCCAAAGTTGCCAAGTTCTGCTGCTTGCTCAGGCTGGAATGTGTCCCCCTGCCCCTTGTTCAATTATGTCTTCCCCAGTTTTCTGCTTTTCTTCACTGCCTAAGCTTTGCTGTCATTGAAATTGCTCTGTAGACCAGCCTGGCCTCAAACTCAGAGATCCACCAGCCTCTGCCTTATGAGTGCTGAGACTAAAGGTGTGGACCACCACACCCTGCTCTAAGCTTTTCTTTAATTCCTTTCAACAAGTTGGAAACTTAGCTGGGTGAGATCTTGCCCTGAGGTCACCACTCCCTTTATTCCATTTCTTAATCTGTTTATCTCCTTGAACATAGAATTTAGCTCCATTCCACTTTCTGGTGCTACTTTTATCCTCAAATATTTTCTGTCTTACTGCCTTGAAAAATAGTCTCTCATTGAACCTGGAGCTACACTGGCAGTTAAAGTATTTCTAAGCAAATTTTTTGTCTTCACTTCTCAGAGTGCTGGGGTGACAGAAGTATGTGTATAAATCCAGCTTTTTAAGTGGGTGCTGGGGATTCAAACTTGAATCCTCATGTTCATACACCAAGCATCTTACTCACTGAACTCTCTATCTATCCTTCCCTTTTACGATATGTATTGCATTGTTCTGGATTCACTTATTAATTTGTATGCCTCCCCTATTAGATTGTGAGCTCTTCAGGTTTACTTCTGTATTTTTGTGATTAGTACACAGTTACGGCCAAATGCTTGCTATTTGTTGTGATAGCTGAACTGTGGAATTTGAGGAATTTTATTATTTAATAAAGGTTAGATAGTCTATCAGGGTTCACATTTTTTCCCTGACCATCAGTCAATGTGTGATGTTTTCATGAGGAATCTGGATGAACTTGGCAGGAAAGAAGGGGAGGAGCACTGTGGATTCCAGCAACTGGAACGTGCAGCAGAGAGAGAGTGAATGCCCCTCAGAAGGAGATTGCCATCCTCGGTAAACTGTGGGGCAGTCTCTGCACAAAGTCATGGGAGATTATGGTTTATAAGCTGAGGAAGACACAGGTTATCTGGCAGCATAGTTTGCTGTCTTTCTGATAAAGATTTTTCTTAGTTTTCTGATGTCTGAAGCATATATTCTGGGGTTACCATCCAGTCGAGTTTGCAGAAGGATTAGTTCTTTTTTCTTCCTAATTTGTGAGTGTTTTATTTCTTCCTTGACTTGGTATGATCAGGCTGCTGTAATGGATAATTGAAGATTTTTCTCCAAGAAATAAAAGTTGGCTCCTAAGATGTATACTGGAGAAATAAGCATAATCACAGAAAATTGATAAACGTAATATTTATTGTTGCATTGTTTCTTAGACTAGCAATCTGGAAACAAGTTAGATGCTACTAATAGAAATAAACAAAAATGCTAAATTCATTCCATATACATATATTGGAAACATTTTACACCTTTGAAAATTAATTTTAATGATATGTTAACAAATGGCAATGATTATGACAAAATACTATATTAAAAATACTTAATGGAGAAAACAAGACTGAGTACAAAGTCAAAGATGATATTTGACAAAATGTAGCAGGCTTCCTTCTACACAGAGAATATAGGCCATAACTCTGCCTGCAGCATGGTGTGCATTATCTGTATTTTCCATAGTAATGTGTAGTACAAATTTAAAGAAGAAAGGAGAAATAAAGAAAGGGAATCGGAACAGAAAGAGTTGTAGTCTAGTAGCAGTCCTATTGTGGAGCTCCTTCCACAGGGTTCTTCCCTGACCTCCTGAGCCGGGTTCTGCACACTGCAGACTCTCATTTGCACCATCAACTAAACCGCTCTGCTATGTGCCAAAGGAAAATGCTCTTTGGATTCAGGAGCTTCTGGAAGGCTCATTCCATTGTCAAATAAGATCAGCATGTTTCATTACTATGGATTTGCACTTAAGTTTAGACTTCTGTGGGCTATTTTTTTATTGCTAGCATCAGGAATTGGATTGGAGAACAAAGTGAGGAGAGATGCAACTTATATATTATAACTATTTTGTGGTATATGAGGCTATATGAGGCAAGTAGGAAACTAACCAGAAATCCTGAAATTCAGGATTTATAATCAGTTCTAAGTAGTTCTAAATAACTGAATTTAAATTTTTTTCTTAATTCCAGGTCATTTGAATATTTATTGGAATAATACTGCTTCCACAAACACAAACGTTGCCTCACACAATTAAATGAAAGAGTTCCCTGCAATAGGTTTCTAATCTGGTTGGCTACATATAGATGAGAAGAAAAAATTTAAATACACATAGAAAGATAGTTACCACATTTTTGTAAAATATGCAGTTTTGCCTCAGAGCTAGTTAAACAAAGACTGAGAATGTATGACCGCCCACATAGTAATGTTACTATAAAGGGAAACAACAACAACAAAATGTTTAATTTCCCATTTTCAAAGATAAAAGATAATGGTAACAATTTTAATAAAATTAAAAACAAAACAAGCTCTCTTGGTTCAAACATTAACCATAGCAAATTATCCTCTGACATGCATTCTAAGCTATGAAAACTAATGATCAATTTTTTGATGTTTAAAAATAGATAATATGCTACCAAGGTGGTCTCCAAGTAACCAAGTAACAGATGATGTTTGTAAAGACTCAATATTTTAAAAGATAGAACACACTTTTTTTTCCTCCCAAAGTACACCAATGTCTGGTACAAGTTGGCAGCTATTTATAATTTATGACTAGTGGAAATATTTGTGACTTGTAATAACACTGTTGTGGTAGAACAAAATTAATAGGCTCCAAGATATTCAGTTAAAAAAATACACAATAGGAAACTATTTCCCATCTTAGACATTCTAGTAAGTGTAAAGAAGGGCAAGCCACCTCACTGTGGGGTCCAGGATGGAGCCCATGTCTACCATGTATATGCATGGGATGTGAGGTCCGTGCTGGAGCCCATGTCAACTGTATATATGCATAGCATTAGCCTGAGGCTCACTGTCTAAGAAAAACCATCCTCCCCACTTTTTCCTGAAATTGTTTATTGATAATGGTTTTATCTCAAGCAAATAAACAACAACCAAAAATGAAAACAAAAACAATCCAGAAGTCAAATGGAAAATGACTAAAGTGTTTTCAATAAAAGAAAAATAATATTCCTGTTAGGAATAATATAAACACATTTAAAAAAACAACTGAAAGCGATTTGTCATTTAGAAATGTGCTTTCCACTCATAGATCCATTTTATTTTATTTTTTTTTACGATCCTTAGCCAGAGGAAATTATTTCTTAGTTTTATACAAAAGGAGCCTCCTGGCTCAGTGTGGCTGCATTCCAAAGCTGGCTGAAGAGAGAAGAAAGGGATTAGTTTTGGAATGCTGGATTCACTGTGGTTTGCAGCTCTGGGTGCTGAGCAGCAGCAGGTGACAAGAAAAATAGAAAGTGAGCATTCAGAACCAGAGTCCACAGGAAAGCAAACATCTGGATTCAGAGGCTTGGCCTTAAGTGGATAAATGCTTTTGTGCTTTCTTCTGCATTTTCTAACCTATTGGAATCCTGGCCTAGAATACTGCACAAGAAGAGGTTCCCAGATTCAAGGAGGAACATCTCTTGGTTGAAACAAACAGGCAAACAACAAACAAACAAAAAACACTCCAAATAAATAAAAATCAAATTCAGAGTTCACGAAGATTGTTGACCCAGGTATCACAGTTAAATTTAAGATACTAAAAAAATCCTGCAATGTGCTTCTAGTCAAAATAGAGTAATAGTTTGTATGTGTCTTTCACCTTGGAGAACCTAAAATAATAGGTACAATATATTAAACAGTTTCTTAAATAATAGAGCATCTGAAAATATGAGTTGATGACTCCTGAGACTCTGGATACTATATCCTTCGCAAGGTGAGGGAACCTGGAGGGACCGGAACTTGCTTTGACCAAATTGAAATAGATCTGTCAACTTTTTTTTTTTTTTTTTTTTTTTTTTTTTTAATACAGAAGCTGTTTCTAAAACTCATATAGAAATGCAAGTTCTCTGAGTGGCTGGAGAGATGATGCAGAGGTTAAAATCACTTGTAACTGTTGTCGAGGACCCCAGTTTGGTTCCCAGCACCATCACAGTGGCTCACAACCACTTGTAACTTCACTTCTTGGGGATCTGTCACCCTCCTCTGTCCTCCATGGGCACTAAGTATGCACATGACACATACATATAAGAACAGCACTCACACAGACACATAACATAAAAATGAACAAATCTTTTAAAAACAAGTTTGAAGTCTGGGTAACTTACAGTCCATGACTTTAAGACCTATTAGAAAACCCCAGTTTTGTAGACTACACAGACAAAACTAGTATTATGGTGGAGAGAGAGGTTCCACTTCTGTTTGCTACAGAAGAACAGACAGTACAGAAATATACCAGCACATTCATGGTTAAATAATTTTAAACAAAGATTCAATGATTATCCAGTGAACAAAGACATTTTTCCAAGTGGAGCTAAAACAATTTAAAATTAGTTTGTAATAAAATGAATAGTATGTATACATAATTATGTATTAAACTCTATGCCTCATATAAAAAATTAACTTGAAATGAATCATAGGTTTACGATTCAGCCCCAAAATGACTGTCTCCAGAAGATAACATGAGAAAAGTTATGTGACTTGAATTGTACAAAATGTATTAGCTATTCAATTTATGCTGCTTAATTTCTTGTCACTTGACACAAACCAGGGTCATTTGGGGGAAGAGGTAACCTCAAGGGAGACAATATCTCCATCCGATTGGCCTGTAGGCAGGCCTGTGGGCATTTTCTTGATTGATGGTTAGTGGGAGAGTCCAGCCCATTCTGGTAATACTTTTGGGAAGGTGGTCCTGGGAAGTAGAAGAAAGCTAGATGAATGTGAGCCTGGAGAATGACCCATAAGGAGTATTCTTCTGTGGCCTCTGCTTCCAGTCCTGCCTCCAGGTTGCTGCCTTGAGTTCCTGTCCTGACTTCACTTCACAATGGACTCTGAGCTGTGAGATGAAATAATTCCTTTGCTTCCTAAGTTGCTTTTGGCTATGGCACTTATCAAAGCATCAGAAAGTAAACCAGGACAACATTAATATCATAATTTATAAGATAAAAATTGATAATGATGGCATGAAAATTAAGATCTTATGTTCAAAATATTTTGTTAAGAAGATAGAGACAAAAGCTACAGCTGGGAGAAATTATTTCCACATCACTTTTCTAATAAAAACTATGTAAAAAAACACCCTAAATCAATAAAATAACAAACATCTCAATTCAAATGGATAGAAGATTTGAGCAGACACTTAACCATTAGCAGCTGGCATATGAAAAATTCTTGGGAATATTAGTCATCAGTAAAATGCAAATCAAAACCATAACAAGATACGACTACACATTTACATGAAAATATAAAGCACTCACGTAGTTAAAAAAGATTTATTTAGTGATGACTTACAAATGAAGGAATGATAGTCGGGGGTCTGGGAAATGTATCAATCCACGGTTCTCTGAGCTCGCACAATCAATCCCACTATCCAGGTCCACGCAGAAGCCCCCAGACGGCCCCCACCACTCCCCCACCCCCCCCCCCCCTCGTAGCTAAGTGCCAGATCTCAATTAGCTCCAGATCCAAGCTGGAATGGCTACCACTACAATTTACAAATAGTTTTAAATTTTTATTGTGTCTACAAGGGTGTGAAGCAACTGGAGCTCACACATAGCTGACAGAAACAGAACTCTAAAACCACACAGAAAACAGTTGGATTTGGAGAAATGGCCCTCTCATGGGTTTGAACTCTCAGTCCTTAGCTGGGTAGTGGTGTTTGGTGAGGCTGTGGGATCTGTAGGGGCAGGAGGTATGGCTGGCTGGTGGGGGTGGATCACTGATGGTGGGTCTTTGAGGACGATCAGTCAGTCCTGATGCTGGTCCTGCTCTTTGTCTTATCTCTGCACATGTGAACGAACCTTGTCATACACTCCTTTTATGACTCGGGCTGCTCACACTGTCACTTCTTCCCCACGATGAGGAATTGTATCTCCTGAAGTTGTAAGCCAAAATATGTCTTTCCTCTACTAAATTGCTTCTGAATTTTAATACAGCAGCAAGAAATGTAACCAATGGAGATAGCTTTTAAAGTTTAATGCAGATCTGCTGCCTGATCCAGTCACTGTACAACAAGTATCTACCTAAGTTAAATGAAAGCAGGTGTTCATACAAACTGACTCATGGATGTTCATAGCACTTTGGTTAGTTAAGAGCTCTACACTAGAACTTACACAAATGTCCATCAACAAGTGAATAAAACAATTCCATATACTTAGAATAGTTACAACAACATAGAGTAGTCTCACAGTGGTTATAGTCCTCTACAGAAGCCAGATAATCAAGAGTGAGAGTCCCATTTAATTCTAGAAAGTGCAAAAACTATAAGAAATTACAGAAAAAAAATTACAGGGATTACAGATGTATTCATTGTCTTGATTGTGATCATATACAATTCATAGATGCAAACCATGTAAATGTATGTGCTAAAAGATCTTACTTTATACTTGGAACCATATCGTTTATTGTGTGACAGTGACAATTGAATATCAATGAAGCTGCTAAAACTTTTATCACTCATAAAGTAGGAGTGATACTTTATACTTATTCAGTCATTTTTATTTTTATAATGCAATTTGGTTTGTTTGTTTGTTTTAGGGTTGAGTGACCTCATTCCCTTTAGGAGAGGTAAATGTGGGCAAAGGGCATATATACATGTATTAAAATGTCATAATGAGACTCATCATTTTATACTCATTGGAATTTTAAAAAGAAGACTGGATTTACATTCTACCTTGGAAAGCACACTTCCTCTCTTATGGGCTAGAAATGAGCCACAAGAGAAGCAGCCATGAGACAGGTTGTATTGGCTCTTATTTAGGAAAATCACCTTGACAGGACAGTGTTAGTTTCCCATCACAATATTCCATACGATAAAAGCAGCATTGAGGCAAGGTGGTGGTGGTCATGCCTTTAATCCTAGCACTTGGAAGGCAGAAGCAGGAGAATCTCTATGAGTTCAAGGCCAGCCTAGTCTACAGAGTGAGTTCACGTACAGTCAAGGCTACACAAAGAAACACTGTCTCAAAAAACCAAAACAACAAACAACAAAAAAAGGAAAACAAAGCATTATTGAATGCTGCTAGGATGAGAACCAGACATGGCAAGAACAGTAAAAACTATATCAGGCATTAGATTGGACATATATGTGTCCAGGGATATTCATTCACTTCTTACATGTTCTGCTCATATGGCAAATTCCAAGGTTCTTTCAGCTTGCTGATGCCTTCAGATACAACAAACCTTATGTTTTATGCATTACTACCAGGCCTTGAAAGTCTATGATATTTCTTTAAGGCGCTTATCATTTTTCTGAGCTTCATTCAGCTAAAAAAAAAAAAATACCTCCTTAATTTTCTACTTTTTGATGTGAATTCATCCTGGATAATTCCCTTCTTCCACTCTAGGGCTCTGTTTCCGGAGTGAAAGGGTAGAGGATTACTAATGTTCTATTTACTTGTTTTACTTTCTTTGAAATGTTCCTCCTGTTCCCTCTTCAGCCTGGAGAAAGCCTACATATGCTTTCTGTTCTAGGAAACTCCGGCTGCCTAAACAGTTCTGCAAAGCTATTGTTTATACCTGGGTCTGAGCTGATGGAAGCTCCAAAGTCACATGGCAAGGCATTTAATTTTTCTGTGTATTTCTCCTACAATTTCTACCTTTAGAAACCAATGGCAGGTAGGACAATCTATTTTTCCCCCTTAGGAAGACAGAAACAATATCTATTCATCTCAGATAAAACACCTACACAGACCAAAGAAACAGTTCTACACAAACCCAGGCTGATGAGACAATGAGTTTATTGGGGTGACTTACAGGAACATAGGTCACCCAAGCACCTGAAAGTGGTTGAAAAGCACATGCAAGTACGGGTAACAGCTGTAAAAACTGTGTCACTGATATGTCCTACATAACTTGCAGGTAGCTCCAGCAAAGAGTTCACCCTCCTCAGCAATCCTTTACTGCTTATATAACCTTAGGGAGGAGGCCTTGTGAGTACTGTGACTTTCATTAGATTCCCCCTCCCTTTTTCATTGTTGTAGTCAGGAGTTTTCCTGTGTTCTGCCTGGTCCTGCAGCTCCTCTGACCCAAGTAAACACACAGAGGCTTATACCAATTACCAGTTGCATGGCATATGGCAGGCTTCTTGCTAGCTAGCTCTTATAACTTAAATTAACCCATTTCTATTAATCTGTGTTTTGCCACGTGTTCCATGGCTTACTGATCTGCTGGCATGTTGTTCATTGGCCAGCAGGGTGGTGTCTCTCTCACTCTGCCTTTCTTCTTCCCCTGTATATGCCTGGATTTCCCACTTGCCTCTAAGCTGCCTTGCCATAGGCCAATGCAGCATTATTTATCAACCAACCAGAGCAACACATATTCACAGCATACAGAAAGACATACCACAGCACATTCTTGCCAGAAATAGTAATTCAAATATTAAGTGTCCCAACATTCCTTTTTGTGTGTGCTTTTAGTAAATGCTACAGCTTCTGTTTCAATGTAGGACCCTAATATAACCTTCTTAAATACACTTAAACTGCTGGTTACACTGAGCACACATAGAAACCACTGTATACGTATATCAACTGAAATGACAATCATAGAAACAACTACAAGCACAGAGAACTCACTTGACTCAGGTTGCTGCCTGGCCCACAGGGATTAAAAGTTATCTTCTGTTGGGAATGGATCCTAGTCTATGAAACATGTCATAACTACAGAGATTTGTTTTCAAAGATTATGTCTTAGAAGCAAAGACATGCAACATGAATATTTATGATAGGCTAGGACTTAGCATTTAGTGGCTAAGTGCTGTACATATTTTTTTATTTAAATCTTATAACAGTGCTAGGATATTTGAATTATTTTTTTCCATTGCTACATTGCAAATGGGAAAATTGAGGATCATGGAGGTGAATAAACTTGCCTAAGGACATAGAGCTTGCTAGCTGAAGAATGGAAAATTGAATGTAAGTCAGCTTGATGAAAGTGCTGCTGTTCTCCGTTACTGTGCTAAATATCTTCTGAGACTGAGTGGAGTGAATGAAGCCAAAGCTTCTAAGAGTTTGTGCTGCCACTTGGACACTTGTTTATCTTTATTCTGGATTTTATATTTTCTCAAAGCATTCTCTACTATACGACTAATATTACACTTTCACTGTATACTCAAAGAATAAATAAATGTTGTTTTTGTCTCTTCTGAATATGGCCAAAATTGTGTTTTAAGAAAACACACCTTTTAGAAGAAATATGGTAATTGACTATTACTTTTTATAAGAATTTACATTAAAATGCTGAAAGTAGCTAGACAAAGAATGTAGGTTGAATGAAGGAAAAACTATGTTAATCTCCATCCCAACACATGCATTTCCAGAGGCCAAAGCCACATGTGGTAGAAGAGTCTTCTCATTTACTTCTTTGAGCTCACATGAAAGGTGGAGTGTCAACTCCTTTCAAATTATGAATCTTGGTATTGACATGAGCATGAGAATAATACTCATTTGTCTATCTCAGCCAAGCACCCACCAATCACTTGGGCCTAGGCATGTAACTATAAATAAATGACAGCTTACAATGATTCTGTGTTTGCTGTTTGTAATGTATCTTCTATTTCCAGTGAATTGAATAGTGTCCGTTCTGAGACATGTACTTCCCAGATTGCTTTGGGAGGCACACCATGAGACATGTAATTACCTGTTCCTCTGTGAAAGATAAACTAAAACACTTACATGTATGCAATACCAATTAATTTGACTTTTCTTTCTCTTTTTCTAAAAAAATATTATTATTATTATTTTTTCGAGACAAGGGTTCTCTGTATAACAGTTCTAGTTGCCCTGGAACTCACCTTTGAAGACCATGCTGGCCTCCAACTCACAGAAATCCACCTGCTTTTGCCTCCTGAGTGTTGGGATTAAAGGTATGTGCCACTACCTGGCTCAATTTGGCTTTTTTTTATGTTCTTCTATAGAACCAATGAATCATAGAATCCTATGGCTAGAGAGCTTCTTAGGCATATTCCAATGCTCAGGAATATTCTTAGTCATATCACTAGCAAGCAGCTATTCATGTCAATTTGAATTCCTGCAGTGATGTATCAGAAGTAGTTTATTTCATCACTGGGAATGTTAATCTCTAAGCTAACCTTTACATCTTGTGTGCATTTGTTAGCTTTGGTGCTATTCTCTAAAGATGCAGATTGTGTCACATCTGCTTGCTATGATATATTCGTATCATACACAGCAGTGAACTTTTCTGTCTGTTTTAACCTACCCTACCTACTGTCCCTCAGGCAATGGAATGAATGAACCAAGAATAAATATCTGAACTAGGAAATAATCTCCTTTGCAAACTTAAATTATAAACTATGGAATGTGAAGAATATAATGAGTAAAAAGAACTTTTGAATGGACCCCTCAAAACTCAGATTGTTGAGAGAAAACAAAGACAAAGCAGAAAAATTGGCTGTGTTCTGAAGCATTATCAGAAATTGCTGCTACAGCAAAAAGAGGTCTAATAGGATAGAATATTTTGTTGTTTGTTTTCAATTGTTTTGTTTCATTTATTCTCTAATTAGAGTATTAGCAAACTATGATATATGGTAAAAAATTAACAAGGTTGATGGACACAAAATAAATTATATATATATATATATATATATATATATATATATATATTCTTTATTCCACCCCTTTATTGAAGAAAATGTGGAAACAGAAAAAGCAGCAGTGTTATTGCAGGTTTTGGATCACATAGTGCTAACTCCTACAGAACTTAAGTACTATGTTCTTAGAAGGAACTCCCAGTGAACTCTGGAAGTCTAATAAAAAGATCACCCCTTCATCTGTTGGAGTGACTATTGGAAATGTGTAAAGATGGAGTCTCTGTCTTCCTAGTTCTTTGTATCTTCCTTTTGTGATTTTTTAATTTAATTTTATTTTATAATATTATTTAGTTCTACATATCAGCCACGGATTCCCTTGTTCTCCCCCCTCCCGCTCCCTTCCCTTCCTCCCAGCCCACCCCCCATTCCCATCTCCTCCAGGGCAAAGACTGCCCCGAGGACTGAGATCAACCTGGTAGACTCAGTCTAGGCAGGTCCAGTGCCCTCCTCCCAGGCTGAGCCAAGCATCCCTGCATAAGCCTCAGGTTTCAAACAGCCAACTCATGCACTGAGCACAGGACCCAGTCCCACTGCCTGGATGCCTCCCAAACAGATCAAGCCAATCAACTGTCTCACCTATTCAGAGGGCCTGATCCAGTTGGGGGTCCCTTGGCCTTTGATTCATAGTTCATGTGTTTCCATTTGTTTGGCTATTTGTCCCTGTGCTTTATCCATCCTTGGTCTCAACAATTCTTGCTCATATAAATCCTCCTCTTTCTCACCAATTGGACTCCTGGAGCTCTACCCGGGGCCTAGCTGTGAATCTCTGCATCTAGTTCCCTCAGTCATTGGATGGGGTTTCTAGCACGACAATTAGGGTGTTTGGCCATTTTTTGAGACAAGGTGTCATGAAGCCCAAGCTGGTCTGGCTTTGAACTTGCTGTGTAACCAGTTCCTAACTTTCCTGCCCTCATCTTCCAGGTACTGGGATTACAGGCATGTGCCATCAGGTCAGGCTGCATCTTTGCATTACTACAGTGAGCATTAAGTCTACTTTCAAGCCACTTGGACACAACATGAAAATTGTTGGTTGTGGCCATCCCACATACTCATGTCTCCTGACTTGCGTACATATGGTGACTCAAATTAGTCAGCCTATCTTTACCTAAGGCAGAACAGGAGCATATTAAATTGTACTTATTCTTAGAGGCCATATTCTTGGGAACTTTAATATATTTTGTATACCACCTTAGCTTAAATATTTTTGAATATTTAACTCTACCACGCTAACCTGAGCTGAGGCATTCATTGATGCACATAGATTTACCTACCATTAGAAGACTGGAGAACCACACTCTTTACCTTTGACATGGTGTTCATCAAGCTGCATTTGGCTAGCATTGTTGCTCTGACTATGTTTTTATTTTATTTTATTCTTTATGTGTGGACCAACTCTCAATCTTCTGACTCTGGACTGGCTGGCATATTCAAGTTAATGCCCTAGGAAGTTAACTGTCATAACTAATTCATACGTGAGCAGTTTCTTGCCTATTTCAGTCTCTAATGTCCTTTATGTTGTTAAGATTAAACTCTCAGGAAAAAAAAGGTTAAACTCTCAGAAGCTAATCTATTTTTGTCAATCACTTTGTTTTAACTGTATTTTCTCCTATATTGTGTGCATAGGAACAAGCCAGGAGACTTAAGAATAAATTAATAATTAAGACTTATGCTCTAGCACAAGGTTGGCAAGGATATGATATGTACTACTATATTATGGCTGTGACACAGATCACAAATTTTCTATCTTTCTTTCTCAACAAGAGATGTTGAGGAAATGCATCCATCCATTAATCTCACCACCTACTTATCAGTGTGTGTTCATTGTTTAATCAAGCATACATAAAACTCTTGTCATATCTCAGGCAGTGGTCTAGGCATTGAATAAAGTACAGTAGCATGAACTTGAGTTTAAAAAAGGAAACAAGACAATGTATATAATCCCTTGCTGCCTCCAAAGCTCTAATCAAACAGAAGAAAGGTAAGAAAATCTCTTCTATAGTCTTCTATTTCAAATTTTCTGTTAGTAACACTAATTTGGTGAAAGTGTGGCACCTAAAATAAATCAAATTAATTGCCATTCCTATACATGGATCGTCTTTTAGGATATTATCAAATTACTATAACCTTTGATTTTCATGGTTAGTGGATGGAAAAATTAAAATAAAATACTGAAACTAAATAAGAGTCATAGAATCTGGAATGCGCTGTTAAGTTTTTATTCATATTATTCAGTGTTGAACTGTAATCATGTACTAAGTACATGTGTACTCAAGCAGCCTGTTCAGCATTCATAACAGTTATGCAAGGTCATAACACAGGAAATGAACTTCATATAACAGGAAATGACAAATGCTTAAAAGAGCACAGAGTCAAAGGTAGAATAGCTGGCTTTGAATGGAGGCTTGTTCTGTCTGAGCTGTAAGGCCCCTCCCCAGTTCACTGGAGTGTCATTACCTCAGTTACATGCCCCTTTTGCTCTGCAGGCAATTCATCAGAGAAATAGTTTTCCTCCTTGCCAACAGACTGGAAATGCCCAGTTCCATCTGTCCATGGCTATTTACCCTGCTATATTAGTTCCTCCCTGCTTTTTTATTGGCTCTTAAAATGCTACATATTTTTCAACTGAGAATGATGGCGCCAACATATGGTTTCAATTGAATGAGTCTAATATATCAATATGAACAAAGAAGAAAAATAAAAACTTAAACAACCTCTTTATTTTTGTAAATATCTTTTAATAAAAATCTACAATGTGAAAAGTCTGGTACTAAGTTGAGACAAATTTATATTTGTTTACTTTTACCTCTCTTTTCATTATGCCTAAGTGTCAGAAACAGTCAGACACAGCTTTCATTCAGCTGCTTTTATGAGTCCTGAAGTTTGAGGCACTATTTACAGAACTCAGACTATAGATTACATTGTCTGCCTATGGCCTTGAGGTGGATCAGGAGTTGCCAGGTTGATTTAGTTCTTTATCCCTGAAAGACTGGAGGGATTTAACATACTACTCTCTTTTCACTGAAAGATTCTTACTTCTACAAAGTCTTGCCTTTGGCTTGAGAGTGAAGGAATTTTTATTAGATTGTAGTTATCCTCACCCAAAGCAGTTTGGTAAAACCTGGTGTGGTATGTCAGAAGCAATGAGGTAGGTTGTGGGAGAATTCTAAGTCTTCAAGAAAATTTGGTTCAGAGTAAAGAAGCCTCTGGTATATCAATTGCTGCAATAACATGAAGTAATCATAGTTCTTTTGTATATATTATTATGTTTGTGCTTTCATAATAGATGCTTTGAGTTAGATACTATAAATTGCATTTCCATACACAGGTGTGGGGTTCTTATTGTAAGGAAGCTTTGTGTTGCTTTAGTTCAGATAGTTAATGTCAACACAGACCACTCATACACATGACAGTGTCTTGCTTCATTTTGAGATCAGATTCCATGAAATTAATTGTTAGGTGTTCTTTAGCTGTCAGCCACTCTCAACAGCATGTTTATAGGCATCTTTCTTTTATTTTGGTTAGTACTTTAGATGTTGAGAAAAACTGTTATGAACAAAATGAGTTTTCTTTTGACTGTTTTCTTTGTAGATTTTATCTTGTTCTCACATTCTTCAAGATCGTGCAAGCTGAGTCCATCATCTCACATTTGATCATGAATGATCTATCACTTCTATTCCAATGAAGATAAGACAATTCTGAATTGTGCATTTCCTTATTTTCTTGTGTACAAGTGCGAAAATGAAGAAGCCAAAGATTATGGATCTGCAAGACAGAAGTACCTGAAATACTGGTAAACCACTAGAAGAAAAAAAGAAGAGGAAATCAGATACTCTTGAGACTGAGCTATGAATAGTGTATAAATTCCTCACTGTCATCGAGGTATTAGGGTTTATTGTTACATTATATTATTGAAAAATTTATTAGAATAGATTAATGGTACATAATGAGCATCATTATGACATTTTATACATTATAATGTAATCATTGGCAAACTTATTTTTTTCTTTTTTTCTGAGACAGGGTTTCTCTGTTTAGTTTTTGAGTCTGTCCTGGAACTTACTCTGTAGACCAGGCTGGTCTTGAACTCACAGAAATCCACCTGCTTCTGCCTCCAAGTGCTGGGATTAAAGGCATGCACCACCACTGCCCAGTGGCAAACTTTTTCTGTAAAGAGTAAAATAGTAACTATTTTAGACTTTTAAAGAGTCAAGAGATAAAACTAATGATATTATGGATACTTATAACAACAGAGAAGATGAAAGTTCCTAAATGTTAGTGATTAAATAAAAGATGTAGTAATAATATATAATGATATAAAACTTACCATGTAATACTGTATCCTTTGTAATACACATCCACTAAAGAGAAAAAGGAAATGAAGATATAATACTATTTAATTTTAATTTAAAAATAGAATTTACAGTCTAAAAAATCAGTTGCAAAATTTCTTTGGCAATGTCAACCTGGTCCAATTTTGATGTTATATATTAAAATATTTTCTCATTGACAATGTTTTTTCACATAGATTTTGGCTGAATGTTAGTATTAAACCATGTTCGAATGATTTTATGAGACCTGTTCACTTCTTAGAAGGACTTGTAGAATTCAATTAGATTCATCTCTTTTAACTTATATAAAAATTTATAATTCTTCTTTGTATTTGTGTCAGAGGACAACCTACAAGAGTTGGTTACCTTCTTCAACTGTATTGCTGTATTGGTCTCAAGATTTAACTCAGGTTGTCAGGCGTGGTAGCAAGTGTCTTTATCTACTGAGCTGTCTGGTTAGCTCTCCCAGAATTATCCCCAACTCACTGCTTTAGTATAACATTATTGTAGTGGGTAGCCATTCCAGCTTTGATCTGGAAGTTCCAACCCCCATTGAGGCTTCGGTAAATGTCATGCCTACAAGGCAGGGCCAAGAGAGGACCCCGAAGACCTGAGATCTGGATGCGCCGCTTGTCTTGGATTTTAGACCCTGGAAGCTAGAGGTAGATCGAACAGAGTTCTCCAGAGAACACTGCCGGACTGCACTACATCTTCCCGAGGCCCTGTAGCCTATCCCTTCATTTGTGAGTTACCCCACAAAATAAACCTCCCTTTTAACTATGTGGAGTGGCCTTAATAATTTCACCAATACATTATATTGAAGATTAATTATCTAAAATTGGATATTAGGTAGATTTTTATTAGTACAATTGAAATATGTACATTTTTAACATACTTATATTGCAGGTGAACAAAGTATCTGGAAGTTGAATGAATTCAGTTTTGTGTGGGAATGAAGATCTGATACTTGATTTTAATGTCACAAAAATGTATAAAACAGTTTAATGTTAGTTTGATCCAAATATTGTCACTGGAAAGCCTTAAGTTCACTATAAATATTTCAAATGGACATTGTTTTGCCTTTATAATTTTAGTTGAATTCATTAATAAACGTTACCAAATTTGTGACAAGTGTTAATTCTCAAAGTTCTGCATTTTTTGTTATTACTGAATAGGGATGGTTCTTTTCATTAAAAAAAAAAAAAGTCCAGAATAGGATGTGTGCACCAAGAAACAGAAAAAAAAAAAAAAAAACTTTAAGTAGCTTACTTCCATGAGACAGCATTAGTTAGCATTCTTAAGAGCAATTCACAGATTCAATCTGTTAACATTATAAAACTGGCAATGATTAAGTCCACAGGAAGAAATAAACTCTATCGATTCTACTGGGACAATGTCACTTTGGATTACATATAAGCTGCCAAGAATCTATTGATGAACAATGAAATGAAGAATGACAGGCTAAAGAAAACCTTGTACTGTGAAATCCACACTGTGAATTTGCTCAACTGAATCTTTTTTTTTTTTTTTTTTTTTTTTTTCGGATGCATCTAGGGTATTCTGAACTGTCTAACTGGATTTGAAACTATTGTTGCCTGACACAGACACTCAAAGACAAGTCTTTGGTCACTTTAGACTCTTCAAGAGGGACAGATAAGCAGCATTGATGATATATCTAATTGGTGACTCACTCAAGGAAACACTTAAGTGATATTGTTCTCAATGTCTTCAGTGATTTGAGCAATTTGGGGATCCGATCATGCATTAAGCACATAATTAACTCATCATAAACAATTTTTTGTTTGTTTAGTCAATTAAAAAGACAACCACTTTGAAACTTACTTTAATGTTAGCCTGATCTCTGTTTTTCAATATTTTTTTCTGTGAAGAAATTCCTGTCATGAGCTATCAGTTTTAAGCTTAATTTTTGACAATGAGTTGGGAATATTGTCATACATATTAATCAGGTAATCTCATTACAAATTGTACTCTACAGCTACACTGTAGAATACTTTGCTATATAATTTGATAACAACATAATTTATATTCTAGTGTACCTTAAAAACACAAAATCCAAAATCTACCTTTCTCTGTGGGAATAAGCATATGAATTTGAAATGGAATTAGATATTATACCAATGTAGGAAGGTGGCAATAGGAGGTTCTCCTCTAGATAGAGTCAATGACCTTGCCAGCCATGGGTAGTTGGCTAAGTTTTTAGTATCAGGCATGAATAACTCCCTGCTGAGTGAGCCTTAAGTCCAATTTGTGGGGATATTTTATTTGTGCTCAAATGTGGTGATATTTTATTTGTGCTTTAATAAAGTTTGCCCCGAGATTAGAGGAAATAGCAAGCCATTTTAAGTAAACAAGAAGTGAGGCAGCACATGCCCTTAATCCCTTAGCAGGCAGGATCTCTGTGTGTTCAAGGCCACACTAGGGAACAGAGCCAAGCATGGTGACACACACCTTTAATCCCAGTACCAACCATAGAGACCTGGAGGTCTGTACAGACAGGCAGAAAAATGACAGAGCTGTGTAGTAAGAGGAAGTAAGGAAGCTGAGCTCAGAGAGCCAATAAGAGGGCAGAACAGCAAGGCTGTTCTATATGGGTAGACAGGAAGTAACTTGCATTTGAAGCTGCAGAGTTGGTGAGGTAAGGTTGGCTGGTGGCTTTCCCTGTTTCCCTGATCTAAGGCTTTCACCCCTATATTTGGCTCCATTTTTTTGTTTAATAAGACCATTTAGAAACTTGTCTACACCGATCAGACAGCTGATGACTACCCCATTAGATAGAAATGTTATTACTACACAATTTGCTGAGCTGATTATTGTGATCCATAGCTTTATAGCTGGGTAGGGTTATTGTTTGCTTTTGCTTTTCTCCCTAGGCAGCTTGCATAGAACCTTTGGATACGATGAAAGATAAGTAGTGAGAGGGCTTCTAGGTTAATTCCAGCTCAATTCTTCCAAGTCCTATCTATGTCTAAAGTGTGTGTAATCTTCAGGAATAGGGTCTTACTTTAAAGTTCTGGGAGGAAACCAAGGACAATGGTAATAACTTCAAATATTGTCTACTCCCTATTTTTTTCCCTGAGTACATACATATGCACACACACATAGGCATTTAGGTCTATATACATATAGGCATATAAATGCAAAGTTTTCATTTATAATTCTTATGCATGGCACAAATATTTGAACATGTCTTAATTGCTTTTTTTGTTGCTGTGATAAATTACCCTGACAAGAGCAACTTCAGGAGGAAAGGCTTTACTGTGGGTTACAGTTCTAAAGGGACACAGGTTGTCATGACAGGAGAAGACAGGGTACTGGTGGAGAAGCCATGATATGAAGAGGAGGAGGCTGTATGATCATATTGCATCCACACTCAGGAGGCAGAGAATGATAAATTTATGGTGCATTTCAGCCCTTTTCTCCACTTACAGTTTAGGAGCCAAGCTTGGCAATGGTACTGCCCACAGTGAACAGGTCTTCTCACCTCAATTGTTGCAACACAGACATACCAAAAGGGTGTCTTCTGGATTCTGTCAATTGCCAATTAACACTAGCCACCACAGCATATATATGGAAAAGCCATATATAAAAGCCAAAGAGTGAGTTGAGGGGAATGTAAGGCTTACTAAAAAGTTTAATCAAAATCTGCCCCCATACCTTCATTGCAAAGCTCATTTTATTTCTTGGGCTGATGGATGTAGCACTTTCCTGGCTTGAGCTGAGTCTCCGGGATGACCTTCTCCATGTGTTTTCATTAGCCATTGAATCTCTCCCAGGGGGAGCAGAAACTCTGGCACTGCTTTTGATGACACACAAATGATGTGATGTCTGGTTTCCACTAAAAATAAAAAAAGCAAAGGATGTAATGCCAGAAATGAAAGTATAGACAATACTATATATATACATATCAGAGCATTGCTTCATATTTGAAGCAATTATCTCTGAGGACTGCAGGGGATCTGGACCACAGTGGACAGGCTTATGATGCTTAAACAAGTATGATGCAGAAAGTGGAGAAAGTGTAGGCTTCTTCCATCATAGTCCATTTGGATTTTCTGTTAAATGATCCCAATAGGAGAAATACACTAGTTCCTCAGAGTCTAATTGGATTTTCTGTTAAATGATCCCAGTAGGAGAAATACACTAGTTCCTGAGTTACAAAATGTTTTATTAGTCAGGTATCAGGCATATTTTGAGTTTAGGGTTTTGAAGTGAAGGTGAGCCAACTTCCTAAATTATGGAAACATAAATAGTGTCCCTAAATTTGTGTCACACATTATATAGGAATGTGGTTCATTCCTATATAAACTCAGGAAATTGATGTATTTTTTAAATTTTTGTTTTTTTGAGACAGGATTTCTCTGTAACAGCCTTGGATATCCTGGAACTCACCTTGTAGACCAGGCTGGCCTCAAGCTCACAGAGCTCCACCTGCCTCTGCCTCCCAAGTGTTGGGATTAAAGGTGTGCACCACCACTGCCTGGCTTGAGATCAATGTCTTTATGTTGTCATTTGAACTAAGTTCAAGAGGCTTCTCTATTGAAAACGGGTATTTAACTATTTACACTATACGTACTGTACAGTAGCCCTTGAAAGACACTCTGGGGAGACAAAATGATCTAATTGTTTTTGTGATCAGGATGTATACAGTCTAAATGTGAATGTGCAATTTACAAAAGTGATTCATCAGAAAAACTATGGTAATAGACATACAGATGGGGCATTGAATTACTTTCAGGGACATATGATGCTTTTCAGATTCCAGGTATTCAAGCATTCCAGGGCTCAAACACTGGAGATAGTTGAAATGATACAGTTTGTATATATATACAAATGATATACAAGAGAGTGGAAGGGTTTACTAGGACACACAAATTTCTAATATTTTTTATGTCAAGAGAAAAATAGTAATATTAATATTTAAGCATTAATACATGACACACATTCATACAATCAGCTAACTTCTAAAACACTTTACATGTATCATGTCATTTATTCCTCTGATAATTCTGCCAGCTAGGTGTTACCTTGAAAATGAGAACCTTCTGGAAAAACAGTAAAAGCCTTGTAGACTGAGGGAAAAGCATTCTTTTGTGGAAAGCAGAGTGGAAGATGGAGAAAGCAGTTAGGGCATACTGTACTCTGAGGGAGTGTGTTTCTAGAATCTGAGGCAGCATAGAATAGTAAATATCTTAGAAGATCTAGTTTGAAGGGAGGATGGCATGTGGGTAGAAAAAGTAGTCAAATTTTACTGAAGATTACTAGTGTAACTTTATTTAAAAATGTGGCCCTTGGGAATTTGATAAGCATCCTATCCCTATCCATAGATTAGTTTTTAACAAGAAAAAATTGTATCAAGTATTAATTTTAGAATGTTTGCTAAACTTTGGAAACTATTTCAAGCTCTTAGCATGCAATACTTCATTTTACCTGCATAAAAACCATGTAATACAAATGCTCTAATGATCCTTATGTACAGGTTGGCCAACTAAAGTGATGTCTAGAGGCTTAAGCTACTTTTACATGCTTCTCATTTCTAAAGCAGATGTCTGAGCCAAACATTGAAGACAAAGGAAAAGGTAGTCTGAGTTCTGAGCCTACAATCTTAACCACATTTTGAGGAAAGTGTCACATTCTACCTCAAAACAAGTATTTCAGTTACAGGAAAAAAAAAACTCAGAGAAGAAAATTGTAGCAAGATGTGTCCTTTCAAAATTAAAATATGGCTTAAGTATTTAAAGATTTTTTTCCCCTTCACTGGGAGGCCTTACCGACCACTGATAAATGTGTGGTGTCTTCGACACAGATTGGAAGCAATGAGGTGGAAGTTTTTGGCTGTTGCTCTGTGGTTTTTCTGCAGCTGGGATTTTCCATTGATGCAGTTGAGGGCTATCTTGTCTTTAGCTTCTTGGTGCCAGAGCCCATTGAATGTTGAATTTGTGAGTTAAGTTTTTTATTTCATGTAGCCTTGACTCTGCCTGAATCACCTAAAATCATTACCAGTTGTGAGCTTTTCCTGGCACTAAAATCTTGCTCCCAAGATACTTTTTGTTTTCTTATTCCAATTGTTTTATTCTCCAGTGTCATTTTTATCCCAGGAAAGAAGTAATGGGCCCATATTTTGATGATTTTGTTGATTGTTCATCGGAAAGAATGCTATTCAAAACATTTTACATAACATCAAATAACCAGAAAGATGTGTAAATGCAACAATCCAGGGACCCATGAAAAAAGAATATTCAGGTAACTTGGACAGAAAAGTGTTAAAGCTATTTAAAATGTATCTTTCACCATTGAGTGACCCTGCTTATATCTTAATGTATGGCACCTCTTCCTTGGGAGCTCAAGTTCCCAAGGTTTTACAGTAGTCAAATGCAAAATAATTGGGGCAAAGAATAATGTAGGCAGGGGTACTGAACTTAGCACCTAGCACCTACACCTCTGACAGTCTTCGTCTCTCCTTCTGTGGTTTGGGAACAGTGGTCATAACTCATGGTGGCTGGAAAAATTAAAGATAGGTATAAAACTGTTTGTGAAGTAGTCAAAAAGTTTTACAAATTAAATACTGGTGAATTATTCTATAAGCATTTTCTCCATCAAGATTGCCATTAAAATAAAAAAGTGAAGCACACATATGTTAGATGCTGTTTTTCTTTAATAAAATGGGCCCTATTTGCAAAGAGGAAGGAAGCCAGGGGAAGGACATGGGTGGGGATAAGGGAGAGTGATGGGAATTAATATGATCAAAATATATTTTATGCATATATGAAAGTGTACAGTTAAACTCATTTTATGCAATTAATACATGCCAATGCAGATGACTAGAAAATAAAAATCCCAAATTAAAAGTAAAGCAATCCTGGCAGACTTTAGCTTTCCTTTAGTGTAACCTTTGTCAGACCTAAGCACCAGGACTCTTTCCCCCAGATAATATCATTAACTGCTCTAAGAGAAATGCACTAACTGCCCAGTACAGTTATTGGTGGACACCTCATGATCTATATGATAGTTAATAGTATTCCGGAAAAACTAGCTTTGACTCATAGAAAGTCTCTCTTCTGAACACTTTTTTCCTAGCAATTTCTACCCATTGATCTCAGTTCAGTTCCTATAGGCCACCTAGGAGGACCCACTCTCTTTTCCATATTCTCCAAATACATGGAGATATTCTGAGCTAGTTACTTGACCACTCTTGGTTCTTCTCATATGTAAGATG
Source organism: Peromyscus leucopus (assembly GCF_004664715.2). NCBI lineage: Eukaryota > Metazoa > Chordata > Mammalia > Rodentia > Cricetidae > Peromyscus > Peromyscus leucopus. Next base: position 85,100,113 of record NC_051066.1, read on the forward strand.
GAGTTTAGTGGACCATCCTTGTGATTTCCTGATGATTAAAAACCAGAGGCATATGACTGGAAAGAGTTACAGAAGGGCCTCATTAAGCCACAGTGTCTCAGTTCTGACAGTCCTTCTACTCAAGGCAGTAAGAGAGTGTCCAACACATGTTAATTATGGAATCAGATTGCCCTCATCTTAGTGTTTTTGCTTATTCACAGGAGATTGAACACCAGAAGGAATGCTTGGAATATGAACTCAGGGAAGAAATTAGCATAAACACTGATAGTAATCTTTAAAACAAATTTTAGCTTCATTTAATGGTGGTTAATATCCACCCAGTGTCCCAAAGAACAGTGAGTCCCCCCTCATCTTTATCAGTGGGATTACAAGAAAATAAGTATAATTTTTGAAAATATGGGTTAATGTTTTTTCAATCTCATTTTCTTGAATCTAAATTTATCTTACCTTAATCAAAACACACAGAGAGAAAGAAAGAGAGAATTCCCCTGGTAAGTATTTATCGAATTCTCACTGATGAGTCAGACTCTAGGACACACACACACACACACACACACACACACACACACACACACACGGAAAATATATAAAATTATTGTTCTTAGTAATGCTAAAAATAAAGATAATCTTGGGTTTTGGGGTATAGTAAACTTTATTGATGGCATGTAAAAAAGTAAAAAAGTCTATCTTATTCAAGGAAGCTGGCATGGAAATGTGAGAGTATTCAGTGCTGAGTTACAGCAGAGTCTCTATTCATCTCCTGTTCTTGCTGTGTTGGGTTGTTCAAGGATCATACTTTTTTTTAAATTTTATTTTACAATACTATTCAGTTCTACATAACAGCCACAGATTTCCCCACTCTCCCCCTTCCTGCCCCCCTCCCCTTCCCCTGAGTCCACCCTGCTCTTCCCACCACCTCCAGATCAAGGCCACCCCTGAGGACTGAGATCGACCTGATAGACTCAGTCCAGGCAGGTCCAGTCCCCTCCTCCCAGATTGAGCCAAGTGTCCCTGCATAAGTCCCAGGTTTCAAACAGCCATCTCATGCAGCGAGCCCAGGACCTGGTACCACTGCCTAGATGCCTCCCAAACAGATCAAGCCAATCAACTGTCTCTCCTATTCAGAGGGCCTGATCCAGTTGGGGGGGGGGGCTCAGCCTTTGGTTCATAGTTCATGTGTTCCATTCGTTTGGCTATTTGTCCCTGTGCTTTATCCAACCTTGGTTTCAACAATTTTCGCTCATATAAACCCTCCTCTTTCTCGCTAACCAGACTCCCAGCGCTCCACCCGGGGCCCAGCCATGGATGTCTGCATCCAGACTCCCCAGTGCTTGGATGGGGTTTCTGGCACAACCACTAGGATCATACTTCTTATAGCTTATGTGAACCATAAGTTATATCACCTTTTGCAATAGCCAAGGTGATTAAAAAGCTTGATAAAGTGGTCAGTGAGGGCAATGCCAACTCCAGAATCAAAAGTGTTATGAAATAGTTGGCATTATTAAAGTCACAAGAGACAACATGGTTCTCAGTAGAGCTCAGGATACCCTTTAGAGGCTCCTGCAAAGCCTACTTAGCTACCTTCTTGATATGGTCATCATGCCAGTTTCCCAGAGGGGCATCCATGATCTTCTGGGTGGGAGCAATGCCATGTACTGTGGTCATATATCTCCTCACAATGCTGAGGTTGTCTTGGTTGACTTTGGCCAGAGGCTAAATAACTGATAAGCATTACAGTAGAGAGCATTCTTTATTAAATCAGAATCTTTTGTTCACACATTTATTTTCCAGTTTATGAGAAGAAAGTACACAGTATACTTGGTACCAGTATCACATTGATGTCGGTGAGCTCTTACTACAGCAAGGTGGAGATAACTTTCCCATTGATGACAATTTTCCCAACATGTGCTGCTGAAGTTGAGGTTGATGGATGTATCTTTGACAGCAACAATATCACTTTGAAAGAGTTTAAGACAACCCTGCTGACCAGAGGTAATGCCATATCTGTCCATTTTGACTTTCACCATCATGTCTCATGTATATATTTGGCACTGCCCAGGACATTAAAGACAGGGATTATCTTCCCACCCATTATGTAACAATAGTTTTGGAATCCAAATATTTCTATCGTGAAATGAGTTTCACTTAGACTCAAGAAGTTCCAAAGGAGAAAGTTTATTGTGGAGGAAGTAAACAACTCACAAATGTCAGGAAGTCTTCTAAACTTACAAGATTCACAACATCTCTCTCTAAGATTATACAATCAATAAAGACTTCTGAGTAGAAAGGAGATTCTCTGACCTCTCCAGCTACTTGCGTCATTCCGATTATTATGTGCCTTTCAGTGAGGCAGCTGTTTTTGAGTTACTTATGCTTCTGTAAGCCATCACTCATGTTTTGTTGGTAGCTCCAATAAACTCATTGATTCACCAAGTTGGACTTTGGTAGAATCATTACTTTTATCTGTTGTTGGTTTACTACCTATGGTGAGCAGACATTTGTTCATGTGTCTCTAGGAAAAGTCATGCAATTATTTGACCAAAGGTTTTATTAAACTCTTTGCTACTGCAAAAACAACAACAACAAAAAACACACAAATAAGCAAGCAAAACAAAACAGCAATTTAGCATAGCTTATGCCTATGTCTGCCATTCATTAAATGTTATCATTTTTATTGAATCATGTCTTGAAAGAGTATCTACTGAGTACTGAATATGGAGAAATAGATGTACAATGAATTACAAACAAGGTTTAGAGTGGGAGCTAATGAGTTAGAAACTAAGAAGATACTGCAAGAAGGGTATGCAGAAAACTGTAATTGTAGGACTCAAGCTAATGTGATCTAAGTTGATGGTGTTGTAAATGAAAGGACAGTCCAAGGCTCATGGATATAGATACAGAGGTTGTATTAACCACACTTAATAAACACTATTGTACAGAGCAATCAAAGGTAGTAAAAACTGTGAACTCTCAGAATTCATTGCATGGTTGACTTTTGTAATACAACTGGTTTAAATAACCATTTTAGCAATTCTAATAAGATCTTTAATCTTTCATGGATTATGAAGATAATAAGGGTAGAACCTTGTGTATCTATTTCCTTGCATTTAGCACATGGCCCTGAGTATAGTATGTGCTCAATAAGTATATGTTGATTTACTTGAATAAATGAATTAATTTAGCCAGGTATATTTTCCTGGTACATAGCCAGAGCTCAATTCTTGTAATAACTTTCCCAGCTTTTCCCAGTGAAACAGCCTCTTCCAAAGAAGGATTCCTATAATCCACTTGTGCTTTCCTTATGCTCCTCCTAGTCTGTGGTCATTGCCAGGAAGATGTGCTCAAAACACCTAGTGTCATTCAGAGTCTTGCATCATTCTCTGGGAGAAGAATTTTCAAGTCCTGTTGCTATGGAGAGACAAGATTGAAACTGCAAGAGGTCATCAGTGCTCTTAACACTGCCTTTGTGTTGTTTTCATATAAATGTTTTCACTGGAACAATTTTTGGCAGATGAGGCCTGCTCCCAGGACTGTGGAGAGCAGGAGAACTTTGTTCACCACATGCCAATGGTATGTACTTGAGTCAACTTAGGGCCAGTGTGATTTCAATTCATGTCCCTTTCATTTCTGTCTTGATGCTTTCCCACTGACTCAGTGTCTACCCTTTATCCTTTCTTCAAATGGAAAACAGCTGGGCTAAAGTGAAGTTCATGCCCAAATCCCCTGCTTTACTCTCTTATCAAGGAAGCAGCTGCTTTTTCTGAAACATTAATCCCAGTGCAGATGTTTTGCTAATTATCAAAATGTGCAATTTGGCAGCTTACTAGTAGAGCAGCCAAAACAGATTCACACATTTAAAGATCGTTTGCCACTCAATTACAGTGATTTCCTTTAAAGGCTCTTATGTCATTTACGACTAGAAACTGTAAGAAGATACCTTTTTCATGAGGTAGGAACGTTTCTTTAAGAAAAAACAAACAGTGACTGACCATGGATGAAATGGGGAGGGTGAGGGGGTTATATGGGTTTCCCAGACCCTTTAGGAAGGGGAATGGAACTATCCAGCTTGCCCAAATCCCTGAGAGTCAAAGCATGCAGAGGCAGGGAGCAGAATGACCTTATGGGTGAATCACTTGGGTCACTCTGGCCCAGAGATATGGAGTATAGCACGTGGCAGTGAAGGCCAGAGTGAAAAATAAGGGGCCTGAGAGCAGGCTATTAGAAGCAAGTCTCCAGGGGTAGCCATAGAAGTGTTGAAAGCTGGCTATCTTCTCAAAGGATTCCTGGTGCATTAGGAATCTCTGTGAACTGCATCATTAGAAACTTCAAAACAAGTGACCTTGAATAGCATATGGAGAGATTGTATTGTAGTCCTCCTGTTTTCACATCTCATAGTTTATACAAGTCAAGAACATATTTTCATCCTCTGCAGCAATCATCAATTTTTATGAAGCCATCATAATTATTATAAAAGTTAAATTTCCTCCAGTCATAAATCCAAGTGAAGACAATCTACCAGAACTCACATAAAACAAAATAAAAACTGTATTAAAGTGAGAAAAGCTACAGAAGACATATACTCTAGCAGATATATAAAACACAACAAAGAGAAAGAGAGAGAGAGCATTGAACCATAATAACTCCATAAAGAATAAACAAAAATAAAGATGATCAATTTTCAGACATGGCAGAAAAAGAGTTCAGAACATAAGTACTTTCTTTTTTCATATGAATGAGTGTTTTACATGCATGCATGCATGTATTTCTGATCACCTGGAACTGTAGTAATAGATGGGTTATGAGCCACCAAGTGGGTATTGGGTACTAAACCCAGGCCTCTGCAAAAACAATAAGGGCTCTTAACAAGTGAAACATCTTCTAAGTCCCCAGAATGTTATTCTTAAAAAAATGTCAAAGAGCAAGGAAAGGACTCAAATAGACAAGGAATTGAGTCCAAGATATGGAAAAAGCTTATAAAGTCAATTCAAGACATAGATAAGAACATTATCAAAGTGTGTGAAAGAATCAGAACTATGGAGAAAAAAAATTTTGTGTAAAGAAAATTGAGAAAGGAAATAGAGGCACAAAAAAGGTACTGAACAGAAATTTTGGAAATGACTCAATCTATCAAACATAATAATAATAATAATAATAATAATAATAATAATAAAAGCACCAACAGGCAAGACCAAGGGGGATTGTATTTGCATAAAATAAACACCCAATGACATAAAAGAACACATGGGTACTATGGTGATTTGAAAGAAAAATGGCCCTCAAAGGGAGTGGCACCATTCGGAGGTATGACCTTGTTGGAGGAATTATGTCACTGTGGGGGCAGGCTTTGAGATCTCTTATGCTCAAGCTTCCCTCATTGTGACTGTCAGTTGACATACTGTTTCCTGCAAGATGTAGCACTCTCAGCTCAGCACCATGTCTGCCTGCCTGCAGCCATGCTCCCCATCATGATGATAATGAATTGAACCTCTGAAACTATGAGCAAGCCACCATAATTAAATGTTTCTAAGAGTTGCCATGGTCATGGTTTCTCTTCACAGCAATAAAAACCTTAACTAAGCCTGGTACATACCTAGTAATAATAGAGACTTCAACAACCTACACTCATATCCAGATAGGTCTTTTAAATAAAAAATTAAATAAATAACTCTCAAGCTAAATTATACCACAGATCTATTGTACATAACATATCTATAGAAAATTCCACCAATAGATAATAAATACACATTCTTCTCAGTAGAGAAAGAACCTTCTCTAAAATTCATTATATTGTAGGTCACAAAGCAAGCCATAATAAATAAAAAATTAAATAATACCTTCTCTTCTATATCCACGGTGATATTTAACTAGAAAACACGAATAACCTCTAATGGCACAGTGAATCTACTCAGTGAAATTATAGCAGGAATTTCCCAAAATTTACAGAGCAAAATAGAGATCCAAAATCATGAAGAATTTATTTAGAATCACAAATAGGTTTGACCAGAGAAGAACTACTACATGACATATAGTCAAAACACCAGCTATACCAAGCAAGAAACAAAAGCTGTGGCAGGAAAACACTCATCTTCAAAGTCAAAATACATCAGAGTTAGGAGATCTGTCACTAGCAACGCAACTCTAAAAGACAGAACATCTTTCAAAACCTGAAATTAAATGACTTCCAGTAAAGATGGCTAAGTCCAACAAAGCCATCTTAAAGTTGACTAAGGAATAAGGAAGGACCTTTGAAGACAAACTAACCAAAGGGAGTTCATGGCCATCAAACTAGCACTGTAGAAGATGCTGAAAGGGTTACTACACATACATTAGTTTATTTCTTCCACAGGGAAGAGTAAGCAGCATGCATTATGTTTATTTCTTGGCTTTTTCTCATTGTGTGTCGCTGATACAATGGGTCTTGCTTTGTAATTATCACTGAATTAGTCCCTGGTCATTTCTGATAGTGATATCAACTTAACCTAGATAGCTGTTTCTCTCCTATAGGGCCTTCAAGCTGTTTCCTGGCTGGCCTCTCACATCTCTGATTACTTTATTTCTACTAATTTAGTTATCTTCCCAAAGCTGGGAGCTGATCTTATGCCTCACCTCCTCTTTGGGTTTGTTATGCCCTGGAAAGATAGCTGCCCTTTCCCTTGTTTCTTAGAAATTTACATAGCCTTTTTTGGGGGTGGTTCTCAGTCAACAAAATCAGTTCCTCCACTGAGCCACTGCTTTTGTTTTTCAAGTCTCATGCCTATAACCCAATGCTTGCCACATAATAGGCTCTAAACAAATGCTTATTTATTTTTATTTTATTTTATTTTGTTTTTTTGAGACAGGGTTTCTCTGTGTAGCTTTGAGCCCTTCCTGGAACTCACTTGGTAGCCCAGGCTGGCCTCGAACTCACAGAGATCCGCCTGGCTCTGCCTCCTGAGTGCTGGGATTAAAGGCATGCGCCACCACTGCCTGACTACAAATGCTTATTTAATAAGTGATTTTTACAACAAATATAATTTCTTCTATCTCATTTACATAAATAAATTTTTAGAAAGATTTATGTTATTTTTAATTATGTGTGTGTGTGCGCGCATGCACGCGTGCGTGCGTGCGTGCGTGCGTGCGTGCCTGTGTGTGTGTGTGTGTGTGTGTGTGTGTGTGTATGTGTGATGTTCCCATAGATGCAGGTACCCTCAGAGGCCAGAAGAGGGTACTGATTCCTAGAGGAAACCAGTGGTTGTGAGTTACTCAGTGTGGGTACTGGGAACTGAAATCACTTGAGTCCTCTGCAAGAGCAATATGTATTCTTACCTGCTGAACTGTCTTTCTAATCCTTAATAAGAGGATCTTATAAATTAGGAATGTCACCATGGAGGATACCAGAAAATGGAATATAGGAGGCATAACTCAATTATAGTTTCTGTATATTATTAAAATTATATACAGATTTTATATATATATTAAAATTATAAATAAGCTGGGTGGTGGTGGCGCACGCCTTTAATCCCAGCACTCAGGAGGCAGAGCCAGGCGGATCTCTGTGAGTTCGAGGCCAGCCTGGGCTACCAAGTGAGCTCCAGGAAAGGTGCAAAGCTACACAGAGAAACCCTGTCTCGAAAAACCAAAAAAAAAAAAAAAAAAAAAAAAAAAATTATAATATATAAATTCACTGAAACCTCTACTTAGATCTGTTTTCTTACCCATGGAATGAATGAACGTGATTGAGGTAGTTGTATGCCAGTTCATATTTTGTCTTACTCATTTTTCTAGTTAGCACAGCCAGAATCAAACCCAAGAGCTTCTCACTCTTGGAGTCTAGGTATACTTAATATGCTTAATTTTCGCAAACCAAAGGTGGATATTAAATAAAAAGACAAACAGCAATTGAAAAGACCCCATTGATCATAAAGTCAGTTCATATTAAACCAGCTCTGTGACCTTGAGTGAAGCCTGGAATCCCTGGCCCCAGTTTTTCCATTTGTATATGGAGAGTATTGGCCTAGTTTGTAAACACATGGCACTTCTTTAACTACTACCTCTTTCTTCTATGCAGAAAGCAGGCATTACTAATCAGTTACTGAACATTTTCCCATCAAGTCCATCCAGAAGATTAGAGGTCTCTCAACACAGTGCTACAACAAGCTACTTCTATTTTATTGGAACCTTTTTATGTCAAGAATGTACATATATACAATGGAGTACTACTCAGCAGAGAAAAACAATGACAGCATGAAATTTGCAGGCAAATGGATGGAACTAGAAAATATCATCCTGAGTGAGGTAACCCAAACCCAGAATGACAAACATGGTATATACTCACTCATAAGTGGATACTAGATATAAAGCAAAGAACAATCAGACTGCAACCCACAGAACCAGGGAGGCTGTATAGAAGGGGGATCCTAGGATGACTATGGCTTATAATAAGTTTTGGTTTTACTCAATTACTGGGCAAGCCTCATTGAAACATTTCACTATTAGGATAAGAATTTATGCTGTATCAAGCTGATAATAAATAAATAAATAAATGAATGAATGAATGAATGAATAAATAAATAAATATGAAAAAAGGAATATACATGAGATTATAAGGTAAATATTTTATCTTTCTACGCACTAGATATTTTCTGGGGTCTAAATCCTGTTGTACTTTAACAGAGCAATGGTAGATGTCAGATTATTTGGATTTATGTTTCTGGTGTCTGAGGGTAGTGATGAGGCTATACATGGGTCTTTCATCATGAGCTAATGTGTAATCACCAGCCTATGAGCAGCCTGTAGTCTTTTATTTTTTTCCTGCCTAATGCCAATAACTCAGTTGTATAAGCCAACAAGGGTATCGATGTTAAATGCATCTTAGCAGAGTGAAAATCAATGATAATTGGCGACAGATGTGGATACATGATTCTTGTGTCTTCCTTTTCTTCCCAGTGGACTTCTGCAAAGGAAGTGTTAACTGACTTTGGCATCATCTCTTTTTCTTGAAGGCCTATTTAGCAAAGCATTTGAGCACTTGGGAAACCCTTGATGCTTTTGAAAACTAGGTTACATCAGAGAATTTTCTTAATAAAATAATGTTATTCTATTTTCTGGCATGATATCAATATAAAATAAATATTTGTATGATAAATGAATTCTTCTCCTTAGGAGGTAATTCAAGTGAAAAGTGCTATGTTCTCTTTGGAGTGACCCTTTATCATTTTAGCACATATAAAATCTCTGTCTGTTGGTTGCCTTAGGTCTTTTGACTTTCGAAATAGTTGATGTAGTATAGTGACATACTTCTTGAGGTTGCAGACTAGCTTTTAAGTCTCTCAGGAGAGTCAGCAGCTTTGAATCCTCTCTTTGCATGTATTATGAAGCCTACTGCATGTTAGTCAGTTTTCAATAAGTACTTAACAATGAATTATTAACAACAGTCCTGGAAAGATAGCTTTTAAAATAAATATCAAGGCAACAGAGGTGTTTGATTATTATATAAAGAAGTATAGGCTTATGCCATGTAAATAGAATCATAGTATCAGGAATGTAGGATGGGTGGTCCCATGAGTGCTGAAGATAAACTAACTTTCTTTCTTTCTTCCTTTCTTTCTTTTTTTATAAATAACTTTTATTGATTCTTTGTGTTTTTCACATCATGTATCCCGATCCTGCCCATCTCCCCATCCACCTGTACCTGCCTTCTGCCCTTACAACCTCCCCCGAAAACAAAACAAAATTTAAAAGAACAACCCAAAACCAAACCAGATAAACAAAACAAAGCAAAGTCAAACAAGAAAGAAGGGGGGGGGGGAGGAAGACAGGGAAAAAAAAAAGAATTTATTGTGGAAGTTGTGGTGAGGCTTCATCCTTTAGGCCTTTCATCTTCTTTTACAAGTGTACATTGCCCTGAGTCATAGGTCTGGTTCGAGGCCTCAGTCCTCTGTCAAGTCACCAACAATGGGTTTCACCCCAACCCCCACCTGCACTTCTTCCCCCCTACCCATTGTCTTGTGTAGTGGAGATCCTGTAGTTTGGGATTTGTAGGTTCTTACCTTTCTCCTGCTGTGGGATGACTCAGGTCTAACAAGCTTGAGGGCCAGCCAGCCCAAAACAGTCATAAGATACTTCCTGAGAGCCAACCTGGGTCTGCTTAAAGGCCTTAACAACAGCAGCTGAGACATGATCTGGAGATGACCTGGACCAATGAAAGTCAGCCATGTTCCACCAGCAGATTTATATTCATCAGACCTTCGCCCCGGACACGGTGGAGGGCATATAAGGTTTGTCTCTTCCTAACAAACTGGGCTTGTTTCTACATTCTCCCAGAGTCTGTGTCATTGACTATATGCCTACTCACCTCCTTCCCTAAAGGGAACAACAGCACAGGACCCTGCCACCTCCTACTCTAACTGTTCATAGATGAGGTAGATGTTGGGGTGGGCCAACTCACAGCCCTGGTCCTGGTCCTGGGGGTCAGCTGAATTAGTCAGTACACCAAGTTTCCCCCATTGTCAACCCCCTCCCCCAATGCATTCTCCATCTCTGCCTCTGCCAGTCCACCATTGCAACTGCAATGTAGTCTCTGCTGCAAGGAGCAGAGCCAATTCTGCTCTGCTCTCAGGCCCTCAGTCCAGCTCACTCACACCCATACCACGAGGACCAGCTTCACTGTCTTGCCCAGCAGCAGAACCCTACCTCCCAATTGCTGTAGGGGACATGTGAGGGTGGGTCAGAGTCAGTTCTCCTGTTCTCACTCCCTAAGGGCTGGCTCACCTGGGTTCCAACAACAGGGTTATCTCTAGTGTGCTGTCCTGGTAGGTTGCAGGGTCTACTCTCTTATGTGCTGCAGCTGGTGAGGATCAGGACTAGTTCTCCCACTCTTGTGATCACAGGGCCAGCTCTCTGACCTGCTGCAGGTAGCAAGGGATGGGGGAAGGGCATATTTCCCTCACCCATGCCACCACATGGCAGATGGGGGGTGTCAACTCTGCAGCACTTATGCCCTCAGCGCTGGCTCACCTGCATCTGAACAAGGGGGTCAGCTCTAGTGTGCTGTCCAGGTAAGGTTCAAGCCAATGGCGAGGAGCATAGCAGGGCTGCCTCTCCTGAGTGCGAGTGCAGGACCAGCTCTTCTGCTGTAGGATTCAGTGGGGGATATGGCCTGCTCAGCACAGCACTCTGACCTCAAAAACCATAATGGTGGCCGATTGCCCAGCACCAGAGGCTCCGAGAGGGCTCCTGGTTGGCACATAATTGTTGCAGTAGTGCTCTCGTAGGCCTGGGGCTAGAGCTCTCCCTCCCCCTGAGCATTGTTTGGTTGAGTCCTGCTCACCCTAGCTGCTGTAGCTAAAGTTTTCCTGGTTCTGTTCAGTACCCAAGTAAACACACAGAGACTTATAAACTGTATAGTTGTGGTGTGGCAGGCTTCTTGCTATCTAGTTCTTATATCTTAAATTAACCCATTTCTATTGATCTATAAGTTGCCACATGGCTTGAGACTTACTGGTACTTTACATCTTGTTTCTCATGGAGGTGGCGCCTTGCAGCATCTCCTGCCTCAGCCTTCCACCTCCCAGAATTCTCCTCTCTCCTTATCCCACCTACACTATACTTCCTGCCTGGCCACTGGCCAATCAGCATTTTATTTATCAATCAATCATAGCAACACAATTTTACAGTATACAGAAAGACATCCACAGCAAGCTGCTTTGCATGGTGTGGAGCTGCTGCTTGAAGATAACTTTTCTATTCTACCTCTGCAGTACATTTCAGGGAAATAGCACAATTTGAGTACATTAAAGAGGGAAACAGCTGGCAAGTGTATTGGTCAGCTTGAGGCTACTATAAAGCAATTTTTGTTGAATGAGTGGTTTACATGACAAAGGTTAATTTCCAATAGTTACAGAGGCAAGAAGTACAAAATCAGGGTTCTAATGTAACAGAGTTTTGCATTGGGTTCTCTGAGTATGTTCTCATGCTGCCTTTCATAGATGTAAGTGCACAGAGAGAAGCTCTGGTTTCTTCATTGTGAAAGACACTAATCTCATCATAGAGGCTGTACTTTGTGACTAAACCTGAACATCAATATCTCCTAAATGACTCATCTTGAAATAGCACTGTTAAGGTGATTTGGAATTCAACATATGGATTCCAGAAGAACAGAAACTTCATTCACAGCAATGACTTACTTGAGAAGCCTACTATACCATGCAGTTATGAATGGCCTAAGGGCATTTATTCACAGATAGGAAGGATTTAGCATACATGTAAGAGCTATCTATGCATGTCTGTTGTATGAAGGACTATTGGGCCTGTTGCAGCAGTGGGATACTCATGTGAACCTTCTTAGGGCAGAAGGAAAGTCAGTGGAAAAGGAAACATTAGAAAGATGTAATGGAGACTCATAAATACAATTTGCAGCACATCTCACACTCACTTTCTGCTTGTCTGAAGCCAAAAAATTCCCAAAGTATAGAATGACGATCAGGTTTAGAATTTTGTATTTAATCACATAAAACTTGTGTTTTCATTTTGGATGATATATGGGAATGAGCGTTTGGCACCTATCTCCTACTTGGAAATCTTCAGGCATAAAAATAACATTGAGAAAACAAGTTTGTCATATGGCAAACAAACCTAAGCAGTTATTTAAATCTATTTAGTACTTAAAATGTAAACCTAAGCCATGACTTCAGTTGTAAACTTTAAGATCTGGGCTGTAAAACCTAGCAGATTCTTGGCAGGCTAATATAAAACTTTCAAGTATTTTAATAATTAGAGCTTCAAAAATATGTCACGTTTGATGGCAACTTGAGAGCTTTCTACCATCACTCTTTTCTATAGAGGCACAAGGTTCTTGAGGTCACAGAAAGAGTTTGCCTGATCTGCCAGTGGACATAAGGCTGATGGTATTGTAGTCTTCTCCCAGGAGGTAGACTTCAGCTTAGTAAAAGGGATGACATTTTACAAGCTGGAGTTGTCCAAAGATGAATATACTATCTTGGCACATGATAAGCCCCCAGAGCAGTTTAAGTATGAAATATAGAAACAGCCTCTGGCTTGCTATAGACTAGGGCAGCAAAGTCCACAGATTTCTCTTTAGAGATGGTCCCCACACAAGACCATCAGACACTCTATGGTGTTCTGTCTTGGTGAGCCATGTCTTTCAGCGAATTAGATATTTAAAATGCATTTGAGGATTAAAATATATATTTTATCTTAAAATGGATTTCTTGGCATGTATCCTTGCCATAAGTTCAAGAGTATCATCTGTATTTCAGTTCTGAGCACACAACTCAACCACTTCTAAGTCTTAAACACAGTCACAAGGAAGCCACAGCACACAGTCTTGCCATTTTCCATCTTTGCTTAGATACATGTTATTTCCCTATAATATTGTTCATCTGGCTTCTCTACCCTCAGCATCAAATTTTATGGTTCATCCTGCTAATAATATTCCCTTTAATATTCTCTCAAATCTTGCTCCTTGGTCCTATGGCTGCCACTCATTATTGTGCTTTTTTTTTTTTTTTCCGAGACAGGGTTTCTCTGTGTAGTTTTGATGCCTGCTCTGGATCTTGCTCTGTATACCAGGCTGAGCTGGAACTCACAGAGGTCCACCTGGCTCTGCCTCCGGAGTGCTGGGATTAAAGGTGTGTACCACTACCACCCAGCTATTGTCCTATTTTAAGTGTCACAGAAAAGCATAGTATGAGCCTGTGTGGTGGTTGAATAAGAATGGCCTCCATAGGCTCATGTATTTGAATACTTGGCTCCTAGTTGATGGAACTGTTTGGGAAGAATTAGAAGGTGTGACCTTGTTGGAGAAGGTGTGTCAATGGAGGTAGGTTTTGAGGTCTTAAAACTTTGAGGTTTCAAAAGCCCATGCCATTTCTACTTAGCTTTCTCTGCCTCATGTTTGTATTTCTAGATGTGTGCTCACTGCTCCAGAGCCATGCCTGCCTGCCTGCTACCATGTTCCCTTCCATGATAATCATGGAACCTCAACCCTCTGAAACTGTAATCCCCAAATAAATGCTTTCTTTTGTACTTTGCCTTGATCATAGTGTCTTATCATAGTGATAGAAAAGTGACCAAGAGAGCCTGGGAGCCTTCTTTCCTGAGATCCTACACTTCTTCCAACTCTTATAAACAAGGACACCAATAACCTAGACATTCTTGATTCACTAGTCTCTTTTTTAATGCAAAGTTCATTGGTTCTCCATACAAACACCCAGGGAGGAGACATTCTCTCCTTTTACCCAACAACTTGAGATGCTGATTTCTTCCAGCTGGGCCCAATTCTAGGCTTTTTAAGTGTAAAGCAGAGTAGTTGCTGAGAATGAAACAGAACCACCACGTGTTCTGCTCCACCTCAACAGCTGTTTCTCTAACAGAATCACGCTTTTTATTATACAGCCTAATTAAATGATGCCTGACACAGTGGTATTTCCATTTTATATCTTGACAAGCACAGAGCAAAGTTGAGCTGAAGAGAAATGAACCATGTCTAGTTATTTTGCAACTGTGAGACCAAAATGAGCCATCTTAGAAATAAGACCAAAATGCTTTCACCCAAAAACTAAGGCCTAAGATTTCTCCTTTTGGGAATAGGCCATTAGTTACTGAAACCAGTCAGTTCAGATTCCAGAAACCAGGAAGTGTAGAAGTTCAGAGTCACAAGATAGTCACGAGGTAATGCCTGCCAGACTATGGAATGTCCTCTCCCTGGTTTCCAGGGTAACTGAACACAGAAATGCCCCCACCTGAGGGCAGCCAATGAGAAATGGTGGCGGGCAACCACTCCCTTAGAAGTAATTTCTAGAAGTCCCTAGAAGCGAGCCAATCAGAATTGTATCCATACTAGCACCCCTAAATGATGTAACCTTGTGACTTTTCCCTTTAAAAACTGAGCTTGCAGACAGGTGGGCACTTCCTCCAGCCTCCACTGCGTTGGATGTATTGGACGAAGTCCCTGCCTAGGCTTGTATTGCTTTTGGATATCCAGAATTAAACCTTGCTTTTGCATTCCGGCATGCTCATCTTTGGTGGTCTCTCTGGGGGTCACGATCTGGGCACAACAGCCACTATTCCATTTAGATTCCTTTCTTAGTAAAACAGCATATTCTTAAAATGTCTGCACTAATTTGCCTTTAAGTCTATGCTAATGGCATAGAGTAATGACCATTTTTTTAAAAAAATCTTCCATCTGTCTATTTTATATAACATGATGGATTTCATTTTTTTAAATTATATTTTACTTATTATTTTTATTGTGTGTGCATATGGTGTGTGTGTGTGTGTGTGTGTGTGTGTGTGTGTGTGCACATGTGCACATTCATGTACATATCTGCTATGGCATACATGTAGAAGTCAAAAGACAACTTTCTGGAGTCAGCTCTTCTCTTTCACTATGGGTTCTGGGATGTAGGGATTGAACTGAGGTCATAGGCTTGTGTGGCAAGCAACTTCACCTGCTGAACCACCTCACCAGCCAGACATACTGAATTGTTAATGCACATTTATTCCCCAGAAAAACTAGTCTTAGTTATGTTTATACAATTAACAGAACTGTCCCATTGAAATGCTTTTGAGGATAATTTTTTTGCAGTTCAATATGAACTAGAAGAACATTTTAATAATGTGTTTCACTTTGGATGGGAATCATAACAACTATGGCCAAATTATCTGGACCCTGGATCAGGACACTGACTCTGAAATGGAAAGATAGAACTGGAAAATGATTCAGGAACCAAGAATGGGATCAAACCTGTCTCTGAATTCATCTGAGCTATTCTTGGATGGAAAGATGATGAGAAGTTCAAAGAAACTCTGGTTTCTTTTGTTCAACTGACATTGCTCAGAGAGGTAGTTCTTAACCTATTTTGGGGTCAAAGACTTTTTTGAGAGTTTGATGGAAACTTCAGATAATTGCCCAGAAAAAGAATTTCTTACATGAGTGGTTATAGCAATACAGAGATCAAACAATAACTTCAGGCAAGGAGTTAGGCAAGGGGTTAGGTACAAAATGTAGACTAAAGATCTTACTCAATAGTTCAGTATTAAATTAGCCCTATGTTCTACATGCATGGTTCCAGAATTTCAGTCTCATATTTAATAACTTGCTAAACGTGCTTGAGAATAGCTATTTGTATTTACTATCAGCAACACAAATTTATTTTACTTAAATTAAGACCCCAAGCTGCAAATTAGAGCCATTTTGACTGTTTCTGCAGTGCCCCAGTAGTTAGGGAGAGTATTCCAATCACCGAGGCCCACTTTCTTGTTTTTACTGAATTTTGCACTTGATTTTTTCTTGCTGATCCCTGCACTATCCAGTCCCTCATTACTTCTCCTGTGATCTGCCTATTGATTTCTAGATGTTTTTCTCATCTGCACCAATACAACTGATTATAGTACTTTTTATCATTGGCTCAATGGCTGTTAAATTTTTCCATCAGCTTCATAGGTTATATCTAAAACTTTTAGCACAATAGTCAAGATTTACCATCCAAATCCTGTATTCCTGTGATTTGGAAAAAAATGCTTCTCTTTGCCTGGTGACTTCATGTTTGCTTCCATAAATCAGAGTCTTTAAGAATCTCTCAGCCAGGAAGTAGTGGTGCATGCCTTTAACCCCAACACTCAGGAGGCAGAGGCAGGAGGATCTCTGTGAGTTTGAGGCTAGTCTGGTCTATAAGGCAAGTTTCAGGACATCCAAGGACAGTTAAGGCTACACAGAGAAACCCTGTCTCAAAAAAATCTCTTGATCCCTTCCCTAGATTGCCTTTGATGGCCTTGTCCTTTCCCTTCTGTGAGGAATAATACCTTTCTCTTTCTGGACTTCTAAGACATAATTACATCTGATATAGCGATGATGGGGAAAGGGTAGACAATTATGATGAAAAAAAAGGGTAGATTATTGAATCTACTTTAATCCAAAAAAACAACTGTTGATCTCAAAATATTTTACATTGGCATGGATTTTAGTTTATTGATACAAATTTAAAGTCAATTTTGTTATATTGTATGTATATTTCTACTCTTGTTTAAGGTATTGTGTTTATACAGCTCATTCAAAAATGTAATGTATAATAAAAAATACAGATTAATAGTCATCTATAATCAAACTTATAGCCATATTAGTTAGGTTTTCTAGATATACAAAGATACATTTCAATTAGATAGGTAATCTTCAAACACTTCAAAAATCTACAGAATATGGCATTTAAAACATTTTAAGAATTTAGACTTTCTTGACAGTGAGACACATCTGCTCCTGGCAGCACCAGTTACTTCAAAGAGGATGATGGGCATCGAAGAAACTCCTTATGGAGTTTGCTTTCATTATGACAAGTTTTTTGGGCTAGCCATTTGGGCAAGAAACTCTTTGTCTGGACTGCTTGATAGTATGCTATATAAACTGGACATGCAGGACCCACAGAAAAGTGATCACTATACTTTACCAAAACAAGGCAGGATGGTCCTTCAGGTTCCTGCTTCACAGAAGAAACTGCCAGACATTTTGCGGGACACAGAGAAAAGCAACTGACAGACTTTGCCAATAGAGGTAGGACAGTCCTTCAAATTTCCTCCTTCAGTAAAAAGTCTACCAGATACTCTAGGCCTATAGGTTGAAGATGCATAATCCAACATTACAGAAAAACTTTGAGTGACTGTCCAGTAGCCAGATGTCTCTTTCATTTCTAGAGTTTTGGAAGTTGCTTACAATGTACTTCCTGTTTACTCAGGTAATATTATATCTTTTTGGGGTCTTTGATGGATTTGAAGACTAGTTATAATTATAGTTTTCCCAAGTTATGATAAAAGGCAAATTAGATATGAAACTTTAGATTCAACAAAGAGAGGATGGATGATAGAGTATTTTCCTTAATTTTGTAAAATACAAATAGATGAAATATTGTAATTCTTACTTGATAACTGTTTGTTATATGTAATTTTACTATGTTAGAGTTAAAATTTTCCTTTTTGATTACACAAAAGGGAGAAAACCTGTGAATATGTGTTGCTCTCAGTGTTTGATAATAAATCTGCTTTGGCCAATAGCCAAGCAGAATAAATTTGGACAGTATAATCAAATGGGAGAGGAAGAAAGGCTGAGTCAGGACAGATGTGAGCCAGCTGCCGAGGAAGCAAGACATATAGAAAATGAGGCAACAAGCCACAAACCATGTGGCAAAACATAGGTAAGAAATATGGGTTTATTTAAATGTAAGAGCTAGCTAGTAATAAGCCAGAGCCATCCTCCAAACATTTATAATTAATATAAGCCTCTGAGTGATTATTTGGAAATGGCTGCAGGACAGGGTAAAACAGAAAAGTATTTGAGTATACTACATCTATTTTCAAGCCTTTGTTGAGTTGTACCCCATACACTATAAGTCAATGTATCTAAATGTATAATTTAATTATTTCTTAATAAAATCACAGAATTGCACAATTGTCTCCCACAATTCAGTTCTGCACATATTTTTAACTTTTAAAAAACTTTTAGTGTGCTGCTGATGTGATTCAATGGTAGAGCCCTTTCCTAGCATGTGCAACCTTCAGTGCCAGACAGCATTATCAGCAAGTAACTTTTATAATTAAAACCCGAAGGTATTAGCTCTGTTACCAATTATAAACTAAAGGCTTAAAGATATTAAGTAATTATCCAAGTCCCATAACTATTATGAGGCTAAGTCATCTTTGAAGTACAGATCTCCTTGATTGCAGAGGACATATTTTTAGGCAATATGACATAATGATTATCCAAAAAAAGATGCCTCTCTAAAATCGTAATCCACTAAATAAAACTGGGATTAGTTTTATGCAATGCTGTATTTGAAATGCCAGTGCATACAAAAGAGGTCAGTAAACATCTGTTTAGTGATTTCATGAATGCATACCCATGTTTCACAATAGGTTTATTTTAGAATTATTCTACCATTGTTAATTTTCTCCAAATGAAGGAAAATAGTTGTGTTAGCTATGGAATAATTTATGTAACTATCTTGGGGTGGGGTAGAGACAAGAAGTTTTCTTAAATCACATTGTCACAGAAAGGAAATGAGTAAAATCACAAATTTATACCACTCTTGAGTAAGCAATCCTTTCTCCATTCCATTTAGAAATCTGTCTTGAGTATACTAGTAAAGATTGATTAGGGAGAGTGAAAATGACAATAAAAAGAGGAGAAAATAAAGGAGACAGGAAAGAAGAAAGGGAGGAAGTCTAGAAGATAAGAAAAAGTAAGAGGATATGGAAAGAGAAAGAAGCATCTCATCTTGGAATCTGGTTGAAGCCTCCCTCCAGATGAAAGATGAATACTCTAGCAGAAAAAAAGATTGCTGTAAAAGTTGCCTATATTGTCATATTCCTTATGTAGAGATATTTCTAATAAAAATCATGCTGAAGGCTTAAGTCCGTATGACCTTTGAACATGGTATTTTTCTTTTCAAAGTTATAAACCTGGAATATTCTGGGAATAACCCAAGAAATTCCATTTATATAGAAAGATACATTTTAACTCCTGTGAAGGCTACTCTTGGTTGTCAACTTGACTACAGCTGTAATTAACAAAAACTCAAGTGGGAAGATCTACTTAAAAAGAAAAGAAAAACCTGTTTATTGATTGTGAATTTCACATCATGCATCCTGAACCTATTCATCTCCAGGTCCCTTCTTATCTACCCTCTGTCCTTGCAACACCTCCTAATCCAAATAAAATGAAATTTAAAAGAAAAAAAGGAAATCTCATCATAGAAGCTGTAATGTGACACAGTGAGTTACACAGTACACACTTTAGTCCATAAATCTTTAAATACAGGGTTCATTGCAATGAGTCATTGTTCTGGCTCAGGCCTCTGGCTTCTGATACACTATTGATACTAGGGCCTCACTGGGACTCCTCTGGGATATCCTGTTGTTGCCCTGTGTCATGAGGATCCTGAAGTTTTGTGTGAGAGCCCGCAGAGGTTTCCTAGTGAGATCTGAGCTTGCTTTACCCAGAAGGGCTGCAGAATCTGATGACTTGATGATGTAAGTGGTTACCAGGTGTGTGGAAGGGTGTGCACTTAGCTGTTTGGTATGCCTCCACCCTTTGGCATTGTTATAAAAAGCCCTTTTAAAGAGACAGAAGGGGCCATTAGGTATTGACCCAGGTCCTCCTGAAGCTATCCTGTGTTTCTGTCTGTCTCATCTCTGCTATCTTTCCATCTATAAATTCCTTATGCCTCTCTCCTCCTCATAGGAACCTTGTAAAAGGTGGGAGCCGGCCTTCCACAGTTTTTATCTGTAGGACTGGCTCCTTCATGTGCTCTAACAGTTCATAGATGAGGTAGATGTTGTGGTGGGCCAACTCATAGCCCTGGTTCTGGTCCTGGGTGGTAGCTGGGTCAGTTAGCCCACCAGCTCTCCCTCACCCCCACCACCAGGGCAAGCTTCCCAGCATTGCCCCCCACTAGCTCACCCAATGCAGCAGGCAGCAAAGGGAGGGGACAGTTCTCTTCTCATGCCCCAGAGGGCAGACTGGAGGATTTGGCAGACAAATAGGCAGGGTTACGGTGTCAGAACATAAGCATAGCAACTTGAAACATATGGTCATAACTACTTGAAACAAAGACATGGTTGCAAGGTGGTCATAACAACAGGTGGTCATAATAACCTTCTGAAACAAAAGTATGGCTGCCATTTCCTGGAAAAGGCAGTGCAAAACTATCTGTAGTTAAGGTTACAAGTGGGGCAGAGCCCAATCCTTGTATTTAATCATAAACAGGAATGAACCTAGTTTGTCTTTACTATAAGATGGCTTTTAAGAATAAGTTGGAGGCAGGCTGGTTCATCATTCTTAAAAAGGAGAAAAATGAATTCCTTAGCAATTCATTGAACTTTGGTTTTAGAAGTCTCTGCTGATGAGAGCCTTCCATAGTCACCCACATCCATGCTTGTGTATGGCCTATCCTTCCTGTGGAGCATCTCTGTTTTCATTAACCCATGTTTAAATCCACACTAAATATCTCCTTAGTAAGACTGCTTAATGCTAGCACACCTTGAGATTGTTTTCTGTGGTGTAGTCTTTGCCAGATTGAAGGTCTTGGAAAGGATTCCCCAGTGTTGACTTTTGCTGACCTATTCTGATCTGTATCTGCAAGGCCTGGGATTGAGGAATGGGCAGACTGCAGTCGAATGCTGTAGACAACCTTATTTCAGTTTCAGTGTATTTTTATACTCAAATGTAACAATGAAAGCAATGATCCAAAGAAGGTTGTTTGAGTTCAGAAAAACATGATCAGAACAGCATGTAAACAAACACCCTAAGCACCTAAGAAATATTGACATAGCAGCCCTTTGCTACAACTTTCTCAGGACAGACCAATTTAAACACAATTGCCTGACACATACTATAGATTATACCTAGGAAAGCATGAAAACAAGGTAGAAGGTCATATCCAGATTTAGGGTACACTGACCAGATTAAGTTCTATAGCTATGATCTGACATCCAACAAGACTTCCAACATCCAAAATATTTTATAAATTAAATATAAATGTTTGTTATAGAAGCCACGGAAATCACATCCAAGAACAATCCAGGGAACAAAATATACCAGACGTAAAAGGCCCTCTGCCTTTTTTCCTGGACCTCTCTCACAGTTCCTCAAGGCATTGTTCACCACACATCATTCTTTTGACCATGTTCAGACACCCAGGCTGCTGCTGCAGTAGTATGCTGCCATCTCTGGCCTAAGCCCCACTGCCATAAAGAATGCATACTGTCACATTCCTTTCTTAAGGTGATGAGAAGGACATGCTTTGTTAGTACACTACTTCTGAAATTCCCCCATAATTTCTTTTGATTGCCCTGAAAATGTGGGGTATTTTAAAAAGTGTGGACCTAGAAAACTATAAGTAGATGAAACTTTTTGTTGTTGTTGTTGTTGGCAGATTTAAGTTCCTTTTTTTTGCAACTAAACTTTCCAAATATGATGAATAGAAAGAAGAGGGAACATACATAAAGTAAAGGAAATGTAAAGAAAGAAAGAAACTCATGAAAGGAAAGAAGAAAGGAATGAAGTACATTGTAAGAAGAAAATATGAAGAAATTAAAGGGAAGGGAGCAAGAGAAAAAGAAGGGAGACAAGATGGGGAAATTTAAAGAGAGTAGAAAAAAGTGGAATGTAGAAAAAACTTGGAGGGAACAAAAAAGAAAAATTTAGCTCAATTTCAGCCAAGTCTGTGTATACTAAAAGAAAGCTTTTTGAGTTCATGCTTTAACCACAGGCTTTGAACCACAGTTTGAGCTGGAAAGTGTTGTACTGTTGGAAAGCTTGCCTCAGGCATAGGCTCTCCTGAGTCTCAGGCAATGCTTGAAGGCAAACCTGGAAGCCCTGTTTTCCATTTCCATAAGGGAAGGACACTTGTCTTATGTGAGCCAGACATGAAGGGGCTGAATTCACAAGTGCTCAGTGCCAAGTGTGTGTGAGTTCTGCATTGCTCTTGGGAGGCCAGCTTGTTTATGGCTTTCTTGATGTTAGTCCAGTGTGATCTCATTCATTGTGACAGGGATTCTACATGGGGCTGTTAAAAGTGGTCCTCCTTAAGTGAACCTCAGACCACTCTACAAGGCAGGATAGAGAAAGCTGCAGCCTAGGTTGGGGAGTCTGCAAAGAGAAGGAATGTTGGACTCTCCTATCCAAAGTTTAAGTTAAGCTCTCAAGAAAATTTATGAATTATGTAAATCTTCCTTGAATTTTGCTTGCATATGGACAACAGGTTTTGTTTATCTGGAAAAATTTGCGTAATCATTTCTCCCCAACTGTTGCATTCTTCAAGATGACTTACTGTTTATCTTATATTAATCCTCCATAGATTGTAGTGAACTTCGTTCATTATGTTATAGTTGACCCCATCTGCTTACATATTCTGGGAAGTTTTAAAAATATGGAGCACCAGGACATTTTATTAGGAACTTGTTATCTAATGGATCTATATTTGCTCCCTATAGATGACAGTCATCAAGGGCTCTGCTTCTTCATGGCTGCTGTACCATCTAGCCTCACTCCTACTCCATCCTTTCTCCACATTGTCTTAAATGAACCACAGGCTCTACTATTCTCTGAAGGCTTTGAACTCTCTTATTTCTGAACTTTGTGCTTTCTCAGGCTTCAGTGAGAGACTTTGCTTCAATGAATAATGTAGCGAGCCATCTAGGAATACCTCTATGTCAACCTTGGATATATATGTGCATCCACATACAAGTAAGGATGTATACAAGCATGTAACACCCCCACACCCCCACTGTTTCTTGTGATTATGATAAAATCATAAATAGAAACCAGAATTTCATCCTTATTTTGGCTATCTTATTTTCTTCTGAGAGAGAGTGTGTGTAGTAGGTAAATGAAGCCTCATTTAATTAGCACATGCTTTAAAGCACATGATATTTGGCAGGTACCATTCTAAGTGCTGAGATGGGTTAGCATATGGGTGCTACATAGATTGAGATCTCGGGCTTGAAGAGGATCAGATTCTAATCAAAGCCACAGGTTAGGATTATGGGGAAATTCATTATGATATAGCGTTTAGGTGTCAAGATATTATGAGTACTCATGGGATCAAAACCTGCAGCGTGAAGGGAAAGAAAGCAAGGTGTGGAAACTGGAAGACTGACCTTCAATGCTCCACAATGGTCTCGGGCATCTCCTGGGAAGAGGTGGAACTGACATAGATGATCAGAGTTGTTCTACTGAAATGGAGAGACCTTCACTGCCTACCTTAATTGATCAGTGTGTATGAGCTCTCCAGGAAAGGAAGGTCCTGAGGCAAGGTGGCTTTCCAAAGCTAATTCCTCAAAGGGCAAATAGCTGAACACTTTCTGCTAAGAGTGGGGGTGGGGGGGATTGACAGTACATTACAAGTCTGTTGCACCATAGATTACATACTATATATCACGTAATTCTGATATATTTAAAAAGATAATTCTAAATCCCAAGTCTTTGAAATCCTTTACATAGTTTTTTTGAACACACTGTCAAAAAAAAATACAGACAGTTGATCAAATATATGTCTTTGAAAACATAAGAGAGCATTAGAATTTTGATTATTATACAGGGAAGCACAGATAATATGGAAATGTGATGATTTCAGTGTCATAGAAATATATATGCAGTTAAAGAAAATCAGAGGATGTGGGCTGGTAAGGTGGCTTAGCAGGTAAACATACTTTCCATGAAAGCTTGGTGACCACATACACACATGACATACCACCCCCCACATCATACACAGTAATAATGAACACAAATTAAATAAACAAGTGCTTTGTATCTCTTTTATAAAGGTGGCGTGGATAATAATCACTTTTCATATCATTTGAGGTTTTTTGAGACTGGTTTCTATGTGATGTTTTTCACTGCTCATACCCTTTGGCAGGTAGAGGTGACCATCTGCTGAAGAGACTGAAACTCTCCCATGTTCCCAGCTATTGAGATGTCTGTGTCTCCCATGGTTCTGGCTCCTGTGATGTGTTTTATCCTTTTCCTTCCTGTGCCTCATGTTCCACTTTCTTTTTTTTTTTGGTTTTTCGAGACAGGGTTTCTCTGTGTAGCTTTGCGCCTTTCCTGGAACTCACTTGGTAGCCCAGGCTGGCCTCGAACTCACAAAGATCCGCCTGCCTCTGCCTCCCGAGTGCTGGGATTAAAGGCGTGCGCCACCACCGCCCGGCTCATGTTCCACTTTCTAATACCCATCTCACCTTCTTCCCTGCTTTCTTTTCTCTTTTCTTTGTGTTTTTCTTTCTTTCTTTCTCTAATTAATATAGACCCCCAGATGCACACTCTTACGTACACAAGCACTCACATGCATACCATGTATTGAACATGCTGTAGTGTGAGCCCTACAAACATCACTGAGATGAGATCTGAACCTAGAGGAACTAAAGGAAACTCGGATCATCAAGGTGAGACCAAAATTTCCTACCTTGAAACAGCCCATATCTCTCAAAAGAATGTTTCTGCTTAGGAAGCTGACTTCCCAAACACTGAAGGAATTGGTCTCTAAATTATCTTCTGTTTGAATCATCCAAGATGGAATCAAACCCATGACTTGGTGCCATGCCAGATGTAAGAATACTGCTGAATGATTGTCCTTGTCTTTTGTTAATCACCATCATGTTGATTGTTGTTGCTGATGAGGTAAATTCCCTGAGCAAGCTGAGGCAATATTTTCCAAGGGAAAGTGAGTTTTGTTTTGAATTTCCTTCTCCTCACCATTGCAAACCATGCTCACATCCCAGCCTTGGTCTGCCCACAGACAACCATCTGGTCCACAGCTGCTGTATTCAAGTGGAAACTCCAGCAGGAATAGTCCAAGGACTCCTCTTGCTTCTTATAAATAGCAATGTCTACGATATAGGTTACTCCAACCCTAGTACTGGAAAGTCAACAACTGTTGTTTTCTTTTATTCTTCTTTCTATAAATGGTTGTTTATATCAGGGACACAGATATCAAGCATACAAGTGGTTTTAAACTCTGAGCATGGCCAGTTGCGTTTCATCATCTTTGAGAGCACAGCTCCTGGGGAAAAAATAGAAACTGAAGCATCAACATCAGACTCAATATATCCACATGCACACTCATGCTGCCAAGAAAGCATCCTGCTTGACTGCAGTTTCAGTCATGCAAAATAACCCACTCCTTCACTGCCCTTTCTCTTGTCCCGACCAAGCCTGGTGATGTGGTTAGGAACAACAGTAGTTGATGTGTGCTTGGTAAACTTGCTGAATGCATTACAACCATCTTCTTACCAAATTCTCTTACCCATGCTCAGAAGCGGTTAGACATTTTAACTCTGTCATCCCAAGAAGCTGAATCCATTGTCCAGAGTCACACAGTCTATCCTAGTCTAATGCTACGTGGTTCCTAAATAGCTTATTGTAATCTGCTGTGGAAGAGGAATCATGAATTATCCAGCAATGAAACTTTGATACATAGCACAAGTCCTGGGCCACAGAAGATGATAAGAAGCCAAACAAAATAAACATCAGATAGAATCTGGTATCCTGTGTGTCCCTGGGATGTTGCTCCAGACACTTGGTCTCATATTATTCATGGATAACATGCCTCTCTTTCTTCTGTATGTTTTCATTTTCAGGGTTCAAATTATGACTATGTATGTAGAGAGAGCTTTATAGTAAAAATATTTCTCTTAAGTTATTTACTAGTGTGGATATTAGGTGTTTACACTGTGAAAGCACTCTAACTACATAGCATGAGTCTAATACTCAAAGAGAAGGCCCAGCCTAAATTGAAACTATACTAATTGTTGAGATTTTAGTAGGATCATGGAAGTCTTGTGCGTACCTTCTTCTGGAATCTTCTTTCTCATTTTTTTCCTGATTCCTGAAGTTCGACTCCTGGAATTTCATTTTCTCATTGCTGGTATTAAACAAACCCAAGCATTTTAAGCTTTGAAGACCATAATATTAGGTCTTGAAGAGCTTTTCCTCTATCCTTTCCAGAGCCTCTTTCCACCAGACTGGCTGTGAGTTTTGCTTTGCTTTCTTACTTTATGCTTCTGTTTCAGAACTACCATCAAAATAACCTCATGGCCGATATTTGAACTCAGACCCATGGTCCCCACAGTGTGTTCAGCGGCTCCCTCCTAAAACCTGAGCTTCCCTACGAAGAATAAGAGGGCTTACAGTTTTACTTTGCAAATGAAGAAAACAAGACTTAGTGACCAAATTTCTGGCCCCAAATCCACTGATGATTGATAAAGACCTGATGTACTCTTAAGTGCATAACTTTCCCACCATGCATTTCCTATTCTTAACATTCTCTCTGATAGTGTGATTCTCATTAGAATCACCTAGAATGTTTATAGCAAAGGTTAGAGCCAAAGTATTCCCCAGTGAGATTTTAATTTCAATGGTATGGGAGGGACCTGGCCATCAGAATTTGCATGTGCTCTCCAATTTTAATGTGAGAAGTTGTGTCTATTTGCATGGCACTTGGTGAGCCACAAAGAACTCTATGAACTAAAAGCAGTATAAATATTCGTGATTTCTTCTTTGCAACATTTGCTGAAAGCCAGGCTATTAAACTAATGAATCCTTGGAAAAGTCAATTTTCTGTGGCTGCAGAGGCTTGAGAATCCAGCTCTTTTGTCATTCCAGCAGACGGTTTTCCACTCAGGGCTGCATGCTGCCCCAAGCAAAACACAAGGGGAAGGTGATCGTTTCAGCATGGCAGCTCTTGATATTTATTGTGTTGTTTGTATTGCTGTGGATATAATACTTATAAGAGCTACCACCAGCTCAATTTCATACATGGCCTGCTGTCCAGAGGGGGAAAAATAGCTTGTTCATCCTTTTTCAGAAGTTCTATGGTGAAAACATATTTTCCAATGAATAAATTCCTGTCTTTTTCTAGGTTTGAAGCAATAACACTTTAGATGTGATCAGTGGCTTGGACTCAGAAGCAGAGCTGGCTAGCTTCTTGCAAATAAGGTCAGATTGCTAAGCACCAGCAGGAACATGGTAGGCATGCTAAGGGGACAGTCCTCTAAACTCACATACAGTTAAAGTTCACTGTGGGAGGATGGGGCCCATTCTCCCTCCTAGTTCCCTGGTGGACCATGGGTTTAAGTTATGGGCAAATATTCTTTTCTGAATAAAGAAAATGTGGTTCATTGGGAGTTTTAAATAATCAGAATGCCAATTTGTTTTGATAAAAATATATTAATTCTTTGTTGTTGTTGTTTGTTTGTTTGTTTTGTCTTTCCAAGACAAGGTTTCTCTGTGTAGCTCTGGCTGTCCTGGAACTTGTTCTGTAGACCAGGCTGGCCTCGAACTGTCTTCCAGGTGCTGGGATTAAAGGTGTGTGCCACCACCACCTGGCAGATAGGAGTTCTAATCTGGTAAATTGTAAAAGCAATTTTAAAAAAGAATATTAGAAAAATCCTCCCATTTATGATCCAGATTCTATGAGATGTTGAGAACTGAAAATTGGGAATGCTTTGTATCTATCTGTCTGTCATTCTCAGCCACAGAGGTTCATGCCATGATTTTGGCAAATTAATTCACCTTGCCCTGCAAATAACATTTGTTAAGAAACTGGCTACACAATGAACTATAATTTTGTTTTCCTAGAATTGAATGAAAATAAAAACATGAATAACTAAAATTTATAGGACTCAATGAAGGCAGTTCAAAGAAGAAAGTATATAGTGCTAAACACCTACATCAAAACACATATATTATATGGAACCCGCACACATGGAATTACAATGGTATGATTGCTAAATGAAAACAGAGTAATAGCAATACCAGGTGACCTGCCAACATAGATGGGGTAATTTTATAAGGCCTTATCCCTAGATGAGGAGCTGTAGGCAAGTAATGGCTGCTGACCGAGGGAGAATCCATCTTTCCCAGGGTGAGCTTCCTAATTGGTAATCCAATACTAAATTATCAGCCCTAAAGGGTATGTATACACATGAGTAAGACTAAATGTACTCAGCAGATGGTATTTCTATATTTATTCACACACACATATATATATATGTATGTACATACTTGCAATAACTAAAGAGAGGTCATGACTTTGTGAGTGAGTCAGGGGTGTTTGGACATAGAAGGAACTGGATGGAAGAGAGGAAGGAAGAAAATTATGTAAACACATTACAAATATATGAAACTTAAAAAAAAAAAAGAAAAATTTGAGAAGTCTGAAAGTAATGATTAAGGCATCTTAAGCCTTGGAAAAGCAAGAATGAACCAAAGCCAAAAAGAGCAAAAAACCAATGATATAAAAACAAAGCAAATAATGATTCAAAAAAATCAATTAGATGAGGAGCTGATTCTTTGCAAACATAAACAAGACTGACAAATCCTTAGCTAAATTAACTAAAAGGAATAGAGATAAGATCTAAATTAACAAAATTATAAATGAGAGGGCAGACATTACAGCAGACACCAATAAAATTCAGAAAATTTTAAGGGCCTCTGTTTCACTAAACTGTAAAGAAGTCCAACTGAAATGGAAGCATCTCTAGATACAACATAAGAAAGTTAAAGCAAGATTAACTAATTTAAACAGATTTCTTAACCAGCGATGAGTTTTTTTTTTTTTTTTTTTTTTTTTTTTTTTTTTTTTTTGGTTTTTCGAGACAGGGTTTCTCTGTGTAGCTTTGCTCCTTTCCTGGGACTCACTTGGTAGTCCAGGCTGGCCTCAAACTCACAGAGATCCGCCTGTCTCTGCCTCCCGAGTGCTGGGATTAAAGGCATGCGCCACCACTGCCCGGCTCCAGCAATGAGTTTTAAACAGTAATAAAAACTTTCCCAACAACAACAAAGCCAGGAACAGATGGGTTCACTGCATAATTCTGTCAGAACTTCTAAGAACCAGTATCAATAGTACTTAAATTGTTCTGTAAAATACAAAAGGAAGATAGGCATTTAAACTCTTTTTAATGAAGCTATATTACCCAGATTCCCAAACCAGATAAAGATATAAAAACAATAACAACAACAAAATTAAAGACTGATTTCCCTGATGATCACAGATGCAAAAAGCCCCAGTAGATACTGGCAAATTCAATCCAAGCCATATCAAAAATGTCATTCATTATGACTAAGTTGGTTTCATCCCAGAGATACCGGGATGGTTCGGTATATATAAGTCAATAAATGTTATCCATCACATAAGTAGACTCAAAGACAGAAATTACATGGAAATCTCAGAAAAGGGCTTTGGCAAAAGCTGATATCTCTTTATAATAAAAAGCATGGAGAGGCTGGGGATGAAGGGGGCTTACCTCAGCATAATGGAGGCATATACAACAAGCCTGTTAACTAGAAAACATAAACAACATCATGTTAACTAGAAAACAACTCAAGCATTTTCACTAAGACCAGAAGCAAGACAAAGGTGGTGTCTTTTTACTCTTGTTCAATATAGTGCTTGAAATCTTAGATAGCTCTGTAAGAAAAGGGAAGGAAACAAAATTATATGAATAGGAAAAGAAGACATCAAAGTATGTATACCTATTTGCTGATGATGTGATTTATTATATATAAGACTCTGATACTATCAGCAAAGAGACAGGATACAGAACTAACACACACAAATCAGTAGCCTTCTTGGAAACCAATGACAACTTACTGATACAGAATTAGTTTCTTGTGTTGCTGTGAAAATACATAATTTCACTTTATATTGTTTTTCTTTTCTGAGAATGTGGTGTGATTTTTCTGACCTCAGACAGTATTGTGTAATAATGTGGTTTATTAGTTGACTATTCAGTACACCAGACAAAGGCCTGACATTCAGCCAGTACACACAAATGCAATGTAGAAGTTGATTTCCATTCTGATTGGGTTGTCTATTCTAATAGATGCTGTAATCCAGTTTCCCCTTCAGCAAAGAATCATTGATTCACCCAGCTGCAGGGAATACAGCCAGGCTATGCCGTCTGCTGAGATCCTTATTGCTTCAGCTCAACATTACGGTCACATTTGTCATTATGCCCCCTTTTAGAAGAAGCCTGCTACCAGTGCTTAAGCAAAAGATATAAAGGTCCAGTTTTCTTCCTTCAGTGCAACTCCCAGAGTGACTCACTGAGACTTTACAACAGACAACTGAGACCTTCTTCTCAGTCCTGCCTGCTTACTTTCTATCCCACAGATACCAATCAGGAACCCTCCCTAATAAACACCGTGAACAATGACATCCCTTCTACAGTAGCTTCCCTGTCACAGCTTGCAGCAGGGCCCATGCTATGCAGATGTTGAGTGTTTTCAGTAGCAGCCTTGGCTGGGTGCTCTTGAGTCCTGGTTTGTATCAGGATGGGATCACATGTACTGCAGTCTGTGGATCTTTCCTTAAGGAATTCGTGTAGTCGTTTTCTTCCTCGTTTCCTTTGTTCCGGATGACTTTAGCCGAGAGTCTGACTTCATTTATTGATTTTTTTTTTATTTTTTCTGTTTCCTATGTCTTCATATCTTGTACTGATATTTCCTTGACTTGTTTGCATTCATTAGTTTGGTTATCATAAGTTCATTTCTAAACGGTCTGTATCATCCTACTATTTTTCTTCACCTTCTGAGCCTCCTCATATTCCTCTCTCTCATTACTTTCTTTCAATTTCATTAATATTTCTTACTAATACTCTTATAAGAGGTAAAACACAGTATTGAAAATAAAACCTCTGTTTCATTAGTTTTTAGACCTAGAAGAACTTTTACTAAGCAAGCTTTAGTGACTAAACTTTATTTATTTATTTAAAAATTAGCTTGATGCCTCTGTGTTTGGTCTGTTAGGTTCTTCATACAGTTGTATGATGTATATTCTATGCCTCTGCTGTGTGCCTGTCCTTCAGTTCTACTTGACCAGGAACCTTGGCAGGGTCACATACTAACTTTCATTTGTGTATATTTCTCTGATGTTGTGTTCCTTAGCTTCTGACCCCTCTTTGCCAGGAATATTATTCATGTCATTGCAGAAACACCATAAAATTATAGAAATTAACATTTTAAACAAACAAACGTCCCTGGAGAAGGCCAGAGAACTTGCTTTGGGATTTGA
The DNA here is from genome assembly GCF_004664715.2 of Peromyscus leucopus. Classification (NCBI taxonomy): domain Eukaryota; kingdom Metazoa; phylum Chordata; class Mammalia; order Rodentia; family Cricetidae; genus Peromyscus; species Peromyscus leucopus. The sequence continues at coordinate 85,131,675 of NC_051066.1, forward strand.
AAGACACTATTTCACAAAAGCAACAGAATGGTGCAAAAATCAAAAATTGGAGAAGGTGAAGCAGGATTACAGAATCTGCTGTCTCTGAGGATGATGAAGAAATTAGCTCAAGGATACAACCTTTCTTAGACATGCGTTTCTTATGTGTATTTGTGTGAGTGCATAGCACATGTGTGTGGAGAGGCCAGAGGCCAACCTTGGGCACTGTATCTCAGAAATGCTGTCTACTCCCATTTTGAAGCAAGGTTTCTGACTGGCAACTTGCCAAGCAGACTAGCATTGGTAGCCGTGGAGCCCCAGGGAGTTGCCTGTCTCTGACTCACAATTCTGGAATCACACATCTGTAGCATCATACCTAGCTTTTTATGGGCATGCTGAGGACTTGAACTCGGGTCTTCGTGATTGCAAGGCACTTTACTGCTGGACCCATTTCTATAGCCTTCTTTTTAAAAAGTGTATTTTGCGGTGGTGGCACACACCTTTAATCCCAGTACTCAGGAGGCAGAGCCAGGCGGATCTCTGTGAGTTTGAGGCCAGCCTGGTCTACAGAGGGAGATCCAGGACAGGCACCAAAACGACACAGAGAAATCCTGTCTTGAAAAAACAAAAACCAAAAAAAAGTGTATTTTCATCTTGAGGATTTTGCACAACAGTTCTTTTATATCCTGAATTTGAGAGCACACGTTTATCTCTCATGTAAGAAATACTTAGGAAGCAAACACTATACCAAATCAGGAGTTAGTGTTTAGTATTTAAACATGACCAAGATAGAGCATCTATTTTGTTCTTTTTGTTACTGCTCTTGTTCTATAGGTTTGTGTTTTCTTTCATTTCTTTTTTTCCTTAGACAGATTCTACCAGACGGCCTTTTTAGTCAGCTAAGCAATGGAGCCCAAACTTCGAGAGAAATTCTCTTTTGTCAGGTTATCCTTGAATCTCAGTTCTCCTTTCTCAGTTTCATAGGTAGTTGAGATCACATGCCTGCCCTACTGTTCCTGGCACACTTTGATATTTATACTAAGTGAAAACTAAAGTAGAGATGGATTCCACACAAACAATGTGGCAAAGTGTCACAAGTGCTACTGTAAATACAACACTAATATTCAGTGGGAGCACAGAATGAATGTGAGAAAAGTTTGTTCATGTGAACTGGAATTAAGTCGCTCACATCCTTTACTTGAAAATAATAATATCCTGGAGCTTAATACTAGATCTTTCTCATGCCAGTAATGCTGCATCTGGTCTCTTTCTTTCTACTGGGAGAGTTACACAATGCTTTTGTAACCTTGTGAAAGAAACCAGGCAGTAGCTCTCACTCTATTCCTGTCGCTTGCAGATTTGATCCACCTCCCTTGTATGTTTCCATCCAAGTCTGTAACAATGGTTTTGCTCAAGGCGATATCCTTGAACTGCACACAGAACTGCCCGTTTTGAAAAGCCTCAAGCCACTAGAGAGTTACTTTGTTCTCAAACTGATTCCAGCCATGAAAGCTCTCAAAGAAACACAACTTTTCACTTCTCCAGGGGAACAGCTGCCTTCCAAAAATCCCTCAATAAAGCTTGCTTCAGACGAGGAAACACTGTAACAGATGCAGATCTTCACTTTCCACAGCTCCTTCTCCAAATGCTAACTGGCACGCTGAAATGCTAGACAAGGTGACAGGTGTGCCCCCCACCTTCCATTTAATCCCCACAGTGGCCTTATCAACTGGGTTCTCCTGCTCACACTTTACATAATAATAAGTGTTTACACATTTTACCTACTAATGTTCAGATAATAACTAGATAAGCTGAGATGGAATCTGGTTTTCCTTACTCCCTGATGTAAACAGTTTCATTGGGAACCAACCTGCTGTGCTTGGTCCCTGAATGCAAATGCACTAATTATTTTGTTGATATGTGAATCTTATCGCTGTTTTGCCAGGACAGATTATATCCACATATTCTATGCCAGTAAACTATTAGAATGGGAGATTTTTTTAAAGTAGACTTTTAGATTCAACTTTTAGAGGATTTTGATTGTGTGGGATTTTGATTGTGTGGGATTTTGATTGGGGCTTATGTTTTAAGAGCCTCTCTTAGCAATCTGATGACCTAGCAGGCTTGGAACAGCAGTTTACTCTCTCAGTGTTAACCCTAAATGCACAATTGAAGACATGGTAAGCTTTCTCTTTCTAGAAACAGGAGAGTAAGTCTTTCTTCACCTGGGAACTTTGCCTTTTCTCTATACACACAACTGATTTTCTTATTTCTCAAGCAAAAGTCCCAACAATGGTGTCTTGTTTACATCTCTCTCTTCTCTCTTCATGCCTATCATGAGATTTTACCTAATTGAATTTGCTAAGAGCTTGTGCTGTGACAGTGGCTACCCATGCTAACGCACATGAAAATGGGCAGGGACTGGCTTACCTCTATTAGTAAAGCCAATATGAAAGGCAAAGAGAAAAGATAGGTATATGTTGGATAGAAATACCCAATAGTCCCTTGCTGGAGAAACATATAGAGTTTAGAGTTCTGGGGTGTTATGTGCTAAGTCTTGTTATAGATGTTCAATAGTGCTTTTTAAGACATATTTTTTTCAAAAGCTACCTCTTCTTTATGATTGAATTTTTCACTTTGATTCTATGCACTTCAAGACCAAGGATGGAAAATGTCAACAAGTGTTAGCACCCAAAATTTTTCTTCCTATCTTTACATTATGAAAAATAGAACATTGAAGATATGTCACATTTTTTTTTCCTGAAAAATTAGTGTCAATTTTAGGGATTTCTGCAGTTGCATTGATAACAAGGCAAGTATGTGTTAAATTGTAATTTTTCTGTATTTAGCAATAGATTGTGAATTTAGATCCCTCCATCTCTCCTCCACTTCAGTATAACATAGAGGTCTGCTGTTTGAGTTTGTGGTGTGATAATGATTTCAAAAAGTAGCATTATTGCTTAATTTAAAAGTATATTAGAGAGCTCAGTAGGATGGATATATCAAATGGGAAAAAACATGTTTTTTTTTTTTAATCTAAATTCAGACATCACTCCTTAACATCTGCAATAAATCCTTCCAAGAGTAATTTTCATTTATTATTTTTAATTATACAATAGATTTAAAAAAATAGTTAAAACAATAAGAAAACTTATTTTACTCTTCTGTCAAGCATGTGCCAATGTCAAAAATAAAAAAAAGGAAGTTTGTCCCTAAATCCAGAGAACACTGGTTGGATTCCCAAAACCCACATGGTGGCCCACAACCATTTGTATCTGTAGTTCCAGGGTATCTGACACTTTCTTGTGGCCTCTACTGGCACCTTGTGTGAATGAGACATGCAGACATACATGCATGAAAAATGTGTGCACATAAAATTTTGCACATATAAAAATATTTCAATTACAAAGTAATGTTGAATGTAATCAAGTTTGCCCTTGTCTTAGGGAAATCATGAACTGCGTGTACACACTGGCTACAGACATTCTTAAGAGAAAATTCATGAGTAGCTGCAAGAAGCTGGGATTACATCCAGGGCAACATGATTGTTGTATCATCATTGAATTCACACTGAGACCTGTCTGGTTCTGTCTTGCAGATATATGTAGTCATAGTTGCACAGTTCACAGAGTTATTATATTCAATGTCTCTTAGTGTCAGCTTTTCCTGTGCATTGACTACAACTAAGGAGTAGTTTTAAAAAAGTACCTTCTTTCATGCCAAATGTCTCGGATGATGTTCCTTTACTAAACTGTGCTGCAGCATAACATGATACCAGTTGCTGTGAGCTTCCAGGATAAGGCCGCTGTACCTTGGCTCCAAATTGTCCTAGTTCAGCTTCTTCCAAAAGAACACTATAACAAATTGTAGAGGATCCATAATCAGCAGAGGATTTTTGTGGCTTGAAAATATACCCCAAATTGCCAATAATGAATATTCCATAAGCAAGAAGGCCTTTTCAGTTCCAAACGCTATTAGGGAAGCACAAACTTTGTCAAAAATACTTATTTTGCTAAATACTTTTGAACTGAGCAAATGACTTTAGAGATACTGCAGGAAGAATCCAAGTATGAGTTGCATTTACATTCAAAGTGGGATTTTCCTGTGCGAGCTGACTTAAGATGAAAAGTCTCCACAATCAGACCCATCTTCCAAAGGAGATGAGAGATTTGTTCATATTTTCCAAGAGCTCATTCTCTAGGTTCAATAAATTTTGCTTGTGTTACTGGAATAGTTCTATTTATAAAAGATTGGAAATATTCCTGCCGGTGATTAGGGAATAATTTGGTCACTATTTGGAAGACAATTGACTTTCTCATGTAGCCAAAGGACACTGCATGTTTTGGGACTTGCTTAAACTGTAGGACTACATTAATACAACTGAATTCCATATTCATATGTTTGGAACACTCCCAAGGGCCTTTGTGGGGATCTAGATATGATATATGATTTGAAAGATGAGAAAACAAAGGCCTGAGAACCTAAGAAGCATCTCCAAATGTATGCAGTGAGATTGACCTGATTCTTCTGGTTTCATTCCTTCAGGCATCCCATCATATCACTATATAGTTATTTTCCATTCCTCTTCATTTAACTATTTAGGGCACACTGTGTGACAATCACTGTGATAGATTCTAGAGATACACTCATATCTCAGTTTCTCTATTTGAGGGTCTAAATAATGTAAAGGTCATTTCTGCACGTCTTCCCATCTTGATCTCAACGTCCCCCACCTGCAGAATCTCTCCTCTCTCTCATCGATTGTATTCCCAGAGCTCAGTCTGGTGTCTGGCTGTGGATCTCTGCATCTGCCTCCATCAGTCACTGGACAAAGGCTCTATGATGACAGTTAAGTTATTCACTAGACTGGTCACCAGGCACCCTCCGGACCACTGCCAGCAGTTCAAGGTGGTGTCACCCTTGTGGGTTCCTGAGAGCCTCCCCAGCACCCTGCCTCTTCCTATTCCCATGATGTCCTCATCTATCATGGTATCTCCTTCCTTGCCCTCCCACTCTGTCCCTGTTCCAGCTAGACCCTCCCATTTCCCTATGTTCTTATCCCCCACTCCTCGCCCTCTGCCAACCCCCCACTCCATGGGTGTACTTTGAGTTGGGGGTTGGCGGAGGGCGAGAAGCGGGGCATGAGAATGTAGGGAAATGCAAGGGTGGAGCTGGAACAGGGACAGAGTGGGAGGGCAAGGAGGGAGATACCATGATAGATGAGGACATCATGGGAATAGGAAGAGGCAGGGTGCTGGGGAGGCTCTCAGGAATCCACAAGGATGACCCCACCTTGGAGTGCTGGCAGTGGTCCAGAGAGTGCCTTGACTGGTCTGCTCTGTTGACCAGTCTAATGAATACCCTAACCGTCATCATAGAGCCTTTGCCCAGTGACTGATGGAGGCAGATGCAGAGATCAACTGCCAGACACCAGGCTGAGCTGTGGGAATCCAATCGATGAGAGAGAGGAAAGATTCCACAGGAGAGGGACGTTGAGATCATGATGGGAGGACGTGCAGAGATGACTGGCCACACTAGTGGAAGTTCATGAACTATAGACTAGTGACTGTGGACACCCAATGGGACTGGACTAGGCCCTCTGGATATGCAAGATGGTTGTTTGGCTCGAACTGTTTGGGGGGCACTCAGGCAGGGGGATCGGGATCCGTTCCTGGTGCATAGACAGGCTTTTGGGAATCTGGTGCCTATGGTGTGCTGCCTTGGTGCAATGGGAAGGGGCTTGGAACTGCCTAGGCTCAGTGTGCCAGGCTCTGCTTACTCCCCGTGGGAGACCTTGATTTGGGGGATGTGGGGTGGCTTGGGAGGGCGGGCTGGTGGGGTGGGAGGAGGGAGAAGGTGGGAACTGTGGGTGGTATGTAGAGTGAGTAGAAAATTTCTTAATAAAGAAAAATGAAAAAAAAATAATGTAAGGAAGAAAACACTAACAGCAAGGTCAGAAGCACATTTTAAAAAGTAAATGGAGAGATGGTTCAAGCAGTTAAGTGCTGTTTACTGCTCTTGCAGAGGACTTGAAATCAGTTCCTAGAATCCACACAGGGAAGCTCGCTACCATCTGTAACTCCAGCTCTAGGAGATCCAAAGCCATCTCCTGGGCTTGGAGGGTACCTGCATTCTTGTGCACAATGCCCCCATTAAAAACAAAAAATGAATCTTTGAAAAGTTACTATATTTAGATCAATGCTTTTCAAATATTCTCTGCACAACCAGTGAAATAGAAGCACAGAGACAACCTGAAAAATGAGGGAGAATATTTACAAATTGGAGAATCTGACAAACGTTTGATATCTGGAGTAGATACAGAATGCTGAAAACTCAATAGGAAAATCAAGCTGATCTGTAAAAACAAGCAATAAGCCTGAACACACATTTTCCACAAAAAGACACACAAATGCTCAACAAGTATATTTTAAAAAGTGTTCAACATCACTAATGGTCAGGGAAATTCAAATTTTCCCACAGTTAGCTTTTACCTCTGACTAATAGTGGATTTTTTAAAATATGCTAACAAGAGCTGTTAATAATATGGCGAAAAAAGGAACTCTTGGATATTTGTGTTAGAATTATAAATTAGAATATGCATTATGGAAAATAATATAAAGATTCCTGAACATGTGAAAATAGAATTGCAGAACGGTCTGGAAATTCAGCTACTGGGTATAGATCGAAAGGAAATAAAATCAATATGTTGAACATATACCTGCAGTTTCTGTGTTTTTTTAAAGAGGCATTCATAATAACAGACAAGAAAAGGAAGCCACTTAATTGCCCATCAGCTGATGAATTGTTTTAAAAATGTATGCATATATGCAATAGAGTATTATTTAGCCATGTGAGAAAAATGGAATTCTGTCATTTGTGAAAGTCTGGACAGAACTGAAGATGATTATATAAGCGAAATACGCCAGGCACCGAGAAACAAGTAAGTAACACCCAATCCACTCCTATGTGAAATATAAAATTGTTGACCTACTGTGGTTGAGAAGAGGAAAGGAGAGATGGGAAGAGATTAATTAGTGGTTATGAAGCTAGAATTACAGAGGAATTCTGATGTACTCTCACATAGTAAGTGAGATAACAATAATTAACTGTACATTTCAGGCTAGAGGAAAGTTTATAAAATTTTTTCCCCACATTGAAATGGTAACTGTTGTCATACACTGGTTTATCGCTACATGTATTGAAATTGTACTCTAATAATATGTATAAAATGTTTATTTTTATGTTTCATGTAAAATTATCTATTTTTAAAGTTTCTATGTTATCATTATTCTTACATATTATGAGTCTATATTAACTGCTGCTCACCCCAAAAGGATGCTTCTGTCTAAGATAAATAATGGTATAAATACAATTTTTTATGGTTTTTCGAGACAGGGTTTCTCTGTGTCCCTTTGTGCCTTTCCTGGAACTCGCTTGGTATACCAGGCTGGCCTCAAACTCACAGAAATGGGCCTGCCTCTGCCTCCCAAGTGCTGGGATTAAAGGCGTGCACCACCAACGCCTGGCTAAATATAAATATTTTAAAAGTAGCGTGGCAACAAATCTATTTAGACTAATATCAATAGCAAGTTCTGTCCATAGGGCCTTTGACATCCCCAGACATATATTATTTGTGCATGTTTCTAGTACTGGGTATGTTGGTTGCTGTGGATCAGTCCTCAAGCCCAATTAGAAAGTAGTTTGTCACTCACACTAGTGGGGCTGGCTGCCTTACCTGGCAGGTATCCACAGTTGGGTAGGACTGTTGTTTCCTCCCCTGGCACCCCAGCAGCCTGCATAGCACCTCTGAAACTATGAATGCTGCCAATTGGGTGGTGGCTTCCAGCTTAGTTCCAGCTAGACTTATCTGTTTACTGCTTCCCAAGTGTGAAGTGTTTCAGAAATAGAGTCTTCACATCTACTTCTGGTGTATGACTAGAGTAATGGCAATAGCTTCTATTTCTTTGAGAGCCTCTGGTGGTGATATCACATACCTGAAACTTGGATTTTTATTTAAAGACCTATGGCTTCTGGGAGTAGTGGCATCCACCCATGAAAGGTATTCTTGTTCAAACTTTAAAAAGACTAATTACATCATTTCATTACCTAATAATTTAACAGTTTTACATATGGAATTTTCCTGTATCCTAAGTTTTTGATGACCCCACCTTTTCTTTATTCTTTGCCCTTATTTAAACTTTTTCAATATTCCTACTATGCTGTCTACCCATTCATATTAAGTGTGTTTTATATCCTTCCCTCTAAGAGCTTCCTTCTCCCACCACACTTCTCATGGCTTCTTTCTTGTTCATTCTACAGACCCTTCAGTTTAAACACAAAAATCTAAAAATTGAAAGCTATGATCCACATACAAGAGAGAACATTTGAAATCTACCAAGTTGAACTCAATCCTCAGGGGACTCTTTGCCATGGAGGAGATGGGAATGGGGGGTGAGCTGGGGGGAAGGTGGGGAGGGAGGAGGAGAACAAGGGAAATCTGTGGCTGATATGCAAAATTAAATTAAATTATAAAATAAAATTAAAAAAAGAGAGAGAACATGGGCTTGTCTTTCTGTGTCTGGGTTGCCACACTCAAGATTTTTTTCTAACTCAAACCATTTTACTGCTTCATAATACCATTTTTCTTTAGTGCTGAGTAGAATTTCAATGTGTATATGTAATACATTTTTAGTATTCTTTCATTAGGATAGCACCATTTCCTAGTGTTAAAAAAAGAAACAACAAACACGGATGTGAATGTATTTTTGTTGTAGGAGAGGGAGTCCCTTGCATATATGCCCTGTAGTAGTATACATGGGTCATGTGGTAGTTTTAATTTTAGCTTTTTCATAAGTCACACTGATTTTCATAGTAGCAACACTGGTTAACACCCTCACCAACAGTGAATAATGGTACCCTCCCCCATATACTGAACAGCATCTTAATTTCCTCATGATAGCTATTCTGACAGGGATGAGAATGAATTTCAAAGTAGTTTTAATTTGCTTTTTTCTGGTGTCTAAAGATGTTAAGCACTTTAAAATGTTATTGGACATTGTAATTTCCCCTCTTGAGAAATTTCTACTCAGATCCATGGCCCAATTTTGGATTAGATTGTTTTCTTAATTTTAGTGTTTGGAGTTCTTTGTGTACTCTAAACAGTAATCTTCTGTCAGCTGTAAAGCTGGAAAAGATTGTCTCCCATTCTGCCTCTTCACTTGATTGACAACTTTCTTTGTACACAAGCATTTTCAAGTCGGTGTGGTTTTACTTGTAAAGCGTTGACCTCATTTTCTGAGCAAGCAGTGTCCTATTTAAGAAGTCTTTACTTATGCCTGTGTCTTATGTAGTATCTTCACGGTTTTCTCTAGCAAAAAAGGTCTTATGTTTTCAGTTTTATGTTGTGGTCTTTGATCACTGGCAGTTGACTTTTGTTTGAGGGGTGAACAAAGACAGAACATAAAAAAACACCTAGGAGCTGATTCTTAAAGGCTGAGCAGAATAAAATGTATTTTAAGCAGAATGCATTCAGATGCACGGTATGCAGTGTGGTTGATAGGAGATGAAGCAAATATGATGGCAGCAGTCAAATGGTGAGAGTGTATGTATATTGTGTGATGGGTTTCAATTCCATTCACAGATTATAGCAAAGCTCTAAAATTTTTAAAAAGTCTGTGAGATAGATATGATACCATGACAATGTAGCATTACTGAGATATGAGTGTGGAGATTATATTAGGAAACAAAAAGATGAGAGATAAGGAGAACATATTAGATGTGACTGGAATAATGAAGGAAAAACTAAGAGAGCATGGACTAGGAGTAACAGTGGGTATAAACAGGAGGGAAACAGAGGAATAGATTTGACAGTGTTCGCAGTTAGATGTGAAGACCAAAGAACAAAGAGCTTGGGTATTTACAAGCTTTATTGCTCAGACTCCTGATAGACCAGAATCTTTTATCAAAATGAGGTGTCAAAAATGAAACATATTTGTAGTAGAAATTAGGACACTAATTTGTTTGAAATGTTATGTGTATCTTAAGTCCAGGAGATCTCCAAGTTGCAAAGCCAAGAATGTTCCCTAGGACAGAACTATGTAGAAACAATTTCATCTTCCAAAACAACTAGCAACTTAAAGATATTATTTGATCCAGTAGAGTGTGGTCTAGTTGCTAGAGTACAGTTTGACCTAGTTTCTGGAGTAGAGTTTGATCTAGTTATTGCAACTTTCTTAAGGCTTTTCCTTCCATTGTCGTATTTTCTTTATTCCCTTATCTTTCCCTTATAAGAATCAGCACAGGACTAGAGCTTTGAACTTCACTGTGAGAAACATCTCTTTGATATATATATTTCACCTTCATAATTTTGGCCAAATTAAAATCACACTTCCTATCTGTAAAACATCAGTGTTTTCTTACACTGCAGATATCCTAGAATGAACTAATAAATATGAACAAGTTTTGAAACAAAACATAGATATGATTACAAAATGTATTATTGTTAACAGAGATACAAAAGTTACTGTTGCTATTTTAATACACAGAAAATTGAATTCAAAGATCCATCCTGAATAAAGAAAAAATTACAATGGAGTTGAAACTAAAAACAAACAAACAAATAAACAAACAAAAGCATTATAACTTCTTTGATTAGTCATGTGTCCTTTCAGTGGGCAGTTACCTTAAGAAGTGAGTCCCTGGAAAACATACATACATACAATATCATACAGACTGAACAGGCTATGTTTAGTAAGATATATGTGCATACATAGGAATAAATGCATGCAAAAACAATGAAAAAATAGTTAATAGGTTTGACAGAGAGTTGGGAGAGGAACAAAGGTGTGCTTAGAGGGAAGAAAGGGAAGGGAGAAAGTTTGTAATTATAATATAACCTGAAAAGAAAATAAAAAGAAATAACTCTCAGAGAATGAAGGAATAAAACAAAAAAAAATTGGAAATAATGTCTGTTTGCTTAAGTCAAGCCTGTTAAGATCCTCCATATGGAACAGTTAAATTTTTACTATGGCTTGCAGTACGTGTTCTATTCTGTCCTGTGCGTTCTCTTCCAGCCTTATGCATTCTTCGTTTATCTCTGTTGCAGTTTCTCCTTCTGCCATTCCAATCGTCCTTTATTTCCCTAGAACACAATGACACCATATCTATGTTCTTTCTTGTGCTTAGAATTCATTTTCTTTTTTGACTTCATTCTCTCCTGGATCTTTCTCTTCTACAATTGACACATATTTGTAGCAGTATCTTTTAGTGTATTACCTGGGTCATTACCTCTTCAGGATGACACCTTCAGAAAGTTTCAAATGCTGATAACAGCTACTGTTACAGCATAGTGCCCACATTTTATAATTGTAAATATATATTGTTTGTAATTTGTGTAATTTCCCATAAGGAAGTGGATGTTTATTTTCATGAGCCATGTTGTATCTTTTCTGCACAGTAAACAGACTCATGAATGTTTTCACATAGTGGGTTCTCAATACATATCTTTCAAATTAATAGTGTACTGAGCTATATCTAAGATGAATATTGGCAATGCTTTCTATTTATTTATTTAGGGAATTTATTTATATAGGAAATTAAACCAACAGTTTCATGTATACCATAGTTGTATGCCATACCTTGAATTTTTCTGTTTGAAACCAAAATAAGAACGGGTAAATACTGGCTAATTTAATTTTTAAATATCAAATTCTATCTGTCAATATCCATATTTAAATTTTTATTCTTTGTGTATGGGAGGAAATAAATTTACAAATCAGAATTGAATGTTTGGCAAAATATGTAATAGGGATGATCTACTGTGACAATAAAAATAAATACTTCCAGTCTGATTTTAAATGATTCCAGATGTTTCAGTGTGGCAGGTTTCTGTAAAAGCTTCTTCAACATTACCACTGTCAAAAATAATTTGCTATATGTACAGTTTTAGGATACATTATACCTGAAACATACAAAAGAAAATGGCATGGGCTTACAACAGCAACTGTGTAAGTCAAATAAGACATAAGACATATGGTTTGGGGAAACAAAATAGTTTTTTTATCCAAATCTGAACATAATAGCAAAAGCTAAGCTGTTTCTCTTCATGGATGCCACAACTTTGTGATCATTTTATTATTTTATGGAATTTAAATATGTGAATATTTCTTTTCCATAACCATTTTACTTCAAATAGCCCAACATCTGTTTGTAGTCTCTTCTCTGACTCGTTAAGTACTCATAAATTTAAGTGGAACAAACTGAGGCAGCATGATGCTCTGCCATACAATTCTTGAATTCTTTTGTGTAGTGAGCAAACACAGAAAATTCTTTTAATCAGGCTACAGTCTAAGAGTAAACACTTGATATTCAGTCATCTAATTGACTGGCATTGCCTCTTCCAGCCCTTCTCCCTACACTGCTGCTGATGAAAAGCTGCTAGGAACTTGTCTCATTAGTTGCCTTGGAATTTTGTTTAAATGTTGATTATGACTCAGTAGGCACTCAGAGAAGCTACACATCCTATCCTATGTTTCTAACAAGTTCACGGAATTCTTAAGGACTTCTAGTCTGGGGACCTCATTTTGAGCCATAATGAACTCGAGAGCATAAAGTCCACAGGACCTCACAATATAGGTGAGATGCATTTTCAATAGAGTAATAACTGTTGAACACACTAAACATCCCTAAATTTTTGCATAGGAGAAGTGAGGTCATGCTCTCTCAGTCTCTGCAGGTGTAATCTTTTCCTTTTCAAATTTGAATACTACTCGTTGGTACCCCTGATTCTACAAAAGTTTGAAAGCTTTAGGTTGCCTTTGACTACCATTCTACCTGTTCTGCTATCTCTTATGTTCAATCATCTGGTATAGCATATTGCAAACCTCTCCCTTTGCCTACCACTCTGTCTTCATATCTTTCTGAGCATTAACAATCATTACCAACACTTATGAATAATCTATAGTATGTTTGGACTTACATCATTATGTAATCTAAACCTTAAACTAACTGCAAAAGAGCTGGAAAAATGGCTTAGTGGGCAAGAGTTCCCATAATTAGAATCTATAGAAAGTTAGAAATAACTGCACCCCCACCTGCAACTGATGTACTATGGAAAGCAGAAGATCTCTGGGGCTGGCTGGTTGCTAGGCAGCTCCATGTTCAGTGAGAAATTGAGTCTCCAAGAAAGGAGGACAGTGATAGATTTGGACATGTAACATTCTCTGGCCTTTATGTGTGTACCCCCCCACATGTGTGCATACACCACACATGTGTGCATATACCACACACACATACATTATACTCTCACATGTGTACACTCACTCATGAGCACACATATACACAAAAACAGAAAAAAGAAAAAGCCTCTATTTTTCAGGTGCATGCGCGCATGCACACATGCAAGCACACACACACACACACACACACACACACACACACACACACACACGTAAGAAATAGACTGAGAGCACCAGTGGTTCACTTACTACACATCTACTCTCATCATAACTAAATTCTAAGCAGATTGATTACTGCTTGCTATATCTTAACTAGTAGGTAGCCTTTGGTGACTGTAACGATAGTGTGTACACCAACATGGTCATTTTTGAGTCTATTCCACACTGGAGTTTATGAGCTTGCTTCTCCTTGCTTACTTCTGATGTCTGTATTGCTCACACACATTTCAGTTGCATTTGAGCTTCTACACCTCACAGGCACAACTTACCTTCTGTCACAAGCTTTCCGCTTCAGTGTCCTAGCAACTCAGTATCTCAGTGCCTTTAGTGTCTCTTCTCCCTTTCTTACCTCCCTCCCCCTCCACTCCATGCTGGGGATTAAACCTAGGGTCTCATACTTGGCAAGCAAATGCCTTACCACTAAGCCATCCCAGCCCTCTTTTTACTTTGTATTTTAAAACAAGGTCTCACTAAGTTTCCCAGGCTGACCTTGAACTCACACTGTAGCCCAAATGGGTCTTGAACTTTAGTCTTTCTGCCTTGGTCTCTTGAGTAGCTAGCATTACGGGCTTACACTATCAAGTCCAGCTTGGTACTTTGTCATCATAACAATTAAAATAGTGTTGCAGAATTAGGGCTAAAATGCCACATGTCATGTTCACATGGAAGATCCTCCAGTTGGGGATTAAACACATTCTTTTGTTTTGTGAATATTAGTACCAGTTAGTGTATCCTTATGCTGCTTACCGTATAAGAAACAGTAAAGGGTTATCATTTGTTTTCTAGTTGAAGGTCTGAAACTTAAACAGAGTGATATATTAAACCACATCTCTATGTCATTATGTTTAATTGTGCTGATGAGGAAGAAATAGGTGTGAAATCTAGCTAAGACATGAACTCAGTAACCTTTCTCTGTTGTGTATTTGCTCATTCCTTGGCTGTCTCTGGTCCCTGTCCCTGCTTCTGTGTCTCATGTCTGCTTTTGACTCACTGAGTTTAGCCCATTTAGAACTCAATGCTCAGCATCCTGGATGTAGTTCCTAAGCAGTGTTACAACCAGTTCACTGCTTCGAGCTTGACTTTTGTTGTTGTTATTGTTTTGTTTGTTTTTGCATCATTTTAGGCTTTAAGTAAAAGACTCAAAAAATTTATTCCTCCAGGAAAATTATTCAATGATTATAATGCTTTTGCTTCCAAATCTGTTTTCTCTTTTTAATCTTACTGGACAATAACATATTGTTTTTGAAATATGTATACAATTTGAAATAGCTAATTTGACTAATCAGAATATTAATTTCTTTACACAATTTTCTGTGTCATGAGACTGTTCAACTCTTATAAAAATTTTCAGTGCAATACTCTGTTAAAATCTAGAGTCACTATAGTATGCAAAACAATGGTTTTTCAAACATGAATGTCACTTGGAATAAATGGTCATTTCTAACTGGTCAACCTGTTTTCTTCATATAACCACTGAAAAGAAGTTGACAAGTGTTGCCCAGCTCCACTGAGTGGATTAATTACTCTTAGAATCTTTTTAAGTAAGGAGTTTGGATGGTTCCCACATGATTTCTCCATGGAAGGCTGAGATGCAGACTACTCAACCTGTATAATTTATGTAGCTGAGGCTATTTTACTGTTGAGAAGCCAAATTCCTCAGACAGTCTTGCCAAAGAACTATCCTCCTCTCTCTCTCTCTCTTTTTTTTTTTTTCATCTTCAAGGTTTTCATTCTGACATTTGGGTCCTTTGTTAACAAAACCATGAAATAAATTCTTATTGGTGATAAAATGTATTTTTCTATAAGCAAAGTGTGACTGTTTGAGAGAAATTATCCTTTCAAATAGTTGATTTTTTTTTTGTCCTTGAAGCGAACTGCCTATATATGCAAAACCCATTACTTAACATTGAGGCAATTAAAATATAATTCTTTGACTCTAGTGACAAATTATATAATACCCCCAATAAAATGACCTCTCCCTTCTTGGGCCAGTCTTTCTTTCTGTTTTAAAAAATATTTTTACTTATTTATTGAAACTTTCATACTTACATATATTGCATTTTGATCATATCTGCCTCTAATCCCCCCTCCAACTTCCTTAGATACCCTAAAACACCCCTTCCTAACTTCATTTCTTCTTTTCTCTAAAAGAATGAAAAATATGAACATCATATGTATGTCTTCTCTACCTACTAGATTTTAATAATTGTTTTATTTTCTTATATTATAATTACATTACTTTTCCCTTTCCTCTTCTCCTTCCAAACCCACCCATTGCATCCTTCCACTTATTCTCTCTTAAATTGGTAATTTATTTTCTTTAAATTTGATCTCTTTCTCTCTCTATGTATGTTTAATACAATATATAAAAATTAAATATATAGTTACATAAAAATAAAATTTATATAAATTATTTTTAAAATGGTCATATGAAGATTAGTTCTGGGAGGCTGGGAATGATATACTCAAATTTTATTTGATAAATTGAGAAGCTAGTTAAAATTAATTTTATATAATAAGTAATTTGTCAGCATTTTTTACTAGGAAACAAACCTCAAGGGTATAGATAGAGGACTTCTCTAACATCAAGGAGACTTAGAATGTAATGTTAATGGGCTAACATTGGATTTTGTCAACTTGATCTAATGCTATCTTTATGGTTACATATTTGTTCAAAGTCTGGGGAAGAATCTGACCTCTGGCAAATTCTATAGCTATTTCTAGTGCCAATACTTTTGGAAAATACAGGAAATAGCTTCATCTGGAATAACAGGCTCTTGAGTCAGGACACATGTTCAGATTATGAGTGTCAGGAATTGAAGGAGAGGTAGAGAGAAGTAGGTTGTGGAGTTCGTGGCTTTTCTTGGAATACCTGTTTCTGTGTCATGGAAGAGCAAGACATTTTAAAATTAGAAGCACTACAGAGGGTGTATCACCATGGCTTTCATGCCCCTTCGATTTCTTCTCATTGTCCCCCTATTGATGCTATGCCATATGTCCATGAATGATTATACCAGAGAACAAGGGACAGAATCTGGTGTAATGCTAGAGGTACAATGAAGGCTCTGTAGTATCCTAGCTTTTAAGAACATAGAAATGCTAAAATATGACAATCTATGGTTTATCTAGGAAGTTATAGTAAATTCAAATGTGTCATATTGGGGGGATAGCTCAGATGAACAACAACAACAAAATACACACACACACACACACACACACACATATCTTACAGAAGCATGCTAATACTATACTTTCCAATCTCATGATATCAAAGAATGGACAGAGAAATCTTAAGATATTCATATACAACAACTTCATGAGACATGACAAAGTAAGAAAAATATAGTATAAAGGAACTTTTGATTGAGTTTGGTTACTATTTGTGAATAACTTGTACAATGGTTTGTAATTTCTAGTTCTGTACTTACCATAGCAATCATAATTACATAACAAATAACTGGGCATAAGCAAAAGAAATGAGAATAATGAAGAAGTGTTTCCTGTTAGACCCTCTTAGGTATTTTTACCACCTGCCATTTTGTGGCACATCTGTCCCATGAGTACAAATAACTACAGGTAAGTTCTTAGCAAACCTGAAACCATATTATAAACATACTGCTTATATGTAGTATAATTATATATTAAGTTTATAATAATATACTTAATATAATATAATTAAGTATAATTCCACAAATCTCTCATCTGTTGAAAGTTTTAATTGAATTTTTACATGTCAAAAGAATCTCAGTTTTATTTTATAAAAATTAAAGTTTACCTTTGGTCATCATTGTAGATTCCTGGGAGTTTCCCTTGTACTAGGTTTCTACCTGATACTGAAATTGCCACCTCCCTTTACAGTCATCTCCTTCAGTACCCAACCCCAACCTGATACCTCATGTTTCCATCCCCTCCTGCCCCCAGTCCACCCACAAAATCTTCTCTTTCTTCTTCTCAGGTGTGTCCCTCTTGAGCTCCCTTTGTTATCTAGCATCTCTGGGTCTGTGGAATGTAGCATAGTTATCCTTTACTTTATAGCTAATATCCACTTATAAGTGAGTACATACCATGTTTGTTTTTCTGGGTTTGGGTTAACTCACTCAGGATGATTTTTTTCTAGTTCTATCTATTTGCCTGCAAATTTCATGATGTCATTACTTTTAAAATCTGAGTAATACTCCATTGTGTAAATATACCACATTTTCTTTATCCATTCTTTGGTTGAGGGACTTCTAGGTTGTTTCCAGGTTCTGGCTATTACAAATAAAGGTGCTATGAACATAGTTGATTGTCATGAGCTGTCACAGGCCATGATGCAGATATAGCAGAAAGCAACTGATAACTCAGATGTCAACCTACCAGATGAACAAATCTCTGTTGGAGGAGAAACCCATTCAAGCAAGTCTTATGGAACCACTTACTCTGAACTCTTGCTCCTGTCTGTAATTTTACATATGCAAAAACAGCTGTGAAATCTCCCCATTACCATGCATTTTCATGTGATATGTATATGTAATCTCATGATTATATCTCAATCTTATGGGCACATATATCTATGAATGATTAGGAAGATGACTTCTCATTAAGCTGTATAATTTTAATATATAGAATATATACTAGAATATCCTTCATAACTAGATCTATTGTTCCACAAGGATTGTGAGACACTTAGAAGCCTGTTTAGTTTCTTTACTCAGGCTAACATAAGAAAATAACAATTTCTCCCTAGGCTAAGACAAGCTACATGCAATTAACTAATTCTTAACCTTAGAGCAAATTTAAACTAAACTAAATGCATTTACAAATGCCTCATAAGATTAACCTCCACAAAAATACACAAGGACAATTTGCCAAATGTCTAATTGTAGAATCAAGGTTATTATCACAAAGCAATCTAAGATACTATGCCAGTTCTTCACTGGCTAAAGTCTCACTGAAAACACAGACCAGCAGTCACTGCCTGGAAAAGTGCCAAGCACCATGTCCCTGCCTATGTGTTGTCATGATGAATGGCTCTGTTCCTTATTGTTTACTCAAGGAATGTGCTATGACTTTCAGAGGTAGCTTTTGTAATTTTGCTTATTATTGAAAAAAGCCTACTGTTGAATATGTGTATAGCTGTGTAGAAGAAAGGAGAACAACAACAACAAAAAAGAATGAAAACTTAGGAGGAGTTGGAATTTAGGAAGAATTAGAGCTGTAGGAGAAAAATAAAAGAGCATGAGCTGAACAGTTCATGTATGAATTTATTACAGATAAGAAATATTTCTAAGTCCCTGCTCCTGAGACGAATTCTCTGAGTAACCCTGGATGCAGCACTGAGAGCTGGTCTTGCAGGCTGCAAAAGTTGAGCAAGTGTCCTTGTGGTATGACTGAGCATCTTTTGGGTACATCCCTAAGAGTGGTATAGCTGGGTCTTGAGGTAGATCAATTCCCAAGGAAGACCCAAGCTAAGACTCCTCTTAATATGGATACATAACCTGAACTGGCCATCTATTGTGAGCAGGCAAGACTTCTAGTAGAGAGATTGTGGAGGGACCAACCCAGCCACATAACTTTTGACCTACTGTCTGTCCTGCCTATGTGCTGGGGTAAGGGTGGTACAGAGATTGTGGGAGTGACCAACCAATGACTGGTCTAGCCTAAGACCCATGCCATGGAGTGAACCCACTCCGACACTGTCTGGAGTGCCAGAACCCAGAGGCTGAATGGCCCAGAGACCTAGGATAGAACCAAAAACAACTAGAGGAAAAATGTCAATGTAATGAATGATGCCTAACAACATCATGTTATACTTATATTCTGAGGTACCACATAGTGTGTGAGCACGAATCAATTTAGTTTGATTGGCACAAGCTTTCAAGCAGGTTGGACATCATAGACATCCACTAATCTGCTCATGCTTTAACATTTTCTTTCTAATTCACTGCTTCTAGTCTTTGAACAGAGCCTGCTATATCATCACTGAACAGGGGATCTTACTTCCCCATCCTTCTGAGAGTAGAAGATGCCAGAGTCTGCTAGCAGATGCCAGGCTTGACAGCTCAGGAGATGGTTAAGTCTAGATGAAGTCTTTTGATGCTATTCAGATGGCCCCAGGTCACATGTGTAGAGACTTCTTGAAAATCAACAATTGCTGTCACAAAGACACCCCCAAACTGTGCCCAAAATTCACTGATTAAAGAACAAAAACTCCAAAACAAAGAGAGAACCAAAAAGTTGCTAGAAGAGTGGCTTCCAAAGGAAGTGATACTGCCAAGGAGTTAGGCTCTGGGACACTGCAAAAATTCTAACTTGTAGTTTGTTTCTATTTTGATTCAAGGTCAGACAGAGAGTCAGAGTTTGTGTTGCTCTCTGAGGCTGCGTAATAGGATGTTTTAGCCAAAGGCATGGTTACCAGGTGTTTAGAGAATTAGGAAAGGGTCTGTACTTGTGTGTATTTCATACTTTGATCTTGAAGAGGGAGGTCTCTTGCCTCTCCGCTTGCTAGTGTATAAAAAGCCCATTAGGAATAAAACCAAGGCGACTGGGTATTGACGCAGGGCCCTCTCAAAGCAATTTTGTGTCTTTATCTTTTTTTTTTTTTGTCTACATCTATATTTTTTCCTATCTAGCATTTCTCAATTCCTCACTCTCCCCTTTAATGACCCTTCAACAGGTTAGGGCTGGACCCCAACACTAGACAGAAATCTTTTGAAAAAAATTTAAAAACAAGACAAAACCAACCGACCAAACAAACAACAACGGCAAAAAAAAAAACAAACAAACAAACAAAAAACAGCAGCATGGAATTAAATTTAAAGCTCTTTTTGTGTTTGTGTAGATGCTATGAGAATTTAGAAAGTATGTAGGCAAATAGAAGAAATTGAAGGGTTATGGCTGTCAGCTTAGGATGGACCCTTTCCTACTTGGAATTAGATTAGAAGCACCTTTGTATGTATATGTTTTCTAGGAGCAGAAAGCTCTCATAAGTTGGAAGCTTAGCTAGGTGGGGTCTTCCCTTGAAGGACATCCTTCCTGTTACTCCAGTGATGAGCAGGAGGTCTCTCATTACAAGTAATAATCTTGTTAAAAATGTAGCCCCCTTTAGTGTCTGCCTTGACTAGAACAATTTTGCTCATGTTCTTTTTCTCTCCAAATTATATATTTTGTGTTTCTTTCTGGCTGACTGATTTGCATAAGATCTATCAATAATAACCATGCCACTGCCTCTGTGTTCCACTGTCTTGAAATTTCCTCCACCAAAGAAATCAGTCCATTACATTTAATTTTAACATCAGGCAAGTTCTTAGCCAGAGTCTTTACCAAAATATCATAACAATGGTTTTTAGTCTAGTTGCTAATAGAGACCTTGTTTCCTTCTGAAACTTTGTCAGCTGGGCTCCGACAGGTCACATTCCTTTCAGCACTAGTATCTTCCAGGGTCCTACTAAAATGGTTCATTATGTTTTCCTTATAGCATTCAACCACTTATCTAGTCAAAAGTTCCTAAGTCTTCCATAAGACAGTATGTTAGGGTCTTTTTTACAGCAATTTTCCACTGTCTGATACTTATCTATATTAGAAACATATTTATTTTGCTGTGATAAAACACTCTAATAAAAAACAATTTAAGGAAGGAAGGGTGTAAATTTTAGCCTAGGGATTCAGAGGCCTAGAGTCCATAATGATAGGCAGAGCATGACACTAGGCAGGCATGATAGCAGGAAGAAGAAGCTGAGTACTGAAATCTTCAAACACAGACAAGAGGTAGAGAGTAAACTAGAAGTGGTTGTTGGCTATAACTCTAAAAGCCTGCTCCAGTGACATGGTCCTTTTGTCAACTCTCCATGTTCTAAAACTCCCCCAAACAGTACCATTAGTGTGCAAATATATGAGCCTATGGGAGACATTTTATTCGACTGCCACAGTCATGTAATGACAAGTATTATGATAAGCCCTTTATAGATATCATTTCTTTTGACTTTGTATAAGTGTATAAAGTATGCCTTATAATACTAAATGAGCCTTAGCTCATTTCACATTCTGAAATTATTACAGCCAACTGAACAAGAACTTTTGGGAAAACTTGCAATTAACACCGACACCCAGTTTATTTGTTTCTCTGCTTGGCCCGTCTTTCTTCTGAGTTTCCTCCTCATTCTTACCCATTACCCAGCACAGGAGTCTCTCAGTGAATGTTTTCCAGCTATTGCTCAACTCTGAACCATTCAACCTATCCTTGTAGTATGTTCATTTTGCCTTTTCTCAACTCAATTTCCACACATTATGCTCTTTTGTATAAATGAAATGTATAACAAAATGGGCCACCAATATGGTATCATACAAGGAATGATCCCTGCTCTGAAATCCTTCTGTGTGTCAATCATTCAGGTGATACCATTTTTATTTATTGATTTATTCATTTATTGATTTATTTATTGTTTTTTTTTTTTTCAGGACAGGGTTTCTCTATGTAGCTTTGCGCCTCTCCTGGAACTTACTCTGTAGCCCAGGCTGGCATCGAACTCACAGAGATCTGTCTGCCTCTGCCTCCCAAGTGCTGGGATTAAAGGTGTGCGCCAC
The DNA here is from genome assembly GCF_004664715.2 of Peromyscus leucopus. NCBI lineage: Eukaryota > Metazoa > Chordata > Mammalia > Rodentia > Cricetidae > Peromyscus > Peromyscus leucopus. The sequence continues at coordinate 85,153,670 of NC_051066.1, forward strand.
CACCGCCCAGCAGGTGCTATCATTTTTTAAAGATTAATTTTATTTTAAATTATGTGTCTCTTATTTGGGTATGTACATGTGAGTGCAGTGCCTACAAAGGCCAAAAGAGGGCTTAAGATTCCCCTGAGCTGGAATTACATACAGGTGGTTATGAGCTACTTGATATGGTTGTTGGGAATTGAACTCATGTCCTCTGGAAGAGCAGTAAGTGAGCTTATAAAATGGCATTAGATTTACATGTTCTTATATCCTCACTAAGGCTTGATGTTACACATTTTTAAAAAATCTTGTCAATTTTATGGAGTAAACAATTTTTTATAGTATAATTTGTACATTTTAAAATTTTTTTATTTAATTTTTTTCTTTCTTTTTTACATACCAACCCCTTTCCCCTCTCTTTCCTCTTCTCCTGCCTCCCCCACTTTCCCTCATTCCACCCCCTCCCCTCCTCATAGAGGGTAAGGCCTCCCTTGGGTAGTCAACAAAGGCTGGAATACCAAGTTGGGGCTGGACCTAACCCCACCCCACCCCCACACCCCATCAAAGCTGAGTAAGGCATCATACCATAGGGAATGGGCTCTAAAAAGCCAGTTCTTGTACCCAGGATAAGTTCTGGTCCCATTGCCAGGGACCCACAAACATATCAAGTCACACAATTTTCACCTACATTCAGAGGGCCTAGTGTGGTCCCATGCAAACTCTCCAGCTGCACTTTTTTTAAAACTGAGGTTGAAATTTAAAAATTAATTCTGCATTTATTTTTTTATTTAGTGTACATGAGTTCATGCATACTTGTATGTGCTCTTGCTGTAATGTAGAGGTCAATGGACACCATGCTGAATCGATGTTCTTCTATCAAGTAGACACTGGGGACTGAACTCAGGTAATTTTATTCATGGGAAAACACTTTTACTCACTGAGCAATTTATTTGAGAACTTTTAGTAGAGCAATTTGCCTGGTGGTATTACTCTTTCTCTACTAGGGCATTTTTATATGGACATAATGTATTTATTCACTAAATGCATTAATCTCTCATGATCAAATTAAACAATTTGTGTTTTACCATTTTCCTTTAATTATTCCCAATTCTAGTTTTAAGACGTTTATATTTACAAAGGAGCTGTGTCTCCATCTCCTCTACACATGGATTCTCATTCCTTTTGTAACTACAAAGCAAAGGTGAAAAGGGAGGAGCTAAAGTTTTATTAAACAGATAGAGAAGAAATCATTTAGATTTAATTCTTTTTCTGTTAGTGTCTTTCTACTCCCAAGCTCCATTCAGGATTCCAACTTGCATCTGTGTTTCATAATTCCTCAATTGCCCCTGTCTTTCCTGACTTTTGACATTTGATATTCTTTACTTTTCAATGTGTCTTTTTGAGATCATTAAGTCTTACAATATTTTGTGTCAAACATATCAAAATTTCCATTATGTTTTCTCTATTTGGTGTTTAGATCCCATTAGACCAAACACTTGGAAAGTAATATCCTGTTGCAGATAATAGTAACACTGGGTGTTGTCTTATGGTGGCTGTTTGTGTTTGTATTACAAGGTTTCATTGAATGGCTCTAATTGGCCTTGAATTCTTTACTTAGACTGTGCTTGCCTTGAGCTTACTGTGGTACCTACCTACTTGGGCTTTCTAAGTGCTAGGATTACAGACTTATTTCATGCTTCAATTGCTTTAGTTTTTTGAGAGTGAATTTTACTTTTTTCTGGAATTTACTTGGCAGGAGCTATGAGGTAAAATAAGTTTATTATTTTGTCTCCAAACACATGAACACATTTGCCACCATCATTTATTGACAGCTCCATTCTATAAAAGTGTTTAACTGCATTTGTGACTAACTTTTACCATTCTTGCATACTTTTTGATAAAAATTCCTGGAAAAGTCCAGAAGTGCAGAAGTCTAGAAATAATTGAGAATAAGCACTGTGATTTCCAAGACTGAGAAACTTCTTTCTTCAAAGAATGAACCAAAGGAATTTTGTGCTCTCACATATAATTCATCGTAAAAGAATTATAATCTTCAGTCATCGGAATCATTGCACAACTACTTGTTAATTCTAAATTTTCCACTGTTCACTTGGAGGGAGGAAAGCACAAGTTGTTTCACAGTCAAATCCAAATTTCAAATTTCAAATATTTTGAGTTAATTCTGAAATAATACACAATGCCATTATTTTCAGAAGAATGATAAGAATTGTAATAGCAAAGATTAGAATTGAGAAAAAATGTCAAAATTTATTATAGTTTCTTGTTTTCCTCATTAACTTTATCTCATTAAGCTCATCACAACACCTTGAGATTATAACTATTATTCTCTTTCATATAAGAAAACAACAGGATGGGGACTGGAGAAACATCTCAGATGTTAAACATGCTCATTGGTCTTGCATTGGAATTAGGCTCAGTTCCACCAACATCAGGTGGCTCACAATCACCTGTAAGTCTAGTTGAGGGAATCTGACAGACTATTCTAGCCTCTGAGGGCACCTTCATGTACATGATGCACTTACAGACAGGCAAGCTCATACATAAACACAAATAAAAATAGATTAAAAACAACAAGATGAATGACTGTAGTTAGCTTTAGTAAAAGCTAATAGCTGGTCATTTCAAGAACTTGAAAACATAACTTTTGATTCTATTATGTTTTCATTACACTAAATTTTATGCATTAAAATGAAAAATAAACTGGTTGTTACTGTACCAGGAAGACCTCTTACCTTCAGATAAGTCACATGAACACATGAGATGTGCACATTTGATGACAAACATGAAAGTAAAATATTTGGTTTCTCACTGTGATCAGTTAAACATCCAGTTCTATGATCTAACCATGAGTCCCTGTAAGCTCTTCAGTCATCAGAGAAATACCGACCCACTACTTAATCAAACCAAAAGCCTTAGTTGAAAACTATGCTAGTCCTATGGACTACTGTAACATTGCCTGCACAGTTACTGCCTTCCAAATATATGATGCAATGGGGTCCTGAGTTTGGATACCCACATCCATATAAAAGCTGGGATGATGACACATGTCTGTCTTGTTGGAGGAAGTATGTCATTGTAGAGGCAGCCTTTAAGGTCTCAAGCCATATCCAGTGAGACAAACCACTTCTGTTTGTCTGTTGCCTATGCAATATGTAGAACTCTCGCTTACCTCTCCAGCACCATGTCTGCCTGCACACTACCATGTCCCACCATGATGATAATAGACTTAACCTCTGAACTGGTAAGCCACCCAGTTAAATGTTTTCTTTTATAAGAGTTGCTGTGGTCATGGTATCTCTTCACAGCAGTAGAAATCTCAACTAAAACAACCGGGCTTTTGACTCTGTGACCCACCACGCAGAACTGAATGTGATTGGGATGTATCCAATATGGTACCCAGAAGCTGGACATTCTATCATAAACACTAATGGAATGCTTGCTTCTTATGATAAAATCTCATTTAATAGTTTTTGTACATGGTGGATTATTTGGGGATTTGTTCAAAGTCTTAGGACAGTAGCAGGCAAAGGAGCTATGAACAGTTCTATAGAAATTGATTCCAGAGCTCATGCACTGTGCTTTAAAGACCAGACTAACCACCGAAGGCCAGTCTCAGTGGTGGTAGGATAAAGGAAGTGAGCCAATGTAGCATTTATATAAGTTGTTAAGACAACCACATCATACATAGGAAGAAAAACTTGCACCAGCTTACTTTTATTATTTTGAAAACAGATACTACAAATGAAAAGGAGCAAACCCTAAACTTTAACAAATATTTTGGTGTCTTAGAAAAAAGCCAGTTGAAATAGGCCCAAGCAAGGCATTAAAGTTTTCCTTTTCTGTTATTAAATATTCTGATTCAAGCTATAAATGTTTCTGTCTCAGCTCTCAAGAGTAATAGCAATAGGTTAGTGTGTGGGCACATGGAAAGGACAAATGAACATTTCTTCTCCAATGGGAAATCATTTAAAATGTACATAAAGCAATAGAAAAATTTAAACCTATTGGTGCCAAATCAAATTGTAAGGAATATTTTAGTACCAAAATTTACCAGTACTTTCTCTGACAGGAAGACCATTATTAAGATCTGTGAGCCTGGTTGTACAAGAAAAATTTCTATTAGGTTCTGCAGAAATTCTGACTCACAGTGATTCCATCCTTCTGGGACCTTGGCAGTAATCAAACATTTCTTCACAACAGCTGTGAGATCTGCATGAGATGCAAGGTCAATATGAATGGCCAATGAGAATATAGGCTCTGATTTAGTTAAAGTGTAACATACTCATGAGTTCTCTATATTGGACATTGAGAGGAACATTCGGGCCCTTCAGTCCCAGAACATTTATTCTATATTTATTTACCAGAATAACTTGACATCTCAAAATATTGCTGAGTTTTTTCAAATCTTTGTCTCAAATGAGCAAAATATAATATTTATTCCAGCATTGATCTTTAAGTATAAAAGCTGAAGTTATATGAGTTCATGCTAATATTGATATCATGCTATTTTTTTTGAGGGATATATAACTTGCTTTTGAACCACATAACTGACTCCCCAGAGTAGAAGTTTATAATCTCCAAATCCATTAGGAATTAATGAGAGGAATTCATGTTCATGGATCTTAAATCATAGATTTTTTTTTAAAGTTCTAGCTATTCCTGTGCTGTTTCCTTTGACCTCCGGTGAGCACTAAAATAGTTAATAATTTAGTTGGTGAAGCAGAGACCAGCAGAAGAGGGAAAAGAGCCACAAAGAAGCACCTGACTAGCTAGGATGTTGTTCCATCCCAAACTTATTATCTTTAAAATAAAATAAAAAAAAAAAACCTGATGCCCAGAGAATTCACAATATACTAATGGCATAATCAACTTTACTTAGCTGGTTAGAAAATACTGCAAGACCTTCTTCATTCATGTAGCTCACTTAGAGAGAGAGAGATAGAAGAGAGTGAATGTGCCAGGGTTTGGCCAGGGTTTTCAGTCGAGACCTGCCAAGTTGCACAACATTGGCATATGAGCCAGCAAGGGCTTCACTAAATTTTATTAACCACTGACATGTACTAGACTTTCAGGTATCTAATGCAAATTTAAGTGACTTGATTATTAAGTGTCAATGTTGCCTATTTCATGAGGTGAGGGCAGATTAAGTAAAAAAATCCTTTGTAGTACCCATAATAATAGCTGCTAGTAGAACCTTACACCAAGGTATCAGCATTGTGAGTCTGGAAACAACCCCATACCTAGCTTAGCTTACCAGTTCATATATGACAGAGATGCTGCTGCAGACCAGTAAGAATTATTTTTTTCTTCAAATGGTGCTAAAACTATTTGGTACAATATGAAAAAAATAGTGTCCTGTGTCACACAATTAGCAAATATCAGGTCTATGTAAATTAATGATAAATAGGAAAAGCAAGAATATGAACTCTTAGAAGACAATGTAGTAGCTCTTAAAGATTTCTAACTGGAAAAGGAATTCTCAAAACACCAAATGCTCAAGTGATACAGGGAAATATTGACCTCACTAAAATTAATATTTTCTATGGGTCAAAAAGTGTTACAAAAAGGTCCTTTCAAAAAAGAAAAAAAACCCAAATGAGAGACAATTATGGTAGAACACATATATAAGATTGGAAAATATGCTTTAAATTTCTGCAAATCTGCCATCACAAACCTGTCAGACTTAGGAAGTATGGCAAGAAACTTTCTGAGGTTTGGAAGCAATGAGTTTGCTCCTATTCTATGGGGACAATACATTTGTACACTTTGGGTAAACAGCTTGACATTTCCTAGTAATATGATATATATATATATATAAAATGATCCAGTGTTTTGGCTCCAGTTTATGTAACCTAGAGAGATCGAGTGTATGTGCACTGTGAGATATATAGAACATAACTCTGATATACCAGAGAAAATTGGAAAAGGAACTACATATATTTAACAGACTAATATTTTCACTTAAGTAAAATTTAAAAGCAATCACAACTAAATAATGTCATGGTTCAGGATACACAAATGGGTAGTAATGACCAGAAAGAACAGCAAAGAAAGGACTAACAAGTTCAGAATCACAGATTATTGCAGATAAATAAGGAGAGGCACACAGGGATTTGGTGGGGCTCTGTGGTGTTCTATTTCTCAGCCTGAGTGTTTGAACCAAGAAAATCCATTTTATTATTCTCTTTAAACTTATATGCATATATTTTCAATTATTTTGAATGCCTGCTATATTTTATAAGACAAGATCAATGTAGGCTTAATATATGCTGTTGTTTGTTTTTGCTTTTTGGGGGGTCCTAGCACCCAGCTCCCCCAAAAATCACGTGCAGAGGCTTATTCTTTTTTTTTTCCTTTTATTTTATTTTACAATACCATTCAGTTCTACATAACAGCCACAGATTCCCTTGTTCTCCCCCTTCCTGCCCCCCTCCCTTCCCCCAGCCCACCCCCCATTCCGATTTCCTCCAGGGCAAAGCCTCCCCCGAGGACTGAGATCTACCTGGTAGACTCAGTCCAGGCAGGTCCAGTCCCCTCCTCCCAGATTGAGCCAAGCATTCCTGCATAAGTCCCAGGTTTCAAACAGCTAACTCATGCAATGAGCACAGGACCTGGTACCACTGCCTAGATGCTTCCCAAACAGATCAAGCCAATCAACTGTCTCACCTATTCAGAGGGCCTGATCCAGTTGGGGGCCCCTCAGCCTTTGGTTCATAGTTCATGTGTTTCCGTTCGTTTGGCTATTTGTCCCTGTGCTTTATCCAACCTTGGTTTCAACAATTCTCGCTTATATAAAATCCCCTCTTTCTCGATAATTAGACTCCCAGAGCTCCACCGGGGCCTAGCCGTGGATCTCTGCATCCAGATTCCTCAGTCCTTGAATGGGGTTTCTGGCCCAACTATTAGGGTGTTTGGCCATCCCATCACCAGAGTAGGTCAGTCCCGGCTGTCTCTCGACCATTGCCAGCAGTCTTTTGTGGGGGTATCTTTGTGGATTTCTGTAGGCCTCTTTAGCACTTTGTTTCTTCCTTTTCTCATGTGGCCTTCATTTACCATGGTCTCCTATTCCTTGTTCTCCCTCTCTGTTCTTGATCCAGGTGGGATCTCCTGCTCTCTTCCCTCGACCCTCACCCTTCATTGCTCCCACTCATGTCCAAGTTGTTCATGTAGATCTCAGCATTTCTCTGTCTTGGGCGATCCTCGTGTCTTTCTTGGGGTCCTGTTTTCCAGGTAGCCTGACTGGTGATGTGAGTAGCAGTCCAGTCATCCTTGTTCCACATATAGTATCCTCCTATGAGTGAGTACATACCATATTTGTCTTTCTGAGTCTGGGTTACCTCACTTAGGATGATTTTTTCTAGATCCATCCATTTGCCTGCAAACCTTAGGATGTCATTGTTTTTCTCTGCTGAGTAGTATTCCATTGTGTATATGTGCCACAATTTATTTATCCATTCTTCAGTTGAAGGGCATCTAGGTTGTTTCAAGGTTTTGGCTATTACAAACAATGCTGATATGAACATAGCTGAGCAAGTGCTCTTGTGGCATGATTGAGCATTTCTTGGGTATATGCCCAAGAGTGGTATAGCTGGATCTTGGGGGAGATTGATTCCCAATTTTCTAAGAAAGCGCCATATTGATTTCCAAAGTGGTTGTACAAGCTTGCATTCCCCAGAGGCTTATTCTTAATAACAAATGCGTGGCCTTAGCTTGGCTCATTTCTAGCCAGTTTTTCTTAACTTTAAAAGTAACCCATCTGTCTTCTGTCTCTGGGTTTTTCCCATTCTCTTACTTCTGTAAATCTTACTCTTACTCTGTGGCTTGCTGTGTAGCTGGGTGGCTGACCCCTGGAGTCCTCCTCCTTTTCTGGCTACTTCTTCCTTCTCCCTCCCTTTTTCTCTAAACAAAAAATGAAAGGTTTTTAACTTTAACATAATAAGACTGTACACAATAAGAACAATTATCAAGTAAAGATTACATTGACAGTGTAATGAATTCCAGTTCATTTGTATCTGGCAAATTAAAAGAAAATACTCTATTATCTGTCCTATCTTAATGAATCTAGAGTTTTATACCTAATTAACTCTGTATCATAACTAAGGAAAACCTGCAACTATAACTATCTAGTCATCAACTCCATCAAAGACCCAGAAGGATGTAACATTATCTAACAAGAGAGACATTTGTCTGCTTGGACAGTTACTCTAAATTCCTCTGCAACTTTGGGACATCCATCTTCAGCCTACAGCCCTAGAGTATCTGGCAGACTCATCTATAAAGCAGGAATTTTGAAGGACTATCCTGCCTTGTTTTGGCAAAGTTCAACGGTCTTTTTCCTTGTGTCCTGCATGCCCAGGCTGCACAGCACATTATCTGCAAGTCAAAGACAAGAACAGTTTCTTTGCCCAATGGCTAACCTTGCCACAATGAAAGCAAACTCCATAAGGACTTTCTTCAATGCCCATCATCTTCTCTGAAGTAAATTGGTGCTGCCAGGAGCAGATGTGTCTCATTGTGATGATAGAGTTTAAACTAACAAAACATTTAAATACCATATTCTGTAAGTCTTTGAAGTGTTTGAAGTCTTATTTATTTCAAACATATCCATTTAACCTAGAAAACATACCTAACACATCTACAAATTTGATCATTATAGATGACTAACTATTGACATTGTTTCTTGATTGTCCTATATAATTTATAATAATAGCTTTGAAAAACTAGAATTTCACCCTACATTTCCAAATGAACTGCATAGGCACAATATCTCAAGCAAAAATAGAAACATACATACAATATATACAAAAATAGCCTTAAATTTTTATCAATATACAAAAATCCTTTAAACAAGAGTAGAAACACACACACACACACACACACACATAAACAAAAATAACTTTAAATTTGTATCAATATACTATATTCCTCTAAATGATGACAAATACCCATTACCAACCAGATAACCAAAGACCACCTACCCCATCTCTTGGGAATATGGGCATAGTATTCTCCAAACTGCTTCCTGATGTCTGTGGATGAAGTATCCTTAGGGTCCCAGAGAGAAAATTTTGAGATAATGATAAAGTCCTGGGAAGAGCACCAGTAACCTCTGCTGATAGACATCACCTGTCATGTTTCAGGAGGTCTCGCCTGATCAAACCTGATCCATATTAACCCTGAAGGAATTCACAGCCTCTCATCTCCTGTGGGAACAAAACTCCAGTGCATTTTTTATTTCTATTTGACAAATATATTTTTGGCTTTTTAAAAGGTAAGGCATTCCTAAGGTACATAGAGTGATTTGTTTCAACAGTCCCTCTTTCAATTCCAGGTCTCTCTGCATCTGTCCTTTGCTTTTCAACAATCAAAAAAATCCAAAATCAACATAATAACATACATAAGTCAGACTCTTTTTCTATGGCTTTTGTTGTTACTTTTAATCTCTCTTTAAAGATTTTATTATTGTTTTAAACTATTCATTTCTTTCTATGACTATACCCTTTTTCTTTTTTTAAGTCTACGCACATTGTTAGTCACACTGTAACCTGTTTAAAGATTTTTCTGTCTAGACCTCTTTTATTGCTTATCTTCAGCCTTTTTTGACTATATGAGCAAACCTTTAAAGTGCTAACATACTCTTGGATCCTCTGCATATGGCTCTCAGCTGGCTCCACCTGCTTCTTGGGTAGTGAAAACCAAATGTGAAACCTGAGACCTGTTGGAGATTTGTCTGACCAGGAACTGCATTCAACCTTTCTAAAGCTCTAGAATGCTGATGCTTGCACTGTGGCAGGCATTTTTACTTAGTTTTTTGTTCCTACCTAATGTACTAGCTGCTCAAGGGCTTGCTAGCAGGCAGAAACTCAGCTTTTTAAGCCCTACATGGAAATTTGGGCCCATGTTGGAATGCCAAAATGTTCTTGGTTATTTTTACTCTTTTGGGAGGCCCACCACCCAGCTCCCAAATAAATCACACATGGAAGCTTATTCTTACTTATAAATGTCCAGCCTTAGCTTGGCTTGTTCCTTGCCAGCTTTCTTTAACTTAAATTACCCTGTCTACCTTTTGCCTCTGGGCATTTCCTTCTCTATTACTTTATACTTTTTTTGTTTCTTAATCCATGGCTTGCTTTGTAACTGGGTAGCTGACCCCTAGAGTCCTTCTTCTCTGTCTTTTCTTTCTTCCTCCCAGATTTTTCCTTCTATATATTTTCTCTGCCTGCCAGCCTGCCTATCCTTTCTCCTGCCTTGCTATTGGCCATTCAGTTCTTTATTAAGCCATCAGGTATTTTAGACAGGCACAGTAATACAGCTTCACAGAGTTAAACAAGTGCAACAGAAACAAAAGTAACACACCTTAAAATAATATTCTACAATATGTTTATAAACATTCGATTTACCACATCATTTCCTTTTTTCCTTATGTTTATCCTTATTTACAGGGCATTAAACAAATATTTCTCTAAATTGTTAGAATTTTAAATAAAATCTTATTTTTGGTTTCAATAAATGGTTTATGGTTCTAATAAACTGTTATCAGTGTTTGGTCTCAGGGCTCGATATATGTCTCAATGACCAAGAGTACTTGTTGCCCTTGTAGAGGGCTCGGACTCAGTTCCTACCATCCACATGGTGGCTCACATGCATCTCTAATTCTAGTTCCAGGGGACTCAATGTCTTTTTGTGGCCTCTGCAGGCACCAGTCTCTCTCTCTCTCTCTCTCTCTCTCTCTCTCTCTCTCTCTCTCTCTCCACACACATACATACACACACACACACTAAATAAAAAAAAAAACACTATCTGTCTTTACTTACAATTTTTTTATCTTAACACTCAATTTAAAAATATACATTGTGTATTTATTGTTTCTGGACCCTGAAGAAAATATCTATCTGGGGCATAGTGTTTATGTTTGACTAATCCTCAGTCCTGATATGAAGCAATGTTTACATGCCCTAGTTTAGTCATTTTAAAAATATATGAACTGTATTTTTGTGTTTCATTTGCCAGATGCTTGTGGACAAATGGATGGAAGATGCCCTGGGTTAAACATTTTGTTTTAGTTGCCAGGAGCCCTTTGACTATCTCACAAGCATTGTTCTCACAACCAATGACAATGGTGAAATAATGTTGTTCAGTGACCTGGGACACATGTTTTCACCTGAATCTCTGCTTATAGTTATCAGGACGCTATTATTTTACACAACTCATATTGGAAATTGGCAAAACTACTACTAACCAAAATTACCAGGGTAATTGTCATTTCTTCGATACCAAACATCTGTGTAAGAGCGGGCAGATTACTTTTATGAATATTGTTTGATCAACTTTTAAACAGAAATTAGGTGAAGAGCTATTATCATCTGCATACTGCATTGAAGACAGGTAATAAGATCTATTCGAAATTAAAATTTGAATTTACATAGGCATCTAATTGCATTCTCTTTATAAGGAGACTGGGAGAAAATGACAGAAGATGGTTTATAGGGCGACTTTAATGAATGATTTCTGCTGAAGCATTTCCTAGAATGATCATGAAGAATCTTGAAAACATTACACTTCATAAAACATAAAAAGAATGACTGTAAGTAATCAGGCAAGAATTATAATGCTTGTAAATTTATCAATGTCTGCATAAAATGATTCTGGCTTCACTGTTTCTCTGGCAACTTGGGAGAAAAGCTTCAGAAGCAGATGGGCCATAGATGCCAAACCATTTCACATGAAATTGTGATCATATGATGGAAGAGGCAACATGATGCAATTCTTGGCTTGTCATCATAAAGTGGTAATGTGCTCCGCTTAATTCCCAGTGCACATCCAATTATAAGATGCTTTCTGTATCAATACGTCTGTAACAGTTTTTAATTTCTTCACAAAATTTGAGTTCTGATATCACCAAGTAAGTCATCAAGTAAGAATAAAAGAATTATCTACTATTTCTGTGAAACACATATTCAGTGTGGATTAGATAAATCGTCTCTCTTTTGAGAAAGAGAGTTGAAAGAGTCTTGAACACATCACTAATACCCTGACATTTTTTAAATTGTTATAACCACGAAGGAAAATTACTGTGGGGTGGCACCCTGACTCCAAGAAAAAGAGACTAGTTTAGTGACATAAGAGAATGGATGGATGGGAAGGCTCAAGGATGCTGTTTTAGGGCTTCAGTTGCTGTGATAAAAACAGCATGTCCAAGAGAATTTTGGGAGGACAGATTTATTTCCACCTAGAACTCTCAGGTCACAGTCCATCACTGAGGGAAGTCAGGGCAGGAACTGAAGAAACCTGGATGGATGCAGGACCTGAAGCAAAAGCCCTGGAGGAGAACTGCATACTGGTTTGTTCCTCCTTGTTCCTTTCATTTGGCTTCTTTTGTTTGCTTTGTTTTGTCCTTTTTTTTTTTTTTTTTTTTTTTTTTTTTTTTGGTACCACCCAGGACCACCTGCCTAGAGGTAGCACCATACACAAATGGACTGGGCTCTCCAACATCAATCATTAATCAAGAAAATGCCTGAAGGCTTGCCTTCATTGTGATCTTATGGAGGCATTTTCTCACCTGAGTTTCCCTCCTCTCAGATGACTCTAGCTTGTGTCAATTCGACAGAAAAAGTATCCCTCGCAGATGCTTGGTTACTGGAAGGACTATGATCTGAACAGGCAGCTTTGTTTTGTCCCATCCTGTGCTCTTGAGAGGAAATCAGAATGCTTCATAAAGATTCAAAGTGAGTCAGGTATCTTAACTTGATTCCTTGATCTTTGTCCTTAGGTACAAACAATTTCACTCACGAACCTCATTTTATCTCTTATAATATGTAGAAACTATTCCAGAGATTGAAAGAAGTATTGCATGAGAAAATATAAAAGTGGTTGGTGTATGGTAGACACTCAATAGGTGTTCATAGAAATCCACCAACTTTGTTTTTACCATTCAAGGGTTACCATATTCTTATTATTTCTGTCATCTATTATATAGTCATCATTTTGATGAGAAACTGGTCTTTTGAAATTCTTCAAAGCAAAAGAAAATGAACATAAAACAGTGGTGTTTATTGTGACTCTCTGAACAATCATTTCTCTTGTACATATGGGACTTCCAGATTGGAGGAGGAACAGCTTTGTTTAGTTCTACCTTTTGAGACCACCCAAGAGTTCCAGCTGGAACAGTTCATTGGCTGTTTATCTGGACTGGGCCATAAGAGAAATCTCTCCCACATTTTCTCTGCTACTTTCTTGTATACTTTGCCTTTTTCTATAGTGTAGTGCCAAGAAATGGGTCCAAAACATGCAGTATGTGTCCTGAAGCTTGTCTACCCTCATGGACTTTTTCTTTCTTTTTATTTTTACTCTGGCTAGGGATTCCTGAACTTTCTCTTTTCAAGTAACTAACTAATTAATTAATTGATTGATTGATGGATCAAATTTTCCCAGCCCAATCACATTTTCCCTTCCTTGCCTCCTCTCCTTCCAGTCCCCACCTCCAACTCCCCATTCACTCTTCCTCTGTTCTCTTCAGAAAAAGGTAGACCTATCATGCATATGAGACAGCATATTAAGTTGTAGTGATACTAGGTACCTCCTCTTCTATTAATGCTGGACCAGGCAACTAAGTATGAGGAAAGAATCCTAAAAGCAGGCAAGAGAGTCAGAGACAGCCCCTGTTCCCAATGTTAGGAGTCCCACAAGAAGACCAAGCTACCAATTGTAATGTATGTGCAGAAGACCTAAGTCAGTCCCATGCAAGCTCTCTGGTTGGTGTTAAAGTCTCTATGAGCCCTTATGAGGCCAGGTTAGTTGATTGGATGTAGACTGTTGCTGGGAGGTTTTTTTTTTTTTAACTTTTGGTTCTTTTGGGGAGCTTGCACCCAGCTCCCAAATGAATCACATACAGAGGCTTATTCTTTCTTATAAATGCTTGGCCTTAGCTTGGCTTGTTTCTTGCCAACTTTTCTTAACTTTAAATTATTCCATCCTTTTATTACTTCCCCTTCAGCCTCCCTTCTGCCCCTCCATCAACTCCTCTGTTTCTGTTCAGAAAGGGGCAGGCCTTCCATGGGTGTCAACAAAGCATGACATATCAAGTTGAGGTAAGACTAAGCTTCTCTCTTTGTATTAAGGCTGGTCAAGGCAACCCAGTATGAGGAATAGGCTCCCAAAAGTCAGCCCAAGCATTAGGGACAGGCCCTGATCCCACTGCTAAGGAGTCCCATAGAAAGACTAAGCTACACAACTGTCACACATATGTAGAGGGCCTAGTTAGGTCCCATGTGGGCACACTAGCTATTGGTCCAGAGTCTGTGAGCTCCTATGAGCCAAGGTTAGTTGTCTCTGTGGGTTCCCTTGTGATGACCTTGACCCCCTTGGCTGATACAATCTTTCCTCTCTCTTTTCAAAAGGATTCATGGAGCTTGGCCCCATGTTTGGCTGCAGATCTCTGCATCTATTTCCATCAGTTACTGGATGAAGGCTCTCTGGTGACTATTAGGGTAGTCACAATCTGATTACAGGAGATGGCCAGTTCAGGCACCCTTTCTAATATTGCTAGGAGTCTTAGCTGGGGCCATCCTTGTGATTCCTGGCATCAGGTTTCTCCCTGACTCTGAAATGCCCCCCCCCCTGAAATGCTCCCCACCCAGATCAAGACATCTTTTTCATTACTTTCCCCCTAGATCTCACCCTCAACCCACCCAACATGACCCCTCATGTGCCCATCCCTCCCCACCCCACCTGCCTGTGCTGCTCCCAGTTTACTCAGGAGATCTCTTCTATTTTCCCTTCCCAGGGAAATCCATGTGTCCCTTTTTGGCCCTCCTTGTTACATAGCCTCTCTTGGGCTGTGGATTGTAGCATGGTTATAATTTACTTTACAGCTAATATTCCTTTATGAGTGAGTACATATCATGCTTGTCTTTCTGGATCTGGGTTGCCTCATAAAAACTAAAAGCTTCCGTAAGGCAAAAGACACTGTCAATAAGACAAAGCCTAAAGAATGGAAAAGATCTTCACCAATGCCACAACTGACAGAAGGCTGATCTTCAAAATATATAAAGAACTCAAGAAACTAGACATCAAAATACCAAATAATCCAATTAAGAAATGGAATACGGATTTAAACAGAATTCTCAACAGAAGAATCTTAAATGGCTGAGATATACTTAAAGAATTGTTCAACACCCCTAGTCATCAGGGAAATGCAAATCAAAATGACTCTGAGATACCGCCTTATGCTTGTCAGAAAAGCTATGATCAAAACCACTGATGGCAGCTGGGCAGTGGTGGCGCATGCCTTTAATGTTAGCACTTGGGAGGTAGAGCCAGGTGGATCTCTATGAGTTTGAGGCCAGCCTAGTCTACAGAGCAAGATCCAGGACAGGCACCAAAGCTACATGAGAAACCCTGTCTCAAAACAAACAAACAAACAAACAAACAAACAAACAAACAAACACCCTTAAATTACCAATGATTGATAGATGGTTTTGTAGAACACATTCTTCTTCAATTTGAGGTACATTAAAAAGACTAAAAATGTTGGTCAGATCAAAAGTAATGTGTCTTATGTATTTATTTATGAAATAAAAATTGTACCTTTTATAATCATGAAAATATTCTTAGAGATAAGAGCATATAACAACAAAGATACATTTAAGTATGAAAGTAAGGACAGGATTATAGGCAATGCTTTCATTTTTTTTACTCCTCTCTTTCTCCTTTCTGTTTTTTTTTTCTTGTTTGTTAGTTCCTGTAACATTATTGGGCACTTCATGCAAAGTAATAAAAATTGAAATAAAAAAAATGTGTTATACCTCCTTTATTTGAAATGTATTATTAAAAAGCTGCCTATTATATGTATTGTGAAATGGTAACTTAATAGCTTTATAACATCAAACAGTATCAATCTTATAATTAAACACTGAATATTGAGATAGATACAAATTATTATTTTAATTTTTCATATATTTATATTCAATTTTTGTGTCAGTGTTTGGGTTAAGACAAGAAACAATCAGGCAACTATCCACATGTTACAAACTAGCACTTGATGAGACAAAATGTTACTAAACAAATTATTCTAATGACTACATAACATTAAATTAAACTGGATAATACAGTAAATCCCGTTAACAAAAAGCAGCTCAGACAATAATCATATTTGCAATTGATACATATTTTCCAGGCAAGCTATAATATTTCACTTTAGGAACTATTGAAAAATATTTGAAGATTAAATTCCAAACATCTGTAACATGTCTATGTCAAATTCTCCTAATTGCCTGTGGTTATTTTGAAATCTTGCTAGACATTCTCAATTTAACAGCAGGGGTGGCACAAAATGTTTTCTTGGCAAAAGAGTTGAAGTCCTGGATCTCAAATAAAGTCTGATATAGTCTCTTTCAGTGACTTTGGAAAACTTAATTCACCTCTCTATGATATACAATTTTCTAACATGAAATCAAAGAGAGAATATAGCCTTTTAGGCTTTCCTATTTCCAAAATCACCTACAAGAACTCCAAAAATAAAGATCTTATTTTGGTCCAACTATTGCCAGTGATAAAGTAAATGATTGCTTACTTAGTTTGTAAATGAGATTCTGGCTCCAAAGGTGACTCTTTCTGGTCTTAGACATGAAAAATACTTCGAGGATTTCAGTGAATCAAGACATACTATTTTCAGAAAGGACCCAACTTAATCCAGTCAGCTCTGTGGTTTCTGGTTATGCTTGCAGCTTATGATTTTTGGGTCTACAATATAAACGCAAGGCACCAGCAAACTGGTCATAGTACTTATGATGTTTGAGGGACTGGATTGGGAAAAAATGGAAACACAAAAACAATACATTTTTTTTTTCAAAATGCTATATTTTGCTAAGACTTCTCAATCCAAAAACGTTTTGCAAAATCAACAGTGACACATGACAGTCTTTAGTAGCAGCCTGTGAAAATATTGTATAAAACACATAGATTGGAAATTTCAAAAATATTTAAGCTATGTTATAGACTTCTAACGCAAGAGAGTTATTTTCAATATATTCTCTCTGTCACAAATCCTCCTGATTATATCTTATTTCAAATTCTGTTGTGGAGACATTTCTACAACTTGATTCTTTTCCAGTTTGGCTTTGTTTGAAAGCAAACAGCATTAAAAAAAATTTTGTTTGCTTTAAGTAATGCCAGTAAATTCCTGATTGGCCAGGAAGAGCAATGATTTATTATGAGAATTGAGCAATTTTTCTCAAATGAAAAGTTTAGCAAAAAATTTTCATTCTAAAAGAATCATATGAAATTCTAAGATTTAGTAATAGTTATTATCTGCATTTTCTACCCCTCTATGTAACAGCTCAACTATTAAATTATGCAGCAGAAAATAAGCTGCAATGGATTATTGTAATTAATCACAGCCAGTTTAAATGATTACATTTCATTTTTGAAAAATTATGCAAATTTTATAAAAGGCAAATGTTAAAGATACATTATACAGTGAATTCATCTTGCAAATATATAACTATACAAAGAAGCTGAGTGATAAAATGGAGTGATTTTAATTTTTAGTGTTTTAATACATTTACTTATTTATGAGTGTTTGTAAATGTGTATACGCACAGGCCACTGCATGCATATGGAAACCAGAGGACAACTTGTGGGAGTCAGTTCTCCATGTGGGTCATGGAAATTGAACTTAGGATAACAGATTTGGCAACAAACATCCTTGCCAGCTGGACCATATATCTGTGGTCCTAGTATTTGATTTTATGTTATAAAATTTATGCAAAAATATAGTATTTTAATAACAAAAAGTAACAATAAAATGATCATTTTATACAAACATCATCACATTGGCTGTGAATTCTGCAGATACAGTGTATTTTCTGTATAATGAACTTGCATAAGTTTAATATTGTCCAAACTAAGCAACTAGAATAAGGTTAGAATAGTAAATTTTTACTCACAAGTCAAAATGGTGATTTTTACTTCCTACAAACAGCACTGCCCACTGTTGTCCAAATATGTCGCTGTGGGGAACATTTCCTATTAAAACAGCCACTCTAAAGAAACTTTGGGAAAGAAGTAGTTGGCAACTCTGACAGCAATGCACAATGTTTCATTTCTCTTAATACTATTGCCATATTCGTTGTTTATTCTCTCTTGTCCCTGTACTCCAACTTCCTTTGTTTTTCCTTTGTCACTACTTGCTTTTAAGCTGCCTTAATTCTTTCTACAGCAAAAGCTGAACGTAAATATATAATTGGAGCAAAACTATACGTATATGCTAGACTATGTGAGGAAACTACAGAGTGTTCAGTTTGACTTTGGGGCAGACTCCATGTTCTAAGCATACATGTGTCAGGAAACTCATCACACTCCTTTTCTCTATTAGCTGCTTAGGTTTCTAGCAGAGACTCATGAGCTATAATCACATCTCAACGTATCTAGTCTTCTCTTACCCACAGCAGGATTCCTACCCATTCAATGAGAAGTTGGATCATAGATAACTATTTCTCAGTTTAAGAAGGCACAGCGAGGTGTTAATTTTGTCCACATGCCACATGGCACAGTTTGATAGTAAAAAAGGCATCAGCAGTCCCATTCCTTCAATGAGTTCCCTTTCCTCTTCCAGGCCTCTTCAGTTGCCTGGAGACATCATCATTCATGCACTAAGCCATTCCATGGTATCTCAAGTAGTCACATGTGAACCAGATGCAGGAAATGGAGACATTTCAAGCTTCCATAATAATTACCTTTATTCTCCTTCTCCATTTTGAAAACATTTTGCTTAAACCCTTGAATGGTGGTTATTCAATCTCAAACCTCTGCAATTAAAAAAAAAAAAACTGAGTTTGCTAGATTATATTTGAAAATTAGAGACCCTTTTCTTTGGCCTTATTTTTTAACAACCAGTTTCCTTAGAGATCAAGGTTTTGTTTTATATGAGGGAACACCATGCTGACACAGTTAAAATTGGCTCCAAGAACAGAAAAGGTGAGTTGAATAGTTTTATTGATTCAACTTTTTGTGAATGGATTTGAAAGTTTAGAAAATACAGCTGCATTCATAACCTCGAGCAATTTTCACGGCAGCCCAGATACACACAGCCTGAGCTGTGCTGTTATTTTATAGGTTAGGGAATTATGGTCTGAAGATCCAGAGCTGCCCAAGATCAGGAATGTGTGGGCTGCACACTAATTTTATTTTTTAATTGTAATACCCAAACAAAACTCATAGATTACCCACGTCGCAGGTTGCACTGTTCTATTTTCTGTCTTCTATGAAAACACCAAAACCTTTAGACTAACGTGGAATGTTACCTTGTCTGGCACTAGGCATACTCTGCCTCCTAAATGTCTTTACCACCTGTTCCTTCCTTCATCACTTTGTAATCACCAGACTGCTATTGCCTTGTTACCTTGGTCCCTAGTTGGAGTAAACATGGTCACCTTGCTGTGAACTTTATAATATTTCAATAGGAATTTGCAAGCACATGTATCTCTCTAACATACACAGTCATGATCTCTCTTGATGCACTACCTACAATGATTTCACGATATACAAAAAGCTCAAATTTCTTATGTAGCAAATGTGTCTCTCAATTATTGTTAATCTAACATTATTTTCTTTTTCTTTTTCTTTTTTTTTTTTTTTTTTTTTTTGGTTTTTCGAGACAGGGTTTCTCTGTGTAGCTTTGCACCTTTCCTGGAGCTCACTTGGTAGCCCAGGCTGGCCTCGAACTCATTTTCTTTACATTCCATATTTCCATACTATTATTTTAATCACATCTGCCACATTATACTTGCCACTTTCTAAAAGTATTATGCAGTGCACAGCTGCTGGGTCAAGGTACTCATGACATTTCTAAACTTCATTAAATTTAAAAATTTTAGTTCAAACATGCCTCAAGTAAGAAAAGCTCCTATAGTCTTCCTACTTGAATTTGTACTCCTGTATTCTCCCATGACTTTTGGTTCAGATTCCATTCAGACACTCACTGGACTCTGTGTGTCTGTCTTCCCCACTACACTACAAGTTCTGGAGATTTTATTCATACCTACCATTCTTTTTGTGCATTTCAGTGCTCTGCAAATTAGTACTTATATAATAATCACCAACTTAGTTTATGTGAAGACCTCAGGGCTTTGAGTTAAATTTAATACTGCTTCCATTTTTATTAAAATGGTGAATATTATCTGAAAGGAATAATATAACTAAGTACACTTTTTCCTAATTTGACCAAGTTACTAAAACAAAAAGAAGTATAACAGCAATGTTCTGAGAAACTAAAAGGCAGAGTTTGATGCTGACGGTAGTTATAGCAAGAAACAACATAGCCTATAAAGGTACACCAGGCTCTCAGAGTAAATGCTGTGGGCATAAGAAGGATGAAGGGAACTTTATTTAAAAAAAAAAAAAAAGCACAAGCTAGTCCTTTATCTGGCATTTTAACATGGGTTTATATTTATTCCTATACCCTCAGAAGTCTCCCTTCCTTCCTTCCTCCCTCCCTCCCTCCCTCCCTCCCTCCCTCTTGTCCCCCCCCCCTCTCTCTCTCTTTCTCTTTCACAATAGAGCTTTTACAACTCAGAGAAGCATAGTGCATTTGAACTCAGGAACATTTTTACACTATAGGCTATTGTGTTCCCTGATATATTTACTTTAATAAGATGGACAATATGCATGTATGTATCAGAACATTACAGTGAAACCCACTACTTTGCCTGGTAACTTTAAAAATAAGAGAGAGAGAGAGAGAGAGAGAGAGAGAGAGAGAGAGAGAGAGAGAGAGAGAGAGAGATATCAAGGATAGTGGAATTGACTAGAGGGTATCAAGGAGAAATTTACCTTTTACTTCCATTTTGCCCTCACTTCTTTCTTAGTGAAAGGAGGTGTATTTGTGATAAGTAGAAATATGCCTCAAATCAGATTTCAAATACAGGACCCATTAGAACTCTGCTATGAAAATCTTTCCTGGGCACATTCTGTTGCTTGACCTGGACAGAAGCAAAAGAGGTAGATGAGGAACGAGAGTGAGAGTTTTATACAATTACTTTATTTTTATAGACTAAATTGTGATATGGAGGTTAGTCTTACATAAATCTGAGTGTAGCATGCTGTGTTGGGAAAAACCAGTAGCAATGTGCTGAGTGTTTATGGACAAAAGAACTTCATGACAGTGCTAATTACCAACAGCATCAGTGAGCAAGAACGGGAGGTAGTGGCCCGGGAGAGGGAACTGGGGCACAGATAAAACCCATTAGACACACATTCTTTTGTCTGCTCTGTCTTTATGCTCTAGCTACCGACCTTGAAAAGTTCAAGGTTTGTCTTTAGAGATGAAATCCCTTTGGGATCATGAGAAATCCAGAAGGAACTTGTGATCAAGGGTGAGAAGTCTCACAATTTGCTTAAAGGTGAAGCCCAAAGTATCTTTATACCCCAAGCCTTGTGAAGATGTTGGCTTTCCAGCGCAGGTTCCTGGGGCTCCTTATTTGAATTTTTCATGCAGTCTTCCCTTGTGATTTCCACTGAACACATTTTATTAGGTGCAATAGCTGGATCCCGCTGTCTCTTTCTCTAGGTCTGGAGTCAGCTTATGAATGAGGGCAATTCAACCTCCATGGCATGGCTGGGAGAAAATAAATCTAATGAATTCAGGCTGTGAGGGGAAAGCTGTTCTAGGGCATTCGCACTGGGAACAGAGAAGAAAGGAGACAGTCAGCTGCTACCTGGCAGCCATCTGGAGCCAGGGTGTCGTCTGGGCTTGGGTTTCCTGCTGGAGTCAAGCAGGCCCTCTGTTACATAAGGCCTTGGTGGCTGCTCCAAGGCAAAGCCACTGTCTGTGGGACACACCCGGGTCTGCTCTCAGGAGCCTTAGTTCATTTCAACAAGCCACTCCTGTTAACATGCCTCTTTTTAAAAAAAATCTGACTATGCCCTTGCCTTAGGCATTCTGCTTCAAGAGAGAAATGAGATAGAACTACTACCAGATTTAGCTTCAGCAGGGATTGCAGTGTTCTTGCAGGTGAACTACCCAGATAAATCAGGAGGAACCATTAATCAGTACAAAAAAGAACTTAAGACCCAGGTCCAAAATTCTAGAAAAGCATCACCTACATTCTTCTTAGGAGAGCAATGTGAATGCTACTCAGTATTTATTAGCCAAAGCCATAAATAAGAGGCAGTAATATAGCATTGGACTGCTGAAGTGAGAGGCAAAATATTTAGTTATGGCATGCAGCACAACTAAGCAACTCAAATGAATGCTAGCAATGAATAAGGCTTGGGTCTACTTAGTGCTCATCGACCATCAGCCTTGTCATTAAGGTTTAATGTAATCAGTCTTAAAACATTGTGCTGACTGGCATTGGCCAAATACTGACTTTGATTATATCACTTAAGTGAATCTTTAAACACATGATGTCATACAAAAATTATTTGTATTTTGCAGAAGAAAGCATTCATGGCAAAACAATTTGCATTGCATAATGGCACAAAGTAAATGTCAAGAGCAGCAGTTGGTCACCTCTCAACTACCTAACCTCATTGTTGCCTCCACTATATTATTTATACTGATGGAGGAGACTACTAAAAGTTTAACTGGGGGGAAATTATCCTCCTTTGTTCTTGTCCAGGTGATAGATTTTCTTATTTAATCTATAGCACTCAGCTAAGGACATACAAATAAGGGGAATTCAAACCTCCTTGAACTAGTACAGTTGAGAACAGGGAGTTTTTTACAGTGTTAATCTCTTTCATTTATATTTAGACTGTATGGACTATGTGTTAGCTTTTCAGAGACTAACCTTAAAATCTATTTCACATCTAACTGTGCTACTCGTCACTGATCTCCTTGAAGCGGTATTTGTACTTTTTTATATTTCCTTGCTTGACTGCTTCAAGCCCTTTCTCAGCTATAGCCAAGAGCAACATGAAGACTCTGAAGGAGGGTTTACAACCTTGTTTTTCTTTTACTAATATAGCACACTGTTCTCATCATCATCCTGATTTGACTATTGACATGGTGACAAGCTGGAATGCTCGCTCTGAGATCCAACCGTAAAAGAAAGCAACAAAACAAAAAAAGGACAAAGCGTTCAGAATGAATAGGTGTCTTCCAGAAAAGTCTACAAAAAGGAGTTGAATTCCTTCGGTGCTCAAAGAGAAGTATTTATCACCATAGAACAAGGGTAGGGTTTTTTTTTTTTTTTTAATTGTTAGGAAATTGTGGGAGGCATATATAGTTGACTCTGTCATTCATCTCCTTAGTCTTTTAATGGTTCCTTCCTTGAATCTTTTAGCAGAACAAACATGAACAT
Organism: Peromyscus leucopus; assembly: GCF_004664715.2. Lineage (NCBI taxonomy): Eukaryota > Metazoa > Chordata > Mammalia > Rodentia > Cricetidae > Peromyscus > Peromyscus leucopus. The sequence goes on from NC_051066.1 coordinate 85,176,973, forward strand.
TTTAATCCTTTAACTCTTTCATCAACTGAACACTCACCTTTTCCAAGAAGGAGTTTTAAGCAGCCTTGTCTGAATAAAATTGGCACATCCTCCTCTGTACCCTTTTCTCACATTCTTCAGACTGACTTTCATCCTTGAGTCAGCATGAGAAGACATACTTTGAATGCCTCAGACTAGAACCTGAATTCTACACATATTAGCTGACTTTCAGCCACTTACTTAACCTTACTGATCTCTAGTGGCATTCATAAGAAAATTGGAATTAGAATAATAATAGCAATAGCAATTCTTTTGAGAAAAAAATCTTTTTTCTCAAAATTTTAATGAACACCTGGTAAAGTACATGTCACAACAGGCTTCACATTGATTCCAGAAATTGTGTATCTGTTTTTGTAAAATTTTAATGTATTTTAGATATATTCAACTATAAATTTAAATGTCTTAATGATGCACAATTGTCAGTATTTAGGGTGTTTTGTGATGATTCATGTTCATAGCACATGGTAATAAAACCAGAGTCATAGGAATTTCCCACTCCCTACATATTCACTCTTTTCTTTTATGTTGGGAAACTTCAAATATCCATCTCTGAGCTCTTTATACATCATTGTGAACAAGTCAGACACTGTCCTGTAGAACACTAGAGAATTCTGCTTCTGTGCAAATGTAGTTTATATAGTTTTTAAAAAGCATTCTTTATTGTATGTACAACAATAATTTTGCATATTAAATAACACTATAATAAAATAATTCACTATAGTTTAAAACAGAAGGGAAAAAGAGAAAAGTTTTAGGTTACAGAACCCTCCCCACAGAACAAATTTTTTTTAATTCAATTTTTCTAAGTGAGTCAAGGTTTCAAATGTATTCAGTGACTAGCCATGTCAAATTCCTAGTTTGTTAATGGTCAATGAAATTAAAAAGAAAGCTCAATTTACACAGTCATGGCTTCAGAGGAAGAACACATGTTGAACTATTTTGGATGCAAAAATGACTATTGCTTCTTCAGTATACAAAAAAGTTGAACTCACAGATTTATCATAAAAAGGGAAAAAATATGATGGAGTTGAAACTCAAATTAAAAAAGGAAATAGGTTTATATCCTCTTTTGTGATTCATGTGTCCTTTCAGTTAGCAATTGCCTTAAAACATGAGTCCTTGAAAACATACATACATATAACATTATACAGATTGGGCAGATTGGATTTATGTATTTAGGAATATGTATGTATATACATATAAATATGTAGATATGTAACAATGATATAATTTTAAAAAGAGGCCATGAATTTGAAACAGAGCAAGGAGGGGTATATGGGAGGCTTTGGTGGAAGGAAGGATGTAATTATAATTTCAAAAAGTAAAAAAATAATGTAATAAACAGTTCTCTCTTTCTCTCTCTCTCTCTCTCTCTCTTCCTCTCTCTCTCTCTCTCTCTCTCTCTCTCACACACACACACACACACACACACACAAAGTATCATGGAGGACACGAGGATTTGGTACAAATTTATATTAATAATTGTTTATTACTTATCTGAAATTCAGATTTAGTTAAGTGTTATGTATAGTATCTGGAATTTCTAATTTTAAGGGGGATTTCATTTAGTTGCAATTCTTCTTTAGGTAAAGGGATTTCCTCCTCTTTGATTATATTTTTGCTTTTTAGTTCTACACACACCCTGAAATCTATCCTGTGTCAATAGTCATTCTTTCTAGGTACCTCAAATGATAAAAAGGCAAGAGGTATTAGGGATGATGTCAGACAGTGTTAAGGTTAATCAGGCCATCATGTGATGGGATTACAAGGAGGGGTACAAATTCATCAACAATTGTTTTCTATGGTTTAGGTCATCTCTGGAGCAATACTGAGGGCTTGTTACAGAAGATATTTACTATCTCATCAATAAGACCAACTCATAATTGACATCAAACGTAATTTTACTATGAAGCTTCTATTTTGTATCTAGTCTAAGCTTTACTTCTAACACAAGTCAGTTATAAATATATCATGATAAGCATTATTGCTATAGTAAAGGTAATAGCAGTAGCTGTTGTCATAATAGCATGTCTTTTGCTTATTCATTTTAGGGTACAATTACAATTGTTTTGAAAGAGTTATCTCTTTCAATAAAATGAACTTCAGCACAAAGAATTAAAAAACTTTCCCAAGTGAGAAACAACAGACAAATGAGAAACCCAGTGTCACTGGATTAAGTGTTGATGTCAGTCACTGTATTATTTGGCTCTATTAATGAATATTATCTTCCCACTGGGACAGTGACTCAAAGCATCTAATTTTCTTTATTGAAACACAGCCCTGGAGTGAGTCACATGACTCTGGTTCAAAATAATACCTTTGATTTTACTTAATGGTACTTTTGATAGATTGTTAGCCTCATTTTTGTTTCTGTACCTCTTAAGTATAATGACAATACCCATTTAATAAGGTTATCATGTAAAATGGATTTCATTTTATGGAAAGACCTGGCATTTAGAAGTCCAATAAATAATTCATGTTATTATTGCAAATGTTTGTGCCCATGAAAACTGGATTGTATGAGATTTACTTCTGTAAGAACTGGGTGGCTCACATCTGTAATCTCATCACTCAGGATGCTTAGGAAAAAAAATAAAGATATCTCAATGTTCACATATAGACAAAAATGGAAAATTTTCTATTCTCTATTTTGTGATCATCATCTCACTGACATTTTGTGTGCATTCAACACATACTTCATTGAGAACTACAAAATATTAGAAACAGAAAGCTAAGCATTCCTTGATGCATTTTAGTTGAAAATCATCATGGTATTTTAGACTTGTTTTCTACTAAAATAATAATTACATTTATTTTTTCTTACAGTGTTTCAGGTGGTTTTTTTATTAGGCAAATTAAAAAAAAATTCTGTTATTTTATAACCAGTATATGATTGTTTCTTTGAAAGGAGAAAAATACTTGGAAAGGAATACTGATTTCATACATTTTGTTCTTCAAGTGAAGATCATATGCAATTTTCTGTGGTTTGCTCTCTCTTACCTTTTCTGACAATCTCCCTGTACTAAGTTCCTGCTTCAAGATCTATCCAACACACTCTGGAGAAGATGTTGACTAACTCTTAGTCTTTTATAACCAAGCTCTTGTCCAAAGTCATTTAGGATGAATATTTTGGTTTATTTTTCTGTTCCAAGACAAGATCTCATTTACACATCCTGAGCTGATCTCTAACTTTCTGTGGTCCTTTTGTCTCAGCTCCTTTAGTGTTGGTTTAGCAGGCAAACACCATTATATCCAGCTAGAACTTAGAATTTGGCATCAGATTATTGTATGAAGCCTCTGCAGATAAAGTTATTGACAGAAAGAACTTTAAGCTTACAATAGGTTGCCTTACATTCCACTTCCAGGAAATAAAAGAAGAATCTGTCTTATAAGTTGTTTTTATACAACTCTCACTATTAAAATATATCAGGCATTTAATAGATGCTTGCCCATTAATGGTAACCATAATTTAAATAAGTAATATGTGGCAGCAGTTTACCTAGAGATTCAAAATTATTATTTCCTAGTTTTAATATAACCATGCTTCTTATCTATAAAATATCATAAACTTTGATCTCTGAATAGGTCCTACTTAGATTGGTGCAACAATCCTAAAACACAAGTGACTTGACCAGTCCTCAGTTAAAAAAAAATAGCTTTCCTACCAGATAATTTTTTTTTAAAAAAAAACCTGTTTTCATGAATAAGAGGATGTTTTTCAGAGACGTGAATTAAGGAGGGACTGAAAGGTAGTATTTTGTAAAGATGACCATCTTATACACTGTTAAATTGTTTTTACAATTAAACATTTCTGAGAATTTAATACATGAGTGCTACATTTATGTTTCCTATATTGCCTCTCCCCACCCCACCCATGGCCTCCATTATCCTCTCCACTCCCTTTCAAGCTAATGACATTTTCTTTAGTTAGTTGTTAGTTAGTGTGTGTGTGGCAGACAACCAAGGGTGCTGACAATAGCCTAAGTCTTTTTTGGAGTCTTTTCCACCTCCCTGACTAACAACTGAAGAATGGTTTCTCAAGGGTGGCACTTGAGTTTTTGTTAGATATTCTATGGCTCTTATGGGAAGTATTATCAGCCCAAATGACATAACTTCATTCAAATATGTATACACACACACATACACATACACACACACACACACACACACACACACACACACACACACATCTAGGTATGTACATAAACATAGGTGTGTATTACAAAACAGGATTTTTTCTGTGGATTTACAAACATCCTTGGTGTTATTTATCCCTCTGTAGTGCTTTTCTTCACGCCTTCCCATTTAAATGCTCCCCTTTCCTATTTTTCTTTTTTTATCGACTTTCCCCCTCTTTTTGTCTAGATTTCCTTTTCCCCCTCTGTGCATAGATCATTTTAACTGCCTCAATCAAAGTGATCACCAGAAGTGACATTATGTCTTCCCCAGTCCAGTTGACTCTTTCCTTTTTGTAATATACACCTGCAAAGTATGAAATCAACATGAAAAACAATCCCTCTAAACTCCTCTCTATATTGGAGAAAACACGTGAAGAGGCCTCATGGAAATAGAAATACGTATGGATGTTCAGATCTGGTATCAAAGTTTGGGAGTAGGGAAGTTTCCCATGCAATCCTAGGCATATCTACCTTGAAACAACCTTATGACAGACCTCAAGTAAGAAGGTCCATATTAGATGGATTTTCTTGGATTCTTGACACATGAAATTATGAGATGATAAATTACTGTTTCAAATAACTTCATTATAGAGTGATTTGTTCCATACCCATGCTAACTGGAGCAGGGTAGTTGGAAAATAATGTTAGTCTAGTTTGGTTCAAATGATCAAACAGATGAAACATGTATTAGAATATTCCATCCCTCAATCTAAGTGACCACTGTGGTGGTAAGGAAATGACACTGTTCAATTTATGAGCTTTCCATTAGTTTGTGGAGTTGTGGCAATGAAGAGGCTTAAGAGTTTTGTCCCAAAAGACCTGTGGCTTTGGATGAATAAAATACATGTTCTTCTTAATGACTTTCCCAGTAATTAAAGTTTTGTTTCTACATCTTTTTCAGTAAGTGTAAAAAAGGCGCACACGTCACTCTTTCTCCCAAACTGGGCAAATGAAGGAGGAAAGCAGAGCACATATGTTTCCACATACGTCTAATTATTGTTTCTCCTTGACCTAGATTATGCACCCAATCTATGGAGGGGATGGGAGGGCGAGGGACAGCCTTATGTCTGGAGTACATCAGATCATATTCATTGTGCTTTACAGACTGCAATTGCCTCTCAAGTTTTCTTATTATTACCCTTTTAGTTACACAAAAGAAACAAAAAGATTCAAGGCATATTAAATTGGAATTAGGCAATGGCATTAGGCATTAGATGATGGATAATAGGCAACTTAGACTTAGTCATTATGTTACAGTAAAATGTGAGGTCAACACAGGAGTTAAAAAAGTGAACAAGGTAGTTTTGTTCCTGGCTATGAGTGTTGGGAACAAAAGCAAAGTGCAAATCCTTTAGTGGAGCTATCTGCAAGTTGTGCAGAAACTCCGTGTAATAACTTTTATGGGTTGTCACTCACACTAGGAGGAGCCTCTGGGGGATGCAGCTGCATTTGAGTCATCCCAGAAAAACTCACTTGGTATAATTGGCACCTAACTAGGGACTGAAAGGACCAAAGATGACTTACGGAGTTATGTGCTTTTGTGGTGAATGATAAGACATGAAATTGAAGTTGGTTCATCTGAGAGTATAGCAACTGTGGTGGCAACTCAGGATCTACCTTTCCCTTGTGGGATAGGGAACGGTGTGCCTCTTCATTGCAGTGATAGCTACATGCTTTCTGCATTGTGTGATGAAATCTGCACCAAACCAAATCTCCTGAGCATGGGACATCCTTGGAGGGAATCCTAGAGTGCCTCTCTTCCTTACATGGTATGAGTTGGGATTCTTCCTTATGATTATGGGAATTTCCCCAAAGTGGAGATAGACTTGATAGTATCCTGCAGTCAGGAAAAGTAGCACACACAGGAAAGGATCATAAGCCAACTGCGGTGCAGTTGTGTGGCTTTTGCTGTGGGCGGTAAGACATGAAACATGCTGTCTGCCCAGAAAGAACTTACCACTGAGAGGCAGGAATTACAGCAGGAGAGATCATGCAGATGCTTTCTTCTGCATAGCAATCCATGCTGGAGCAGACTTTTCAGTGGTACAGTTGCCTTTGAATCACCAACGCTCCTCTAAGTAATCCCAGGAAACTCATTGGCTCAATAAACTGGTCTTGGGTAGAATTGTTTCTGCTGGGCCTCATCATTCTGTACAGATACAAGTTTTTTGTCTTGTGTTCTAATATTGCTTAGAAAATTCAATTCTTGAACTTCAAGTGTCCTGGCAATAATCTCTTATCTTTGTTGTGTCTGAAAAGTTAGTTTTCTGCTTTCTTTTCTGTAAGGTAGTCGTAGGTTATAAACTTTGTACTTGATAAGCTTTTTGTACTCTAGACATTACTTTATGAGTGCTTAATTCTAGTAAGATGATGAGAGGAAATATATCTTTTCTCCCAAATGTATATATTTTTTTCCTGACTGAAGTCAAGATTATTTTTTATCTTCAGTTTTTGGTAGAAACATCATTAATTTTTGTGGAATATTCCTTTACACTGTGTAAATATATGGTGCTGTGATTAGTTTAATAAAGAAGCTGACTGGCCAATAGCTGCACAGGTATGGTGATATTTTATTTGTACTTAAATGTGATTTTATTTGTATGTTAATAAATAAAGTTGCCTGGGGGTCAGAGCTAATAGCAAGCCATAGCAGAAGTCTGGCAGTGGTAGCACATGCCCTTAATCCTGATCACATGACAGGCAGATCTCTGTGTGTTCAAGGATACCACCAGCATGGAGACACATGCCTTTAATCTCAATACCAACCATAGAAGACCTGGACGTCTGTATAGATGGGCAGTGATGAGGAGGTCATGTGGTTGGGTTTACAACCAATGATAAGGCAGAATAGAAAGTCAATAAAAAGGACAAACACACAGGAAGTAGATCTCTTGCAGAGAGGGAAGACAGCAACGGCAGTGAAGGGTAAGGTTTTTAATCTCAGCTCTTAGCTATTGCTCTGACCTCTTGGCTTTTAATTCTGTATTTGGCTCTGTGTTTCTTATTTAACAAGACAGTTACATCTACACACAGGATAAGGTTAAGTGGGAGAACTAGACTAAGGACACTGTGAAGAAAAAGGGTGGAGTCTGAGGAGTCACAAGCAAAGCACAGATGAAGTAGGAAATGAACATGTCATGCTGAAAGAAGGTACCACCACATGGCAGAGGGTAGATAAGTAATATGGGTTAATTTAAGTTGTAAGAGCTAGTTAGTAATAAGCATAAGCTATTGGCCAACCTTTTATAATTTTATAATTAACAAGAAGTCTCTGAATGGTTATTTTGGAGTGGCTGCTGAGACACAGAGAAACTCCCCCCATAAATTTTCATTTTATGCAAATGTTTTCCAAACAATTAAATTTGGATATTCTTAAAATGTGTAATTAAAATAACAGATACATCATTTTTTATACACACAATGAGAATCTTTTTTTGGTAAATCCTTCCAGTTTTACTTTATACGCAGTGTAGTCAAATAGATTCTCTTCTGTCTATCATGGAAGGCAATATCCTCTAGGCTGGCAGAAAATTGTTTCTGTATTTCGATTACTCCCTCTTTAAGGCACTTTCAGTTAGCTTTGTGGATTTTCAGGCTCTGCTCATAGATGAATGGAACAATTTCCTGAACCTCAATGTTTGTTTAAATTGGCACAAACTCCTAAAAAAAAAATTCTATCAAGGCTTCCTGTGGCCATCATCCAGAAACAAAGCTCAGATTCACTGCTGGCCCATTGCCGGAAGCCTTGACTGCTAAATGGAGTGGCACTCAGGAATGAGTGCATGGCTTTGTGCAGCAATGGGATTTTCTGGTCTTTGCTTTTTGTTACCCATAGTCCAGTTTAGCTAAAGAACTAAACAGGCTAACTATGTTAGACAAACACCCACATTTAAGCTTTGAGTCAAGGCAAACTTGAGTTGGCTTTTATTGTGCCATTAAATGCTGCATGACTTTATTAGCTAGGACACATTTTTCTAGAACCTCTGTGTCTCCATAAAATCAAGTGTTGCAGTTATTGTGAAAATTCAATGAATAACTACGCAAAGAAGACAGTGCAATTTTGAGGATGTTGGTTTTGACCTAACTAGTGCCTTAGTTGTTCTCTATAGTATTTGTGAATAGTATTTTTCTGTCCTGAAAATATTTAAAAATGAAGTATAGTTTTGTACATATGGCTAGGAGTGTACATTGAAGCATACTCATGTTTTCCACAACTGTAATTCATTTGCATAATCTTTTCTCAGTCTGTAGTCCATAATATTTAATACTTTTCACAAAAGGAAAAGCCAAATAACACAGATTATGATTTGCCCCAGGGCAATTTATTGTTTGTAGATAGGCCATATCCAAATAGCATTTTTGCATGAACTGTATATTTCAGAGTTGCTTATTCCTGTGTGCCAGCCTCCATCCTTTCATGCATAGCATGTGGTGAGTTTCTCCTTGACAATATTTAAGATAGTATACTTTTGAATCAGAATACTCACATTTAAACTGTCTGAGCCACATCTTTTTTGGTTTATTTTGTATTTAGAATAATAGAGGGGATTCTATTATCAGAATAAAAATGTAGAAATAATGGTACAGTCATGAGCATTGAATACTTACTATGTAATAACCCACACCTATTTCTAATACCTTTCAATATTTATCTTTGTAGGTATTAATACTATACCCACTTTGTAGACAATAAGAGTAAGGTTAAGAAAAGTTAAATGAGATGACCAAGATTATCAAATAGTAAGCATGAGAGTTTGAGTTTATAGCCCATGTGTCTATGTACTGCCCTCTATGTCCTCCGTTTTTATCTACAATTGAATGTAGTACTTGACATTTGCTTATTGAGGTTCTTATTGGGGGTTTGATATAATGAGTACTTTATACACTAAAATTTATATGAATTCTGTTTATTTTTCTGCTATTACAGTACTCCAGCTTCTGAAGCAGAGTAAAGGTTATTCTAACATTAAGAAAAGGAAAAAGTAGGAAATGTCTTGAGAACACATTGATTCACTAGCTGAAGGCGATTTCCAAAATTCTTCATTATGTATTGAGCCCATTTCTTCTATTGAGATCAAAATGCTAGATATGTATTTCTATTTTTTTCACTATTTAGACACCATATATATGTGAGTGTGTATGTGCATGTGGGGGAATTATTGTGCCATTTTCCTAGAATTTCTTCAGTAAATGATCACAAATGTGGTTGCTGAAAACAATAGAACAATCTAACAGAAAATTCCATGATCCTTTGGCTCTTACATTATTCCCACCCTCCCTTTTGCAATGTTCCCTGAACTTTAGGTACAGGAGAGTTTTGAATTGTATCCATTGGGACTGGGCTCTACAACTCTGTATTTTGATTGGTTGTGGTCAGGGAGTTTGCTGTGAGATTGTGTCTCCCAGTAATATTAGAAGTTGCATACATACAGTCTCACCATCTGCCTAAACATGAGCTGAATTAGGATGACACCAATGGGCAATGCCAACATGGATAGGAAAAAGTCCACAAGGCCTCGTTCTCACACAATGAAGGATAGGCAATCAAGGAATGCTGTGGTGGTATTGTGTTCCCCAAAATATTGTGTATTCTAATAAATTTGTCTGGGGTCAGAGAACAGACAGCCACTAGATACAAAGGCTAGAAAATGGTGGCACTCACACCTTTATACCTAGCATTCCAGAGACGGAAATCCCTCTGGATCTCTGTGAGTTCAAGGCCACATTGGAAATAGCTAAGCATGGTGACACACACCTTTAATCCCAGAAAGCCAACCTTTAATCCCAGGGAGTGGTGGTAGAAAGCAGAGAGATATATAAGGTGTGAGGACCAGAAACTAGAGGCATTTGGCTGGTTAAGATTTTGGCTGGCCGGGCGGTGGTGGCGCACGCCTTTAATCCCAGCACTCGGGAGGCAGAGCCAGGCGGATCTCTGTGAGTTCGAGGCCAGCCTGGTCTCCAAAGCGAGTTCCAGGAAAGGCGCAAAGCTACACAGAGAAACCCTGTCTCGAAAAACCAAGGAAAAAAAAAAAAAAAAAAAAAAAAAAGATTTTGGCTGGTTAAGCATTCAGGCTTTTGAGCAGTAATTCAGCTGAGACCCATTCTGGATGAGGACTCAGAGGCCTCCAGTCTGAGGAGACAAGACCAGCTGAGGATCCGGCGAGGTGAGATAGCTGTGGCTTGTTCTGTCTCTCTGATCTACCAGCATTGACCCCAATAACTGGCCTCGGGTTTGATTTTATTAACAAGAACTTTTAAGATTCATGCTATAGAATGCTGTAAGCAGAAGACATGGTCTTCCTCAGAGATGAGCACACCAACTAGCTATCTAGTACCAAACAATCAGCCCTGAAAACATGCATAAAGTAATAGAAAGACTGAGCAGACTATATTTGAGAATACACATCACACACACACACACACACACACACACACACACACTCACACACACAGAGGTATGTATGCATGCATGCATCCAATAACAATTAGTGAAAAGGGCCATGAGTTTGAAGGAGAGCATGGAGAGGGGTATATGAGAGGGTTTGGATTGAGGAAAGGGAAAGAAGAAATGCAATTATATTATAATCTCAAAAAATAGAACACCTTATAAATCCAAACATATTCAATGTATAATGTAGTAATCACATTCTCTGGTATTTAACCAAATTAATTAAAAATATTTGTATATATGAAAGTGTTACCACAGATGGTTTTTGCAGTTTTATTCATTATTGCCAAAGGTTGGAAGCAAACATGTTATCTTCAGTAGGTGAAGGATAAATGTCTCATGTAAATGAAATGGAATATTATTCAGAATAAACATGTGAAAAGACAGAGAAGAAATTCAAATGCATATTACCAATTGAACAGAAAAAAATATGAAAGGGCAGAATATTGGCAACGGTCAATTTAAAAAAAATATTTGTGTATGTTGATAGTACAAGGTGATGGATTTTACGATGATAAAATATGTGCTGGGATCATATTCAGCTTCCCATTTGTGTATTTTTATCTTTCCATACTCCTAGCAGTTCCTTCTGCTTCCCAATAGTTACCTTTCTACTTTCATACCATATCATAAATTGTGTATGTATGTATTCCATAGATCAAGGGGTAGGTTGGGATAACAGGCAGAGTGCAGAAGGGTTCGCAGATAGTGAAACTATTCTGTTTGATACCATACCAGTAGATGATGTCTTTATACATTTCAAATCACAGGATGTGTAATACCAAGAACAACCCTGAGATGAAGTATGAACACTAAGTAATAGTGCCTTAATTCAGGCTCATGGATTCTAAGTAATAATGCAGAGCTTTAATACAGGATATTGGTAGTTGGGAAGATTTATGTACAGTGGGCAGGGCATATCTTGGAACTCTGTGATTTCTATTCAGTTATGCTGTGAACTTAAAACTGTTCTTAAAAGTCTATTGGTAGTGGGAAAAATTTTGGAAACAGCAGCTGGAAAGTAAATTTTATAAAGAAAATTAAATCTGAACAAATATTTACATTATAAATAGGTAGAGGGAAAGACACAAAGCAAGTCCAAAGCTTAAAGGTCAAGCCTTAGGAGACGCTTTAGGTATGCACAATGGTAAAGGTGAAAGATTCAGTGAGGGGGGAAAAGTGATGGTTTATCACACGTCTATACTAGAGAGCTAAGTCCAATGTATTAGCACTGGGAGACACAAAATGCTACTCCCCTACTCCATAGCTATGTCTTGAGGAAAAATGCACAAATGGAAATATACCGAATATGCGGATGATAACAAAAAAGTGTTCAAGACAATAGATGTGGGAACTCGGGTTTTTTGAAGATCTGAAGCTCTTATTTACTTGGCTTCTCAACTCTTTGTAGCTCTATAGTCTGTACATGTGTATGATACTACTTAGAATTAAAATGGGCACAGACACCTATAGCTATAGTTGAATTTTGAATTCCAATTTCATAAAATATGAGCTTACAGTGAATGCAAAGCATCAGCAGTATTTAATAAGATGACTGTTTTTTTTTTTTTTCTGGTTAACTCACAATGTTTCCAAAATAAATCATGGTTTTGATGCTTTCAGAAGTTATGTGAGTAGAATGGCATGTGTGCGCTAACATCAAAACTTTAGAAAAATATAACATGACCAGATTCAGGCCTTTGGACACATAAATTATACCATGCATGAAGTATCTACTTGTCTTGTTTCTGAATCTTACAAATCACATGGGTAAACTGAGCAAGTACTGGATTTTGTAGTAAAGACTTACATTCAGTAAATGTAAAAACTCAGGGCAGGGTGTGAAAGCTATCAGGAAGTGGGCAGAGCCTGCAAGAGCACTGGAGTTGGGCTGGGAACAAATCTTACCTAATAAAATGCCACTCAAACTTCTGCTTCTCCTTCAGTCGTCACTGACTCCATTGGCAGGAATGAGAGGGTGACACAGACAAGTTCTTTGACACATGGCCCAGAATACAGACAGGGAAGCTGACAGGGATGATGAAATAGCCCTCCACTGTGAGTGCATGCTCACCTGCTCAGTGTGATTAAGTAAGCTTTAATTCGCTTGCTGTCAGATTTTACAACTTTCAACACCTGCAGCTCCCTGGTAGACCGAGGCAAGCCTTGGAAGAATGCTTTTTTTCCTTTGCCTCAGTTCCTAAATAAAACTTTATTTCCCTGCAGATGTGAGAAATCTGTTTTGCTCAACAGGTCTTTGACTTAAGCAGATTAATTTATTCTGTGGTCTGGCGACTGGGTTGTTTTTCCCTGCTTCACAAATCTCCCCATTCTCTGCATCCCAAGGCTGTCCTCATTGCCACATACTTCTCCAAAGGAAAACAGAATTTCTGGCCCATATTTTTAAGTTTATTTTCACGCATGTATATAATATATTCGGATTACTCTTTCCCTATATTGCTTCTTTTTTAAAAAAAGTTTAGCCATCAACCATTTTTGAGATGTTTATATACAAGTACACTGTATTTACATAATTTCTTCTTCTCCTCTCCAAACTCTTCCTGTGTCCCCCAAACTCCTAGATATCCTTTAAAATGCATGTCATCTCCAATAATTATTATTGGTTCACACACACACACACACACACACACACACACACACACACACACACACACACAAACATACACATTGAGTCTATTTACTATTGACCATGTGCACATGCATTTAGTTCTGACCTTTCAGGCTTGGCCAGCCTATCAAGCAGCCCATCCTTCAACAAAACTCTTATTTATTTATTTATTTTTATTTTATAATTTAATTAAATTTTACATATCAGCCACGATTCCCTTGTTCTCCCCACTCCTGTGCACCCCCCGCCCCGCCTTCCCCCAGCCCACCCCCATTCCCATCTCCTCCAGGGCAAAGACTCCCCCGAGGATTGAGTTCAACCTGGTAGATTCAGTCCAGGCAGGTCCAGTCCCCTACTCCCAGGCTGAGCCAAGCGTCCCTGCATAAGTCCCAGGTTTCAAACAACCAACTCATGCACTGAGCACAGGACCCAGTCCCACTGCCTGGATGCCTCCCAAACAGATCAACCTAATCAACTGTCTCACTTATCCAGCGGGCCTGATACAGTTGGGGGCTCCTCAGCAAAACTCTTATAATGTCTGTCTCTGTGGGGTTGGCCATTCCCAGGTCATTATTCTCTATACCTTGATCACTTGTGGTTCTCTGTAATAGCCTCCTTCTGCTGCAAAAAGTAGCTTCTTTGACAAAGAGTAGAGCTGTACCTATCTATAACTATAAAGTAGACATTTAGAAGGCAGGTGGATACTATATTAATTTAGCAAAAATAGAAGTTGTAGCTTCCTTTCTAAGATCTATGAACTCTCTAGCCATACTAGAGAGGTTTAAACATATGTTCCCACTTATTGAGTGGGCCTTAAGTCCACTAAGACAGTCATTATTCCCAAGACATCCTTGCCACTATTGCAGAACTGGTTACATCCTGCTGGGCTGGTCATGATTGTAGTTTGCAGTATTTATACTTGGTTACTACTCTTGAAAACTGTTATCCCCTGGAAACTTGCATATCACCTTCTTACATTTCCAGGTCAGTCAATATCAGCTTGAATTTTCTGAGTCTTGTGACTGAACTCAATGGTGTCTTCAGTAACAATGTCTTCACTTCAAGTTCTAGCAAGCAACCAAGAGCAGTGCTCATTGCTTATATAATTTGGGGGCGTGTCCCAGAACTCCCTGACAAAGAACTCAAGTGAAGCTATTCCTTGTCTGACTTGCTCTTCATTAGATATCCTATGACTTTTGAAAGGAGCACCCCATACTTTTTCTTGTCCCCTTCTCAGCCTTTTTTTCCTCCCTGTAAGTCTCTTTGCCAGAGTCATGTCTTTTTGTTTTGTTTTATGACCCATTGAGTTTAAGCATCATTTTAATCATGATGAATTCACAGAGCATCATGTGAACATGACACACTGTCCTTCCAAAAATCTGAGCACCTTACTTTACAATGTCATCACTGAATTTCCACCACCCTAGGCTCACCTTTTGCTTAGTGCCAGAGGACCAGTCCTTGAATAGTTCATAGTTTTGGACAAAGGCCATGGAGAGCGTTTTCTTACGAACATATTATAACCATCATCTAAGACTATACATGCCTTCACAATACTCATCATTTACTGAGAATTTACTGTTTTATATATGTATTGCTTTAAACCATTACAATATTATATTCAGTAGGACCTGTTTTTCTAGCTGAATAATGTCCCTCTTGAAAGTCAAATCACAAAGGAACATCACATAGCTAATAAATGGTGGAGAGAAGGTTCACATACATGTGCTTTTACTTCATCTCCATGTGGCTTTTTAGTGACAAATTGTTTTAAGTGTGTCCTCATATACTTAAGGGGTTCACTGGAGCTCCAGCCACAACATTGCTCTGCAACTCTGTGCTTTTATCTAGAGCATTGACTGTACCACTGATACCCAACATTCTATGCTAATCACATTACACCAGTCGTTCTTTTTTGTTCTCATGACACTCCTCAGAGGGCATAGTGTTGTACACTGTTATTTAAATAGATGAAATGCTAATAAGTTAGCTTTCTTGGCTTCCTTTCATGTCTTTACTTTAATTTTCATTCTGAAGAGAGATGATAGGGTATACTATACTTAAATAATATATTTCCATGCTGGTTTGTGTTAAATAATGATGTGCAAAATCTATAAAGTAATAAAAGATTAGCTTTTCGCAGGTTTCCCCAAATGTTAGTCACATACGATGATGGTTTGAGTGCATATCAGATTTGTTTAACTTTATTTTTTATAAGTAGCTATAAAAAGATTCTGCCTTTCCAGGATTTACGAAAGTGAGACAGCTTATGCCTTCTCCTGTGCTAGAGCAGGGGGATTCAAGGATGTCTTGAGAGTAGTTTGTTTTTCAAAAAAATAAAGAATTTATATAACTATTAAACAAATCTATTGTATGAATATGTTGTATAATGAATTAAGTCTAACTTTATCTAAGAATAGCAATATATATATATATATGTGTGTGTGTATATCTAAATGTATACATATATAACACATGTACACACAAAACATGTCAGTAAGAGGATGCTCCTTTTATATTCTCAAATCCTAGGTTTACCTACAATTAAAATTTGTTTGAGTCAAGTCCACAGTCTTTTTCTCTGAGTCCTGCATACTGAGCTAAACTGAAACGCACAATCTCTAGTGTCACAGATAATGGTCACTCTACTTCCCATGATGCTAATGACTCAGAGCACAATCTAAAACTACCAGGTATTAGTTTGCCTAAACATGGCATCTACTTCCTTCATTTGATTCTTCCTAATCCCAAGCAGCAATTGTTTTTGTCAACTCATGAACCTTCGTTGCTTCTCAGAAGACATTCCCATGGTGTTTTTGGATCAGGGACTGCACTTTTTCCTGCCTTCATTGTTCTCCTGGTTTCCAGCATCTGGAATAGAATTAGCATCCCTGCTGAATCACATTAAAATGTTTTCATGTGTCAGATCTGGGAAAAGACATTTGAGCGTGACATTTAGTACCAGTAACTGTTTTGAAGAAACAGAAACTATTCTATTGAAAACCTTTATATGAAACACATATTCCACAATTTTACCAATTCATTCCAGGCCCTGTAGTCAAAAGAGTGTTTATGGTTTGGAGACAAAGTAAAATATAATCAGGAAAATGTCAGTGTTTCCATTACACTCCTTCTCTTTCACTCTAGAGTAGCATGAGTTTATTAGTATGTCCATAAAAATTAATATTCCACTGAAGCCAAGCCGAGAACCATAGAGTAAATGTTTACATTTCCCTCAGCTATTAATTCAGTTGTTGCTAGTAAATGGGAGACCTGCTAGGCATGAACATTTGCAACCCTTTTGTAGCTAATTTATTTGGATTATTCTTTCAAGGACTAAACTTAGCTAAGAAATAGCACCTGTAATGGACAGGAAAAGGCTGAGAGAGTAGTTTATTAATTATCCAGCAGCTTCCAGCATGAGGTCATACTACGAAATATAAACTGTTAAACGAGGGGAGGATGGCCAAGAAGGCTGGGATGTTTGCACTAAAGTGTGCATCCCATCCCTGGTTTGTCTCAGCTTCACATCAGATGTGAATAGGTAGTCTAAGGGCAAACACACTGGAGTCTGATTCAGAGGAAGTGCTCAAGACAGAGGAACAAGTACTGACTGAACTCCAATTTATTTTGGCTAATGTAATGGTGAGGAAGCCAAGCCATAAGTAGGCCTTCAAAATGTAGGTCATTGGTAGGAAGGCTGACAAAGTGACAGTGGGGTCAGTGAAGAGAGGTGAGACAAACGAGGCGAGTTCAGGTTTAGAGACTGTGGGGCTCCAGTGTCTTCTTCTGTTGATCCCCCTGCTCATTCTGTTTATGGTGATTACATGTCCTAAGGTCCGACTCCTGTTTCCTCCCATAAATTCCTCTTACAGTGGAAAGAATGTTGGAGTTAAAGGACTTATTTGATGCAAGACTCTGCCTCTACTTCTTACTTTTCTATATTTATTTCTTTATCCACAAAATAAACATCTATTAAAATGTTCTAAACAAATTCTTAATAGTACTAAGTCCCAATACATTTATGAAGTTAGGGTCAAGTTGACATGAACTGACACATGAAACTATGTGGTTACAAATAGCAATAACAAACAACATTTATGTGCAAGGCATGGTAAGATTTAGTATTAATATCTTATATAACCTCTACAAAACATGTCTAACACATTACTGATTTTTGGTGTTGTAGATAATGAATTAGAATAAAAAAATTCCAACATTGGGCCTGGAGAGATGGCTCAGTAGTAAATAACATTCTCTTCAAGAGGACATGAATTCAATTCTCAACACCTACATGATAGCACACAGTCATTATCTGTAACTCCAGTTCCAGGGGATCTGAAACCTATACTGGCCTCTGTGGGTAATGTGGCTGGCTTTGCACACACATACATGAAGACAAAACACCCATACACATAAAATAAAATTAAAAATACGTTTAAACTGTTAAAGAATTCTAACATCTTTCATGATATACTAATTTTTCCAAAATTAGCCATAAATTGGACAATCAATATCTCAAATGGCTTAGATTTTTGTAGATATTTTAAAGCTGATTATAAAATTAATATGAAAATGTAAAGAACCTCGAAGAGCAAAATAAATTTTGAAAAATGGGAAAGAAAGGTGACTAAACATTTTGAGAAAGTACATACTAGCTCATTCAGTATTTATAAATCTACAATAATTGAGATAACCTGTGATTGATATGCAGAGGGATACATAGATCAATGAGACATACATAGGAGGTAGGCAATAGGCATGTTCTTGTATGATCACTTTCTTTTCTACAAAGACAACAGAATCTTCTTCACAAGGAAGGAAGAAAAACGTGTTTTTTTTTTTCAAATTGCATACAAAATTCACTATTATGGAAGCTAAAATATAGAATACAAACTTCATCAAAGCAAAAAATGTTATAAACAACACTTAAAATAACGTGAATGTAGAGTTCAGATAAGCAATATTTGTGATACAAATATCTAACAAAAGATTTGTACTAAAATACAGATAATAATCTTTGACTAAATGATACGATAAATGCATTATATAGCTACATAAATAAATTTCCACAGTAATTCAAATTAATCTATGGCACTGACACAAGGTCAGTTTTTGCCTCTAGTTGAAGGTAGGGGGTGATTACCTGAAAAGAGGGAAGAGAAAGCTATTATGATGAAGATAATTTACTATCCATAAATGCATGCCAATGATGTGAACATGTCAACATATTATAATTCATTTACCCCTCTACTAAAATGTGTAGCTTATATAAACATTAAATTTCAATGAAGGCAATTTAAGTAATTATTCAAAATGCTCAACTTATAGGGATAATATTCTGGAGACTGATGTTCTGCTTTGTGTTTGTTGGGATGAGAATCATTTGTGGGTAGGGGAAGAACTTCCAGTTTGTGCTGTAGTTTGAGGTAAACAATGAGACCAAGAAGTAAAACTATCACATGACCCAGCATTTCCACTACCTGGGACAGAGCACACAGCATGAAGCCTGTGTCGTAATAGGTTTTCTTTGTCTCGCAGATCCCATGCCTATAAAAAAAAGCACAGTGGATGCTTTATATTATAGAAACTTTCCATCACAGTGGAGGCACCTGGCAGGGCTGGGGTGGCAAATCATTTCTAAGTTGTATTTAGGAAACTCCATGTAATGGACTCCAGACTGATTTATCTGATCCTTCTTTTAGAGGAGGATATTTTTTGAAACATTGACAGTAAACAAGCCTTTCCTCTACTCAGAAGGGAAATATAATTATATAAGTCTATATTATTATTAGAAGAAGAATAATCCTTGCTTCAATCCTATCTGGGTTGACTCTGGGATGACCTTTACAAAATGAATTCAATGGAAGTGATTCTTTCCTAGTCCTACAAGTAGCCTCTGGAGGGTAGGCAGATTCTCTCTTGGAAGACATACACCATGTAAGAAATTTGACCATCCCCAAACCACCAGGTTTTATGAAACAAGGGTGAGTGGAACCCTGTGACTGGTGATACATCATGTGAAGAGAGACGTTAGTACACCAGCTGTGTGAATGAAGGATCTGTCAGAGAAGTGATTGGTCCAGCTGCAGTGAGTCAGCAGAAATATATCATTCACCTCAGGTCTACTTGTATTTCTTGATTTTACAAAAAGTGAAATAAAATGGTTATTTCAAAGTAAAAAAAAAAGAAGAAGAAGAACCTCAAAGAAAGACCTATAGGAAAAAACAATTATCTTCCAAGATTAATATATTCTTCTCTTTCAATTTTTATAGAAAAATTGATATATGAGGTACAGGGCTATTCATAGCCCCTAGGCTACTGACCCCACTGTTTGGTTCAGTGGAGCCTATAAAAGTTAATTTTTACACTAATTTTACTCTTTCGCTGGGAATCTGTAAACTTTTTATTCTTATTATTTCAGGTACCTTCAGAAAATAATTGCAGTCTAGATGAGGTAATTATTGACTGTGTAGTTGATAACATTGTTCTTGATTCCAATAGAATTTCCATTTGGTTATGGTTGATGCATTTCTCTGTAGATTTCATTACATTTGAAGAACTGGCCATCAGTAAGTGTCAGATGAGAGAGAGAGATTTTCCAAAGGGACCTTCAACTGAACTCTATATTCTTTCTGATCTATTTCAGCCACAGGATAAATTGGCATTTTAACTAATTCAAGCATACTGTGGAAAGAGTATCAGCTGGAGACTGGCAACTCATGTTCTAACCCCCTTTCTTCCATCAGTTTGCAGTGGAAGCTTGGACAGGCATCTAGGACTTTAAGTAGCACAGAATAAGAATCACTTAAAAAGGAGGCAAGCCAAACACATGGAATAAGCTTTGCCAATTTTAAATTACATATCTGGCATTGAGTTTCTGGTTGGGATCTTTATTTAATAAGTAGAACAGTATTCTTCCATAAAAGAAGCAGACAACTTGACACATCTCTTTCAAAAAGCGAAAACAAAACAAAA
The DNA here is from genome assembly GCF_004664715.2 of Peromyscus leucopus. Lineage (NCBI taxonomy): Eukaryota > Metazoa > Chordata > Mammalia > Rodentia > Cricetidae > Peromyscus > Peromyscus leucopus. The sequence goes on from NC_051066.1 coordinate 85,197,245, forward strand.
CAATATTAAAAAAAAAAAAACAGTATCAGAGAGAAACAGAATGTCTATTCCAATGCTTTGTAAACTGTAGAATGATTAAATTTTTTTTGTCAGATATATTAGCCCACAGCTAAAAAGTATGCTAAAATTTTTAAATGACAAAAAAATTCTCAAACTACCTTTTATAATACATTCAAAGTTTTATATTTTTTTTCATTCTGAAAATATCTAGTTTTATCTCCAATAGGAGTCAATTTTATTTCTTTTGTTACCAGTTACCATACTAGATATAATAATTGATATATTATATATATATATATATATATATATAATATAATAATTGATCTTTTAATTCAGCTCCCATATTTTGGCATATCTTCAATCTTAATCTTTCTTTTAAAATTAATCTTGAAAATTAAACCACCAGAAGAAAAATAACTGCCAGGACTTTGGTGTAAGTAACATTTTTTTTAAGAAATATCCCCAAAGCATAAGCATCAGAAACAAAAATTTGACAAAAGAGATTATATAAACTGTAAAGTTTTTACATTGCAAAGAAAATAACAATAGAGTTAAGAAAAGCCATGGAGTAACTAAAAAATTGCAATCTATTTGTACAAAAGGACAGGAATTTGCTGTTAGTCGGCCACTCCCATTGAAACAGTGTGGGTTTCCATAAATTAACATTTCTCTTTGATGCAAATTATCCCCAAATGCTAACCAAAGACCTGTAAGCTACAGTTTTGAAGGCTTCAGGCTTTCAAATCTTCTTTTGTAAATCCACATACAAAGCCAAGAATTTATTATTTAAACTGATTAAATAATAAAATGTACTCCACGATACGTATTTAAAATACATCTATGGAGGCATAGTTCATAATACTGAAAAATTGTCAGTTGGTTAAATGACCAATAAGTAATTAAGATAAATAAATAAATGACCAATAAGTAATTAAAATAAATAAAATATAAGTAATTATACAATATTTGTAGCATAGGATTTGTATGTTAAAGTAAATTTGTGTTCAGAGAGAGAGGAAAACTCTTGCATATTACTTTCTTCTCAGCACTTCACCATCTATGGGATCATATCAGATATTCTTGTTTGTACTTTTAAAATGTTATGATATATCCTGAATAATATGTGTTAAGATTTTATGATAAATTGAATAAGAAATGCACCCCCCCCCCCGAGTCTCAGGCATTTGAGTACCTGGTTCCCGAATGATACTGCTGTTTGGAAGGCTTAGGAGGTGTAGCATTCTTGAGAGCCATCCTAGGTCTTAGGGGTCCCCAAGTGGCTACATTCCAGGGGCATGTACCTCAAGGTTATAGACAGGTGTAATACTTACCTGCTACCTCACTAGGGATGGTGCTTCAGGGCATGACTCTAAAAGCCACCCACTACAGGAGGGGACTTGGGGAATTTCAGGGCCATATCATCTTAAGCTCTCTCCCTTTGCTTCCTTCTTGCAGTTGAAGACAAGCTCTCAGCTTTCTCCTCCAGCAGCCATGCCTCCACCCTGCTCTCATAGACTCCTATCCCGTTGGAACTGAAAACTCCAGTAAACTCTTCTATAAATAGTCTCACTCATAGCATTTTATCAAAACAGTAGAAAAGTAAACTAATAAAAAATTGAACTGTGTATCTTTGAATACACGGTTGAATTCCTAATGCTCAGTGCCCTTAAAGGTGACTTTCTGTGGAAACAAAGCTGCAGCTGGTGCACAGTTAGACTGGGTGGTACTGGGGTGAGGGGCGTCATAATTCAATGGAGGTGGTGGTCTCATGAAAAGGAGAAATTCTGACACAAAGGCACACATACAGAAAATGCCATGTGAAGATTGGAGTTATGATACTGTAAGTCAAGCAGCTACCATAGGCTAGGAGGGACCTAGAAGAGGCTCAAGTACCTTGAGAAGCATCATGGTTTTCTGATACATTTATCTCAGACATCTAAACTCTAGAACTCTGACATAATAAATTTAGGTAGTTTCAGCTGCTTAGTTTGTGGTGCCTTTCACTGTCAGTTCCAACTGATATGACACTTTAATTGGCTGTAGAATATTTTGCCTTGCTCTGTTTTTCTCTAGAGCAGTGTCAGAATTAGGTCTACCGAATTTTGGCTTGGTGGCATGTTCTGTGTTCCATTCAAATAGCAAGCATCGGTAAAATGTGACTATAGAATACTTAAAATGTGACTACTGCGCCTCTGAACAATCAGTTTTTACTTTATTAATATATATTTATGTCAAATAGTTGTATGAAGCTGGCCCCTACTGTGCAAGATACTGCAACTCGTAAGCTTTGATGTAGTGCCTACTTCTAACTCCTAGTCATACACAATTTGCATTTAGCCTTTAAACATCTGTAATATATACCTTAATAGAATAAACCATGTTTTCCATGTCAGAGTTTGATAAATCTTGTTGATCAGAATTCATACAATGACCAGAAATTCAACTGAAATGAATGAGACAATCAGGAAAGGGAGAATGCTGAATTCTAATTCAGCCCTAGTTTTCTTTTCATTAATCATTGATTCTGCTGAGCCTGCACTCCAACTTACCATCATGCTAGTGGTTGGTTTGATATGAATCATGACTATGAATTAAGAACTAGGCCATGAGACTAACCACAGAGGTTACTTGTTACGTCAGTAACCTTAACATGGAATTTAACCAGTACCCAGAACACACATGATTCAACTAGGCTGCAGGAAGTATTTCACTCTTTTACTCACATTTTCTGGTTATGGTCTCCCATGATTATAGTTGCTTTTGTTTTTTTCTATAGATTCTTTGTTTGGAATAAAGCTTTCCCTAACATTTTAACTTACTGAGTTAGTTATATCTATCATTTGCTAAATTTTCTCAATTGGCTTTTGTATTTTATATTATAATGTTAACTATGTAAACATCTCAGAGATGCTGGATTTCATCAATTACATTACAGTTTCAGACAAAATCAGGGTTTTGATCAGCCACTTATAGAATCTACTAAAATCTCTCTAGAAAAGACTTTATTTCCCAAAATTTTTCTATAATTTTAAAACTTTTAATTTAGTTTTCTGTATCTTATTTTATGTGTTATAATACATTTTTTAAAACATTTTTTTCATGGGTTTGAGACTAGTCATTATTGGTCTTCAAGTTGCCAAGAAAATTGTGATCTTTTTTAGTAAAGTTATAGAGAACAAATTATATTGCTCTTTCTTCAAGGTAATCCTTTCTGGACAACTAGAATACTGTATGTAAATTAACTGTTGACTTTAGAGGCCAGCCTAGTATCCTAGTTAGGGTGCTATTACTGATCAAAAGCAACTTGGGGAAGAATGGGTTTATTTGGCTTATACTTCCACATCACTGTTCATCAACAAAGGAAGTCAGGAAAGGAACTGAAACAGGGTATAGATGTAACTGTCTTGTTAAATAAGAAACACAGAGCCAAATATAGAGTTAAAAGCCAAGAGGTCAGAGCAATAGCTAAGAGCTGAGATTAAAAACCTTACCCTTCACTGCCGCTGCTGTCTTACCTCTCTGCAAGAGACCTACTTCCTGTGTGTTTGTCCTTTTTACTGACTTTCTATTCTGCCTTCTCATTAGTTGTAAACCCAACCACATGACCTTCTCATCACTGCCCATCTATACAGACCTCTAGGTCTTCTATGATTGGTATTGAGATTAAAGGCATGTGTCTTCTTGCTGGTGGTATCTTTGAACACACAGAGATCTGCCTGTCATGTGATCAGGATTAAGGGCATGTGCTACCACTGCCAGACTTCTGCTATGGCTTGCTATTAGCTCTGACCCCCAGGCAACTTTACTTATTAACATACAAATAAAATCACATTTTAGTACAAAATAAAATCACATTTTAGTACAAATAAAATATCACCATAGCAGGAGCCTTGAGTCAGGAGTTGATACAGAAGCCATGGAGTACTGCTTGCTGGCTTGCTCTTCATGGCTTGCTCAGCCTGCTTTCTTATAGAACCTAGCATTGCTAGCCCAGGGATAATATCACCCGGGCTGTGTTTACCCTCATTAATCACTAATTAAGAAAACACCTTATAGGCTTATCTACAGCCTTGTTTATGGAGGCAATTCTCAATTGAGATTCCTTCCTTTCAGAAGAATCTAGCCTATGTCAAACTGACATAAAAGTAATCAGCACAGGAGCATTGTGAGATGGATACAATCTGCCAATATCCAAAATGCAGGAGTAGAGAGCAGCGTGGAAGATGGAAGAAACATGTGAACAAGGAGGGTGAAAAGACACTATGGTTTGCATGTACTAGTCCTCAGATATTCTCCAACTTTACTGATATTGGAAAAGCAAATAACCTAAGCCTTAAAATAAGACATTAGTATCCAATCTAAGGCTAGATTTCCCAGAAAATAAGCCTCTGGGATGTAGGACAGAACAACTTAAAGGTTCTATAAGCACTGTGTATTCTTCCAAAGGGGTTTACTACTCTGTGATCTACTAGTTTTTTCTTCATTGTAGACAATAAAATCTCAGGGATTTCTCCACACATGGTGATATCATCAGACCAAGGGAGTCAGTGATCGTGTGGAAGCACTGAGTTGGGGCTGAGAAGACATGGGGTAAGTAAGATTCTGATATTATACCATGATCTGTGAACTTGGTGATCTCAGACTACACCCATTTCTTCATTGAAATTTGTAAAATAATTTTATACTTGCATTTTTTTTTTTGCTTTAAAATTCCCTTCCAAAGTGTCTTCAGTGCAGAAACCACTGGAAAGACATTCCTGCAATTGTCTAACTACTGAAATAGTGCTTATCTTGTTGCTGTGACCAAAACAACTTAAGATAGGAAAGATTTATTTTGACTTATAATCCATTATGGTAGGGACAGTGTGGTGTCCAGGGCTGGAGGCATCTGGTCACAATGCATCCACAGTTAAGAGACAGAAGGTGATGAAAACATGTGTTGGGCTCACTTTCTACTTTTTATTAAGTCTTGGAACCTAACCCAATGGAAGGGCATCACCTATGTTACATCTTAGTTAATCTAGTCTAGATGATCCCTCAGAGATTAGCTTCTGAATCCCATCATGTTAACAATCAAAAATAACCATGATAACTGCCCTTCAAGTCAAAAAATGAAGAAGAAAAGAATGAAAAGCTCCAGATCCAAGAACAGAGTGTCATGAAGATGGGCAGAGAGAAAATGTTATTTTCTAGCAGCAAAAGTGATAAATTTTATACCACCTAAGAAGAAAAATGATTTACCTTGATAATTTTAAATCTTTATCAACATTTCAATCCCCCTAAATTTATTATAAAAAGAGCACTGGTATCTATTCCTAGAGACGTTAATTTAGGAAGCTTGGCATGAAGTCCAAGGTTTGATATTTCTGACACATTAGTGACTTCTCTGATATGGATCCCATTTTGAGACCTTAGTACAGAATATCCTGTCTTCAGTTTTTGGGCTTCTGATTTTAGAGCAGTGAACAGAATTATTTCTTCAGTTCATAGAATTCTTTATCCTGAGTAACCGCAAGTAATGACAGAAAATGCTGTTCTATGAAACACAAACACGGACTTTTAACCATTTTCAAATGTCAACCTAAATTCCAAGACCTCATGTTGACTGGGAGTTTTCATTCAGTCATCTTAAAGCAAGTGAAATAACAAGGCCATCAGGAGCTCTCAAGAATTTAAAAACCACTGACTACAAGTGTTCATTTTCATTGTGAGACAGAAAACCACTGTAATTTGTTTTCCTGAGAATTTAAACTGCACCAAAGCAGTGGTATTTGAATGGATAAGCCATCTCTTTTTGGCTGAATGTCTTCGTCATTTGACAGTTCCCAGTTCCAAAAGGTGAGACTTCAGCGACTCATATTTCTTCACTAATTTTTTTCTTCTTTTTCATTTTCTTTCCTTTTCATTCTGAAAGAATGTCTTTTCATGTTCCTTCTCTGACTCCACTACTACACTGACATAAACAAGAAAATCCCCAGGACTCTGAAGTGATTATATTGACAAAGCACATTGAATCTACATTGGTTTATCATATCTAAAGATGATGTCATTTAATTTAGAACAAGGGCGAGTTTGCTTTTACAATACCTTCATCTCCACCTCTCTTAGTATCTTCAAGTTGCCAAGAATTCTCCTAAAATTCAGGGAAATGACTAATGACTACAAGTTAGGAAAGGAGTGTCTGGGAGATGTAGGGACTGCTTGGCACAGTATGTGGCAGAGTAACAGCACCCACCCTCTCTGCTCAGGAAACTTTGAAGGATTTTTTTTTAAGCTGGTGTGAGCAGGGCTAGACCTACAAGGTAGATCCTAGGCTGCCGATTTAGTTGCCTTGTGATCTTTTTGCGTATCTCTCATTAGTCTTTTAGTTAGTTTGTTTTTTTGGTTTTTCAAGACAGGATTTCTCTGTGCAATAGCCCTGGTTGTTACATAGAACTCATTCTGTTGACCAGGCTGGCCTAGAACTCATAGAGATCTGCCTGTCTCTGCCTCCCAAGTGCTGGGACTAAAGGTGTGCACCACCACTGCTGGGCATCATTAGTTCTTTCAAAGCCTCTCACCATTCTTATCAGTTATATTAACAGATATACATTATGACCAGATCTTTAGGACACTAGTATTGGTGAAATTATTAAGGCCACTCCATGTAGTTAAAAGGGAGATTTATTTTGTGGGGTAGCTTACAAGTGAAGAGATAGGTTGCAGAGTCTGGGAAAAGTGTAGCGCAGTCTGGCAGTGTTCTCTGGAGAACTCTGCTCAGTCTACCTTCAGTGTCCTGGGTCCAGGAACCAAGAGAGCCAGCCCATCTGGATCTTGGGTCTTCAGGGCCCTCTCTTGGCCCCACCTTGTAGGTGTGACAGTTACCGAAGCCTCAATGAGGGTTGGAACTTCCAGATCAAAGGTGGAATGGCTATCCACTACATCTCCCCCTTTTGTCTAAATAAGAAGGTTCTAACCTAATACAAGACTATATACAAAGGAATGGTTATCAAATATTGTCCAGGAGTAATGAGGGATAATGACCTAGATAAGATGGAACTACAACCAATGCAAACAATATCAATCAAGAAACACATACTAAAATCCAGAGAAGTCTAGAGCATAGGTAAATGGCATGTTACAAAGATCATTCCAAAAGGTGTCCTAGCCTAAAGAATCTGAATCGAATACTTAATGTGTTCTATCTAAGATAGTTTGTATATACTAAGTTGTAACTATAACTGCTAGTTTTCAATCCCATCAAAGACCTGAGAAGGAATATAATGGTACCTGAGTAATGGAAGATGGATGCAAGCAACTTTTGGGAATCTTGCAAGAGTAGACAGAGACAGCTGGGAGCCTGGACAGTCACCTAATGTTTCTCAGCATTGCTGGTGCATTCAAATTGGCTATAGGCCTAGAGTATCTGACAGACCATTTTCAGAAGCAGGATTTCTGAAAGACCATCTTACCCTGTCTTGGCAGAGTTCAGAAATCACTTTTCCTTGTGTCCTGCTTGTCCAGGAGGATAGCATTCATACTGTCAGCAGTTGAGGCAAGGGCAGTTCTTTGCCCAATAGGCCATTTTGTGCCAAGAAGACAAACTTCCAAATGGAAATGTCTTAGAAGCGCAACATTCTCTCAGGATCAAATTGGTGCTGCCAGGAGCAATTGTATCTCACGTCAGCAGAATTCTAAGTTATTTAAATGCCATATTCTCTAGGTCCATGAAGTGTTTGAAGACTACCTGTCCATCTGATCTCTCTTGGCCCTGCCTTGTAGGTGTGACAGTTACCAAAGCCTCAATAGGTGTTGGAACTTCCAGATCAAAGCTGGAATGGCTACTCACTACACACTAGCACTCAAGTATATGTGGTCTTCTTTGAACTTTGTGTTTATAGATAGAAAAACAATGATAATATGAACCTGAACTGACCCTGTTCTCTTACTTTCTATAATCCTATACTTGGTATTTCATGTTAGTTTTTCTGCATCTTTGGCATCTCATTATTCCATCTCTGACAATTAGATGTTGGAATCTCTGCATTCAGTATTTCTCTGTTTCACTCATTGTACCTCACTCTCTACTCAAACGTCTTCATTCACTTATGTAGGTTTAAATCTCAACCAAAGACCAGCGATTCTACTTTGATAAAACTCCTCAGAGTTCTGGGGTGGGGGTTAACTTGATAGTGTGTGCATGTGTAGGTCAGAGGTCAATATCAGGCATCTTTCTCAGTTCCTTCCCACCTTATTCTTTGAGGCAGGCTCTCCTACTGACCCAGAAGCTCATGACTTGTCTAGATTGTGTTTAACCAATGGGCTCAAGGGATCTGCCTTTCTTTGCCTCTCAGCACCAGGATTACAGTTCAGCACTGCCACTCCTGACTTTTTACATGAGTCCTGGGACTCTGAACTCAGGTCCCCATTCTTATGTGGCAGACACATTACTGAGCCACCTCCTCAATCCCTGACAATTCACAACAAATGATAATATTTATGAGATCAGGGATTACATTTGGTTTTGCCTTTATCTGAACAGTAAGCTGATGCCCTTCTTGATATTATTTATATTTGAAGAAATAAATGAACAAGTCTATAAAGCTTAATTACATGTTGAACTGGAGGTTAAGAGCTTTGGTAGTTAGTTTGAAGGCAGCAAACAATATAACCAAATCAATTCTTACTTTTTGAGGAACATGGTTTACTTATCCAAACAAAGAAGAATAATCTGTGATCTCTTGGTTTCCTTTTATTTCCAAAAATCCCAGATCTATGACAACAGTAAAGTTTTATACCACAGTCATAATTGGAGCCTTAGGATATACTGAATAGATTTGTAAATGGAGGGAAATGAGTATATTTGAACCACAGTGATATTGAGGTAAAGTTTGTTGCTGTGTGGAAGTTAAGAAGCAAGTTTAGGACTTGGCTCTACCTTTTTCAAAATAACTTTAATAAAAAAATTTATACACATTAATCGTAAAGCATCTGGACTTTTATTTGTGTGTATATGATTGCATCTAGATCCTCAGCTTGAAAGGAACCTCTGTCCAATATGATAAATCTCATTCCAACAGTGACAGATATCATCTCTCTTGTCTTCCATATATAAAATCATAGGGCATTAAGTTTATGGAATCATAAAAACTAGAAATTTACCTAAAAAGTTATTTGTTGAGTATTTGTGATTCCAGCAAGGAGGAATCTTTCATAATGAATTTTATTTATTAGAATCTGCATAGAGGATAACATGATAGAATGGATACCTTTGTCTTTCTATACAGATATTCAAACAAGTCAGCAGTGCTCAGGAGACAAAACATTTCTCCCCAATCACCAGTGTTTATTCTCATGACATTTCCATTACTACATACGATATTATCTGTCTTTCCCAAGTCTTACTCTTCTTCTGTTATAGATCACAAATGTTCAGCTGATAGCTTTATAAAGTGAGCCTTACTTCTTGCTTTAAAATTGGTTCCACGTTTACAAGACCTCTTTTTGGAACCTCACATGAACTCAAATATTTACAATTGCTGCTAACCTCAAAAATAAACAAGACCTTATCCTTAATGCATGAGGCCGTGTTCTTTTCATTAGCTTCTGGAAACTTACTGGCTCTGTTACCCAAGAAGCTTGGGATCATTTATCCTAAAATTATCTGGTCGTTGAGAAAACTAGATACTGGGAAGCTAGCCCTCCCACAGAAAGAAAGGAACATTAGCAATGAATGTCAGACTTCTTATTCTGTATCCACACCATTTAGCTCAGCTACAAGAGTTGGAATTAATTGCATGACATCGTCCTCTCTCTTTTGTACAGAGAACCATGGCAAGGGAGCCGGTGTTAGTACTGAAATTCCCAGAATAGGACATTCATGGTGAGACTTTATGGACTGTATGGAAATTCCTTCTTTCTGTTGCTTAGTCTTTTTCCTTTGAAAAGCTTCTTCGCTAACGGAAAGCAGGAAAAAGTATTCACTTTAAAACTAAGTAGACCCAAGTTCAAACCTCAGTTCTACTTTCCACCTGGCATTTTGATGATATCACACAAAATGAAGATGGCACTATAAACTCACCAGTATGATATAAGATTGAATATGGTTATTTCCTATAAATCATGGTTGGTATATAATAAATGTTCACTAAAGTAAAATATCTTTCCCTTTTGTTCTCAACTTTGTTGAAAATACCACTCACACAGAACATTCAAGATTGTCCTTTGAGCATGTTAGGAAATGATCAGAACATTAAAGAGAAGTACTACAGGAAAATAAGATGTCCTGGCGACTTTCCTAGTGACTCTTGAAGTATATTTCGTGTTAAAACAAGCCAGAATGCTGCCAAAATAGACAGACAAATCATTAAAAAGAGAATGGAATATCCAAAAAAAAGGAGGCAGGTTTTTAGTAAACAGAGTTCAGACAACCAGATAACTTTTGGGAATGAAATGAAGCTGAACTCACATATCATCCCTTATAGTAAAATCAGTCTCCAGTAAAAAGAAAATGAAATAATTGTTTAAAAGCAGACTGTATGAGAACATACTATTCAGTGTTTGAGAACTTTTTCTATACTTACAAAAAATAAAGTCAGGCACTATACTTTAAATTATAGTTGATATGATAAATTGAATATTTGTAATATATCAGAAACATTGAAAAAATCTTTGGAAACTACATTAAAGATACAGTACTCAGAAATATTTGAAGAAGCTATCATAAAATTATCTTCATTTACAAAATCGCTCAATGAATAAAGAAGCTCTACAAAGAAAATAAGAAATAATGCCAGAGATTTCTCAAAATCATAAATATGACTTATTAAAATATTTAACTAAATAAAAGATCTAATATATGAAGTTAATCTATATAAAAATATAAATTTAGAATGATCAGATTGAATATGTTTTCAAAAAAAGAGCAAAAGCCATTGCCAGCATTCATAATGTGAACTGGATATTATAAACCTTGTAAATGAGGATGTAAAAATGTGCAATTTTTTAAAGAGTAATGTATCAAGTATGTAACAAAAAAATTACAAAAGTATGCACTTACCTTGCTGCAACACTTTTAATTCTAGAGGTAAATTAAAGAAAAAAGAAGACCGATATAAAAACACAACTGTCCAAAAATGAGATCACACTGGTCTCTATTTGTAGTAGTGCTGGAGCCAATGGGACTGTAGAGTGAATTCTAAAGACATAGCTGTGGGTTAGTTATCAGCCTTTAGAAATGGAAGTGTGAAAGACTCAGTGAAGTTAGCCTAGTGATTATTGGAGGCTGGGAAGGGTAGAGAAAGGGAGGGCAAAAAGGTTTAGATAAACAGGTACCAAAATACTGCTGCACAGAAGTAATAGATTTTAGTGCTTTGCAGCACACTAACAGAGATTATAAACAGAGATTATAGTTTCTATTAACTAATCACACATTTTACTAATAACTAGTTCGAAGATTCTGAACATTAAGTCGTGGTAAAGGAGATAGTATTCTGATTTTATTAGAAAATATAGAATACATGTATTAAAATGTCTCACTATATTCTATGATGATGTATAATTATTATACATTAATCAAAAAAGTTTTAAAAGTAGAAATGTTAACTATTGTAACAAGATTATTATACATTGTAAACACATATCAAAACATCACACTATCCCCCATAAATCAGCATGATTATAGTATTCATCAGTAAAAAATGAATATATGTTTATTGACATGAAATGTATTGTGAAGTACAGATATTACTTTTAAAATATTGTTTATTAAGATCTGCTATTAGGAAAATGTGGATGTTTATTAGGAAGAAGTGGCAAGTTCATATTAATATGTTATATGTGTAGTATATATCATATATACACATATATGATGATTTTGAAGTGGCTTTTCTCTTTCTCTCGATATATGCATGCATGTACATGTATATGTTTAGGGTAGACTACATTTATTGTTCATCTATAATTGCAATGTGTTAGTAAGGAAAAGGAAGACTACCGAGGGGGTGTTTATGAACACATGTGCTGCTGTCGTTTCCAATGGCATTGACTGGGCACTTGGGAATGGTTTGAGACCTTCCCCTTTGTAATTTGAAACACAGCTGCTGCTCCTCGCACATGGATAATTTGAAACTGCAGATTATGTTTTCCTACTTTTCCTTCTCTTCAAAACTTTCCAGAGCCTAGCGAAAACAAAACACCATGAATTATTAGCACATGGAAGAATTACCAGGGGGAAAGGCCATTTTCAAACTTCATTTTTAAAAGTAAATAATTTGTTTCCTTCTCCCATCTAAATGTTCAAAATACTGGTGATTTACTGAAGAAAATTCCAGATTTATTTCTCATGAAATGACAGACACATTTTCCAGATGTGGTGTTTGTGCGGCTGCGTTATTTATCACAGGTGTCTGGCCTTTTCCTCTCTGTTTAGCTCATTATAGAAACAGAAGACAGAAGTGAAACAGGCAGTTCCGTCTCCACAGAAATGTGCTAGAAGCTTCCAGGGGTTGACATGTAACACTAACGTGGATCATATGAGGTGGATTTTGTTAAAATAGCTTTTTATGATTGAAGATGACAATATTGTCTTTCATTTTATAATTCAGGTAGAGTGCGACAATAATATAAACAGATTGGGATAGAAATCTAGTTGATACTCAGATATTAATTTATAATTACTTAAAGTTTTGATTAACTCTTAATAGACTTATTAATATTTCCATTATGTTACTCTCTTTTATCTTTCTGTTGGAAGACAAGTTTCCATGCTCTACTCTGAATTTTTTTGGATAATATGTTGTTGCTATTTCCAATAAGGGGCCAATATTAACCACAATAAAACTTCCTGTATTCATGAAGTATTTGCTTTATAGGAACTACAGCAACTCCCTCGCACCATTTCCTAATAGGAAAGGATGTTATTTTAAGTAGTAGTCATTCTATGGGGCTGGAAATCAAGCCTATAACTGTTTGATTCCAACTTGATCACTACATTACACTGCTGTTTGTAACAATAGACCAGGGTGGAGGATAGACAGGTCTTCTAGGGAAACATACAGTGTAAGTGCAACTCACACATTTGTCCGTCCTGGTATATTCCTCTGGGTCCTGCAGTCTCTTGATTCATTGTACTCTGTAATTCATGTAGATATGTACAGATCAAAGAAGAAAAGCAGCATAAAGGTGACAGCTTCATTTAACAAGATAAAACACTGTCCTAGAAATAAGTGAAAATTACTCCCATCTTGTCAGTCTTCTTCCTGTGAGCTTTGAATGCTTTAGTCCTTAGATCATTTCTCCGTGCATTTCTGGAGTTTATTTTTGACTCTACTGGCAAATATGCTTGATAATTTTTAAATCTCTCTCTTGCACACACACGAGTGTGTGTGTGTGTGTGTGTGTGTCTGTGTGTGTGTGTGTGTGTCTGTGTCTGTGTGTCTGTGTTTGGGGGATCTGAACTCACGTTCATATGCTTGTGCGATAAATGATTTACTCAGTGTCGTCTCCTCGGCACCATAACATGGTTGCTTCCACTTTACTGTATATTAGGGGAAGCCCACTAGAAATGAACAAACCGATTAAAAATATTGAATGAACAACATCTTTATTTAGTTAACATTTTCTAAATATATTTAAATATTAAAATATTTTGTGGTAACTATTAAATAATTTAGTAACTAAAAATAACCAGAGTCTATTGGTGTATTTATTCAATGCTTTTAGAAAGCACTAGACAGTTCAGTGTTTTATACAGCTGTTTTCGTTACATGATCTAAATGTTCAAAACATCCAATAATTTATTGAATAAAATACACCATGAATTGGTTAAGTTTCACTTCGTACATATATATTCCACAGCTGAAAGGAGTCTTTATTTGTGCTTCTTAGGGACTTTATGGACCCTGAAAATTCCTAGATACTTACACAGAATTTTACACTATATGTTAACACATATGGTAGTTTTTTGTTGTTAAGGTAACTTTAAGTGCTCTCTACCACTAGACTACTAGCTCTACTGTTATTTTTGCTTATCCTATGTAAAAAAAAAATATGGAACTCTTATTTCCATGACAAATGAAAAATATGTCTATATTCCATTTTCTCTTCTTGGCGTGGAAATTATGTCAAGCTGCCTTACTTTCTCTTCCTTTTTAAACCCCTCCTTTAACAGATATAAGTGAACATATATCTGTAGAAGAGAACTCTAGGAAATGAAACAGAATTCATGTATTTACTACAGAACACCGTGATTCTGGGAAATCATGTTCTAGACCATAAGAGTTCACTAAAATAAAATTTCCTGTCACTTTTTTTTTTTTTTTTTTTGGTTTTTCAAGACAGGGTTTCTCTGCGTAGCTTTGTGCCTTTCCTGGAGCTCATTTGGTAGCTCAGACTGGCCTCGAACTCACAGAGATCCACCTGGCTCTGCCTCCCGAGTGCTGGGATTAAAGGCGTGTGCCACCACCGCCCGGCTTCCTGTCACTTTCTAAAATATTATTTGCATCACATAGACCATGAGGGACAAACCTTAGGATGATTTCATGTCCCATATTCTGCTTGGGTGGACAAGCTGCTTACTTCTGACAGATAAGATATTAAGATGTCTTTTGTTGTGGTTACTACTTTGTATGTGTGTATACACACTAAATATGTACACACACATACACACAAAGTGTCTGTCTTACCACTTGTGGGAGAGACTTCTACTTTGCTTTTTTTCCCTTTGGGCCTGAGGAAGTTAAGTTCCATATTCTGAACTGCCTGTTGCAGGAGACTGGTGGTGAGACACTGTAAGTACTGGGGTGAAGAGACTCCTTTAGCCATAGTCAACGGTCTGGAGGGAGCCTAGGTCCCACAGCTTCAAAGAGACAAATTGTGCCAACCACTTGAAGAGCTTGGAAATGGCTCTAAGCAGTGCTGGCACTTCTGAGTCATAGAACTGGGAGATAATGAGTGTTTTGAATAATTTACTTTGTGGTAATTTGTTACATAGCACTAGAAAACCAACGGAAGCCTTGACCATAAATTAGCTTCTACTAATTCATGTTTGGAATTGGTGGTTGCAAACTCCAGTGGAGACCTTGTTGATAATAGAGGATTTACTTAACCAGAGTAATTTTCTCAGTCATTTGAATTAAAATTACAAGGAAAGTGTCACTGAAGGTTTTTTTTTAAATAGATATCTTTTATTATTTGATTCATGAATATTGTGATATGTATGCATTTAAATTTACATTATATCCAAAAAATCAGCTAAGTCTCTCCTCTCACAAAAGTATTTTCAAATTCATATCATATAGAAAAAGTCTGGTTTGTTTGGAAAAAACAGAAATACTTTCCAGCTTAACAACACCATTATTATGGGGAGGGGGTGAGATAGCTCAGCAGGTATGGGTGCTTGTCACCAAGCATGAAGACCTGTGCTTGATTCCTGGAAGCCAAACAGTAGAAGAAAATAACTACCTGTCCCCCCCACCATCATGTTATCCTATGATCTCCACATACATATCATAGCAAGAGTATGCACATGAGCACACACACACACACACACACACACACACATACACACACACACACACACACATACACATACACACAGATACCATCATTTTGATTAAGTGATTTCTATGCCGGATTATAAAGAGTTTGTGTTTTTTACTATTGTTAAAGTATGAAAATAAAATATTTATGTAATGTTGTGAACTAATTCACTTAAGAGCCATAGCTTTTAAATTTATAACAACAAAGTTCTCATTTGGGGACTGCTGTTTGCACAGCTTTAACTATAATAATAATATAGTTAATATAACTATAATAATCCTTGGTTTCTCTGATGATGGCTTTTCACAATGTAAATGTCACAGAGGCACTAAAATATGTTTGTGGGGGAAGGAATAAAAGGGAAAGTCCTGAGCTGAGTTGAAGCAAAGAAATTAAATTTCAAGGCACGATTTTATTTGAACAGTCCTGCTATTTTCCCACTAGTGTCAAAAGTTTCCCTAAAAGAGAATTCTGCTTATCTGAACCTTAGAAAGCCTTTCTTCCAGCCTCAGTCCACCATTCACCCTTCTCTTCCCTTGATCGTTGGCATCTGTTTTCCTGACTTCCTCCCTTCCTCCAATGCTCAGGCCACTCCACAATCTCATGAAAGTGATGTTGCAGCCTTGACCCAGTCTCCTCTCATTGGTCTCCTTTCTATACTTTCATCTGAACTTTCTATTATTTCCTGATCTCTCCATTTTGTAACAGTCCTTATTACACTTTGTAAGTAAGTGGTGTCTCTAGCATAAATCTAATCATTCCTGTTTATGGACTTCAGTGGTCTTCCTTCCATTTCATTATAAAGTATTCTTATTTATTTTATGTAGACTTCTCTGTGCTCACCTGCTTCTCCACAGCCCATTTTCTGATGTTCTATTCAATCTTTTGTTTGTATTCTAGGTATCTTGGTGTTTTTCTTGTATGTATCTCACCCTTACCTATCAAGGTTGTACAGTCATTGAAATTAGGCAATGAGCCTTGTGCCTATATGAAAAAAATTGGTGACTCACTTTGGAAGCAACGTTGACCAAAAAAGGGCATATAAGGCCAATCTAGTAAGTAAATGTAAATGCTGCTGTGTCCCACAGATGCAGTATTTATTTATTTGCAAAATAACCATTACTGGACTTTCAGGCAAGCAACACACACGGTTGGTCTATAAAACTAGTATGATTAAAGCTCTATTTTTGGGGTTATATTTTTATCACTATTCTGAAACACCAATGTCAACAGACTATTCTTGGAGATATTTATCCTTTTCCACCACACATACACACTGAAAGTGCCTCTCCTTTCATACCTTAGATCACTGAAAATATAAGAAAAATAAATCTCTATTATATTCAAGTGCTTTCCTTAGGGTCTTAGTAAATGCTCTTTTAATTAGAGAGGACATGAATAAAGGATATTTACACTGAGGGAAAGTCTTTCATAGATCACAAATAAATAATGTAGGAGGCAGAGCAGGCATGCCTGAAAAGCTAAATACTGAAACACAAGAAACTCAGCACATATGTGAATTCCACAGTCAGTCAAAACACTTACATGGCAGCTGCCTTTCATTATATACTGCAGTCTCTGAAAATTATTTCTAGTTTTTAGCCCCGCCCTACAGGGTAAAAAAATCTTCTCTGCTATGCTTGAACACAACATACAGAATTTTATCATCTGGAAGGGTTAGATTTGATCATAAGTACTGTAACTAGTTTTACAAATTCTAGAACCAGTTGTACTTTCAAAGTTTCTCCAAGATTAGATCCTTGATGACAAGGCTGTTGTGCTATGACCCACATAAAGATATCACAGAATTATGATAAACACATTCCTTGTATCATTTAGGATAGTTTCAACGAGATAGCTGACTATAAACATATTAATGTTCACTAAAACTATTCTTATTCTTAGGTGTATGTTTGTCACTAAGAGAGTAATACTCAACAAAGAAAACAGTGTGTGTGTGTGTGTTGTGTGTGTGTGTGTGTGTGTGTGTGTGTGTGTGTGTGATGGTGTTTAAGAGCATTTGTCATGAATAAGACAATTAAGTCCAAAGTCTGGCTCTCTCTTAGCTTTATTTAATCCAGAACAGAAAAAAATATTATACTTAATCTCTTTGAATTTTGCATATTTTCACTGTGAGGAGAATGAAAAGTTACTTACCACATATTTTATTATGAGAGTTAAGGAAGAACATTCATAAAACAATACTGTATTCAGTAATTTCTCAATACATGCTAGCAGTTTGATTATTATTACAATCAAAAGGTTTGTTTTTTGTGTTTACTTGTATGTATGTATCTTTGCAATGTATGCCATATATGAAGGCCAGAAGAGGGCTTTAGATCCCCTGGAGCTGAAGTTACAGGTTGTTGTAAGACACCTGATGTGGGTGCTTGAAACTAAATTTAGTCCTTTGTGAGAGAGCAGCAAATCTCTCTTAACTACTGAGCCATCTCTCCGGCCTCCATTTATTAACAATCAAAAATGAAGAAGGCCAGCATATAAAGTTTCAATAGTTTATTTGAGATAGACATTTGTTTAAAAGGACACATTAGCAATGGGACTTAGACTTGAACTTCATTAGCATCTTATCCTTATATGTTACAATGCTGCTTTAAATAGGAATATCCCGTGGCCTGTTCAGACCACACAACTTCAAAACCAAACAAAACCAAACAAGAGCAAACCCTTGGTTATTGGAAATTCAGTTTCAGCTTCATCGTACTTGTTTTCCTTCCCTGTGAAAAGATGGGTAACAAGAACTGACTGGGAATGAGTGAGAGAAAGGAAATAACTTCATTTCTTTAGGTTTTCAAGAAGACCAAGCCCAGGCTGGTTAGTGAAAGAGCAGAGAGGAATTCAGAGGCTATATGACATTTAGTGGTTAGTTTGCCATAGACACCAAATAAGCAGAATGGATGCATTGCCCAGTTCCAGATTGAAGCTTACAGGGTAACTTGCTGGGCAAGCTTGTGTCTTCAGTTAGATAGTGGGGCCATCAGTTGGTTGGCTTGGGACAGACGCTGGTCCAAGCCAAGAAAATGTTTTCATGTTTTGACTGGTAAAATCACCCATTGCACAATACTTGGTCAGCCCTGAATAGATTTCATCCTATCCTTATTATTCACTGGCTTCTGATCCTGATGATTTTATCCAATTGTAAGTTTTAAGGTAAAGAATATTCAGACACATTATGTGCAAAGACATCTTCAAATACAGAATTAAGTCTGAGTCTCAGTCCTAAATCCTTAATTTTATGTTGTATTGTCTCAACAGAGGGAAAGTAAGTTCCTGTATATTCTATCTACACTTGAGAAAACAGATCACACTGTGTGGCTTGTGGTGACAGATCCAGAACTTAAACTCAGTACTTCTTAGTTTACCTTTAAAACATGAAAAATATTAACTTTTTTTGAAAATACTTCACTTTCCCATCATTTCAGCCTCTTGCTGGGCTTGGAGTACTATCAAACAGATGTCCTCACTTAGAACCCTCCCAAGCTCTGTCCATAGTTCTGTGACTTTCCTGGGTCTTGTAGATTTGATCTGGGACTATTTTCTAGCACAAAAGAAGTTCCTGGTGAATTCAATGTCTCAAGTGGTCTTCAACTGCTTCTTTAAACCACCTAAAACAGTATTTTAATATCACCACTATAGTGATAATGTGCAATAGTAGGGAATGCAGAACCTATATCAAGATTTAACAAATATGTTTATAGAACCTATCGGCTTAACCATATACATTGACATGCTTGATGGAACAGTAGCCTCACTGCTTCCTTTCTCCACTTTTGAGATGTGGAGATGGAAATAATAAAGATGGAATAATAAAGATGGAGATGGAAAGATGGAATAATAAAGACTGTGATGGGTTCTACCACTAGAAAGGACACTAAAATGGTTCACAAGTCCAAGACTCTAGAGGACTGTATAGAGTTCTATTAACAAGCCAATTTCAGTATTTCTCTTTTAAAGTTTACTGAAGCATGCTACTTCTCCATGCTAACATTTGGTTTTACTTCTCTTCTCACTTGGTTTCAAATTGAGTTTGTGTTTCTCTAGCAGGTCTGTTACAGTGACTGAAATGTCATCTGCATTAATCATATGCTTACTTCTCCTTATAGCTGACATGCAGTTCTGAAACCAGCATCATCATGAATGTCGATAACTCAGTGTAAAACTCTTGGCAAACTAGCTAACATCTATTCATTATTGATGCACTTTACCATTTAAAAGTAGGTTTAGGGGCAAGATTATAAAAATGAGGGAAACTACTCTCAGCTTTTCCCTCAACTAATGTCAGGGGGCTTTGGGGATATTCCTAAAGGATTTCTCATTCTTGAAGTCACGCTACAATACATTCTGGTTGGGCAATGGGTGTACTTCAAATTCCAAGGAAAATAGTCCACACATGCTCAAGGATTTAAGCAGTTTCTGTATAAAAACCACTGTTGACTGGACCTAGTAAACCCCATTTTTTCCTGATTAAAAATTGTGACCTACCTGTACACTTCCATTCCTTTCTCTTTTCTAGAGTTGTATGCTGCACTCTGTTTTCTACACTTAGAACAGTCACCTCAAATCCTGTTTTTATTACTATGATTTCTTCTTCTGTGATGTATTTGTTTTGTATTCTGTGTTCCAAGTGCCCTTTATATAGCTACAATTTATCCCTTCCCATTTGTAATCAGATCTAGGTTTTGGTATCTGGATTTGAAATCCTAGAAATGAAATCCACATACTTGTCCACAACTCCATGAAAGAAACTGATTAGATCAGTGTTTGCAGAAGCAGAGAATTGGGAAAACCTTTGGGTGCCTCTCCCATAACTGCTGTGATTGAGCAGAATTTAGTGAATGACTTTCAATGACAGGATATTATTAAATTTGAAGCATGAAAGAAAAACAACAACATAAGTAGATTTAAAGGAAAATCTGCCAAATTATAAAAAGAGAGAGAATTGATATATATTTACATGGGTTAAAATATAAATACACACAAAAACTCTTTGAGGAATCTGTATGTATGTGCATTTGTTGCTGGAGGGCTTCTCTCCAGGTTCCACTAAGCCCCGCAGTCCCACAATCCACGTATAAAATAATCACTCAGATGCTTATATCACTTATAAACTGTATGGCCATGGCAGACTTCTTGCTAACTGTTTTTATGTCTTAAATTAACCCATTTCTATAAACCTATACCTTGCCACGTCGCTTGTGGCTTACCTGCGTCTTTACATGTTGCTTGTCCTTGAGGTGGCTGCAGTGTCTCTCCCCCTTCTTCCTGTTTCCCCAGTTTTCCTCTCTCCTTGTTTCGCCTATAATTCCTGTCTGGTCACTGGCCATCAGTGTTTTATTTATATAGAACGATATCCACAGCACTTCCCCTTTTCTTCTTTTTTTAAAAAGGAAGGTTTTAACTTTAACATGGTAAAATTACATATAACAAAACAATTATTGAGCAAGAATTACAGTTACAATATTGAAGAAGATGTCCTATTTATCTTATATTTGTGAGTTTAAGGTTTTATATCTAACTTATCTTTTATCATAACTGAGGAAATTACAACTATCTAGTCTTTAACCACATCAAAGACTTGAGAAAGAACTTAATGGTACCTGAGAAATGGTAGATGGATGCAAGCAACTTTTAGGAATCTTGCAAGAGTAGACCAAGACAGCTGGCAGCCTGGACAGTCACCTAATGTTTCTCAGCATTGTTGGTGCATTTAAATTGGCTACAGGCCTAGAGTATCTGACAGACCATTTTCAGAAGCAGGAATTTTGAAAGACCATCTTACCCTGTCTTGGCAGAGTACAGTGGTCGCTTTCCTTGTGTCCCGCTTGTCCAGAAAGGACAGCATTGCATTCGTACTGTCAGCTGTCAAGGCAAGGGCAGTTCTTTGCCCAGTAGGCCATTTTGTGCCAAGAAGACAAACTTCCAAATGGAAATGTCTTAGAAGCCCAACATTCTTTCGGGATCAAATTGGTGCAGCCAGGAGCAATTGTGTCTTACATCAACAGAATTCTAAGTTATTTAAATGTCATATTCTCTAGGTCTATGAAGTGTTTGAAGATTACCTATCTATCTGAAATATATCTATGTATACCTAGAAGACTTAACTAACATGGCTACAAATATGATTATCATAGATGACTAATTATTAATCTATTTTTAATTATCCATTACAATTTTAAATGAGTTATAAAAACATAATACCTCACACAAGAATAGAAATATATATATACAGTATAACAAAATTAAGTTTAAATTTGTATCGATAAACTAAAATCTATAGCAATGTAAAACATTTTAAACAAGTTGTTACTCTTTAAAAGTAGGTTCATTAATCTACCCTTTCATCCTATCATATCTAAACTATCCCCTTTTTTTTCTTTAGAAAGAGATTATATTTATAATTAACCTGTTTTAAATAAAAATATTGGTTTTTTCTCTGTCCCACACCAGAGGGCTCTTTTGATTTGGGACATAAGAATCTCTTAACCATTTTTTTAAGCAATATGTCTGGGTTTAAAGGAGGAGTGAGCCAATTCCATCTCTAAAGCCAGCTTGGTATATTTGGGAATTTGGGCATAGCTTTTTTTACTACTTCCTGCTGGAGGGAGGTGCTGTATCTTATGGGGACATAATGAAAATTTTAGGATTATGGAGTAGTCTGTGAGGGTGTATCGTCTAAGCCAGTTGCCTGAAACCGTTCCGGATGTTGGATCATCTGGGCCATGGTGTCATTGGAGACCTTTCAGGGGGTCTTGGCTGGTCAAACCTGATGTATCTTAATCTGGAGCAAATCCATAGCCTCTGGCTTTTTGTGGAAACAAAAGCAGAATCTCTTTTCCAAAGTAACATATCCTTATATCTAAATTTTGAAGTCAAGGTACCTTTAAAATTTACATTTTCGCACAACTGAACAGCTTTTACAATCAAATGTTTTTCTTTAGTTACAAATATCAAAGACAACATAATCCAGATTTTATGTGTGATAGCCATCTTTACGTGGCTTATTATCTTTACTGTTTTTTTAAACACTTTATTTTTAGATACTATTTGTTTATATAACAGTATATTTTTTTATCTTTTAAGCCTACGTACATTTTTACATGCATTATAAACTATTTTATCTGAATCAGTTTTATAGCGAACCTATTGCTTTAAACTGTAGCCTTGTAAGCCTGAAACAGCACTGTGGCTGCTGGCTCCGCCCTCTTCAGCTTTTTAACATGGCGGTGGTACCTTTTTTCCTCCTCTGGGAGTCATCAAGTCTCAGAAATAGTAGGTCTAAGCTTTTATCAAAGCAGCGTGTAGCCCAGAAACCTTTTTTTTTTTTAAATACTAGTAAAGACTAAATCTACCACACAGCATAATGTGCTGCTAGCAGACACCTCATTACCGCCATACTGCCGGTCAAATGCACACGCCAGGAACCCGCGA
The DNA here is from genome assembly GCF_004664715.2 of Peromyscus leucopus. NCBI lineage: Eukaryota > Metazoa > Chordata > Mammalia > Rodentia > Cricetidae > Peromyscus > Peromyscus leucopus. The sequence continues at coordinate 85,220,210 of NC_051066.1, forward strand.
GTATTCAAACCCGTGTTTTGCAGTGTCTAGCTGCCCAAATGAGACAAGAAGCAGGAACCTGGTTTTGGCTCTGTTTAGAATTGGTTATTAAATATTCTCAGGTTTAAGGTGGAAATTCGAGCCGTTGGGTGCCATTTGTTGCTGGAGGGCTTCTCTCCAGGTTCCACCAAGCCCCGCAGTCCCACAATCCACGTATAAAATAATCACTCAGATGCTTATATCACTTATAAACTGTATGGCCGTGGCAGGCTTCTTGCTAACTGTTTTTATATCTTAAATTAACCCATTTCTATAAATCTATACCTTGCTATGTCGCTTGTGGCTTACCTGCGTCTTTACATGTTGCTTGTCCTTGAGGTGGCTGCAGTGTCTCTCCCCCCCTTGTTCCTGTTTCCTCAGTTTTCCTCTCTCCTTGTTTCACCTATACTTCCTCTCTGGTCACTGGCCATCAGTGTTTTATTTGTATAGGACGATATCCACAGCATGCATTCTTCTTTAAGCCAGGTATTGTTGAATTGCAATGGAATGGAGAGTAAAGAATACCATCCACCAGAGTAAATAACCTAGCTGTCATCATAGAGCCTTTGTCCAGTGACAGATGGAGATAGATACAGAGATCTACAGCCAGGCACGAGGCTGAGTTCCTGGAATCCAATTGATGAGAGAGAGGAGAAATACTGCATGTGAGGGACGTCTAGATCATGATGGGAGGATGTGCAAAGATGACCAGACCACACTAGTGGAAACCCATGAACTGTGGACTGGTAGCCCTGGAGCCCCCATGGGACTGGACTAGGCCCTCTGGACACGGAAGATGGTTGTTTGGCTTGAACTATTTGGGGGGCACCCATGCAGGGAGATCAGGATCTGTCCCTGGTACATGGGCAGGCTTCTGGAATTTGGTGCCTGTGGTGTGACACCTTGCACAGCCCTGGTGCAGTGGGAAAGGGCTTGAACCTGCCTAGGCTCAGTGTGCCAGGCTCTGCTAACTCCCCATGGGAGACCTTGATTTGGGGGATGTGGGGATACGGGGTGGCTTGGGAAAGAGGGCTGGGGGTGGGAGGAGGGAGGAAGGGGGGGTCTGTGGATAGCATGAGGAGTGAGTAGAAAATTTCTTAATAAATAAAAAAAAAAGAATACCATCCAAACACACAGGTAAAAAATGAGACTTTGCTGGAACAACTTAGTGGGAGAGCAATGACTCTAGGAAGAAAAATAACTCTAATTTTTGTACCATCTGTCCAAGAAATAATAATGCCTGAGAAACTGGCAAGGAAATTCTTCCAAGATTTATGTAGTTATAAAATTGTTCTTTTAGTCTTTCCCTTCAGCTTTTCTAGAGCATAGTAACTTACAAACTTGATGTCACCTTTATGCCAATAAATAATAAATAAATAGAGACATTTTTTTCCTACATATGGGGGTGCTCATTATTTATAGATACTGCAGATATATTTGAGAGAAACACTACATATTGCATGAAATACTTTGGCAAAGCCCTGATTCACACACAATATTTCACTTCTTTTCACTGTTGTATTATTAAAGGTGCATATTTTTTCATGGATTCAAAACTTCAGACAAATAGCTTATGTTTCTGAAATAAAGTATATGTAGATTAGATCTATGTAGTAATTCTATGGTGTAGGCAAATTCCAAGGTAATATATTATATAAAACAAATACATTCGATTTTCTTCTTTTTTTAAAATTTCCATATTATTATTATTCTGAGTGTGTGCATGCATGCAGGTATGTACATGCAAAGGGATATGGGTGGAGGTCAAAGGTCAACTTTCAGAAGTCAATTCTCTTCTCTCACCTTGGGTTCTAAGGATTGAACACAGATTGTCAGAATTGTGAGTCAATGGCCTTTACCTGCTGAGCCATTCTGACAGCCCCAAATATGTAAAATTTTTATTTCTGATTCAAAACAAAACAAAAATTTATGTGGCTTCAAGCTAAACACAACAGTCTGAGCCAATTTGAATGAAACAAGTAAAAACACATAACTGTATTGTGGTGATATTTTATTTGTGCTGAAATGTGGTGATATTTTATTTGTATGTTAATAAATAAAGTTTTCATGGAGATCAGAGGAAATAGCAAGCTGTTTTAAATAAACAAAAAGTCAGAGAGTGGTAGCACACTTCCTTAATCCAATCACTTGGCAGGCAGGGTCTCTGTGTATTCAAGGCCACCCTAGGGAACAGAGCCAAGCGTGATGACACATGCCTTTAATCCCAGTACCAACCATAGAGATCTGGAGGTCTGTACAGACAGGCAGTGTGACAAGGAAGTGAGGTAGCTGGACTAAGAGCCAATGAATGGGCAGAACAGCAAGGCAATAAAAGCCTAAGTAGACAGGAAGTCATGGCATTTGGAACCTGCAGAGCTGGTGAGGTAAGGTTGGCTGGTGGCTCTCACTATTTCTCTGATCCCTAAGGCTTTCACCCCTATATTTGGCTCCATGTTTTTTATTTAATGAGACCACTTAGAAATTTGCCTACAGTGTATGATAGGCTGGGCCCTCCCACATCAATCATCAATCAAGAAAATATTCAACACAGGTGCCTATTAGCAATCTGATGGTGGCATTATCTTTGACAATTATCTCTTTCAAGATAATTCTAGCTTGTGTCAAGTTGGCAAAAAAATGGATCAGGACAGCATGGTTGTGAAGCTCATGTGGATACTTGGGAAACAAATCCTGGTCCTCAAGAGCAGCCATTGCTCTTAACTACTCAGCCATCTCTCCAGAACTTCTTATTTTGTATTTTTATGAAGGGCCAAAGATTATTTTAAAGATGTCAGTCTATGGAGTAGAATGATAAGATTTCTGAACTTAAAAATATGGATGTTTATCAAATACAGGGTAGAAAAATTACTCTCAGTACATTAGTTAAGCATTTTTTTATCATTGATTTATCAAAGTTTTTTTTTTTTTTTTTCAGGAACTTGGGCCAGATTCTTGGATGGAATCAGTGGCTAAAAATAATTGATTTCCTTAGCATTCTATTGAGGGTTTCATGGCAATGTCTATAGCTTATACCAGACCATGGGCAATAAAAATTAATGTAAGAAAAGTAATTGTAATACTGCGAAGAAACAAGGGGGTTGTTTAAAACTGAGAATTGATAAGATGATCAGAACTTCTATGAGAAGTAGACTCATGACTCTTGCCATGACCTGCGCTACTTTGAGATTGACCTGGCTGGGGGGACAGGGAATGGAAAATTACAAATGCAGGTGTAGGAAATCTGGGATGGGGTGGGCCATGTGCTCTGTCAGAGCTGCACCAGCAACCTAGAAACTCAGCACATTTATTATATATAGATGAAGGAGGAGGTGGTTAACTAATGCCCTACTAGTTAACTAATCTTAGTAGGGGATCTCTATAGGGGAACAGTCGCAGGCTGCAGTCATCTGGAGGAGGGAGCTGCAATTAATATTTTTTGCACACACTATCAATATCCACACTTGGACCAGGGGAAGCTCTTGCTACCCTGAACAGGTTGTTCTGGGTGGCATAACAGAGCAAGCTGAGCAAATCAGTGGGACCAAGACAGTAAGAAGAACTCCTCCGTGGCCTCTGTATCAGTTCCTGCATCCAGGTTCCTGCCTTGAGTTCCTGCCTGACTTCCCTGTATGATGGACTACAAGCTGTAGGATGAAATAAACCCTTTCCTCTCCAAGTTGCTTTTGCTGATGCTGTTTATCACAGCAATAGAAAAGTAACTAAGACACATATATAACTCCAGTTCCAGGGGACCTGACTCCCTTTTCTGGCTTCCACTGCCACAAGACATGCACATGCTACACAAATATACATGTACATACACAAAATAAAAATAAATAAGTCTTAAAAAATTTTAGAAAAATAAAAAAGTAAACATTCCCAATAGTTCTCAGAAATTCCTAAATAGAATTGTCTTGTTTGACATCAAGATCCAAGATGAGACATGTTAGTGGTTTAATCCATTGCTCCTCAAAGAAGAACAAAGAAGTAATTTGAAAACAGCATGGGAGAATTGTGGATTGTAGTTTAAATTTTGTACAGTAGAACATGAATACTGTTTCAGATTAGGGGAGAAAATGGATGGAACTTGAACTGGGTGTTCAAGGAGGAAGATATTGTTTGGGGAATAAAAAGCTTTATTAGAACATGGTAGCATGAATTATTGTGTCTATCTTATATGATTTTGAGGCTGTCCTTGGTGAAGGATAACTTTTTGGGAGATAATTGGTTGGCAGACCTTTCTTTCCTGCCCGTCAGTTCCCAAATAACCAAGACGGAGGCTTATATTAATTATAAATGCTCAGTTGATAGCTCAGGCTTGCTATTAACTAGCTCTTACAACTTAACCCATTTTTATTCATGAATATGCTGCTCCAAGGCTTGTGACTTTTACCTCTATCCTATTTTGTGTGTCTGACTCATTCTGCATCTAGCTGGTGACTCCTAGACTCTGCCATTCTTCATCCCAGCATTTTCTCCTTGTGTCAGCCTGTCTCATCCAATCTCTTCATGCCCAGCTATCAGTCAATCAGTTTTTATTAACATTGAGAACAATACATATTTGCAGTGTACAAAGATTGTTCCACAGCAATAATTAAAAATTGTTGTATCACCTGACCGTTATTAATGTATGTAGGGCCTTAGAGTAGGTGCTATAGAATTAAGGGACTTCCAAATTTTAGAGCAACAGATAACCACAGATGCATATTTCCAGAAGTTTCAAGTGGGTAAAAGTAGTCAGCAGAGGTTAGATTAAGGAAATTTTTGAGTGAGATTATATTTTTACTCTGATGATGGCGGTGCAAGAGAGTAAAACAATTTTAGACAGGAATAGCTAACGTGAGATATGGATAGAGAAAAACAGTTCACTTTTAATGGCATTCTATGGAATCCCAAGATTCTAGTTTATGCTTTGGGAGTTATCTCAGAAGGTGATGAAGAGAGAGAGAGAGAGTGAGAGAGAGAGAGAGAGAGAGAGAGAGAGAGAGAGAGAGAGAGAGAGAAAGAGAGAGAGAGGTGGAGAGGAGGCAGAGGAGGAGGGAGCTAGAGGAGTTAGCAGAAACAAGCTGGTCCTAATGGAAGTTCCTTGAGTCTAATTATAACAACATCACTTACCTGTTTTGTGTGTTAGATTTTTTTTTGACTTCCCTATTTCTGATTTTTAAACTGTCCTCTATAATGCCAGTTTGATTCTTTTGGTTTCAAACAGAAAAAAAAATCAGGTTAATTTAAGCCTTTAACCCTTCCTCTACTTCTCCAAAAAAAAAATCAATTGGGAAAAAAAAATCCAACTTATCCTACTTCAGAGAACTAAAGAACTGTAAGAACAACCCCTAAGTTAAAAGGTTCACTAAGTGTCCCTTTATACAATGACTGTACAGGGTGAGGATGGCAGAGTCCTGGTGAGGGTGCAGCCATTTACACCATCCCCTTAAGGCACAGGGAATGTTGTCGAAGAGAGGCATGTGTACGCTGCGGGGTGGGGGGGGGGGGGGGGGGGGGTGGGAAGAGGGGCTGTGAAATACCATTTTCTACGCACAGTCTGGATATGGGCACTGCAAGCTCAGCAATTGTACAACTGAGTCCACAGAAGTTGGGCCTTCCTCCCACTCATCTATGGAGGGGGAGGGACCATGGGGGAAGTCCCACATGGTACTGATCTGTTAGTAATCAGCAGATTCTGGGAGAGTAGGGAAGCATAGTATAAAACTGTGTACCTACTGGTGTCCTATCAGGCACTGATGGGTAGTCCCAAACTAAGGATCTCCCACATGACCCCAATTAATCTCTGCAGGACATTAAACAAAATCAGAACTAAAAAAAAAAAAATGGGGGAAAGAGATTTATGGGTGGGTGGTGGTGGCAGTAGGGACAGAAAGAAATTGGGAGAAGGTAGGTGGGCAGGTTCCAAAACACATTGTATACATGTATGAAAGTGATAATGAACAAAATTTGGGAGAAAAAATATGTCACAGTCTATTCCAGGGGGTTGAAATTCATGAACTTTCTCAAAAAGGTGATCTCATTTTAGGGCATCTCATCTGGGAACTGTCATTTGCAACTTTTCTGTCCTGAGAACCAAGTCCACCCAGGTTCAGGTGAAATTCCCAGATCCTCTTAGAATGCTGTGACTTAAGCATGTATGCTCTTGGAATGACTAGCTCAGACTGACCTCACAGCTGCACTGGTTATTTATAAGTTTTTATTTTCAGGACAGACAGGGAAATAATACTTTGAGCTCCTAAACTGGAAAATAAAAGCAGTGAGATGAGGAAATGGAAATACAGGAGATAATGCCAGCACTGAGCGGAGTGTCACTGAATTGATATTGGATATGTGGTTTGATTTTGAATATATAGCTATGTGATAAGATATCTAAAAGACATACACGAATGTGATAAGATATCTAAAAGACATACACGAAAGATAATAACTTCCAAAAAGACAGGAGTAGAACTAAGGATTTGAATCAGTGGCACAGAGATAACAATTGGAACTCTGACAACAAATATCTTTTTATGAGGAAAAGAGTCATGTAAGGAAGCCAGAGGTAAATTACCACATCGCCTGTGCAGATGGGAAAGTCCTGTGGATCGCTGTCTACATCATCCAGCCATAAACCCAGGCTCCTTTGAGTGTCAGCTGTAAATTAGAGAGGTGATTTATGAATCAAATTGCAGGCTGCTGATTTTCCCTAGTTCCCCAACTGTTGGTGTCATGGTGACCCAGTGGATAGCTTGACCTTTGTGGTCTGTCTTCCACGTGGAAGCCTGTTCTGTGATACTGACTCATTCCCTGTGCTCTGGGTTTGTCCAGTTACCCCTCTGCAGAGGATCTCTCCAGAATGGAGATGATATATTACTTTCTGACTTTTGGAAAAATAAGGAAATCCTGTCACTGGATGAAATAATGCGGAATGTTTCCCTTTCCTCTACACATGTGGTGGTTAGTGTTCCATTGTGGAGCCCCACACAAGCCTCTGGGGGAGTAGGGGAATGAGAGCCTATTTTCCCTGGGAACTACCACTGTCATTATTTGCTCATAGCAGCTTTTCAAAAATGCCAACTCAGCAACAGGCACATACTTTAGAGACCACAGTGCAGTATGTAATATTCACAACCACAGTAAAATTGGCCTAAATAATTTATTTTGAGAAATTCCAGATGGGGCCCAAGGTATAGAAAAATAACTACATAATTTATAGGTCCCATTTAAGTCTTCTTCCTGTGAAAGTCAATACCACCCCTTTTCCCTACTACTACTCGAAACAACAGTCTCCTGACACAGAGACTGTTAACTCCTAATGAACCTGCCAACTTGGTGAACATAGAGTACTTGGTCAGGAAGAATCAAGACAACCCCCACTCCATTTTCCAGATGGATGGTTCCAAGGTCTGAGCATGACTGACCTAAGAGAAACCAGTTGTGGTTTATGGGGAGAATGAAGCATGGCTTTGGAATGATATAATTCTATAATACATTCCAAGCTAGCTGCATTGTTCCAGGGATTCTCTGCTGTACCCTATTAAAAAAGTCATTGTTTCCTTAGCCTGAAGCACTACCTATAAGTCATCCTTTTTTTAAAAAGCATGTATCAGTTGTTTAAAGTAAAGCATTCAATTATGACATTTCTATACGTGTATGTGATGTTCTTTGGTAGCAGTCACTTTGAATTACTCTTTCTTATCAGTACTCTCTTCCTTTTCTTTCTCCTTCTCCATCCTGAATTGTCCCCTTGATACATTCCATATTCTTCTTTTATTCCAGGTTCCACATGATTGAAAAGATATAATCTTCATCTGTCTGGGTGGTTTGAAAGAAAGGGCATGGCATCATTAGGAGGTGTGGCCTTTTTGTAGTAGGTGTGGCCTTGTTGAAGGAAGTGTGTCACTGTGGGGTGGGCTTTGAGGTCTCTTTTGCTCAAGCTTTGCTCAGTGTGGCACACAGTCTACTTCCTGTTGTCTACAAGATGTAGGACTCTTAGCTACTTATCCAGCACGATGTCTGCCTGTGCATCACCATGTCCCACCATGACGATAATGGACTGAACCTCTGAACTGTAAGCCACTACCCCAATTACATGTTTTCCTTAATAAGAGTTGCCCTAGTCATAGTGTCTCTTCACAGCAACAGAAACCCTAAGACACTGTTTTTACACTTTACATGATATTTCCAGTTCTGTTCATTTTCTTATAAACAGTGAAATTTCTTCATTTCCCAGATTAGCTGTTCTTCCTGAAGGCAGCTTTCCCTGGCCAGCCTCCTATTCATCCTCTATTACCATGATAGCCTTTGATTTCTTTATCCACGGCATTTTTCTCTAACTCTTAGTTATTTGCTTATTTATATGTTTATTTTAAAGCCCTGTGTTTCTCCTAAAAGGCAAGTTTTTTGTTTGTTTGTTTTGGAGTGGAGAACTGACACTATATTTTGTTTTCTTAGATATATATTTATATCCATTGATATTTGCTGTCTTGAAAACGAAAAAATTCAAGTTTCAAGAGTATGTTCATTATTATAAAATAACATGATTGACTCACCACACACTAATTCACAGGATGCTTTAATCATTTTTTCTAAAACAAAAAAGTCAGTGAGAGGTATTGTACATTTTTGTAAATCCCTTTAACATCTGATTTAGTATCAAAGGGATATGCTACCATATAGACTTTTGTGTTAGTTTGTTGCAGTATACTATTTTTGTTTAATAATGTGAAAAACTAAAATACTGAATGTATTTTCCTTAACACTGCACCAAAAATTTTGGCAAGTAATTTTTTAAAAAAAGAGATACATATACCATATATATAATGATATTGTTTATAATAGTCATATTGCAGGATCAGTCTAGGTACACATCAATAAGTGAACAGATAACAAAAATGTGGCTTTATGTAGAAATAATGGCATTTATTCAGCCACAAAGAACGAAATCATATAATTTACAGGAAAGTGGCTAAAATAAGAGATTAATTTTGAATAAAATAATCAAGACTCAGAAAGGCAATACTTCCTTTCTTATGAGGAATATAGACACAAGTAGAGGACAAAAATGAAGAGGAAGGGGCGTGTTTTAGGAGAAGAAGTAGGTCAGCAACAAGAGGGCAGAGGGATGGAGAGGTCACGGGAGGGTGAATAATATCAAAGCATATTAAATACATGTGTGAAAATGCAATCTTGACCTTAACTTTTCCTTTATTTAGCCAAATAAAACTATTGCTCCATGAGAAAAGTTGTCATCTTGTCTCCCACATCACATAACAAGTGCTTTTCCTTTAGAAACATGCCAAATTTTATAAATAGAATGAATGTTTTGTATATATTAATTTCATCATACACAGAATATTTAAAAAAAAACACAGACTGAGAAGTTGAAGTTGAGATTTAATGTAATCAGTTGTGGTAATGTTCTGTTAAGGACGTTATGGTCTTTTTTAGTTGATTTCCAAGCATATAGTATGTGCCACTGAACCAGCCATTTGCCCTCTGTAATTTTATATCATTGGTACAAATATCATGTTAAAAGACATAAATAATGCTATAGTGTTATTGAGAAAACAATATTGACCTTGGGGATCTGAAGAACACCCAACAGTCTATAGATATCACCCTAAGGACCTGTAGAGTCCTGATTAGGAGCATGCTTCATGGCTCTAGAATGTCTGGGTTCATATATAGGCTCAGTTTTTACCATTACATTAAAGAAGGTTGTTGTCATCTATGTCTCACCTTATTCATGTCAAAAAATGGGAGACCAGTGATACTATCTACAACACAGGGATGTTGTGAATCCAAATAGGTGACTATATGGAAAGGGTTTAGAATGGTGCCTGATATACAGTTCTTAGATTTTTAAAATCAAATCCAATAAGATACTACTTCATAAACATTATGGAGGTGAAATAAAAATGTTTTCTAAGTTTCAAGTACCCTAGAAATATCTATTTACCTACTATCTATTTAATATGTAGATAGTTGAGAAGTCAGAGTTTGACTAAATTTCCAAGTTTACTAATCAATGACAGTTTAAGACTCACAACAACTGAATTAATCTGGACTCTTACAAATCTCTTACAAGGCATCAACCCAACTAACACTGCAAAAGGAAGAACAAAGGAAGTGAAGCTGGTACAGACAGATGTCAGGTCGTGTATCTTCAAAACATCATATTATGTATTATGTATCTACAAAAGCCATCATACCTGTGGATACAGGTAAGTGCCAATACTCACAGCTCATCATCCATCATTTACCTGTCTCCGTTTCTCAGTTTTGCTCTTTGTGGGTTTGTTCCAGGTTGGCATTAAAAGCACAGTACAGGAACTTACTGTGGCTTCAGTTTTAAAAATCAGAAAGTTCAAGACTGAGTCTGATAGAAGACAGCCCCTCGCGGGTGAGAGTCCAGTCCATATTGTTTGCCTAACTTGAGTGTTTATGTATTAATTTCTTCCCAACTCAAAGAATATTTCCTCTGATAATTACCAATTAATAACTGACAAATGTGGATGAAGTACATACCTCCGAATGTAGAAAGTAGGTCAATCCTACTTTGCCTCTGTGGTTTCAAAATTTGTGATCATTGCTTTCACAAAGAAAGCTGACACTCTGTTATGGAAAACGGAGGAGACAATCACAGCAGGGAACAGCAGCAGGTTTTTCCTTTGGCCTGTATTGGTTGAATACTCTCATATTACCATTGTATACTAAATACATATATAAAAAAAAATAGACCTCTTTTAACCATGTTTAACTCTATCTTGCCCAAGAAGTGATTTTAGTAGGCAGGATCCTAGGCAATAAAGGAGGCACATTTCAGCACAATTTTCTCTTTATTTCTGTCACCATTTTGTCCTATTTTCCTCTCTTCTCCATTTTCCTTTTCTTTCAGCTCAGAGAATACTCTCTAGAGCTAATCTGATGGTCATTTTCCCAAAATTCCCTCTCTTCACTTTGCTTTCTTTTGTTGTTTCTCCATTGAGTGATAGCATATTTTCAGAGTGAATACTTACTCTTTTTTACTTAGGAAGATTTTATTTTTTAAAACTCTAAGTTGTTCAGTTAAATAGAATCAATGCTTGAGTATATGTATATATCTAAATAAAAGAATACAAGGGGATACCTTTTATTTTTAACAGATAGTTGTAGGTTGTAGATATTTATTGTGTATAGTAAATTATTTTAAAATATGACATACTCTTAGATGGCTCTCTACTTTCCATTTTTTCTTCACCTTTTCAAGTTCTGAAAGGTCCAGTTACACTTAGGGTCCAGTCAAATGAAGATTCAAACTGATAGAGTGCTTTCTAATCTAGGTTCAGTGTGCTGTCACTTCCATCACTCCAAAGTAAGTCAGTAACGAAGGCCAGGATTTTGAGCCATGTATGCTGTTGGTAACTATGGTGAGTATACTTGCTGTTCTAGAAGGTTACACATTCCATATGTGACCTGTCAACCTTTCCCTATACTCACACATGGTAAAGGCTGTTTGACCAAGACTGGATAGGTATTAAGTCATCACTTTCTTCCTCTAAGTACATAAGGCAACCATGTTTTCAAACATTGTTCAGTTAGTTTGAGATCAATACATGTAAGGGGAAAATTAACATGTGCCAGTTCATGCATGACTGTAATAAACATGAATGATTGTGACATTTGTTCCCCTTCCATGACAAACAAGGATATTATGCATTAAATATATGAAATCACAAAATGAAAGAAGCCTGATTGTCTGGGGAGCTGCATAGGGGAGCTCTCTGGGACAGCTGCCCATCAGCCTTCATTCCCGTCAGCCAATTTGGCAAAATTGTTACTGCAGCATAGTCCCTGATGCAAATAGATTAATTCCTTTGAGGATTAAAACCTTCTAAGAATATATTCACGTTGTGAGTCATTAATTCCAAGACATATTTTTACTAGACTGTGTTAGTTAATCAAGAAGTATGGAAAAGGTCTTTTTTTCTTCCCTTCTTAAAACTCTAGCACAATAATCTGGATGTTGGTTACTATTCTAGCTAGCCCAATTGTGCACCCCTTGATGTATGTCCTACCTGTCAAACCACATCTGGGAACATCTTAGCCCATCAAAGAAATTCAAACTGAAACTGAGAATCAAAACGGTGCTGGATTGTGGAGGTGTTGGAGGTGACTGTTACTTTCTTCACAGGGGCTCCTGATTGCTCTGTGAATTTCTTTAACTCATCCTCAGTGAAGTGCTCTGTGTATCAAATAATACTGGGTTTGTAATTAAAAATCTGCTTTAAATCTCTCCTAAAGAACAGAGACTTGCAAAGGACTGCATGTTTAGCTTGTAAGTAAAGAATGTTGATAACATTTAAAAATTGTGTATGAGTGTGTATGTGTGTGTGTGTGTGTGTGTGTGTGTGTGAACACACACTCTTTTTATATGCAAATGTCTTCTAAAGGGAAAACTGGCTTGCCACAAGTTAAGCAAGGGAAGCACAGCTCAGCTACACCTCCAGACCTTCATTTTCTTAAAAAAAACCCTTTGGTTTTTAAGACAAGGAGAGCAAGAAAGTAGGGGAAAGTAGGTTTCTACAGCAGTAGAAACCAAGACATGATGTGATCCATGAGCTGTAGTCAAGTGGAACGTCACGGAAAATCATTTTTCCACAGTGATTTTTGGTATAGACTTCAGATGTTGTTTCAAGTCCAGCTTGATTTAAATATTCTGCTAAACTTCAGCTTGTGTTTGTATGAATGCAAATAATTTTGCAAGGCTATATGGTAAAATGAGAAAGTGACTATTTTTGCATAGAAATTCTGCATAGGTAATCCAAAACAATACTTTTTGTTTGTCTGTATTCTAACTTTTTTTTTAAATAAACATAAAATGTTTTTTTTAAAGAATTGTGTATAGTTCTGGGTGGTATGAGTAATAGGACTGTGAACATGTGGGTTGTAGCTAGATGCAAGTTACAAGAATTTTAGAACACGGAAATTTTTTTCCCAGGGAAAGAAGAATTTGAAGGATCTATGACAGTATCTCTACAATGCTAGAAAAATCTTAACAGAGGTAAAAGGCATCTTTCTTGTTTTATGTAAGAAGGGAGGGAAATGGAATTACCTACAGGCAGATCAATTTCAGTTCATGATGAGAAAGCTCTTTGCTAAATTCAGGGAAGTCCAAAGTTGGTTATTGTCACAGGAGGTGTTGAGGAGTGCATTGGATGTGTAGTTGGTAGGAAAGTTAAAAAGTGGTTAGGTCATATACTACAGAAGCAGACAGGAGCTTCCTGAGCTGTATTCATTGATCACATAAGCTCTGAAGGTAAGTGTGCTGTGCTCAGGCAGTGTACATCTGCATGTAACACATGTACTCTGCAGAGCACTGCAATAATCTACCACTGCAAACACGAGTTTATATCATCTCCAGTGTCAGATCCATATGCAAAGAAACTCTGACTCCTTGTGATATTCTCTCTCTGCGTTAATCGTCAACAAAAATCTGGTATTGGAAATGCTTCAGAACCTAAACATATGGCATGAAAAAGAAAGTATAAATAAATGGGAAGAAAAACTAGAAAGAATGAACTGAGGGATGAGATCTAGCTGCATGCTCCCATCCAGAGCAAAGACAAATCACCAGGAAACATATTTTCTTCCCAGAAAAGTCAATTTGGCCTTGTTTCTGTCCATTGTCTGGGATTTTATGGGCTTTTTGCTTCTTGTCTCTGTCTGACCTTTTATTATATTTTTCACTTTTTTCCTTGCTGTGGTTATTTGAAAGCATTCTAAAAAAAAAAAAGTGGTAATATATCTAGGCTGCATATGAAAATATGCTGGAAAGTTATCTCAGCAAGTTGTAGGATCAAAGGCTTCCATTCTTTTGGTATAAACACTTCCAAAAAAAGTCCTACCAACAAGATCAAAGTTCAAAGAGCAGCCATTTGACTAAATAATTCAAAGCCAGAACAGTTTGTAATATACCTTACAATTTTGGAAAACAAGGAAGGAATTACGAAAGTAGATATTAGGAAAGATCTTTTTCTTGATCTAAAAAGTTACTTCCAATTAAATTATACTATGTATTACATGTATTCATTCTATTAGTTTACCTCATTGCTATAACCACATGCCTAAAAAGAAGCAACTTCTATAAGAAAGGAATGATTAAGGCTGAAAGTTTGAGCGAACACAACTCATCATGGCCAAGATGGCCTGACGGCAGGAACATGAGGCAGTCAAGAAGCAGGAAGTAAACAGGATGTGAGGCAAGGCTATAAAAACTTAAGTCCCACATAGGTGAGCCACTTCCTCTACCTAGGCTCCACCATACCCAACCTGAGGACAGAGCATTCAAGCACAGAAGCTTTTGGGGGCAGGGGGTGGGGGCAATTTTATGATTAAATCACACTGATTAAACTTAAATATTAATTCAAAATAAATATCCCACAGTGAACTTGGGAAACTTTCCTGCAAAGGGGCAGAGGGATTGCATTGACCAGTATAGAAGCCGTGACATTTAAACCTGTTCTTTGGATGGAGTAGCATTTGGACACATGAGCACCGGGTCTTGAGTTTACCAGGTTTTTACTTTTGCATGTACAGGGCATGATTGATATTCCCCAAACACAGAAAGCAGATATATCTTCAAGTATGTTTCCAGAAAGTTCTAGTTGGACTAGAAACCAACTACTTTAGAACTTCCTCATTGGCAGTGACAAGAATGAAATTGAGTGCAGGGAAAACCTCAGTGCCTACCTTTGTGAAGTACAGATGTTTTGTGACCAAATCATACTCTTTTCCCTGCAGTAATGTATGATTGCCGGTTTTCAACATCTGCCATTGGAATTAGTTTCATAATGGCTTTCTTGGCCTCCAATTTAACTCACTGCTGTAGCCAGGTAAATCATTCTAAAACTTAAAACATAAAATATTTCCTGCTTAAAACTTCTTAGTAGCACCTCAAAGGAGAGGAGGGGAGCATGGAGAATCTGTAGTTTAGAACTCAGATTATTTTATGTTTCTGGCCTTGAAATTTATACATATTTTATTCCCATTAAACTCACCTCCACCTCCAGCTCTGCTATAAAGCTGTGTTTCCATCTTTCGTCTTTGTGGTGGATGCTTTCTGCTCCCATGCCCTTGCTCACACACTCCTCCCTTAGTTAGATTCTACTGTCCTTCCATTTTAACCTTTTTGTTAAGTCTATAGAGAAAAGCCCACCATTTTCTTAGTCATAAGGCCCTTTGGCTCTTCTGTCTGTTCTTTGCATTGGTCTTTGCATAGTTCTTTGCTATATGACCCTATGCCATATCCTACAAACCTGACTTACAAATTGCTTGACATCCGGAATGAACTTTTCCTGATTGAGTTTCTCCAATGGTTTAGCAGAGTCTCTGAAATGCTTCTGTGACTCTAACATTAGTGCATTATTGAATTAATCTTTAAACACTCTTTTAAAGAAATGTGGTGATTATGTTAAAGGAAAGGGGGCAGTCTTCTTATTTTAGAACTTCAAAACATAAGTGTCATTAAAAAGTATTAATCACTAAGGTGATTAATCACTAAGGTCCTCATGATAGTCTTATAAACCTTCCGTTAGTCACTTTAGGGCCACCAAGTTTCCAAATGTGTTTCATTCCATTTGACTAGACTGAAGAAGACCTGGTCTCTAGTGGATAGGGTTAGACAATTACCCTTAGCACAGAGACTTACAAGAGTCTGGATAAAGATTCTGGCTGATTTCAAGAAAGAGCATTATACCCAGTGGAGGAGACAAAACAGATTTCATATTCATAACCATCTTAGGTTATACAATAAACCCTTGTCTCAAAACAAACAAACACATGTATGGCTTACTATAAAATCATTAACATCAAAAACTATCCAGTAAAAATTGAAATCATTATTTCACCATATATGTTGGAATTTTGTTATCCATAAAGAAAAATGAAATCATGACATCAGCAGAAAGTGAATGAAGCTGGAAATCATTCTGCCAAGTGAAATAAGCTGGGAACAAAATGAAAGTACTTAGTATTCTCTTGCACATGTGGAACCTAGGTTTATAATTAAATAGAGAGATGTGTGCGTGTGCACAAGGAATCTCTTGTGTGTAGCTAACTCCAACTTCACTTCATTATGGGAAAATGCAGTTACTATTAAGCCTTTAAGAAATATTCTCAGTGGTTCCAAACCTTTATAATCATCTTTGAAATCTCAGAGGGGCCCGAGAACTGATATTTGAGGGAACAGTTACAGTGCATCAGTACTAACTTGCTCACTTTTATTTTTGGAACACATTTATTTGGGGAATTTAATATTTCTTTGGTTTTACTTTATCATCCCATTGTGTTACAGAAAAGGAGAGTTTCATTTTAAAATCTTCTGTATTTAAAAATTCGCAATGCCTTTCATCTTAATGACTCAAGTCCAGTGATCCACTCCATTCCCCTGAAGCCTCGTGCTGACATCTGCAGCTGTTTGAAGTTAAAGAGGTCTAAATGCAAGCTTCACAAAATGATTTCTCTCAATGGAGCCTTAAAGTCCACAGTTTCACATGGGAGTTACATGGCATCAAATGAAACATAAGACTGTACAACCAGCTGAGGCTGCTCGAGAAAGCATCAGTGGACACCAGAGGTATGGCTCCTGTCAACATTAAGTCACACACGCTAGGGAAATCATCCTTTTCCCTTCTGTCCATGAACCATCTGCATTCAGATAACCAGCATTTTGACATTTTTATCGCTTTATTGTTATTTATTAAAGAACAATGTATGGCGCAATCCTAGTCTTGGGAGGCTGAGGCTCTGCTATAGCAGAGTTCAAGGTCATTCTGGGCTATATAACAGAAACCACATTTGCCTGAAATGCTGGCACACACACACACACACACACACACACACACACACACTGCTATAAAAAACCTGACTTTAAAAATTATTCAGTAAAAACTCAAATTATTATTTTACCATACTCTTAAATCCCTAATCTTACAGCTAGTTCTAATTCAATACATACCCTGGTGCATCACCATGTCTACACACACTTAATACAAAATGCATGCATTTGTGTACTGTATTTTATAACCTTGCATATGATCACATTTCACAGGCATCATTCAGTATGGTTTCTTCTCAGCTCACATAGGGAACCAGAAATAGAAATATGGTTTTGTTGTTGTTTGACCTTCCCTTAGATTCGTTCTTCTGGCCAAATCTAAACAATAGCTATGCATTCTTCTCTGTAAGACCAGAGAATAATCTCAGTATTGCATCTGTTCTTTTTACTTCTTTACTGAACCAGTGATGAAAACGTACTAGCCTTTAAGACAAAGGATGACTGTAGAGCAGAGATAAAATTTGATGATCTGAAAGTTGTTAATGCAACGGGAAGGAATCCTCTGCTTGGTGGTGGAAAACACCTTAATCTCTTCTTTCTCCTCCACCCAGCACCATCCACACGGCACTTCCTTTGTCTCTTGGTCTTTCAGCCTCCTCTGAACCTCATCCCCTATTCTTTTCTCTCCACTCCCCTCCTTACCTGTTTTCTTGTAGTATGTTAAGATTCATACTTGCGGGTGGTGGTGGCACACGCCTTTAATCCCAGCACTCGGGAGGCAGAGGCAGGCGGATCTCTGTGAGTTCGAGGCCAGCCTGGGCTACAGAGCGAGATCCAGGAAAGGCGCAAAGCTACACAGAGAAACCCTGTCTCGAACCCCCCCCCCAAAAAAAAAGACTCATACTTGTTAGGATACTTAATTAAACTGTTATGGCATGTGGACACAACTGAGTACTGTAAAATTATTCACATTTGTGTCATATATTTTTACATAGAAATGTATATAATACATTGTTAATTTTTCAAATTACAGAAAAATCTATATGTAAAAAAATCCCACTTTGCAAAATAACTCTATTATATCCCTGGCATCATGTAAAATACAAAGCTTCTCTGTGGGCAATGTGACCGCGTTGCTCTATGTTTTTCCTTTGGTTTGCTATATTTTAAAATCTGTCCTCATTAGTATACATTGAAACTAAGACTTTTTATTGAAAAAAAATCAACAATATCAGCTGCATTTGTTGAATGCAGTTATTTTGTCTTTGCTAGATTTTCAGTAAAATAAATAATTTAAAGTGTATACCAAGGCCATTGAAAGAGTATGCTAAATGGGAAAATTAAATTAAAATGAGATATGAAACAAATAAATGCTAGGTAATATTTCAATTACTTAAGACCGTTAGGGGAATAGGCACATTAGAGAAGAAGTTCTTTGATGAAGGGCAGTAGGACTCCAAGCTGAAGTGGCAACTATGATCAAAAAAAAATAACGGCTTGTGCAGCTTCCCTTCTTGACTGCAATCTTGACGTCCATGTGGTCTGAGATCTCTCAGGCTCAATCAGTCAGCCCAGACAGACCTATGGACTCTGTAAACTAGCTGTGCTTTGTTCTTCTTTTGGATGGAAAAAACAAACAGATGAAACAGCAACACACACAAGCACACACACACACACACACACACACACACACACACATCCACACATCTCACACACATACATAAGGTGTACACATCATGTAACACATACACAAACAGAGCACACGCACATACCAAAATTGATTTAAAGTAAAAATAAACAAATTTAAAAAGAAGTAAATTACGTTTCATACATCTATAGTCTTTGAATGCCTTCTCTGCTCAGTATTTTCGGTCCTTAAAAACAAGGTAGAGATGCCATCCGGGAGTTAAGCATGAAGAGACTGCCACCTGGTGGTCATTTATCTCATGCTTCAACTGTCAGCCTACTTTTCCTTATAAAATACTGCTGGTCACATGACACTCGTTTCTGACTTCAAGAGTTATGAGAACAAATCCTATTGATGTGTGAGAGCAGACTGGGGTCTTACAGGCATTTTTATGACTTTCTTAAAAGAAAGGATCATTTGATTAGAGTGTGTGGCTCATTTCTGTCAGCTTTGCCGCCAACGCTTTCCTGAATGACTTACTGTCTCCAGACTTTGCAGGCCCTTGGAAGTTCACAAAGCACCTTACTGTATGTGTTTGCCGCAGTCTGAGGACATTTCCCAAATGAGAGAAAACCTGGCCATGCAAAAACTATGTATTATGCTCATAGAAAAGGTGTTATAAAGATGTCTTAGACTCAGGTAGTGCAAAAAAAAAAAAAAAAATCCTCAAACACATGTTTTTTCCTCTGTTCATTTGTTTTTCCAAATTTTGGCATTTTCCAGTGGCAGGTGGTTCCTTAGTGAAACAATTAATGTTGGAATTACTAATACTTGGCAGTTCGGAAAAGGCTTCTGATTTACCCTAATATAGGTCTCACCCACTGTCACCAGTACCGTCGAGTTTCAGGGTTCAGAGACAACCACAGAACCCACACAGCTTCTAAGAAGCCAGCTGCTTTGTGTGTCTGACACACCCTCTTGTCCTTCCGACTTGAGAGCAGGGGATGGTGCTGGCAATCTCATTCACATCGCAGACTTGCTAACTGACTGGGTCTTTTGTCTTTAAATCATGTTTTTCCTCCTTTTGTATGTGTTAGTTCTTTCAGCAACCTCTCCTCATCTGCCAAGCATAAATCAGTCAAAAATCCCACAGTTCTAAATAGAAAAAAAGAAAAAGAAAAAAGTGACAAAGCTATGTCTTGCTCCCTCCTCTATTTCTATCAAACTATCATTCCACAGAGTCATTCTTCCTTTCTGTCTCTCTGTGGTTTTGACAATGTAACTCAGACACATGAATGCAGCAGGATATACATATATATAGAAAAGCATACCACCAAATGTGTGGCATCGCTTGAAGTTGTCAGAGTGGAAAAGCATTTCAAAGAATAGCTCTATTTGAAAAGAGAAGGAAATTGAGGATTGGAGATTAGGAAGGGTCTAAATGCCAGGTGGTGGTGAGACAGACCTTTAATCCCAGCTCTTGAGAGGCAGAGGCAAGCAGATCTCTGTGAGTTCGAGACCAGCCTGGTCTACAGAGTGAGTTCCAGGACAGCCAGGGCTGCATAGTGAGTCCTGTCTTGAAAAACCAAAATAGAAAAAAATTCAAAGTATCTAAATACAAGGGGACTGTGTAGAGAACTCAGTGTCAGCAGAAGTACCTCAGACAGAGCTTTAAGCCAGAGTCCTGCAAAGTGCTGCTTTTCCTTGTCTTCAGTAGCTTCCAGAAAATAAGAGAAAGAGGGCTGAAAATAAAATGAGACATAAGTGATTGAGAGAAGGGGCTAAACGATGAGAGGACCATGAGGATTTAGAGTCATGGAAAACCAGAAACAGTAGCAGAAACCATATCAAAACCAACAACAATAATGAGATGATAATTCTCTCTATTAACCTCAGATTTTTCCACTTGATAAACTAAAAGGTAAATTATTTACTAGTAAGTACGTAGCAAATATTCATAGTACAGTCATTCAGGGCTCAGAAATGCACTGTAAGTAGACAAGATAATCGGAGGGTTATTTGTGTGTTCTGTGTGTTGATACAGGAACCTTTGAACTGGTTGCTCTGCCTCTGTGTTCTTCCCATGACAGCTTGTTACTTCCTTGTTGCCAAAGTGATTTTCTTTGCCCCTGGTGGTATTTAAAAAGGTTTGGAAGAATAACAAAAGGAATATATCAGATAATGTGTTTCCCTAGCTCTGCAAATGAACCAATGGTTTGTCATAATGAATGTCTTAAAAATTATATCCTCTTTGCAAAGCACCGTTTGCTAGCTGCCTAGCAGACCCCGCCTCACTTGTTTCTACCTCATTTAAAGTCTTTGTTTCAATATAATAAAGCACCCAGGAAAACCATCTTGTCTCTCTTCTTCATACTTCTGAACATACTTGCTCCTCTGTGTGGCTGTCCTTGTTATTTATTCTCTACTTTCATCTGGTTGGCATGGATTTTTGTGTTCAAGTTGTCATCTTGCTAAGTCTCTTTAGGGAAAGGTTATTCAAATCTTTCTGGACAGACTTAATTTCTTCTGGATCTAATCTGGATAGAACTTACTAGGCAACTCTTATTAAATATCCCTTTGATAGACCTCTTTTATTTGTTTTATACCACAGTTTTTTTCTGATTGCCTTTTTAAATTTCTAGAACGCCTCTGCAGCAAGCCCAAATACAATGTATTTTTGTAATATATGGCACACAGTAGTCTAGGAGATGGTGTTGGATGATGCTCATATATCTTTTGAAAAGGCTTCTGAAATCAGGCTTCTCTGTCATATTTCCTGATTTCTGAAATTTAAAACCCTGTGACCATGTATGAACTGTTATCAGTCTTATCTTTTGTTATGTGGAAAGGTAAGACTTATTATAAGCCTCTAAATTGAGTTAACTAAGAGAACACAGGTGTGAATTTCTGTGACTGTATTAACTTAATCTTTGTGATAACCCTCATTATCACATTTTATACTTTATTGTAAACTAAAGTATAAAGAGTTGCCAAAGGTCACACCTACTGAGCTGTTTGGCTTAGTTTAATAGAGTAAATAAGTTTGATCAGAGCAAAGGTTGGTATGAGATTAGATTTATATAGAAGATTCTGGAGTTAAGTGATTCCATTCAAAAGCTTTCACAAGCTGGATGGGAGTTGGACTTTATATAAAGATCAAATAAAAATATTTATTTATAGTTGTTATTAATGGTATTTGGAATACTGAATTGCAAAAGAATCCAGATATAGATGAGCTCAGCTAGAACAGAAGGAATAGGTTACTGTCTACGCTAAGCAAAGGGGAAGGGAAAAGAGGATTCGCATTGTGTGGTCATGTTTTCTGAAGTGGGATATTACAGAAATATGATTCTTGAGATGAGCTCAGATAAGCATGTGTCTCATGTACATAAAAATAAAATCCAATTTTTGATATTACCTTATGGAGACACTTCCTATATTCACATTTAGTCACAGTATATGATAAAGATGACTATGAGTATTTTCATTCATAAAGAGTGTTAAAGACTTAGATTATATTACAAATCTGTTTCAGGATTTTTTTTATGAGAGGTTTGATTTTTTTAAAGGCTATTAAAGTGTTTTTGTGGTGTCCAAGGCCTTTTCTTTCATGAATTCTAATACACATGGCCCTTGGCTGAACTTGAAACATGAAGTAATTATAGCTTTGTAGATTTCTATTAATTTGGTTCTAGTTTTAGTGGTGTGCATTGTGTCATGGCAAACCCAAGATATGATACACTATTATGTCTGTCATTAAAGAACATACACTGTAGTTGAAGGAAATGAAACAGAAGGAGGGAAGCAAGGAAAGAAAGAAAAGAGATGAGGGAGGGAAAAAGGGAGGGGAGAAGAGTAAAAGAAAAGAAAGAGGAAACAAAAGTGATGTAACATATTGTGAACATCCCTGGCAATTCAGAATCTTTGTGAAGGAACCACAATTTAATTAAGCCTTCAAATTTGTAGACACATGCTCATATATTAATGGTGATTATTAAATGGTGATTATTAAATGGTGATTATTACAGAGCTACAGGCCTGGACTTTTCAGTCTGGCTTTCATCCAAATTGTCATTGCTGTGCTTCCATTTCGACTTTATTTAATGACTACGTTAACACTGTGACATTACATGTTAGAAATCAATAACTTATTGTCTTAGTTAGGGTTTCCATTGCTGTGATTAAACCACCACGAACAAAAGCAACTTGAAGTAAAGAGTTTATTTTACCTTATAGCTTATTAGTCTATCACTGGTGGAAGCCAGGAAAGAACTTAAGGCAGGGGCCTGGAGGCAGGAACTGGAACAGAAGTCATGGAGGAGTGCTGCATAATGACTTGCTCCTCATGACCATCTAGGACTATCCACTGTGGTATAAGCCCACTCATACCAATCATTGATCAAGAAAATATCCCACAGGCTTGTCCACAGTCATTATGGTAGGGACACTTTTTCAGCTGAGGTTCCTGCTTCCCAAATGACTCCACACTGTCAAGTTGACACAAAAACTAGTCAGTATACTTGTTTTCATTTTTATGGTACTTCACAACTAAAAATTACATCGAAACTTTGGGATTTTTAGTAGTATTGGGTCAATTAATTATAGGGGTTTTTGAAGTTGGACCGAATATATTTGTGTTATGCAATGGGGCCATATTCACAACGCCATTGAATGTGAAATTTCCTCCACAGACTCTTGTGTTCAAATGTTTGGTCTTTAGTTGGTAGGACTCTTAATAAGGGAAGTTACGGGAACTGTAAGAGTTTGGTTATTGTTGGAGAAAACTGGCATCTAGGGAGTGGGCCTTAAGGTTTACAACATAGCTCATACTCCTTCTACTTCCTGGTTCACCCAGATATAAGCAGCCTCACACTCTTGTGTCATATCCTTCCTTCAGCTACTCCCACTTGCATATCACTTTACCCTCAAGGATTGACTATGTCCTTTCAAATGACAAGCCAAAGCAAACATCACTTCTCTTTTTTTTATTTTTATTTTATTTTATTTTACAATACTATTAAGTTCTACATAACAGCCACAGATTCCCTTGTTCTCCCCCTTCCTGCCCCCTCCCCTTCCCCCCAGCCCACCCCCCATTCCCACCACCTTCAGATCAAGGCCTCCCCCGAGGACTGAGATTGACCTGATGGACTAAACATCGCTTCTCTTATGTTGCTCTGATTAGTTCTGATTGACCACAGCAATGGAAAAACAAAAACAAACAAACAAAAAAAAAAAAAAACAGAAACATAACAGTATTAGAGGTGATTTCATTCTTCAGAAAAAAGCATATAAAGTCAGTTAAGATGAATTTAATGATATTTTAACATTAAGATTTTTAGGAGTAAGTTTCAAATAATACAGATGTCTGTTTAATAATGTCTGAAAGAGTGAATGATTGGTTAAGTTAAAGTTTGTCACTAAAATTTGTCAGTATTTTAAAAGAAAAAAAAAACAGCTCTTCAATTGGTGCTCTGCCTTCCACTAATTTGTTGGTGATCATATAATATCACATGTTTACCTCATCAATGGTTGTGGCCAGAGAAATATGAATTTCCTTAAACCTGACTCTACAACCATACATGTGGTATATTCTGTAAATCGCTTGTCTCCTTAGAAGGCCAATGGTATAACACTATCCCATCCCTATTTAAAGGATGTGTAGAAGAACTAAAAGACATAATTTATATAGAGTTCTTAGACTCTGTGCTGTTTCTCAACGAATCAGTGGTAACCCTTAGGTTGAACTTTTATTACACAGGCTGTTGATGACTTATAACTCTGATAGACTATCTCAGGGATACTCCACTTTTTGAGTCATATTTTATTACCTGTTCATCTCAAGAGAGTACAGATGAGTTTCTCTTTGATAGTCTTCAGATATGCAATTTAGTTAAGAACATATGAACTCATGGTTGCTCCCATTCACCTTTGTTCCAATGTTTGATGTATAATCTGGTCAGGATAGCCAGAGACTCAAAGGTCTACTGTAAAATTAATTTGCATAACATTTGGATCCTTTCAGTGATAGGTAAGGTTGCATTGGAACTCAATTGTACACTTTTTGGAGTCTCAAATCTGATCTCAGATTGGACAGAATTTACTCTCGTGTTCTGGTGTGGACTTTTCTTTTAAAACAAATTTCCTTGGATATAAAACCACTTTTCCCTTTTCTCATACATTTTTCTTAGTTCTGTCATGAGTTCTCAGTAAACTTGTCCTAATCCATCAGTGTCATAAAATAGAGCTGGAGGAATACATAGAAATAGAGAAGATTAAGTAAATATAGGAAAGTTAAGTTATTGAAAAGATCCCTGAGCAAACAGGAAGAGTGTTTATATGGAGACATGTTATGTATTTTTTGTTTATTCTTTGAGAATTTCATAGAATTTCACAGTTGTTCAAATTTGAACATATCCACCCCCTCTCCAACTCTTTCCAGATTCTTTTCCAACACATCCTACTCCAAACTTCATGTCCTTAAAAAACATGACTTTTTTTTCATAACCATTGATTCCAATTAATGCTGCCAAATGTTCATGGATGTGGAGTCATGCGCTGGAGCAAGGGCAGTCTCTGGGGAATCATACCCCTGGAAAAAACCCCTCTCCCAGTAGTCATCTACTATTAGTAGCTCTGCAGGTAGGGATGTGGCCTGTATGCCCCGTCCTTCCAGTGCTGGAATGTTGAGTGACTTACTCTTGTGTAGGTTTTGAGCGAGTTACCCCAGTGGTAGTGAAGTCCCAAGTGAAATGGCCACGTCATGTCCAGAAGATTGTTTTATAACAATCCTCTCAATCGATAGCTCTTCCAATCTCTTCACCACCTCTCTCATGATGGTCTCTAAACCTTGGGTGGGTGTGTGTGATATCAATGTCTGTTTAAGGCTGGGTACTCCACAGTCATTTATTCTTTGTACTTTGACCAAATGTGAGCTTCTGTATTAACCTCTGCTCACTGTGGGAAAAAACAAAGAAGCTTTATCTGAGGAGGGCTAGCACTGCACTGATCTACAGATATAAAGATATATATTTAGACTGCAATGCTGTACTATGCCCACTTGACAAAATAACAGCAGGAGGTTCTCCCCTTGCACTCATGACATCCTAGTTAGCTTTTATTTTCAGTTTAACATTGTCTAGCGTCATCTGAAAGGGAAATTTTGATTGAAGAATTACTTAGATCAGATTGGCCCGTGGACATGTCTGAAGGAATTATCTTGATTATTAACTGATATAGAAGGGCATAGTCCCCCATGGAGACTACCTTCCTTAGGAAGGTGGTCTTGGGTAGTATAAGAATGATAGCTAAGTAAGAACTGGTGAGTAAGCAACCAAACAGCAATCCTCCGTGAGTCCTGTTTCAAGTTCCTGCTGAGTTCTTGCCTTGATTTCCCTCAGTGATGAGCACTGACCTAGATGTCTAAGCCAAGTAAACCCATTCCTTCACAAATTGTTTTTGATCAGAGTATTTTATTACAGCAGCAGAAGAAAACTAATCCTCTGTAGTTATGACTTTCTGGCTGAGTTTCTAATACCAAGCATAAATTCTCTCTTGTGAAGCAGAACTTAAATCTGATCAGAAAGCAGTTGGTCACCCCCAAAATATTCATACCATTATTGCAATGATAGGAGTATCTTACAATGCCAGTCATTATTGCAGTTTGCATAGTTCACAGCTAGGTAAGGCTGTTGGTGACTTTTCTCTCCTAGCAGCCTACATGGAATCTTCTGGCACTATGATAGCTAGCTCACAGGAAGGAAACTTCAAAGTCAGTACCAGCTTGATTCCTGCATGTCCTTTGGCCAAAGTGTGTGTTGTCTTCAGCAATAGGATCTTACCATAAGTTCTGCTGGGCAAGCAAAAGCTATGGCAAAAGCTTGTATTGTTTTGGGGGGTACCTCTGAGATTCCCAACCAACAGCTCAAAGGGAAGTATCCTGTGGTTGGCATTGGGAGTTTTGTTTAATAAGCTATGGTTTCTGGGAGCATTATCACTCTGTGTTGGGTACCTTCATCTAAATTCATCTTTTATTATAATATTTGTTAAATTATATATATATAAAACTTTAACAAGTTTCCATATGGGTTTTCTAAACACTCTAGTGTTAGTTATCCCTCTTCTACTCACTTCCAATTCTTAGCTTTTCATCTTTCTTTCCACCTAAACCTTACTCTCCCATTCTTCTTCATTCCCCCTCCATTTCACCTGTGTTATACTATATCCTCCAAATTGATGGCCCCATCCTCGTCTTCTGGTTTCCACAGGAGCTCCAAGTTAAACACAAAAAATTCTGAAGATTCTAAGCTAAGACCCACACATGAGAGAGAACATAACGTATTGTTGTTTCTGGGTCTGGATTACCTTATTCAGTATACTATCAAATGTTTAAAATATGTAGCTTTCCTCCCTAACAACTGCAGTTAAAGCTTGGTTCTGGTAGAGCTCAAGCTTCAGGTAATTATTGTTCATCGCATGGTTACTCCTTGAATCTCAAATGTCAGTATGATCATGTCTGTCACAGCTTTTGTTTCTGACCAGAAGTTCTCTTTAAAAAAATGTCTAGGGGACGAGAACATCATGATAAACTGACCCACAGAATCAACTAAGCAGGGCTCATAGGGGCTCAAAGAGACTGAAGCAATAAACATGGGCCCTGTATGGGTCTGAGTTAGGTCATCTGCATATACTTTATGGTTGTGTAGCTTGGTGTTCTTGTGGGACTCCCACAAGAGTGGGGGGTGTCTCTCACTCTTTTGCCTACTTGGGATTCCTTTCTTCTACTGGGTTGCCATATCAAGCTATGATATGAGGGTTTGTGCCAAGTCTTATTGTATGTTTTAAGGCCATGTTTGGTGGATATCCTTGAGAGGCCTCCCCCTCCTCCTCTTCTTCTTCCTCCTCTTCCTCTTCTTCTTTTCTTCTTTTTTACTCTCTCTCTCTCTCTCTCTCTCTCTCTCTCTCTCTCTCTCTCTCTGTATGTGTGTGTGTTTAAAACAGAGTAGGAGTTGATCTGGGGGAGAGGTGAGGTGAGGGAGGGACAAGGAGAAGAGGGAGGGGAAACTGGTCACTATGTAATGTATGAGAGAAGAATAATAGTTAAAAATAAATAAAGTAAAATGAAGTCTAACTTTATTATTCACACCTTAAATATTATAAAATTTAAATGCTGCTTAATCTATTAACAGAACCTAATATCCTTTCACCAAGTAATAATGTTGGATGAAAAGTCAGCTAACAGCTAATGCCTTTTTGTTATGTGAAATCAAGGTTGGCTCTATTAATGCTTCTTTGCTGACAAAAGTACTCCCAGTCTTCTTTAAGCTCCAGCAAAAACACAAGCCTGTTTGTTTATGTTGATATGGACATTCACCAGGAACAGAGTTAATCATCATAAATAAATATGTGATACTGGTGTATAACACACAGTTATCTTGCCAACAGTCCTTGATAAACATTTACTATTAAGGAACTTACTGCAGGAATATAAAAGAGGGTAGAATGTTCCTTGTGCTTTCTATAGTTTCTAAGAGAGAGCTAGAGAAACAAATTACAGATTTTGACAATTTGCTAGTGAAGATTTCATGTGCACAGTAGTAAGGCCAAAACTAAGGCAACTGTCTGGCTCACTCAAGCCTCACAGCTCCATCATCCAAAATAACAATTCAATGAAAAAGTTCTTTGACTTGTTAGAAAAAAATCATAAGTATTCCTCTTCACGCTGCAGATTAGAGTATGCCATATTAACATTAAAAAATACTTTTTAATGTCTGTTTACATATATTCGTATGTGTTTACGCCTTGTATGTTCAGGTACCGCAGAGACCAGTGACAGTGTCAGATGCCCTGAAGGTGGAGTTACAGGTGGAGATGAACAGTTTAGTGTGGGTTCGAGGAGCTGGACTCAGGTCCTCAGCAAGAGCAGTAAGTGCTCATAGCTGCTGAACCATTTCTCCAGCTCTCTAAATACACTTTCAACAACATATGCCTTACTTTTCAACTACATAGGTGATGGTTTCACAAACATTTTTGTAAAGTGAGAATAAATACTTTAAGCTTTGCAGACCAAAGCAGCTAGAAGCAATTGTGAATGAGTGTCACAGTTGTTCTCCAGTATAAATTTTTATTTTTTTACTATTAAGATATTTTCTGTTCATTTTACATACCAACCACAGATCCCCCTCTCCTCCCTCCTCCTGCCCCCCAGCGTTCCCCCTCAACCCACCCCCCATTCCCATCTCCTCCAGGGCAAGGTCTCCCACAGGGAGTCAGCAGAGACTTGTACATTCAGTTGAGGAAGGTCCAAGCTCCAGGAGTCCAGTAGATGAGAGAGAGGAGGAATTCTATGAGCAAGGGATATCAACATCATGATGGGAAAATGTACAGAGATGGCCAGCCAAACTAGTGGAAAAGCATGAATTGTGGAACAATAGCTGTGGAGCCCCCATATAACTTTTTTTATATATAGACAGACAACTCTGCTGAGGACCAAGTTTAGCCAATCCCTGATCTAATACTGAAATCTGGAGCTTCTAGATCACAGATCAGAATATTTGAAAGTGTGGGCCAGCACTTGAATGGTTCTGGAAATAACTTCCAACACTGAATCACAAGAGAGCAGATGACATCATGGAAGGAGAACACATTAAGATAGCTGCATCGGAGAGAGAGGAAGCCAGAGATCAAATCATAGCTAGATTATCTTTATGATATTTTTAAACAAAATAAAACAATCCTGCTCTCATGAAGGTCCCACAAGAACTAAATTAGTCTCTCTGAGGCAAACATTGATCACAACCTAATTACTGTGCACTGGTTTCTACCTTTAACAACCTTCACCGTCAGTAATTGTGAACACAGGAGCTAAATAGATATTTAACATGCTGTGGTAGTTTGTAATTGGCCCCCATAATCTCATAGTGAATGGCACTATTAGGAGGTATAGATTTGTTGGAGTTGGTATAGCCTTGTTGGAGGAAGTGTGTCACTGTGGGGGCAGGCTTTGAGGTTTCCTGTGCTCGGGACACCACCCAGTATCTCAATCAACTTCCCATTACTGACAAGACGTAGGACTCTCAGCTTCAGCACCATATCTGCCTGCATGCTGCCATACTTCTCACCATAATAATGGACTGAACCTTTGAAACTGTAAGCAAGCCTCCTCACTTAGATGTTTTCATTTATAAGAGTTGCCATGGTCATGGTGTCTCTTCTTCACATCAATGGAAACCCTAACTAAGACACATACATGTCAAAGTATGTATGTATAATCATCTCTGTAGGGGTGACATGTTTATTCAACACTTATTCACTAACCCAATTCCTCTTTTCAAATTGATTTTCTCACTTATTCATTAAGTCAAAGTCATGAGGTGTGAACGCAGGCATTGTTATTTAATTACTTTCATTTTGTAAAAGATGTCAAGATACTAGCTAATTTGTGGAACTTAAACAAGGTCTCACAATCCCACCTCTACTTTTTACTTTGGATAATCTTGAAATGAATCCACTAGAACAAATTTTACCTCTTAAGTAAGCATATGCCCAGGTTTTACAATGTAATCTATTGTATAGTATAGTTACCAAACATACCTTGAGTATAGAAGCAGATTAATATATTTTTGTATTTGTTTATGAATTCTAAGAGAAATTTAAAGATATGTTTGCCATGTACAAACATAGACTTACATATCTCAGATATTAACACTAGTTCCCATACAATAACAGATACTAGTCAATTTGGCTAGGCTGGCTGGCCATTGAGTATCAGGGATCCACCTGCCATTGCCTCTCCAGGGCTAGGATTACAAGTGCACAGCACCATACAAATCTTGTTTATGTGGGATCTAGTTATGGATCTTAGGTCCCAGTGCTTATAGGGCCAGCATTCTACTGGATGAGCTATGTCCACAACACCTGGTATTTTATAGAGTAGACAAAACAGTTTTGAAAAAGAACAAAGGTTAAGATTTATACTTCATGGTTTGAAAGTATATTATTCACTCAGAGTAGAATAATGTACAACCAACACAAACATACAAATAAGCCAATTAGATAGTACAGAGAGCTCAGTAATAAAATATCATTGAGACAGCTGTCCAAATCACTCAGCAAGACAAGGACAGTCACTTTTATGAATGGTTTCAGAGAAATGTATATTCAAAATGCAAAAGCATGAAATGAAATTCTTACTTTACACCATGCACAAAAGTTGATTCAAAGTGGATTAACAACAATAAGTTATAAGATCTAAAATGATAATAATAATATAAGAAGAAAATAGAAGGACATTCAGAACAGTAAGTAACAAAGAAAGGAAATAGAAGTGGAACATCAGACTTAAAAACTTCCAGTTGTCTGGGACCACCTAAAACCGAGAAGCTTTTGTAGTGCAAAGTACATGGTCAATACAACAAAATGACAGCATACAGAATGAGAAAAGATCTTCACCAACCCCACATCTGACAGAGGGCTGATCTACAAAATATATAAAGAACTCAAAAAGCTAGACTTCAAAATACTGAACAATCCAATTAAAAAATGGGCTACAGAGCTTAACAGAGAATTCTCAACAGAAGAAGCTCAAATGGCTGAAAGGCATTTAAGAAATTGCTCAACATCCTTAGTCATCAGGGAAATGTAAATCAAAACAACTCTGAGATGCCATTTTATACCTGTCAGAATGGCTAAGATCAAAAACACTGAAGACAGCTTATGTTGGAGAGGATGTGGAGCAAGGGGAATACTCCTCCACTGTTGGTGGGAATGTACACTTGTACAACCACTCTGGAATCAGTATGGTGGTTTCTCAGAAAATTGGGAATAAGTCTTCCTCAAGACCCAGCAATACCACTCTTGGGCATATACCCAAGGAATCCTCAATTCTACCACAAGGACACATGCTCAACTATGTTCATATCAGCATTATTCATAATAGCAAGAACCTGGAAACAACCTAGATGCCCCTCAACTGAAGAATGGATAAAGAAAATGTGGCACATATACACAATGGAGTATTACTCAGCAGTAAAAAACAATGATATCATGAAATTTGCAGACAAATGGATGGATCTAGAAAATACATCTTGAGTGAGGTAACCCAGACTCAGAAGGACAAACATAGTATGTACTCACTCATAAGTGGATACTAGATGTGAGGGAAGGGATGGCCAGACTGCAACCCACAACTCCAAAGAGGCTAGCTAACAGGGAAAGACCCTAAAAGGGACACATGGATGACCCAGTGAAGGAGAAGTGGATGAGATCTACATAAGCAGACTGGGTGTGGGGCGTGGCAGAGGGCAAGGAGTGGGGGATGAGAACATAGGGAAATGGGAGGGTCAAGATGGAACAGAGACAGAGTGGGAGGGGAGGGAGGAAGATACCATGATAGATGAGTACATCATGGGAATAGGAAGAGGTAGGGTGCTGGGGAGGCTCTCAGGAATCCACAAGGATGACTCCACCTTGGAGTGCTGGCAATGGTCCAGAGGGTGCCTGGACTGGTTTACTCTGGTGACCGGTCTAGCAAATAACCTAGCTGTCATCATAGAGCCTCTCTCTGTCCAGTGACTGATGGAGGCTGATGCAGAGATCCACGGCCAGGCACCAGGCTGAGCTCCGGGAATCCAACTGATGAGAGAGAGAAGGGATTCTGCAGGTGAGGGATGTCGAGATCATGATGGGAGGACGCGCAGAGATGACCTGCCACACTAGTGAAAGCCCATGAACTGTGGACTGGTGGCTGTGGAGCCCCCATGGGACGGCACTAGCCCCTCTGGATACAGAAGATGGTTGTTTCACTCGAACTGTTTGTGGGCCACCCAGGCAGGGGGATCAGGATCTGTCCCTGGTGCATAGGCAGGCTTCTGGGAATCCGGTGCCTGTGGTGTGACACCCTGCACAGCCTTGGTGCAGTGGGAAGTGTGCTGGGCTCTGCTGACTCCCCATGAGAGACCTCTATTTGGGGCATGTGGGGATGTGGGGTGGCTTGGGAGAGAGTGCTGGAGGTGGGAGCGGGGAGGAGGGGGATCTGTGGGTGGTATGTAGAATGAATAGAAAATTATACAATTAACAAAGCATAGAAGGCAAGATATAGAATGACAGATAATGTGCAAAGAACATGCCGTATAAAGGGATAGTGTTGAGATTCTATATAAAAAAAAACTCCCTCAAATTTAACCACAAAACAAATAATCATATGAAAAATAGGTAATGGGCTGAAGCAGTTATTTATTTCTCCAGAGAGGAAAGAGCACACGAAGAAATGTTCAACATCAGTAATCAAATGAGAAGTGAAAATAAGCTACAATGATTATCACCTGCTATCTATTAGAAGATTTGAGAAATAAATAACAAATATTGGTGAGGACATATTGGAAAGCAGGTCAATTGCTACACAAAGCAGCCTCAAAGGATTCTCAAGGATTAAAAATTGAGTGACCATGTGATCCAGAAATCTTAGTTCTGACCATATATCCAAATGAACTCTAGAGTGTCACAGAGATATTTCACACCCATATTCTTGGAACTGTTGTTCATAATAACTGAGGGTAGAAGCCACAAACAGCTGGATATATGAATATAATGTATTGCTCAGACAGTGGATTAATCAATAATTGTGAAAAACTTTGCATTGGGAATAAGATTGCTTAATGTAGTCCCTCAATGAGTGTTTAGTTCCTTGTGAATACACAGTGGGAAATCAACTTCTAGAATACTTTGATTCATGATGTTTTGTGTCTTAAGTATCCTTGAGAATGTCTCCAATGTCCCCTCTAAAAGTAAATGAGTCAATTTTCTCTAAATTATGGAGTGAGTTTATCTTTCCTAAACACACAGAGGAAGTTATTTATATCTCATGCTTTTGTCCGATGCACTTTGGTACAGATAAGCAGTAACATCTATCACCAGATTAAAACAATAATTAACAAAAGCCAAAGTCCAAAATCAAACTTCTAACTGGAAGAAAAATAGCCTTAGTTAGCTGTAGATGAATTGCTAAGAAAACATTAAAAGTTTAAGTGAAACGAAGTTTTTTTTTTTTTTTTTTTTTTTTTTTTTTTTTTTTTTTTTTTTTTTTGTGTGTGTGTGTGTGTGTGTGTGTGTGAACACTTAAACACTTCATAGCCTCTGTTAATCTTATATTGTTATCACTTACTAAGTCCTGTCTATGCTCTTACTGTTTATATCCTAACCATTTTAAAAGCATCTCTTACTTAACATTCACAACTACCCTTCCTGGTTCTTTACCAGTTTTACAGATGAAAGCAATGGGTTTGAAATGCCATATCTCTTGTTAAGTCTGAAGAGAAGAACATAACTTATAATGTAGATTTGGTAAAAACAAACCCCCAAGTTCCAAACTAATAGAAATCATGACTTGACTACTATATCATATCTTTGCAAAACTTGATTTTTAGCTCTTCCTTATAAGACCAGCAACTGATTTTTGATCTTCATTTCCCATTTAAAGCATCACATCAGATTTTCAAATTTAGTTGATTGTTTGTAATAAGAGGTCTTTGATTGACACATCAGGTTCTTGTTAGAGGTGTAAGCATAGCTGAACAGTACACAGACTTCCTAAGAGTCATATTGTTCCTTTTCAGAAGAAATATTGTCAGCTGATCCTTACAGGCAAATTGCATGAAAAGTTAAATTTCACACATGAAGAAAAGCAAAAGCAGTTGTTTCTGCTGCTCTCCTAATTTAAGTAGGCCTACTTTCTCCTGGTTTTTATTTTCTTGTCAATATTGATATTGACTTTAACGAAACAGACATGTGGGACATTTTCATTATTTAGTGACAGGAAATGAACATACAAAGAACTCTACCTTATAGGCTGAAATGCAAACATCAAAACATAGACTGACAGCAGTATGAAGTGCTCTTCTTCCTGTGTGCGAATGCTGCACATGATAGGGTGGGGTCTTCTGTAGAATGTTAGCAGATAGATGGTCTGCTTCTTTCCCAAATATTTTCCACGTGCAAACTTGTTCAGTGAACAGGTATTAGAATGTGGGAACCTCTTGTAAACTTCTGTGATTAGAAACAGATTACTCCATCACTGGCCTACAAGGTAGCCTGAGGCAGTGGCAGGAAGTCAGTCAATTCTGCCTTTTCATTGCCTGACATGTCCCCTTTAAGGGTGACATCACAAACTGTTTGCTGAGGGTAGTACTGTCTAGTGTGACTTCTCACTGTCAGTATGTACAGTTTGTATAATGAATAATAAATTCCATGTCTCTGCTTACAATGGCCCTTCTACATTTCTTCTTCATATCCCTATCAAACCGTGCATATTTTGGAGACTGAAACAGGTTTACATACTTCCTCTACACACACATATTGCAGTTGGAAACATAAAAGAACGCAGGAACTGAGAGATAGTAAGAACTAGAAACTCAGGAAACACAATTAACACTGGTTTTAGTGCTGACCAGAATTACAGTCTAAGCAAACAAAGGTCCTAAAGTTTGCAGAACATTCTGGTCCTTGGAAGTACTTCTTGTCTTCCTGGCACTTGTTTGCAGTGTATTGGCAGAAAGCCATTTTGAGAGGCTTCTATCTCAATATCTTTCTAGGACTCAAAGTTCCCTGCATTTCCCTGTGTCTAGGAATTCCCATCAACCAGTAAGGTTCATGTTCTGAATAGTGAGATTGCTGACCTGAGAATGTGTAAAGTATAATACCAAAAATGGTGCCCGTCCCACACAGCGGAGGTTTAGCTGTAGTCATTTCATCAGCAAACAGAGATTTAGCTGGAAACTGAAAGAATGGAACAAGACATTATAAGCAAAGGAATAAAAACCAAGCACTAATATCTATACTAATATCTGAGGAAGCAAATTTTATACTACAATTATTGAGAAAATAAAAAGAAAGTTACTACATAGAGAACACTCTGTCAAGAGAGTATAATAATTATGTACATTCCAAATATTTGTGTTTATGATTTCATAGAACAAACGTTGCTAGACATAAAGGTTAAGATGGACTCTTTTTTAATTTTTTTATTTATTTTATTTTACAGTACTATTCAGTTCTACATAACAGCCACTGATTCCCTTGTTCTCCCCCTTCCTGCCCCCTCTCCTTCCCCCCAGCCCACCCCCCATTTCCACCACCTCCAGATCAAGGCCACCCCTGATGATTGAGATCCACCTGATAAACTCAGTCCAGGCAAGTCCAGTCCCCTCCTCCCAGATTGAGCCAAGCGTCCCTGTATAAGTCCCAGGTTTCAAACAGCTATCTCATGCAGCGAGCCCAGGACCTGGTACCACTGCCTAGATGCCTCCCAAACAGATCAAGCCAATCAACTGTCTCACCTATTCAGAGGGCCTGATCCAGTTGGGGGCCCCTCAGCCTTTGGTTCATAGTTCATGTGTTTCCATTCATTTGGCTATTTGTCCCTGTGCTTTATCCAACCTTGCTTTCAACAATTCTCGCTCATATAAACCCTCCTCTTTCTCGCTAACTAGACTCCCAGCGCTCCGCTGGGTCTAGCGTGGATTTCTGCATCCAGATTCCTCAGTCCTTGGATGGGGTTTCTGGCACAACTATTAGGGTGTTTGGCCATCCCATCACCAGAGTAGGTCAGTCCCGGCTGTCTCTCGGCCATTGCCAGCAGTCTTTTGTGGGGGTATCTTTGTGGATTTCTGTGGGCCTCTTTAGCACTTTGTTTCTTCCTTTTCTCATGTGGTCTTCATTTGCCATGGTCTCCTATTCCTTGTTCTCCCTCTCTTTTCTTGATCCAGCTAGGATCTCCGCTCTCTTTCCCTC
Source organism: Peromyscus leucopus (assembly GCF_004664715.2). Classification (NCBI taxonomy): domain Eukaryota; kingdom Metazoa; phylum Chordata; class Mammalia; order Rodentia; family Cricetidae; genus Peromyscus; species Peromyscus leucopus. The sequence continues at coordinate 85,256,446 of NC_051066.1, forward strand.
GACCCTCGCCGTTCATTGCTCCCACTCATGTCCAGGCTGTTCATGTAGATCTCATCCATTTCCCTGTCATTGGGTGATCCCCGTGAATGGGAAAAGATTTTCACCAACCCCACATCTGACAGAGGACTGATATCCAGAATATATAAGGAACTCAAGAAATTAGACATCAAAACGACCAACAGTCCAATTAAGAAATGGGCTATAGAACTAAACAGAGAATTCTCAACAGAGGAAACTCAAATGGCTAAAAGACATTTAAGGAATTGCTCAACATCCCTAATCATCAGGGAAATGCAAATCAAAACAACTCTGAGATACCACCTTACGCCTGTCAGAATGGCTAAGATAAAAAAACACTGAGGACACTTTATGCTGGAGAGGATGTGGAACTCAGGGAACTCTCCTCCACTGCTGGTGGGAATGCAAGCTTGTACAACCACTTTGGAAATCAATATGGTGCTTTCTTAGAAAATTGGGAATCAATCTCCCCAAGATCCAGCTATACCACTCTTGGGCATATACCCAAGAAATGCTCAATCATACCACAAGAGCACTTGCTCAGCTATGTTTATATCAGCATTGTTTGTAATAGCCAAAACCTGCAAACAACCTAGATGCCCTTCAACTGAAGAATGGATAAATAAATTGTGGCACATATACACAATGGAATACTACTCAGCAGAGAAAAACAATGACATCATGAGGTTTACAGGCAAATGGATGGATCTAGAAAAAATCATCCTGAGTGAGGTAACCCAGACTCAGAAAGACAAATATGGTATGTACTCACTCATAGGAGGATACTATATGTGGAACAAGGATGACTGGACTGCTACTCACATCACCAGTGAGGCTACCTGGAAAACAGGACCCCAAGAAAGATGGACTCTTAAAATCAAATATATCTTCATTTGTAAAATAAAGTCAATGATTTGACATACTTTTATAGTTACATAAGTACCAAAGTAAAACAAATGTAAATGTTGGCAATAGTAGATACCTTTCCCTCTTGGGGTTCAATTCAAAAGTTCTATTTTTATGTCTATAAGTCCAAACCTAGCAAAATTTTCCTTCATGCTTGATTGAGCAAATCAGATCCACAGTAGGCCATGCTGCTGGTTCACCGTTGCCTTTCAGCATTTGAGGAGTTGCTAAGAATACTAGGTTTGAGGAGCAAGGGACCTCATGCCCAATGACCCTTTCATCTGGATATTCTCTTTAAGCACCCTATTGTTAACTTTAGGATTATTCTGATCATCTGTTTTATTGTTAAATACTGTTCTTTGCTGTTCTTAATATGTGGACTCTGAAATCTGCCTTTTGAAGTCTTAAATAAATATTTATTGTCACAGATGTTTACATCTGAGACTCCTGGAGCATGGTGAGAAAATACTGGTTTTCTTCATGTCAAATTGGTATACATCCCCTTCTTCCCACATGAATTTTTTGACATAGGAATATACTACTGAATTTAAGAGTTCTTTTGTTTATCCTGAATAGTTATTAAAATGTGATTTTGTGCCTTATAAACAGGATGAATCTTTCATGGAATGAATTTTAACAGAGAACAGCAAGAGAGTGTGAGGATATTAAATGCTACCAAAGGTAAAAATTGGTTAAAAAAAGATATAGGAAAAGAGCAGAACATTAGACTAATATATTGATATCATAGACATATTAAAAACAATTTATTCTTTTTGTTGAAGCATTATTCACATCCTTATAACCACTTTGCAACCCAAGACTAATAGAAATCACATGGATAATAGTGTTTCTAGATTTAGTTTAATTAAAAATGCGCCTTGATTCTTTAATTATCAGTGTCCCTTGATTCTTCAGTTACAAGTTTGTAGTACTTAACCTTGGACCTCTTTGATGTAATGGACATGTTTTGAACAAGAATTCCCTGTCTCTTACAAAGTGTTTACAAGTCTTGTGGATTGAATATTAACACATAGTAATGTTAATATTAAACAAAGCAGTCTGATCTCTGAAAGTCCAACAGGGTTCTGATTTTCTGCTGAGACCACCACAAGGAAAGTCTGTAGCAGGGTCAAAATAAAGGCACACTTTGGACATAGGATGGATATAGTACCAAACCACTGCAAGAAAGCAGTTATAGCAGTAAAGTTAGTTACATGAATTTGGGGTGTGTGTGTGTGTATATATATATATATGTTGTGCTCTTATGATACTGTGGTCTGTGACTCGTACAATAACTTCTAAAACGTATGTATTTGGATAAAAAAATACCTCAATGGTTGTCATAGTTAGGTTACTATTTCTATAATGAAACACCAAGACCAAAAGCAACTTGGGGAATAGCAGGTTTATTTGGCTTATATATCCTAAATCATAGTCCATCGAGGGAAGGCAAGGCAGGAACTCAAATCAGGCAGGAACCTGGAAGCAGACTGAGGCCATGGAAGAGCGCAGCATACTGGCTTGTACTGCTTACCGACTTTTTAAGCTTGATTTCTTATAGAACTTAGAACCATTAGCCTAGGATGTTCCTACCCACAACAGGCTGGGCCTTCTCCCATCAATCACTAATTAAGAAGATGTCCTATAAGTTTGTTGCATACAACCTGATCTTATGGAGGCATTTTTCTCAGTTGAAGCTCCCTTTTCTCAGATGACTTGAGCTTGAAAAAAGCTGAAATAAACTAGCCAGAACAATTGATAAAATGCTAATAGATCATCAGAGCCTTCTGCAAATCATAAGCCTTTACTTGTGAAGGGCCATCTTGCCTTAATGTTGATGGTTGCTAATCACTGATGCTTGCTGAGAGTTGGGGTGGCTGTTGCAACAGCTAAAGATGAGAGCATAGTGAATTTTCTCAAGTAGATGGATTCCCCTTTTCTTGAAAACTTTTCTTTTGCATACAATGGTGTTTGGTAGTATTTTACTTTTCTTCATAGTAGAATTTTCAAAATTGGAGTCAATATTCTGGAGCATTAATACAAGTTTGGTAAGTAAGTTTACATTATAATAATTCTTCTATAGATAATTTTGTTGCATCAACAATGTGTTAACAGCATCTTTACTGGTAGTATATTTCACCTAAAAACAAACAAACAACAGTATATTTATCCATCAATAAGAAGCATCTTTTTATGCATTCAGGTTTTTCCAACAATTGAATGTGATTTCAACACCTGAGTCGTATCCCCTTACTTCAGCTCTAACTATAGATTTTATGCCATTTCTACCATATCTGCAGTTAATTTCTCCACTGAAATCTTCAGCCATCAAAATCATTTTGTAATCAACTATTTCCAAAGTTTTGTTAATTTTGATGTTTGACTTTCTTCTAGTAATCATTAATATTCTTATAGTAGCATTTAGAATGGTGAACCTTTTCAGGTTTTCAATTCCTTATGTTCACATCTGTCAGAGGAATCACTATATGGGGAAGATAGCATTATTGAAAGTGTTTATTAAATAATAAGACTTGAAAATGGAAATTACTCCTTGGTCCATGGGCTGAAGAATGATTGCTACATCAGCAGACAAGAAAAAGCACTGAATGTATTTACCACTGTCAGCATCTTGGGTGACCGGGTACATTTTGAATGTACAGCAATATTTTTAAAGGGATCATTTGCTTAGCAGTTGGCTTAAATTATTCAGTTAATCATGCTATAAAATAAATGTATAGTTATCAAAGCATTATTATTCCACTTAGGGAGCCTTAGGGGTAGTCTGGATGGTATATTGGCATTGATTTTCGCTTAAAGACAGCTGTACTTCTTAACAAGAGATTTAGCTTGTTCTTCAATGTCAAGCATTGGACTTTATTCTTTGGCTGCTAATTTTGTGGATGTTTTCTTAATGTAATAGTAAGTCACTCCTCGGCACTGAAAAATCTGTTATCTAGTGGAGCCACCTCATCCATTAATTTGGATAGATCTTCTGGATAGTTTACTGCAACTTCTACATTGAGAGTTGCTGGTTTAATCGTGAGCTTTTATGTTGTTAAAATGGCTTTCTTTCTTAAATCCTATAAAATAACCTCTGCTAGATTTGAACTTTTCTTTTATGGCTTCTGTACTACTCCTAGACCTCATAGAAGCAAAGAGAACAGAATTTCTTCTAAATTAAGATTAAGGGAATGTTGTGGCTAGTTTGAGTCTATTCATACCACTACAAATTTCTCTACTTCAGCATGAAGACTGCTTTTATTTCTAATGTTCATCTTCATAGCACTTTTAGTTTTCTAAGAGTTTCTCCTCGCAGTAATGATTTAATGTGAGATCTACATGACTCTTCCTTTTAGTGGAACACTTATGAGTCATTGTAGCATATTGATAGAGAAAGGCAAAGGGAAATGGTCAGTGGCTCAGCCACAGCATGCACAATTATCATGTTCACTGTGCATGACACAGAAATAATTACAGTAATAATGTAAAGCTTCCTGATTGCAGATCATCACAGTGGGTGTAATGATAGAAAAGCTCAAATAGTGAAATGATTGTTTTAAAATGTTGCATGGATAACAATCAAATACACAGTGTAAGAAAAAAAAAAAAAGCAGTGCTAGAAGACTTACCTGACAGGACATTACCATAAATTTCCAGGTTGTAAATATGCAATATTTGCAAAGCTGAATACATTAAAGGAAACAGGAAACTTGAGGGAACAGGATGATCAAGTTGGGGGAGGGATGAAGAGGAAGAGCAATGGGAAAGATATATTGATAGAAGGAGCCATTATGGGGTTAAGGAGAAACCTAATGCTAGGGAAATTCCCAGGAATCCACAAGGATGACCCCAGTTAAGACTCCTAGCAGTATTGTTCTTTATGTTGTTGTATGTATTTTTACCTCAACATCTGCCCATCTCCTCCTCTAATAGGTATAAGAGGTGCCTGTGTCTGAGCAGGTTGCTATTGGTCCACTCTATGTTTGGTGTGTCTGTGTCTCAGGGGCCCCTCTGGGTCCAATCTTAGCTCTTGGTCTAGTTGGCACAGGCAGATTCTGTGTCTCAGGAGGAGGGGATTGGACCTCTCCTCAACTGAATGTACCAGGCTCTGCTGACTCCCCAGGGGAGACCTTGCCTTGGAAGAGGTGGGAATGGGGGGTGGAAGGAGGGAGGACAGGGGAATCCGTGGTTGATATGCAAAACAAATAGAACATCTCTTAATAAAAAGAAAAAAAAAGACTTCTAGCAATAGTAGAGAGGGTGCCTGAACTGGTCTTCATCTGTTATCAGATTGGTGACTGACCTAATTGTCATCATAGAACCTTCATCCAGTAAATGATGGAAGCAACTGATGGAAGCAGATGCAGAGATCCACAGCCAAGCACTGGGCTAAGCTGCTGGAGTTTGTTGAAGAGAAGCAGGAGCAATTCTAGGAGCAAGGGGGTCAAGATCATCATGGAAAAAAACCACAGAGACAGATGACCTGAGTTAATGGGAGCTCGAGAACTCTGACTAATAGCTGGGGAGCCTTCATGGGACCCAACTAGGCCCTCTGAATGTGGGTGACAGTTGTGTAGCTTGGTCTGTTTGTGGGGCTCCTAGTAGTGGGACTAGGATTTTTCCCTGGTGAATGAACTGGCTTTTTGGAGCCCATTCCCTATGGTGGGATACCTTGCTCAGCCTTGATGTGGGGGTAGGGAGATGGGAGGAAGGAAGAGCTTGGTCTTTCATCAGCTTGATATACCAAGCTTTGTTGACTCCCCATGGGAGACCTTATTCTTTCTGAGGAGTAGATGGGCAGGGGAGAAAGGTGGGGAGAAACAAGAGGAGAGGAGGGAAAAGGAACTATGGTTGGTATGTAAAATGAAAAAAAAATTAAATAAAATTTAAAAAAGAAAGGAATGCCTGTACTTCATGATAAAAATAATTAGAAGTGTAGGCTAAGGCAAAGACAGTAAATACTCGGTGTTTCTAGGGCAAGCACTGGTGGTTGACAGGCTCCACAGAGGAGGAAAGGAGTAGGCAAAGGAAGAAATGTGGTGGTGAGAATCTTGTAGCCTGACTAACTAGCAGTCAGAATGTTTCTTTATTTATAAAGAATCCAGTAAGCAGGGATAGATTCATGTTGTTCCAAAACATAAATCATATCATTTTTGTTTCTGGACATGTGTTTAACTTTTTTTTTTCTTGAGCATCTGAGATCATAAGTTTAGTCATCATTGATGAACCCTGACAGAAAAAAAAAGTTATCTTTTACAATCATTTTCCCTCAGGTTTAGTCATCATTGATAAACAGTTATTTTTTATAGTAATTTTTATTCATCAACCTCATAACCCAATTTTCAAGACTCTAGAGGCATATGACAGGCTGGCAGTTCTTATGGCTTCAAGGACACTAGACGGAATGAAAATCTCCAAGCCAGCCTGGGAAAATTGCCATGTCCTGAGCAGTGTATTAACTCTTAATGATTAGAGTGCCCAAGAAAAATCCTCAGGACAAAGTTGCTGCTATTATTCAATTTCAGGTATAATACAATGTTTCTACATTGTATATCTTTATAGAATTTTTTTACATGTCTTATCCTGGCATTCTTTTGCTTCTTGGTCATGTGACAGCACAGTGACCAAGAGCTAACTTTTCTGAGAAAGGCAGGTCCTGACACCTCATTCTTTTATCATCTTTCTACACAGTTCTTTTCCCATCAATATAAGTCCCTGTGTAGGGCAAAGGCAGCTTCAGCTAATCTAACTTTGTTGCTGTATATGCCATGTATTCGCCTTTGTGTATAGTAGGAAGAGGCTTGTAATCTAATCTGTGGCCAACTCCTCTAGCCCACAGAACAGTGTTACAGACCTTTTAAAATTTACTTTGTTTTGATAATCTTGTTCCTGAGAAGGTGTAGGGGCAGATGTTTTTGAGAATATCTCAGAGCCTCATAAAGAGTTCTCTGGTTTCTTTATGTGTGTCATAACCTCCAAGGCATAAGGAAACCTTCAACAAGATAAGGATATCTCTCTAAAAACAAGAGAGTTAATATGCTCAAGACTTTCCTGGGGAATCTTAGAAGCAGTACTTTTAGGAGAAGGCATCCAAGATACATAAGAAATTTTCCATCATTCCAATATGTCCCAGTTGTATAAATATTAAAAAGCTCCTCCCCAGGCATGCAACACTTGGAGATCAAAAACAAAAGTTGCATGGTGCCCATCATGTGGCTCGGCTTTGTTGATCTCTGTCAAGCAGCTCTGCTGGCTTTAAGACTTTTGCCCTTCCAGATATGGCTGTGCCACAGTGTCCCATTTATAACGATCCCACCAACTGTACAAATCTAGGGAAAAATTTAAATAGTTGAACCCAAAGAGGTCAGTGTTGGATAGGAGGTCTTCATGTTTCTTGTAACTGCTGTCAGAACATTCTCACATCTAACAGAGGTCCCAGAAAAGAATTAGGAAATGAGAATATCATCTAGCTGGAACTAATAATGAAAGACTTGCTCAGTCATCTAAAAGCAGAATTAAGAGTTTCTTCTGGCCCGTTGGTGGTGGCACATGCCTTTAATCCCAGCACTTGGGTGAAACAATGGATCTCTGTAGCTGTGAGTTTTCTCAGGTCCCACCTGGCCCTGCTAGTCCTACATTGTTTATAAAATAATTATTCAGAGGCTTAACATTATTTACAAACTGTATGGCCTATGGCAGGCCTCTTGCTAGTTAGCTCTTACAGTTTAACTGTAACTATTAATCTATGTATCGCCACATGTTCCGTAGCTTTATCTGCATCCCATTACATGTTGCTCCTGGGATGGCAGTCTGGCATCTTCCCCATTCCGCCTTTCTCTTTCCTGTTTCTCTCCTTGGATTTCCTGCCTGCCTCTAAGCTGCCATGACATAGGCTAAAGCAGCTTACTTGTTAACCAATTGGAACAACATGTATTCACAGAGTACAGAAAGACATCCCCCAGCACTTTCCCTTTTTTAGGTATCCCCCAGCAGATGTCTGAGTTCGAGGCCAGTCTGGCCAACAAAGTGAGTTCCATGACAACCAGGGATACTCAGAGAAATTTTGTCTTGAAAACCCAAACAAACAAACAAACAAACAAACAAACAGAGTTTCTTCTATTTGACAGAAAGTGTTCTGTCTTTGAACATCATAGATAATTTAACATTTCTCCTGTTTGTCTATGACTACTTTCTACAATGGCTTGTATTGAAACGGTACAGGAAGTAGACCTTTTGCCTCTGTCTCCAAGAAGTCAGGAATTTGTAGCATCAGACTTTTAGGCACACCCAGTCAGGCTGGGGTGGGCAGAAATTGCTGAATATAGATTAGAATAACTGCAGGGCACTAAGGGAGCTCCACAAGAATTCCACCACAGGGGCCAGACAGGCTGCAAAGCTGAGGTCTATGAAGCCATAGGGATGGGAACGAAGAAGATGTGTGAACAAATGGAGACTATCTCACAAACACCCTACTAGAGATGTGTCCAGTTGCCCAGGAACCTACATAGAGCTGAAGCAGGAATCTCCTACCACATCTCCCTTATCCTCTTATTTGACTTGGTCCTCACTCTAACTTAGCTTTTGGATATAAGTATAGGAAACAAGTAAAAATGAAGGAGTGGAGGAGAAAATAAAGTGGCTACAATGTATCAGTTACTGGTAAATTCATTTTCTGAGTCTGAAAGTCAAGTGAGAAATGATTTTATGTAATTTATCTGAATACAATTATGGGATTGTATTGCAAGTGCAAAGATTTTTTAGAACAAAGGGGTCAGAAAGTTTGAGTCTCAGGTTTTATCCCAATGTTCCAGGGAAAGCTCAGGGGAAGGAAATGCTTAGTTAACAGTAACTCAGTTGTGATTGTTGAGCCACGACATGAGCAAAGGTCTCTGGATTACCAGTTCTTTGCTCTTTACCCTCCACCCAGGCAATTATAGGTATGCATGCTCCACACTCCCTTAGTCAGGAGGCAGATGCCACTGACAGTGGTGTTTGCATTTTCAGATTCCACTTCAGGAATGAAAAATGCTGAAGTAGTCAAAATTTATCACTTCCATGTTTCTTAATAATGTTTAACTTTTATTTAAAAATATCTAGGGGATAAAAAAAAAAAAGCATGCTATCTGGCTAGTCTACTCCCTCTACCCCCAGCTGTTAACTTCAGAACACATCTGAAGTCCTTCTCTGGCATGTGCTTCGGGAGAGGAGCAGACAACCTGTGACCAGAATCAGATTTATATTTCTAATTTTTCCCCCTTGGTACTAGTACCACCATCAATTATTTTCACAGTCAGCTTTTGAGAACTTTGAGGATAATTAGCATCTGGATATTTACACATGTATAGGTGAGCCTTAAACTCTTCAGAGAATCACATTCTTCCCTCTGGAAAGAGCATTTGTTGTGGGAAACATCTCCCTGAGCCCTGCTTGAAAGAGACTCCTGTGTTCACTTCTGAGCAATGGAGGTGAAGAACTTCGAAGCTTGGGATTATGTTGTATTTGCAGGCCTCTTCGTCATCTCCTCTGGAATTGGTGTCTTCTTTGCCATAAAGGAGAGAAAGAAAGCAACATCTCGGGAATTCTTGGTAGGAGGGAGACAAATGAGCTTTGGCCCTGTAGCCTTGTCTCTGACAGCCAGCTTCATGTCAGCTGTCACTGTCCTGGGGACTCCTGCTGAAGTCTACCGCTTCGGAGCATCCTTCCTCCTTTTCATCATTTCGTATGCCTTTGTGGTCCTCTGCACATCTGAACTCTTTCTTCCCGTGTTCTACAGATCTGGCATCACAAGCACCTATGAGGTAAGAGACCACCTCCTCCCTATCCAGTGCCTTGGGAGATGCCACTGACTTTCCACTTGGAGGGTTTTTCTTTTCCTTCATGGGTTGATGTTCCATGAATGCATATAATCCTGACACCAGTAATGGGGTAGTACTTTCAAGGCAATTCCATATTGTTAAAAAGATAGAATGCCTGGCTGGCTCTGCCTCCGGAGTGCTGGGATTGAAGGTGTGAGCCACCACCGCCCGGCAGATCTCTGTGAGTTCGAGGCCAGCCTGGACTAGCAAGTGAGTTCCAGGAAAGGGCAAAGCTACACAGAGAAACCCTGTCTCAAAAAACTAAAAAAAAAAAAAAAAAAAAAAAAAAAAAAAAGATAGAATGCATTATGGGTGGGAGTGTTATATTTTGTCACTTTGTAGCAGGCAATTAATAATGTTACGCTCACTGGCTATTCCCATGATTTACTGAGCATAAATGTGTAAAATATATTTTGGGAAAAAGTGAGAAATATTTATATTTATAATATTTATGTTTAGTTGGTGAAAGACAATGAAAAGATATAATGCTATTAACATTATAATTTCTCAGCTGAGAAAACTGAGATCTAGATAGGTAAGTTAGGCATGTTTTAATACTAAATAAAAATCTACTGAGAAGCTACTTTGTATATGATCTTTTTTATGGCCCATCTATCAAACAGTAGATCTCTAATGCTAATTATTACTAAATTCCAATTTTTAAGAAGCAAGTAAGAGTATTTTGGAAAAGTGAGAAATATTTCAGTAAGAAGGAATCCCAAAATAATAAAAATATGTAAATAATTGTAATGAGTGGAAAATAAGACCATGGAATTTTGGCTTTGAAACAATGTTCAATAAAACCAACATGTTCAAAACTGAATTTTTATGCCCAGTATTTAAGATTGATGATAAAGCAGTTTTTAAGAAAGAAAAAAAAACATAGAATTTCACTGTCAATGAAAACTCTGGAAGTCACAGCAGAAGACTTATAAAAAACTTATCATAAAAAAATCAGTGAGATGGACTATTATGTTTGTTTAGCCTTCCAAAGCCATTCAGGCAAATGAATACTCTAAAGGAAGTCTTAAGACATACAGAGAGCCTGCCATATCCCAAATGTTCAATGTTAATTATCCTGATGCTGAGAAATTAATTGCAGTTGGGAAATTCAATAGGCATAGTCTGAGACACAAACTCAAGAGATAATAGCTAAATTTATGATTAGCTCTAAAAATGTGCACACATGCCATTAAACAGTAATGTACTTCTGAAAATGCACATGTGGCCTGGGTTTTCCCATCCATGTGTGAGCATTTGACTGCAGAAGATATTGCTGGGTTTTCTAATTTTGTTCTAGAAATGTTTTGAACGTTCTCAACTCTATGTCCATGTTGCCTCTTAGAATATATGCTATGACTAGCCATTTATTCCATAAATACTCATAAAGCATTTACTCATCCTGTGTACATTTCAGGCTTTGAGGATATGCATTAAACTAATGATCTACCCTTATGGGGCTTCCGTTCATGCAAGTGAGACTAACAATACATACATAAAACATTTATAACCTAAGGTTGTCTGCATAGTATTTAGCTGTGGACTAAGTACTGTTCTAAGTATTTAACTGTATTAACACATTTGGTCTTTGCTGGCACAAAAATCACAGTGCTCACCTCAGGTAATCAGAGATAACTTGTTCTGCAGACAAATTTGAGTGAATGTGGCCCTGCAAACACAGTTAGGTTACCAAAGTTTCTATGTTTACTTTAAAATGATTGCATGATACGTTTACATGGAGCAAGCTGCCTTCTCCAATCCTTGTAACTTGTAACTGGTTTTGGTAAAGTGAATGAGATACAACAAAGGCAATTACACAAACTGCAAACACATAACTGAAGAGATTTAAGACTCCTTTCAAATTTACATGTTAAATTTAGATACAAACTTGTTTTAAAAGTACTATTGTGAGCCAGGATGCTTTAAAACCCTTAGTACTGTAACAGGAGCACATGAGGATTTTATGTAAGTACCTGTGAGGTTATATTGGGTTTGGCCTATGCTTTACAAGAATTGGCAGTATGGCCCAGAGGTAAACAGAATAAACTCTAATGTCAACCTGCTTGGCTTTGACAGCCACTTCTGCCATATGCTAGCGGCATGGCCGGAGGAATTTCTTAAGCACTCTGTATTGTCAATAATAACTTCTGTCTTGAAGGATTTCTACAGTGATGGAGTAGCCATGCTCCTCACCATGATGATAATGGACCTTTGAAACTGTAAGCAAGTCACAATTAAATATTTCCTTTTATAAGAGTTGCCATGGTCATGGTGTCTCTTCACACAAATAGAAACCTAAACACAACTCTTGTCTAAAACTCACTAACTGCGTGCCTTTCTCTGTTTTCTAGTACTTACAGTTACGATTCAACAAAATAGTTCGCTATGCAGCAACGGTCATCTACATTGTGCAGACGGTGAGAAGGATTGTGGCAGGACCGGGAATTGAGGGTGACAAGAAATAGCTTCAGTTCTGTTTGTTTTGAGGGGAAGTGCTCTCAATTAAAGGACAGCTTTGATACTAAAAAGTTATTATCTTTTTCTAAAGAAAGCACTTTTAAGATATGTAATTATCCTGAGATGAATCTACCCAATATAGACTCCATATGTCTGGACCAACAACTAGAAACAAATTGTAAGCTGGGCATGGTAGCCCAGGCTTTTAATCCAAGCATTGTGAGGCAGAGGCAGGTGGATCTCCCTGAGTTCATGGACACTCTGGTTTACATAGTGATGTTAATCAGGGCCTTGTCTCAAAAAACTAACGCACACACAAAAAAAACCCCATACATGTGTATATACACATGTACATACAAATCCATGTATGTATACACATGTACATGCAAATACAAATTGTATGTATATTACACACACACACACACACACACACACACACATATATATATAATAAAAACAAATTGTATCAGAAGCCACAGAGAAAAGATTTTTCTTCAAATTTATTTCATCCTTTCAACATTTTAAAGATTTAATTATGGAAAGATCTAATAAGTTATTATGTTGTTGTTTTATTTGGAGACAAGTTCTCCCAATATAACCCAGTCTGGAAATTTTCCTGCCTCTGTATCTCAAGTCCTGGGTTGTTTTATGCACTACCTCACCTGGCTTAATTTTGTAAACTGATCTGATAAACTGAATCACACCAGAAAAGCTTGCTTTTTCTCTAAGCTCCTTGCCTCTACTGCAGTAATTTCCATTAACATACCTGCTTCTTTCTTATGGATTCTTTCCCCACATGGGCTTTGGGATTCTTTAAGCTGCCCAAGCTCAACTGCACACACAAAAGCTGTTTCCTGCCACCCTCCTAGTACCCTCTGCTACAGGATAACCTCCTGCCCTCCTAAAACCCTGCCTCTGCTTGAAGGGTTTACCTAAAATAGGAGGTGAATAATCCTTTCCCTTCCAGCTACTAGCTATATTTAATTAAATGGTGAGTGTACTACATAAGGTTCCTATCCCAATCAGTCTTACTTTTTTTTAAGATTCCAATTTAAATACATTTCTCCCTTTCCTTATTTCCCTCCTAAACCTCCCATATACCCAACTCCCATTCTTCTTCTAATTCATTGCCTATTTTTTCACTAATTGTTATTGCATGCATATATGCACATGTATATACAAATTTATTCCTAAATATACCTTTTAAGTCCATACACATATGATACTCCTTGTATGTCTGCTTTCAGGGCTGACCATTTGACACTGTACAACCAACTTGTAAAAAGCAATACTTCTTTTTTTTGGGGGGTGGGGCAGCACTTGCATTTCCGTGCTTGTTTTTTATTTATTTATTTACATTTTATTTTACAATACAATTCATTTCTACCTATCAGCCACGGATTCCCTTGTTCTCCCCCTCCCACCCCCTCCCCTTCCCCCCAACCCACCCCCATTCCCATCTCCTCCAGGGCAAAGCCTCTCCTGAGGACTGAGATCAACCTGGTAGACTCAGTCCAGGCAGGTACAGTCTCCTTCTCCCAGGCCGAGCCTAGCGACCCTGCATAAGCCCCAGGTTTCAAACAGCCAACTCATGCAATGAGCACAGGACCTGGTTCCACTGCCTGGATGCCTCCCAAACGTTTTAAGCCAGTCAACTGCCTCACCCATCAGAGGGCCTGATCCAGTTGGGGGCCCCTCAGCTGTTGGTTCATAGTTCATGTCTTAAACAGCCCATATTTGCATTTTAAAACCATGGCATTCACATGGGATTCATATTCACATAGTTCTAAATTATGAAATTCGGTTTAAAATAAAATGGAAGTTAACTAATTTCCACCAGTGAATCAATTGCAATTATGTAAATTAGAGCAAGCTCTGATAGTGGCGGCCACCTTTGATGTCAATCTTCCTTGCACAGTTCCTTCTCAGAGACTTTCCCATCTCTATTCTCAGGGTTTGTTTGTTTGCTTTTTGTTTTTTTGTTGTTGTTGGTTTTTTTTTTGGTAGCAAATTGCTGTTGATTTTTATTTATTCTTTTTATGTGTTTATATGTGTCCTGTGCATATGTGTATGTGTGCTCATTTGCATATGCACAGGTGCACAGGTGCACAGAGGTGTGTGTGTGTGTAGGTAGAAAAAACAGATGTCAGATATCTTCCTGGATTGCTTTTTCATATTCTTTAAGACAGGGTCTCTTAATCATTCCCAGACTCACAAACACAACCATCCTTCTAACCAATCTGCTCCACGGCTCCCTCTACCTTCTGAAGCTGGAATTACAAGGAACCTGCCATGCCTAGCCAGCGTTTGTGTAGATTTTGCAGACCCAAACCCAGTCCTCTTGCTTGAGGAAGCCATCCCTCCCGCCCATCAAAGCTTCCGGAGTTGCTGTTTATCCTTCAGAAAATACCAAGTACAAAATTAGTAAGAATCTTTACAATTCACCTATCTTTCTTCATCTTATAGGTGAATTCCCCCTATAAATAGAGAGTAAGCCACTTTAAAATAGGACTGTGTGAAAATGAAATGTTTGGTGAAGTGCTGCAGGAAGTAACTTATTCAGAATAAGGTCAATAAAAAACTTTCTAGGTCGGCTTCCCTCTCATGCTGCTTTCTCTCTGTTCCTGTGTCTACATCAGATTCTCTACACAGGAGTCGTGGTCTACGCCCCTGCTCTGGCTCTCAATCAAGGTGAGTTATTGGCATATCTCACCTCAAGATTCCTGAATTCTCAGCTTTGAATATATATATATTTGATACCTCATGGGAGAGATATCCTGGTAGTTAGTAGGCTCTGAATGTCACTACATGTGTGAAGCTCTAAAAATGTACTGAATACTGAAAATAATATAAACTATACCTAATGGATTTTGCTTTACAGAGCTGCTTGATTGTGAACAGACAGTTCAATTGCATGTTGTTTGTTTGGGTGTTTCGTTTGTTTTTCAATATTTGAAATGATGGCAGATTTGGTATTGTATATTCATAAGTACTAAGTAAGGTCATCAGTGTTGAAGACCACTTCATAGAGTAGAAAATCAGAGCACAATAGTAAAAGATGCTTATAGTTACATTGAGATGTATAGCTGATCCTTTCAAAATAATAGATTCCTGGAAAGAAAAATAACAAAAATGGGATTTAGCTTTCTCAGTGACATCTCTCATATTGAAAGAACTTGGTAGTCAAATTAATTGAGCTGTGTTGTTACATTGGGAAGTACTAGTTTCTCAAAAACTTAGCTTCAAGACTATTTCTTATATTGCCTAGAAGTATATCAAATATATACTTGATATTAAAAATTAGCAGCAAGCTCAAAATTCATGCTCTTCCTCCATGCGATGTTTACCTATCACTTTACAAATAGATGACAGAAATAAAATCTTCAAAATCAGCACAGGTGGCTTCAGATTGCTCCGTAGACATAGTTAAGAAGCAACACCAAAGCTTGACCTAGGATTGAAGATACAGAAGCAGAGGAGGTCAAACTTGTTTTACTTTTCACAGAGAAGTTTGCTTTAATGTTTTTTCTTCTTTTGTAGTGACTGGGTTTGATCTCTGGGGCTCTGTGTTTGCAACAGGAATCGTTTGCACATTCTACTGTAGTTTGGTATGTATAGGGCCATGAAAAAAATATTATGAACTACTTCCTAATATGGGATAAGGGTAAATCTCCAACAAGAGGGCATGTAATTATGGAGGGACTAGCTATTCCAAAACGAAATGAAGGCATATTGCCTTTTTCTGATATAATTTCTTGAGGAAGGCACTATTTTTTCTTTAAAAGTCTTGGCAGTGATCATTATAAAGAGTATTTGGGCTCTGAGATTATTCAGAAGAATAAAGCTCTATTCTTTTGGGGTCCCTGTGGTAGCAGCTGAGCATGCAACTATTTCACTAGGTTTGGGTCATTGCAGAGATCTGAAGTGGCTTGAGTTTTGTAACTCACTTTGATTCATGCAATTTAAAAAAGTGTAAAGCCTGTCTGCAGAAAGAATCAAATTTAGGACTATAAAGTAGCCCAGTTAAAATCCTAAAATAATCAAGCTTTCTCAGAAGAATAAAAGAGTTGACATCAAGTAAACCATGTCTAATGAGAAATAGTTTAGTGAAAGAAATATATTCTCGATCAGAGGGTAAGTGACCCTTTGTAACTTCCAAAAATCCATAACATTTATATTTTTCTGGATATTCTAAGAAAAATGACAAAGTACATGCATGTGAATGATCAAGGACCATTGGCATTTAATAATCTGAGGAATCTGTGGTTATTTTGTCTCTTGTTTATATAAGATAATGTATAATATTTTGATTGTATGAATTCTCAGTTTTCAACCAAGCTGTGTGGTATTATTAGAATGTTTATATAGTTCTGACAATAAATTTAGATCAATAAATATTTAATATGTACTTATTTTGTACCTATTTCATACAATTGAAATCTTTTATTCTTCTGAATCATCATATAATTTTCTGGTTATACTTTACTACTTATTACCAGGTAGGTACATTGTCTATTTGCACAGCAAAGAAGAATAAGACAATTGACATATTATAGCTGGCTATCCATGTATTTGACATTATGCTCATATCACATACCCTTTGCGACATATATCACCATAATATACAATTCAAGATGCTTTTATCTCTCTTTTACATATTGTGGACCCCACCATTTCTCAATACTGAAACATTTATCTTTATCTCTCTCTCTCTCTTTGTTCTCACAACTATAATTCTTATACATTTCCTCATACTTTGCTTAAGAAGAGGCTATTCCTCTGTCCACCCTGATCATGTATGACAGGTTTGTTGCTCTATTAGAAAGGAAACTAGATTCTAGACATAATTTTTAGATTTGTGGCTGAGATTTCATAGAATATCAGAGCCCCCCAAAACATCTTTCAACACTCCCACCACATAGAAATAACAAAACAGTACAATATAGAAAAAAACTTAAATGTTTGATCATCAGGAAGGTGTGAACAGTACTGGGCAAGATGGACCAGACTCTCTGTAGGGCAAGCTCATAGGTGTGTCCTTTTTTGGATTAGTGAGCTTTAGGCTCCTATGGATACCAGCTGAGTTTGGGACTTTCTAATTAAGCTTAGATATTTTGATGGATCTGATGTGATTCAACTTTAGTAACTCACTTTGATTCATGCTTTGTAAAAAAGTACAAAACATTTCTGGAGAATGAATCTAGCTTAGGACGCTAAAATAACCCAATACTAAATAAATACTAAAATATTATATCATCAGAAATAGAATGTAACAATGCACCACAAGTGAAGAACAGTGAAACCTGAAACAAGAGCTATTTCTTTCAGGAATACTATATATTAAATTGCAAGATGTTGAATAAAGAGACATGCATAAACTAGTTCGATAATGTATATCATGAATAGTCATGTTACAACTATTTTAATAAATGGGACACATTTGAAGAGATGAGTGTCATCTTGGAAGATACAGTTTAAAAAATAACAGCATGTTTCAGAAAGATGATGAAATTAAAAAAAGAAACAAAAGATATTGATGACAAAATGAAATTCAATTTATGTTCAATTGGAGGCTAAGGGGAGACTTGGTATATTTACCAAGAATGGAGAAAAGACAATATTTACAAATACTATGTCTTGAAGTACATTAGAATTGACAAAAGTAGGAATCTATGTTTGGCAAGTACCATCTTTAGAGATAAAGAAAAGTCCATCTTTAGGCATGTCAGTGATAACACTGACCAGTATACATATGGAAGACATAAAAAAGAGCCTATGCATGAACTCTTCTGGCAGATTTCCTGGCAATTTTTACTATTTATTATAGAAGCTGGAAATAGTGAAATAGTATGTTCACCAATTGAGGGCAAACAACTCTCAAATTACAGTTAGGTTTCCAACAAAGCTATCTTTGAGGAACTGAATATCAGTTAATCTGAGTACTTATGACTAACAAATCATTTCCTTGGATTCATCTAAAGGAAATACTGTGGAAAAGCTGACTGGCTTAAGTAGTGTTGCTGTTGATGATAAGAAAGAAAATACAAACTAATC